>NC_047534.1:0-735000 GCF_012275295.1 Melopsittacus undulatus | reverse complement strand
AATTCCATATTTTTTTTCCTTTTTCCTTTGGTTTTGTTGCATTTTGCTGATGTTGGAGTATGAGCTTTTTTAACTTTGCACTGAATGATGTTCTCTCTGTCCAATCGGCAATATCGGGGAGGCAGCAGTTCACGTGTAAATGTTTACTCAAGGATGTTCTTACAAACAGTGTGCGCTCTCTACTATGCCTTGATGTATGCCTACCTTCTCGTGGTATCGTGGCGTTTCCAGATCAAGTGATGATACTGACTTAGGACGATGAATGAAAAGTATTGCACCAGTTTTTTCATGTATAAAACTAAAGAATTTAGCTCTACAGTTTGAGAAACTGTGGCCACAGCTGTGACTTGCAACCCAGCCTGCAAGCCAGGGGGGTCCTGCACTTTCAATAGGCTTTCAATTTTGTTTTGGGGGTGCCCGTGTCGGGACCTTCTTGTTTACAGAATAGTTCTTTCTTCTTTCTTCCTTTCTTCTTTTTTTTGGTTTTTTGGGTTTTTTTTTGAGGAAAAATGTTTACTCTTCCATCATTTTAGAAATTTTTAAAAAGACAAAAAAAATCCTAAAAATTGAGAATGAAAAAGATGCTTTCTATCTCTGGGAATAACGAACAGTGTTTGGCCATGTCCTTTTGTTTTCTATTCCTGTCTCCTAAATCAAAGAGCATGGCTCTCAGGAAAACCGGTTCCCCAGGAAAAACTCCTTGTAGTTTCTTATAGGAAAAATAAAATAAAAAATAAAAACTCAACTTTTAGCACTGATGAATCCTTATTGCTCTGTAAGACTTTTCTCTGCCAAAAAGAAACACTTGCTTCGAGCTGGAGTTTGACATAACTGCTTTCCGACGCTGTCTTTTCTTAGTGAGTGGTGGTGGTTTGCTAATACTCTGTAGTTAAACAGGTTTTGTAATCCCATCGAGTGGCTGTTCCTGCTCTTGTGACTGTGTTAACGTTTAACTGTCGTACCTTAAAGCCGAACTGAGTAACTATGCATATCCTGTAACCAAGTTCTTGGGCTTACAGAGTTGTTTGTTGTATAAAGGTTTTAAATGTTTAACAAGAAGTTCTCGCAGATCCTTCCTTGCAAAGTGACGAGTTCCATCTCTCTCTGCCACAAAAGGTGTTCGAGATGCTTGTTTAGTCCATGGGTTCCAGACTAGGCAAGGGTAAAACTTTTAACAGTGCAGAAATCGCCATCATTTCATTGCCTTGATTCTAACTGTTTGTGTCCGAAGATGCAAAAGAAGTCAGTGGCTTTTAACTGTTTACAAATAGAATGTGATTGTAAAATGTACAGTTTGGTTGTGTTTGAATTATGAAGTTTCTCCAGATATTAATAAATCATGATGTTTTTGGCTGCTCAGCATATAACTGTCTATTTTTTGTGACTTTATTTGTAGGCTGTTCTCTCTACAGTGCCGATAGGGAACGATCTGACCATAGCTCTGTACTCCCATAGCTTCAGTTCCTTTTCCTTTTAGCAACCTGAGTTTTTAATGAAGAGATCTGCATTTGATTCTAGCACAAGCCTCCCTCCCCGTGCCCGCTATGGGATGAGGATGTCAGTGTAGACCCGCAGCTTGCTTTTCCTTTCTATTCAAGCACCTTTGGGATCCTGTTGCCCTCATCCTCCGCCTGCTCCCACCGGCCCCACCATTTGTGCCCAGCTAGAGATGCTCAAGAGGACACTTGCAAATAAAGGAGAGCATTTTGGAAAATAAACTTTAATGCTTAAACCATCCTGGTGTTTATACCTCATTTACATGAATCATGAACAATGCAGCAGCGCTTAAGTTGTCTTTCACTCTTCACAGTGGCTTAGCTTGTTCTGGAGCAGCTGTAGGGCAGACCCTGTATGTACATAGTGATGTGACTTCAGAATCTGTTACACTTTCCACTTGCCGGATGTAAGTCCTTAACTCTGTTGGATCCAGCATTGTGTGGTACCAGACACTTCTCTGTAACTACTTAGGCTGCTGTCCCAAGCCAAAGCTGGCTGCTGGAGTCTGGTCCTAACGGTGGCAGAGCAGCTCGGGGGCCTCTGCCCCACGTCCATTGTATTGTCAAAGTGTTTGAAACCCCTTCACTGAGCTCGTTACGTGGAAATAAAATGTGGTTGGTTCCAAAAGCTGAACCTTGTGGCCTCTCTGTTGGGCTGTGGGTGTCAGGCCGTCCAGCTCCGCTCCAGGTTCACCAGCTCCATCCCCTCACAGTACGAATGGGGCCGTCGGGCTTTGTGCTGCGGAGAGAGCCGGTGTTCCCCATGGAGCAGCTCTTGGCTTCCAGCACTTCCCTGGAGCATCCCTAAGGCAGCCCCAGGGATGGAGCGGGCACAGCCCCGCAATGCTCCCCCATGGACCAGCCCCTGCACTCACCGGCCGCTGCCTGGACAGCTGATGGAGCAGGGGAAAGGGTGTCCACTGGATGGGCTCCATGGGCCAGCTGGACACGGAGATGTCGCTGGCTTTGCCCGAGTCCACCATGGGCTCGTTCATGCTGCCAGAGCTCGTGTCCCACTCGTAATGGAAACTGGGAAGACAACCCAATGGAATTAAAAGGGGAAGGGGAGGGGTGAACCTGGGCTGGCCCCATCTCTGCTCCCCCTCCCTACCTGGCGGTGCCCAGTGCCGGGCGCTGCTTGGCATCGGTGCCCCGGTCCTGCCGGCACCCGCAGCGGTCCCGCAGCTGCAGCAGCTCCTCCGAGGCACTGAAGCCAGGGTTGTCCATGGAGCTGACCGAGGGCAGCCGGGACCGGGACCAGTACCGGCCTGAGACATCGTCCAGGCGGCAGAAGCGGTGGTAGCTGCGGGAACAGCGACATGCACATGGGTACATGCACACGGGAATGCACACAGACACACACACCTACATGCACACATACACTTGCATTCACACACATACACACATATACACATGCATTCACACACATACAAACACACATATACACTTGCATTCACACACATACACACACATATACAGTTGCATTCACACACACGTATACACATGCATTCACACACATACACACACATATACCCTTGCATACACACACATCATATACACTTACATTCACACACATACGTACACATATACAGTTTCATTCACACACATACATACACATATACTCTTGCATTCACACACATGCATACACACATACACGCACATATACACTTACATTCACACACATACATACACACATACACTTGCATTCACACACATATACTCTTGCATTCAGACACATACATACACACACATATACCCTTGCATTCACACACATACACACACATCATATACACTTGCATTCACACACATACATACACACATACACACACATATACACTTGCATTCACACAGATACTACACACATGCACACACATATACACTTGCATTCACACACATACGCACACATGCACATGCATTCACACACATACTACACACATACACGCACATATACCTTTGCATTCACACACATACACACACATATACACTTGCATTCACACACATACATACACACATGCACGCACATATACACTTGCATTCACACATACACACACATATACTCTTGCATTCACACACATACATACACACATACACGCACATATACATTTGCATTCACACACATGCATACACATATACACACACATATACACTTGCTTTCACACACTTAGATACACACATACACACACATATATTCTTGCATTCACACACATACATACACATATACACTTGCATTCACACACATAGATACACACAAACACACACATATACTCTTGCATTCACACACATACACACATACACACATATATACACTTGCATTCACATGCACACACATATACTCTTGCATTCACACATACATACACGCACACATACACATGCATTCACACACATACATACACACATACATATACACTTGCATTCACACACATACTACACACATACACGCACATATACACTTGCATTCACACAAATACATATACTCTTGCATTCACACACATACACACACACATACACACACATATACCCTTGCATTCACACACATACACACATACACACACATATACTCTTGCATTCACACACACACACATACACGCACATATACACTTGCATTCACACACATACATACACACATACACTTGCATTCACACACATACATACACACATACACACACATATACACTTGCATTCACACACATAGATACACACATACACGCACATATACTCTTGCATTCACACACATACTACACACATACACGCACATATACCCTTGCATTCACACACATACACACACATATACCCTTGCATTCACACACACACATACACACACATAATATACACTCGCATTCACACACATGCATACACACATACACGCACATATACACTTGCATTCACACACATAGATACACACATACACTCTTGCATTCACACACATATACTCTTGCATTCAGACACATACATACACACACATATACCCTTGCGTTCACACACATACATACACACATACACTTGCATTCACACACATACATACACACACATACACATGCTTTCACACACATACATACATACACACACATATACACTTGATTCACACACACACACACATGCATTCACACACATGCATACACACATACACACACATATACCCTTGCATTCACACGTACACACACATACACTTGCATTCACACACACACATACACACACATACATACACACACATGCATACACGCACATATACACTTGCATTCACACACATACATACACACATACACACACATATACACTTGCAGTCACACACATACATACACACACGCATTCTCACACATACATACACACACACATGCATTCACACACATGCATTCACACACATACATACACACATACACATGCATTCACACACATACATACACACATGCACACATATACATGCATGCACACACATACATACTCATATACATACACATATACACATGCATTCACACGCATACACACATATATGCACATATACACATGCATGTACACACATACATACACATAGGCATGTGCATGTACACATACAGATAGAATCATTGAATAGTTAGGGTTGGAAAGGACCTCAAGATCATCCAGTTCCAACCCCCCTGCCATGGGCAGGGACACCTCACACTAAACCATATCACCCAAGGCTTCATCCAGCCTGGCCTTGAACACTGCCAGGGATGGAGCATTCACAACCTCCCTGGACAACCCATTCCAGTGCCTCAGCACCCTCACAGGAAAGAACTTCCTCCTTATATCCTTATACACAAACGTGTGTGCACACACAGACATGTACATGCACACAAACACATGTACATACACACATAGACACGTACATGCACACAAACACACGTACATGCAGACAGATGCACACATATAGAGGTACATAGACATATACGTGCATGCACATATACACTTGTACATACACACATATACACATGCCTACACACATACACATGTGCATGCACACATAGACCCTTACATGCACACATACACATGTGCATGCACACATAGACATGCACATGCACACATACACGCATGCATGCACACACACATGTACATGCATACAAACACACGTACATGCACAGACACGTACATGCACACATAGACATGTACATGCACACATAGACATGTACACATAGACACTTACATGCACACATAGACATTTACATGCACACATACACATGGGTATGCACACATAGAATCCTAGAATAGTTAGGATTGGAAACCATCTTAAGATCTTCCAGTTCCAACCCCCCTGCCCCACTCGTTACTGGTCTCCAGCTGTACATTGAGCCATTGACCACAACTCTTTGAGTGCAGCCATCCATAGACATAGACATGTACATGCACACATGCATACAGGCACAGAGATACACACACATACACGTGCACACACACACATATACACGTGTGCACACACATACGCATGTGCATGCACACACATACACGCATACACGTGCACACACACAAACACACATACAAGTGCACACACAAATATACACACACATATACACGTGCACACACACACACACGTGCACACACACATATGCACACACACACATATACATGTGCACACACACACACATCATAGCAGCTTCCAGTGTCTGAAGGGGCCTACAGGGATGCTGGGGATGGACTCTTCATTACGGACTGTAGTGACAGGACAAAGGGTAATGGGTTGAAACTTAAACAGCAGAGGTTTAGATTGGATCTAAGGAAGAAATTCTTTACTGTGAGGGTGCTGAGGCACTGGAATGGGTTGCCCAGGGAGGCTGTGAATGCTCCATCCCTGGCAGTGTTCAAGGCCAGGTTGGATGAAGCCTTGGGTGATATGGTTTAGTGTGAGGTGTCCCTGCCCATGGCAGGGGTTGGAACTGGATGATCTTAAGGTCCTTTCCAACCCTAACTATTCTAGGATTCTATGTGCACACACACACGCACACACACACATATACACACACACGTGCACACACATATACAAGTGCACACACATACATATACACATGCACACACACATGCACATGTGCACACACACATACACACACATGCCCATGTGCACATACACATATAGACACACACATACACACACACATGTGCCCATGCACACAGGACCCCAGTGACCGCACTATCAGTGCACAGCACACATTCCCACACAGATATCACACCCTAGGGCAGGATCCAGCCCCACACCCGGGTTGGGATGGAGCCCATGGCAGTGCTCACATCTGTCCACAGCCCCACAGCTGCGGGTGGGTCCTCGGAGCAATCCCTGTGGTACATTACGAACCGGGGAGGGGCTGAGCGCTGCTCCCCCCACGGCTGCTGAGGAATGGGGGCCCTGGGATGCAGTGTGTGGAGCTCAGCACCACTCGTGCATCCCCATCCCGGTGTGTGCAGGGCACAGCCTGCAGCACTGCAGCCTCCGGCTCCCCATTCCTGCCTCCACACTGCATGGGGCTGCGGGGAGCATCCCCAGCACCGGCACAGCCACACACAGACACACGCAGACACCGTACCCAGTACAGCCTCTGCAGGGCACTGGAAACAGCCCCTGGTTCCCTGCCACCTACCACCCATTGCTATCAGCCACAGGGGAGTGTTTGCATTGGCAGAGCTCAGCCAGAGCCCACCCTGCATCCCTGCATCCATGTATCCCTGCATCCCTGCACCCCTGCATCCCTGTATCCCTGCATCCCTGTACCCCTGCATCCCTCTATCCCTGCATCCCTGCACCCCTGCATCCCTTCATCCCTTCATCCCTGCATCCCATTGAGCTGTGGCTCTCCTGACCCCACACGAGGCTGCAGCCGCTGCCCCTTGCCCCCAGCACCCAGGGAAGGATCGGAGCCTCAGCCCCACAGCATCAGCTCCATCCCAGCCCCGTCCCTCTCACCTGCTGCGGCTCTGGTCAGCCCTGGCCTCCATCAGCAGCACCTTGAACCTGCGCACGGCAGCGGCAGCGATGACGGCTCCGAGGAGCAGGATGCTGAGCAGGACCCCTGCAGCCATGCCCAGCAGGCTCTGCTGCGTCACCCGCCGGTCACACCGCAGCCCCATGAACCAGAAGTCACTGCCCACAGGACACCTGCACCGAGAGGGGGTCAGGGCTGGGGGGGCAGCACCATCACCCCCAGTACAGCCCCATGGCACTCACTGGCAGAGGGGGCCGCGGTCCCGAGCGTGGGTGCAGATGCCGTGGTTCTTGCAGTAGCCGCGGTGGCAAAGGGATGTGCATGTGGCATTCCCGTCCCCATGGGGCACACAGGTGAAGCCAGGTGGGCACATGAACAGTGTGGTGCAGGGATCCGGCTCTGCAGGAGCAGGATGTGACCGTGCCAGGGTCTGACCGTGCCAGGGTCTGACTGTGCCAACAGAGCCCACCCCGCAGCCCTGCACTCACCCAGAGCCGTGTGCCGCAGGATGGATGCGGTGCCCATCGTCAGCCGCGCACCACCGGAGCCCAGCACGGTGCTGAGCATCACACCCAGCCCCGGTACCTGCACGTGCTCTGCCATGAACAGTGCCTCGTACTCCAGCACCACACTGCCCTCCCTGCGGGGAGCCCAGGGGGACACATGGATCATCACCAGCGCATCCCATCAGTGCCACGGCACCGTGTGCCCCATGGCACCGTGTGCCCCATGGCACCGTGTACCCCATGGCACGGCTGCACCAGCACGCACCTGACCCCAGTCACCTCCAGCCGCAGGAAGCCAGGCAGGGGCATGAAGAGCGGTGTGACCTGTGGGGGAGCATTGAATGGGGCAGGAGCATTGAGTGTAGGGCAGGAGCATTGAGTGTGGGGCAGCCCCAGTGCAGCCCCACAGCCCCGTCCCATGCTCACCGTCCGGTTGAAGCTCTGCAGCAGCATCTGATGCTCACGGGATGCAGGGTCCTGCAGTGTGGGGCTGAACCCCATGTCCAGCACCAGCTCACAGGGGATGCGCAGGATGGAGGCTGCAGGATGAGATGGGGACAGGGTGACCCGGACCCACTCGTCCTCCTGTGCCCCCTGTGGGGTCCAACCCCCGGACCCACCTCTCAGCAGTGGCCGCTGATCCTCCACAATGAACACTTGGGGGGCTCTGCCTGTTGTGGTCGGTGGTGCTCTGGGGGTGTCAGCATCCGGGTGTCCTCCAGGGTCACTCGATGGCTGGACCAGGGCTGGGTCCCCTGCAGCTGTTGGGGACCCGGGGCCCCCACTGTGGCCCATGGTCCCCATGGAATCCCTGGGCTGCTGTGTGGGGCCTGGCGTCACGGTGGGCAGGTGAGTCAGCCCCAGCGCATCCCTCTGCAGCACAGCAGCACTGGGCTCTGGTGTGATGGTGCCCACATCCCTGAGCAGCGCTGGGCTGGCAGTGGTGGTGGTGGTGATGGTTGTGATGGTGACGGTGACGGTGGTGGTGGTGATGCCAATAGCAGTGGTTGGTCCCAGGGAGGTCTCAGGCTCGGATGGAGTCAGTGTCTGTGTCATCCCAGGGGCTGAGGGGGGGTCCGGGCTGCCCAGCTCCCAGCTCAGTGGTGCAGTCACTGCCCAGGGCCCAGCATCGCTCCCATCCACCGGGTCCCCCCCCAGGATCTGGGGTCTCTCCATAGCATCCCCACCAAAGCTGGTGTGGGGCAGCCGGAGCTCTGGGGCTGGGGGGGTGCCCGCAGTGGGGCTGAGCCCCAGGACAGCCCATCGGGTCCGTGGGGTTGTGGGCACTGTGGAGCTGTGGGCTGGGGGTGCTCGGGGGGGACCCCGGCTCTGCACTGCCCTGCCCGGGGCCACGGGGGTGAGGGGCAGCCCCGGGGGCCGGGTCTGGTGCATGGGGACGTGTCCGTGCCCAGTGGAACCCCTCATGTGGGGTGTCCCTGAGGGCTCTGGGGTCTGGTCCAGGGGTCCCCCCGGTCCGGGTGATGTCACCCCCGGGCTGCCGGTGCCGGTGGGGCCGGGCAGCCCCTGCCCTGTGCCTGCAGTGGGCAGCGAGGCCGGGTCCGTCCCCACCGCTGCGCTGGGCACGGGGTCAGCAGCACCCATGGGTGGCACAGAGGGGAGCAGGGCAGTGCCAGGACCCGGCAATGAGGGCTCCGTCACCGGCCACGGGTGGGAGGCAGCGCCCCGGCCCCCGGGCAGCCCCGGTGCCCCCCCCGGTGCCGCTCCCGGTGCCCCCCCCGGTGCCCCGGTGCGGGGCAGCAGCTCCCGCAGCCCTCCCTCCACGGGCCATGTCCCGGCTGTGCCCAGCTCCGTGTCCTGCCCCATCGCCCGCTGAGGGGGTGAGGGTCCCTGTGAGCCCCCCTGGCCCTGCACGGGAGCGGTGCCCGTCGGGCTCCATCCCCGCAGGGCTCCCGGGGACCCTCCCTGCCCCTCGGCACCAATGGGAACCATTGTAGGGGATGGGGAACGTGTCCCCGGTGTGGTCGTGGCACCTTCGGACACCGCGTGTCCTACACGGTGAGTGCCGGGGGGGTGTCCGGTGGCAGGAGCCGTGCTCGGTTCCCCAGCGGACGGGGTCCCTGCACTGCTCCCCCCTGGGCTCTGGCTGCCCGCAGGGAGCCGGGGGGCGGCTGCTCCATCCCTGCCTGCCCCGGGGCCTGTGGGGCTCCGCTGGGGGCCGGGGGCCTCGGCAGTCCCGGTGGGGGGCCCAGGAAACGGCAGCAGCTCAGCCCCTGCCCGCAGCCGCCCCACGGCCTCCGGTGCCTGCCCCACATCAGCTCCTCGCTCCGGATCTATGGGCAGAGGGAGAAGTGGGGGGCACTGGGCAGGGCTGACCCATGGCAGCGCCCCACAGCCGCCAGCTCAGCACCAACACACATGGGCAGCGCATGGTGCTACAGACGAAGGGTGCACGGTACCTGTGGGGCAGCGCTCCCCCGGCGCGGTGCTCGGGTGGGTGCAGGAGGCGGCAGTGACGGGTGTGGGGCCCATCTCGGTGCTCAGACAGGGGCAGAGCCGTGCACAGCACCCCAGGATCACTGAGGACAGAGGGGGGTGAGCAGCGGTGCCGGCACCGGGAGCTGCGGGTGCGGGCAGGGGCTCCGAGCCTCCCTCCATACCCACGGCCGCAGGTGAAGGGGATGCTCCAGAACCCAACCCCAGCTGGAAGCCCCCGCCCTCATCCCAAGGACCCGAACCGAGTCCTGCCCCACCGGCCCCGCTGCCCTGCCCTGCCCCACACCAGAACCGAGCCCCACACAGAACCTGCCCCAGCCCCACTGCGCACCCCGCGGCCCAACCGCTCCGAGCCGAGCATCCCCCCCAGCACCCAGCGCTCACCTGCGGCGGCCAAGAGCGGCCGGGACCGGAGCCGAGGCTGGAACCGGAGCCGGTGCTGGAGCCGTGGCCGGGTCCGCTCCATGGCGCTGCCGCGGCGGCCGCAGGAAGCCCCCGCCCGTTCCCGTTGCGGAGGGGCGGAGGCGGCGGCAGCCGCAGCCCCCGGCCCGGGTCCGCCCCAGCGGCTCCGCCCGCTCCGGGTGCGGGTCCCACCGGGGCAGAGGCTCCTGCGGCACCGGAGGCTCCGCGGCCCCTCCCTGGGAGGTGCTGAGGCACAGGGTGCCCAGAGAAGCTGTGGCTGCCCCATCCCTGGCAGTGCTCAAGGCCAGGTTGGACACAGGGGCTTGGAGCAGCTGCTCCAGTGGAAGGGGTCCCTGCCTGTGGCAGGGGTTGGAGCTGGAGGAGCTCTGAGGCCCCATTAACCCAAACCAGTCTGGGATCCATGAATCACCCAGGGCAGCAGCACCAACAGGACCAGCACCAGCTCACCTGGGCACAAAGGGACGGCTCCACAGCCACCATCACTCCCATCTCCAAGCAGGCACTGGGGAAAACCACCATGGATGTGGTGTCCAGAACCCCCCCAGGCTCCGGCTGCAGCCTGCTCAGGAGGTGTCAGGATGCATTTGGGTGAGGAGCAGCCCAGGACCCTCCACCAGCACCGGCCTCACACACACTGAAACCCTTTGGCAGCCGGGTGAGGGCTCGGGGAGGAAGCAGGGAACACGGGGGGCAAGCTCAGGCCCCACGTGCAGTGGCCACGGGGCCACATCCCACCCTGCTCCCCGTCCACGGCCAAGGGACCCATCACCAGCAGCACTCACTTGGCTGCGGTGCCTCTGACACATCCAAGTGGTTCTTGGCACGGGGAGAATTGTGCATGCTCCAGGAATAACTCATTCCTGCCTCGGGACAGGCTCAAAACGAGCAGCCCGAGCCCGGCTCACAGGGACACGGGTGGGATTGTGCTGCTCAGCAGCAGGAAACCCCTCTCCTCGTTGTTTTCCATCACACACAACTTGTTTTTACCGGGATGGAATGAACTGTGCAGGCAGCAGAAGGTGACAACGTCAGCAGCAAGGCCCAGAGCTCACAGACACATGAACAGCACAAGCTCTGTGGGAGACAGGATCAGAGCCTGTCTGAGCTTCAAGTGATGCCCAGTGCTTGGCTGATGGTGCCTTTACCCCCTAACAGCACACACTGTGTGTCCACTGCTCACCCCAGGGTGTCCCTCACCCACCACGACCCCCAGGAGCACAGTGGGATGGCAACACCAGCAGGGCAATGCCAACAACACTCCCCTGCTCTTGGGTATTTATTCCTTTTTTCCTTGTTTTCAAAGGACAACAGATTCAGACAGATTTAAATACAACGTCCAAGTACAAGGTTCAATGGAAGCAGCAGCAGCAGCATGGCCTATGCGTGCACGTCCCTCTGCTGCCCCCAGCCTGGGCCTGGCCATGAGACAGCTCCTGGGGAGGAAGAAAAACCCACGTATTTAGTATTCCATCAGGAAGACCCAGTGGTTTCAGGCACAAAAGCAGTGGGTCAGGCAGAGCCCACACCAGCTGGGCACTAAGAGCAAGCTGTGGGCCCACAGGGCTTTGGAATGGGCAGGATCTCACCTCGGCTCCAAGGCAAGGGGCACAGAGCTGATGTGGAGGCAGCCGCAGCAGCAGCAGGAAGGTGGCCCCATCTGCTGCCACGCTGGCCCCAGGCCAGCAGCTCATTTCCCCTCCAGCACCTCAGGGCAGGGGCTCCACTCCCCCCTTCCTGTTTCCTTCCCAGCAGGAAGTGCTGGGAGCTGCCATAGTGTGGCTGGAGGTGCCCCCCACACCCTAACCCCCCCCCATGGACTCCCATAACTGGAGCCAAACACCATCGACAGAAAGAGCTGTGGATAACCGAGTGCTTCAGGTGCCCCACAGCTCTCCCCATCCTCTCTCCAGCTGCAGGGAACCCCCCTCTGCTTTCCCCTGCCAGCTCCCTCCCAAGCCCTGCCTGCCCCATGGCCAAGCAGTGCTGGCCCCTCACACACTGCCCCATACACTCACAGGAGCACGATTCCACTTACTCAGCTCTGGAGAACTGGGTTTACTCATAAACATCCTTCTTATCTGCAATGTAATCTACAATCTCCTGTGGACACATTAACTTCTCAGCGTCTCCATCGGGAATCTCAAATCCTGGGAAGAAAGGGCACATACTTAGCTGGGATCAGCGGAAGCAGGAGCAAGGCTAAAGGAAGCTGGGACAGCACAGCCAGGGACACACAGCAGGGCCAGAGCCAGCACAGGGCTGATTCCTGCTGAGCTTTGCCCTGCTCAGCACCACTGCTGGGGCAGGGAGAGGCTGAGGCCCCTCACACCTCATTGGAGCCACCACCACCTTCACCAGAGGGGATGCTCTGGGCACATCCAGGCATGAGGCTCCTTGGTCAGAGTCTGCTGCCAGTGCCCCAACAGCCACCAGCTCATGCAGGGCCACAGCTGGGGACAGGGAGCACAGGGGCTCAGAACCACATCCCATCAAAAATACCTTCTCTTCCCAGCCCACAGCACCCAATGGCACACAAGGGAATGGAACAGAGCATCAGCAACTGCTCTGGAAGCCAAACGTGTGCCCAGGTTTAGAGAACAACCAAACCCCAGGATGTCTGTGACCCAGGGTGACAAATCAGGCAGAATGTCTGAGCTTTACATCAAAGCACAAAGAAGTCCAAAATGAAGTGAAAAGCAACTTGGAATATACATTGATAAGGCAAAATCACCTTGTTTGCCCATAACATCAAGTACTGAGGGTAAAAACCAACCTGGTGAGGAAAACCTGGGATGAGCTGTGATGTCCCAGGAGGAGCCACTGGGATCAGCCCTTGTGCTGTCCCCTCCCCATCCCCAGCAATGTGGGGAAGGTGCCTGGGGGCTGTGGGGAGAACAGCAGCACATGGACAGATGGGGAGACACCTCCCGAGTGCTGCGGGTACCACCAGTGACCGGCTCCCATTCTGACCCAGAACCACTCCATGCCTCCCAGTTACAGCATGGCAAAGCCACTGCTCCTGTCCACAGAGGAGCAGTGCCATGTGCTGCAGCTGCACCAGGGGATCAGCCACAAGCACCGTGTGCCCTGCTCGGACTCACCGAACTCATCCTCCATGGCCATGATGATCTCCACTTGGTCCAAGCTGTCCAAGCCCAGGTCCTTCATGAAGTGGGACTCCACTGTGAGCTATGGGAGCACAACCGTGGGTCAGGTGCCCGCGGCCGTGCCCTGCTCCCCCCCCCCGGCCCCCACTCGCCTTGTCGGGGTCGATCTTGTCGTACAGCTTGAGCACGTAGAGGACACGCTCCTTGATGTCGTCCAGGGTGAGGGGGGGCAGCTCGGAGAACCGGCGGCAGGGGGGGAGCGCCTGCGGTACCTGCAACACAGCGGTACCGGGCAGCGGAGGGAGCACCGGGGACAGCAGCGGGGGAAGCACCGGGGGCAGCAGCACCGCCCGCCCCCCCCTATCCCCGCCCGGCTCAGGCCTCACCTGCAGCTGCCTCAGCCTCAGCGGGGCCGGGGCCGCCGGGGCCCGCGGGACGCACCGGGTGAACGGGCGGAGCGCGGCGGGGCCCGCCCGGGGCAGCAGGCGGCGGGCACAGGCCGAGAGGACACGGGCCGCCATGGTGACCTGTTCCCAGCGTGCACCGCGCCGCGGCGGGGCGGAGCGGCACGGGTGCTCTCCCCCGGGGACAGCGGCGCCCCCTGGCGGCGCGGAGGACCGTCCGGTACGGCGCAGCAGCAACGGACACGGAACCGGTTTAAAGACAAAGCGTTTAATGGCACCGCGCACGCCCAGACACACGAGGCCCCGGTACCGGTGGGGCTGAACCGGTGTCCCCCCGCAGGGGTGCATCAGGCTGTCGGTACCGGTGGAGCTGAACCGGTGTCTCCCCGGAGGGGTGCATCAGGCTGCTCCAGGCTGCCGGTACCGGTACAGGCAGACGGTGCCATCCCGCTGCCCGGCCAGCAGGCAGGCACCGGTGCAGGCATCGGTGGTGGCCCAGCGGGCCAGTGCCCAGTCCCCGGCCGGGGGCAGCAGGGCCGTGCACCGGCTCAGGAGCAGGTCCCACACGGCCACGGTACCCGATGTCAGCACGGCTGCGGCCAAGGCACCCCTCACATCGCCCTCCAGGTACCTGTGGGCACAGACACAAGGGTCACACACCTGCAAGAGCACCAGCACATCACTTCTGAACCCAGCCAGGCCCAGTTACAGATGGACAGGGACACTTCAGCTGGCTGCAGGAAGCCAGGCTGGGTGATGGGTCACATCCGAGAACAAAGGATGTCAACACAACCCTCCCCCAGCCACAGAACACACTCAAAAACCACTCAAGATTGGGACCCGCTGGTGTCTGAGCACATCACCACAGCATCTCATAATGGTTGAAACAGCCTCTTTCCAAAAGGAAGAGAAGAGGAGGAAAAGGTCACTCGGATGCATGCAGCTGCTTAGCATAAATAAAGGTGGCAAAGCCTCTAACAGCAGAGCTCTGAGACAGCCCAAAGGTTTGGATCATCTCCTTTGAAGGCATTTTCTCAGGGGGTTCCCCTGTGAGCCCAGTTCCAGCATTCCCACAGTGACTGGTGCAGGGACGATGAAAGCACAAGCACACAGAAGCCTCACTGCAGAGCCCCAGGAGCACAGCCCCTCGCTGGGAGGCCAGGGTCAGCACAGGCTGGTGCAGGAAACAGGCAGGAAACAGCCAACACCCTCACCCTGCTCCAGCCCTGGAGCACATCCAAGGGCACAACGGATGCAGCCCCTTATCACCGGCAAGATGGCAAATGGATCCCTGCCAGCAGCACTGCCCAGCCCATGGAGAGATAGAAACCACCTCGAAGAGCTCTGGGAGCAGCCCCGGTACCTGCCTTCCAGTGTGCCCAGGTGGGAGGGAGGAGGCCATCACCCCCCTGCTCCTGGCTGTGCTGGGGTTGAACACCACCACACGGAACGCAGGGTTTCCACAGGACTCGCTCTCTTTGGCGTGTGGATGGCTCAACACCACGAACAGGAGGCCCTGATGGACACAGGAAAAATACATCATTAAAAACAACAGCAGGAGGGGAAAAAGCCTCGGAGAATTTTCCAGCAATTAATTGCTGCATTCTCTCTATAATCAAAGCCCCGTGGACAGTGATGCCTTATTTGTACTGAATGAAACAGGAATGGTTTACTTTCCTTATCAAGTTAGATAAAACCCAAAGCAGCTGCTGACTGATAAGGGCTGATGCAATGCAGGAGAATGACAGCTCAGTGACCTGGAGGATTTATGCGCTGATCTTCCTGCCTGAACAAGCCAGGCTTGCTGGAAGATGAAATTTCTGGGCCTCATTTTAATCCCTAAAAGCTTACAACTGAACAAGAATCCCATGCAAAGCAGCAGAGCAGAAACCTGCAGCTCTCAGAACAGCCACAGGCCAGCATAGAACACCCTCAAGGAAGTCTCCAAAGAGCGTGACTCAAACCACCATTATTGGACAATTCTTGCTCAAAAGGTTAAATGCCCACTGAAAACAAATCCTTGATCAACCAGAAACAACCATCAAGAAGCACAGCACAGAGGGAAGCAAGTGGGAAAGAACCATCAGTATAAAGCTTGGGGTTAAACAGTTATTGCCCTCGGGGTGAAGATAGATAATAATCACACTGATTTTCTGACAACAGCAGTTACTCAAGTATGGAATAGAAGAGACTTAACAAGCAGCAGGGCTGGGCAACAGCTCTCCTGCTTTCCTCCCTGCAAGGTGCTGCTGCTTTGGAATGTCTTTTGATGCATCACTCTCATTTTACCAGCACAGAGCAGAAAGCCAAGAATTTGAGGCAGCCAATGGGGCTCATTTCTCCTGGTTAACCCATCTGCCTTGCAAATACCTTCAGAATATCTAAATAGGGCTGGTATTTCAACCCATTGTAGAAACTCCAATCCCCCAGTTGGTCAATGCAGCATTGCCATATTTCATGTACGTACAGAGTCGGAATAGGCTCGATGGCAGATGGAAGCTGGGTAGGAATAACCAATGTGCATCTTCTTCAGCAACTGGCCTGTTTTCAGATTCCTGCAGCCAGGGGACAGACAAATTCTGACTGCATTTCCAGCCTCTACATGTCATTTCCTAAGCACAGTTAGGAAAACACCACTATGCAAGATGGACAGAGCTTTGGTTCCACATAAACCAAACTAACACATGAGACCACAAGAAGAGACACAATGAATATGGTGCAAAAGCAAGTGGACTTACAGCTGCACGGCTCATTCACCACCTACTGCACACAAGTTCAAGTGCCAGACCACAGGCCTGCTGACAATTGCTATTTCACAGGCAAAGCAGCAGCCAACCAACACCCCTACACTATTCTGCATCCACCTGTTACCACACACACCCATGACTAAACCAGTTAACAGCAAAGGAATCACTGACCAAATGACAATGCTGTTCACTGCAGTGGTGCCAACCAGGGCGTCCCTCATTCCTTCCACTTCAGCAAAAGCTGAAACAGTCTCTTCAGGAGGCATCAAAGTCTGTCCATCCCTGCTCCTGAACAGCAGAGTAACGAGTAAGAAGCAGCAGTCAAAATAGTGTGTTCTGTGCTCAGCACATCTCCAGAAAGAAGAGGAACCCAACACTCCTCTACACCCAAGATGTATCCTCACTCCTCCTCCACCTGCCCCACAGAGCATCCCAAACCCAGCACTCACCTTCCTGTCTCTGAAAAAGACACTATTTCCACGTGCTGCTCTTGCACAGCCCTACTGCTGCTGACCAGCCTCCTGTCCTTCAGCCCAAGGACAGCTTTTATGGTTCCAGTTCTCACTAGTGATTGCTTGAATGAGTCAGTCTCAGATGAATAAAGCAGGAGCCTAAATTAAGAGAAAGTCACACCTCATGAGAAGGAGAAACAGAACTCAATCATGCCATAGCATGTAAAAATGAACACTTTTAAACACCTTTAGGGATGGATAAACAGCTCTTTATAACCGATTTATAGAAACCCCTTCTATTTTCCAAGTGTTAAAGCAACTGAGAAAGCAACACATTAGTAAGGGATCATTTCTGCTGCCACATCAGAGGAGAGTTAAGCTGTGGCTATTCAGGGTGCAAAGGGCTGGTGAGAAATAAATACAAAACCTTATTTCTCCAATCTCCAGGTCTCCCAGTGCTACACACACGAGATTGCAGGAGTCTGGCAGAGGAACGATCTGTATTACAGGAATCTAGGACAGCAAAGCAAGGATTCAGTGTCACCCTTTGACTTCAATGTCATTTTCTAGAGTGATTCATTAAAATGATACAGAGCAGAGCTGATTTTCCCTTCTAAGGAAGCACACTTAGATTAACAGCTGAACTCTGGGCTGCTTGCCTGATCAAACAGCCTCTGTTGATGTGACAAAAAGCATCTCCAGGGAGTATAAGGGGAAAGCACATGAGCCAGTGGCTGAAGTGCAGGCACCATTCAGTACAAGAACCAAACTCCAGCAGATAACATGGGACCATACAGGTACTGGCCTCATCCACCAGCACTGCGAATCATTCTCCTCTGCTGCTAAGTGGAATGAAAAGGTTTATGCCACCAGAGAACTCCCCTTGCCCCCAACAGTACAAGCTCCTTGGGAACTCACACATGGCACAAGAAAGCTGCCCTGAACTGTAGAACAAGGACTGTGTTGGTACCTGTCCCAGCTGCCACGTGTAGACCTTTTCCCAGTGGTCGGGCCCCAGGGGTTTCCAGAGGGAGACAGAGCTCTCAGAGGCTGTCACCACACAGAGCTCTCTGCAGCCAGCTGCTTCCCACCACATGGTGCTCACATCCACGACGCAGGAGCTCGAACAGTCCTGCCCAAAGGAAAACAGGGCTGGTGGTTATCTAACCTGAGGACAACGCTTCACGTTCAGTGTGGGGAGAGTTGGAGGCTGCAACTTCATGCTTATGATGTTTAATTTTGAGGCACCCAGGAGAACGTGCTTGGTGGATTTCATCCTCAGAGCAAATACACTGCCTCACTTCACAAAAGTCACTTGTCCTTTGAAGAGTCAGGGCCCCAGCAGAGGCCTGAGCTCAGACAGGACTTAGGGTTAGTGCCCAACAGGTGACAGGAGGCTACAGGAGCCCCAGGGAGGCAACAGGGGTACAAGGGCTGAGATCATCTTACCTCGGGCCAAAGGAAAATGCAGCAGTTAATCCTTAAGCCACTTGCATGTGTTTAGAATTCATTATTCAGACACAAACACTGAACTCATCAGTCAGAAGGAGCTGAAGAGCAATCTAGCCCCTCAGCAGGCTTTGCCATGGGACACAACTGATCAAATCAGACAGCAATCTACTCTGTGCACATCCCCATTCTGCAGGTTTTAGTTCATTTTTGTTAAACTCACTACCACAGAGCGGCCACTGACTCAGTAACAGTTATCTGATGTTACCCCACCTTCAGCTTTGACAGAAGCTGCAAGCTCTCTTCTCCCAGGCCATCAGGCAGTACTGGAATTGACTCTTCTGCTACAGCTTTTTCCTGCACGGACAAGTAAAGAATGAAGATAATTCAACTGTGAAATCAGATTCAGCAGCTGCAAGAACGAGGCAGAAGTGTGAATTCTCTCTGTTGCTGGAGAGCCAAGGGACAAGCATCTCTTTGTGTACTTGCATGCCTTTGAAAACGCAGAAATCCCAGACAAGTTATTTCCAGGTTTCACCCGAAAATTATCTCTTATCATCACTTTGCATCTCAGCCTCCAGAGACAAGTCATTCCCTCAGTACCCATCCCACATACAAGTCAGCTCATCTCCTTTACCAAATCCTAGCTGAAAATGTTCCTGGAGGTGGACAACACTTTGTGGGTACCTGAAACTTTGTTCAGATCAAGCAGAACGTTAAAGAATTTGCTTTTGAGGTCAAAAGACCTCAGGCAACAGATGAGACCCAAACATGCAGTAGGTCAGCTAAAAGACAGCATGGGGAAAGGGGATTTGCCCACAAACCCACATGGGCACAGGCCCAGCTTGTTACCTGCTCAGGAGCAGCTCTGCCGGATCCCTGCTGTTTGCTCTCTGAGTGCTGGTGCTTCTCCAAGGCCACAGCCTCATCACATTCATTACTGGGACCTCTTTCAGCTTCTACAGGAAACGCTGTACCTCGTTCTTCCTCTTGTTCAGCAGATCCTGCACCACTGTGTTCCAAGTGCAGTGGAATGGCAGAGTCTTTGCATGCCCCATCCCGCACACCCTGTGCAGATGCTCCATTGGAGGGATGCAGGCTCGAAGGGATGGAAGGTGTGTCGGGGGACACGTCACACGCAGCCGGGGTTGCACCCACGACAGGGAACACACCTGAGGAAATCTGGGACTGAGTGGGAGCAGCACCTAAGACAATCCCCATGGGAGTAAAGAGCAGTTCGTGGGTGGAAAGCTCCTTCTTGGGAGCTGGGCTTTCTGTGTGAGGTGACTTGGGCAACCCAGCTTTGAAAGGTGAAATCAGATCACTTCTGAGACATCTCTCTTCTGGAGTCACTTGTGCATCCTGTGTGTCCTCTGCGGCCACTCCACCTCCAAACACACTTGGAACAAAAGCTTCCAAGTCATTCACAGGGGAAGATTCTAGTTTCTCTTGTTTTAGTAGCCCAAACTCCTCATCAGGCAAGTGGAAGTCCCTGACGCCCAGCCTAGAGCCCAGCCACTGGAGGCTGTGGAAGGAGAAGAGAGAGCCACAAGTATTGAGGTCCACAGCAGGGAGGCCAAGAGGAGCAAGACCCTCAGGACCCTCAGGACCTTTTGCCACGTGCCCTCCTGCTCTCTGCCTCACAGCACAACGCAGAGAGCGGTGCAGGGGGACGTTAACCACGGGGAGCAGCTCAGCCCTGCAGGCTCCGGGTACCTGCTCCTTCCCCACAGGCTCTCCTGGCTCTCCATCAGCCTGGCACACAGGGAAGTTGGCTTCCAGGTCTCCTGTGTGGATGGGAGAAGCTCCATTCCCCGCATGCAGAGAATCACTGTTCTGAAGTAGACTTTGAGGCTGTTCTAACAGAGTCTTAAGGCACTTGTCAAGCACTTGGCTGCCCACTGGAGCAGGATCCACACTCCTCGGCTGTACAGCACCAGGCACTCCTGCCTCTGTAGCCCCAAGAGCTGCAGCAGCAGAGAACTTGCTCTCATCTGAAGGTGGCTTTTCCAGACCCACATCACAGTTTCCCTTTGGGCTCTGACACTCATTTGGCAGCAGACTGCTGCCTTCCCTTGCCACTGTGAGATCCAGGCTCTCGATGAGCTCTGGTGACACCAGATGCACGGGGGACCTGCTGGCAGACTTTCTTCTTCCCTTCTGCCTCCTCTGTGACTGTCTCCGATCTTGCCCTGTGCCAGTGATACTGCTCTGGGAAATGGATCCAGGGGAAATGATGCTACCACTGGAGGCAGCAAGAGATCCCTGAGGACTACCTGCATTTGCTGGGTCATTTTCTGCCCCAAGGCAAGGGGATGGCACCATCCCCGACCCCAAATCATTTTCAGCTCTTTCCTGGGAGGGCTGATCCGAATTTGCATCTCCGAGTTTGCACTTACTTCGCTGACCCTTCTTGCTCCTGCCCAGCTGGCTGAGGATGACAGCATCGAGGTCCACCTTCCTCTGGCAGCTGGACATGCGCCGAGTTGTCCTGACATAGTATTCAACCGGGAAGAGAAGCCCTTCAACCACCGTGCATGAGCTCAGGGTGCTTCCAGGGGCTGCCACGTCCTCCAGAGGAGAAAGTCTCGACTGGATTTCAAGCTGTTGCTTCTCCAGTTCTTCAACACCGTCCAGAGCAAGATCTGCTGGAAAGGGATCTAAGCTACCAGCATCACTCTGATTCCCCACGTGGCTTTTGCTCTCGTTAGTTACAGTCTTATTTCCATCAGGAGACAATGCCTCATGTCCTGACATTAAATCCAAGAGCCGACGCAGTTCCCCCTGATCATCACACACACTCTCACTGACCGTTTGGCTGATTATAGTGGGGGATTCCTTTCCTCCATCGGCACTGTTGTCAACTAAAGCAGAGTCTCTGTTCTCTGAACACAGCCATGCAGGCTCAGGGCTGTCAGATGAGGGCACAGCACCTGGCGACCTGGGCTGCCAGACACTGCTGCTGTCCTGCAGTGCACATGGGAAGAGCTCAGGTGCTCCTGGAGGGACAGAGCCTTGTGTGACTCCTGATGCTGCACTGGGAGGAGTGGAACCGTTCTCTTCTCTCTGCACCAGTGCTGCTCCTGCTGCTGTCAGAGCCGTCTCCTCCGTGGCTGAGGCACTGCTTCGCCTGAACACTGGAGACCGCAGCTCCCCTGTGCTGGCAATCCGGTTTGCCACCGTTTCACCAGTGCTGCCGAGAGGCACATCCCGCACCGATCCCCCCGATGCTCGAGCCTTCGCCCGTCTCCTCAGCCTCAGCAGGCTCCTGGAGCTTTGGTGTTTGTTCTCCTCAAGGGTAGGCCTGGTAATCCTGGCACACATCATTTCCTGGCTAGCCTGTATGCTCTCTGCCTGTGAGCTGTGCTGCAGGCCGCCCTCGGGAGCGTGTCTGGATGCACCAGATGTTTGCTCCTGTGTGCCGAGATCGGAGCAGGGCTCAGCCTGTAACTGTGAGGTGTCATGTTTGTCAGCACCGGGAGGTTCCGTATCTCTAGAACCTGCAGGAAACAGTGTCATTCACACACGTAAAGTACTCCCAGCAAAGTCCCAGCCCAGCAGGACATCACCCAGTAAAGCCAGAAGACTTCTGGGAGCAAAGCACTGGGATCTTAGGGCCTGGACCTGGTGAGGAGGGAGGAGAGGGGACGGCAGGGCCATCATGTGGGTATGGGGGCAGCAGAGCTGGGCCTGTCTGCAGGGCAGGCTGCAGGCACGGAAGGGCAATAGGGGCCGATGGGGGCTGTTCCTGACCCCCGGTCCCATTGGATACATGGGGCCGCACCGCAGCTCCTGTTGCTCACCAGCTCCTACCTGTGGGGCTGGGCTCCCTCCGGTCTCCTTCCGCCGCCGTGTCCCGGCTGTGGCTCCTGGCGCGCTCTGCTCGCCGTGCCCGCTGCACACACACACACACACACACACACACGGCACCGGTGGGGCTCACACCGGGCTCCTGACACCGTAACCGTGCCCGGCTGAGCCCCATCCCGTCCCACTCACCCGCAGCCGGCTGACGGTCTCGCTGTACTCCCTCCGCAGCAGCGCCAGCTTCTCCCGCAGCTGCAACACACAACACACCGGGCTCGGACCGGGCTCACACCGAGCTGCTCACACCGCCGCCCCGTCCCGTTCCGGTACCTGCTCCCTCTGCGAGCCGCTGAGGGCCCCGCCGCCCGCCGGCTCCTCCATGGCCGCCCCGCCGGGCCCTGCGTGCCCATGGCAACGGCGCCGGAAGCGCGGCGGGCGGAGGCCGTGACGCGCCGGAAGCGGCCGTGCGGAAGCGGAGCGGCCATGGAGCTGAGCGAGATGCTCTACAACAAGTCTGAGTACATCGAGACGGTGCGAACGGGAACGGGAACGGGGACGGGACGGGAACAGGGACGGGATGGGAACGGAACGGGAACGGGACGGGAACGGGAACGGGATGGGAACGGGAACGGGACGGGAACGGGATGGGAACGGGAACGGGACGGGACGGGACGGGAACGGAACGGGAACGGGACGGGAACGGGAACGGGATGGGAACGGGACGGGAACGGGAGCAGCGGGGGCCGAGGGGCAGAGCGGAGCTCGCTGAGCCTGGCAGCGGTGCCGGGGTCCGGAGGCGGCCGCACTGACCCGGCCCTTCTCCCCGCAGGCCTCCGGTAACAAGGTGAGCCGGCAGTCCGTGCTGTGCGGCAGCCAGAACATCGTCCTCAACGGCAAGGTAGGCACCGGGAGCCGTCCGCACCGCCCCGGGGTCATCCGCATGCAGCTGAGCATGGTACCGGGCTCTGTTCGGCACTGAGCGGGCTGGACAGAGCCGTGGGTGGCAGGGGATGGCGTGGGATGTCCCTGTCCCTGTCAGCGGGGGGTGGACTGGACGATGTTAAGGTCCTTTCCAACCCAAACCGTTCTATGGTTTACCGTTCTTAGAGGCTGAAGGGAGTGATGGGAGAGATGAGGTGGTTTGTCTGGACACAGATTGCAGCTAAAAGTCTTTTCTGGAGTCAGTTTAGAGTTTGGGGAACATAAAATGGCTGTGGGGGTTGGTCTGTGTTGAACTGAGACCTTCATCCTCCCTTTGCTTTGGTGTCAGTTTCTGTTGACTGAAGGAGCTGTCTGTAAGGTAACGGGATCTCGCTGGAGCAGCCCGACCTGTGCCTGAGTCTGTGCAGTCACTGGGATCATGCACAGGAACCGGAGCTCATTCATGTCTTCTCTTTGCAGACAATAGTCATGAACGACTGCATCATCCGCGGTGACCTGGCGAACGTCCGGGTTGGCAGACACTGTGTGGTGAAGAGCCGCAGCGTCATCAGGCCACCCTTCAAGAAGTTCAGCAAAGGGTAAGGGTCTCTTTCCTTTAGGGAGCTGGGGTTAAGATCCATGGGCTGCAACACCTGCCCTGGCTTGGCTGAGGTGTGTGTTGGGAGGGCAGTGTTCCTGGTGCAGCAATCCGCACTAATACATCCCTCTAAACCTGGGTTTTCCTCAGAGTTCCTGCTCTGCCTTGATGGTTTGCGTTTCTTCAGCCCATAACATGGAGATATATGGGACATGCTCAAATAGCAAAGTGAATAATGTGTTTCACTTGTTCTTTCTGTATGCACAGCCTGTGCCTGTTGCTCACTTGGGCCATCCTTTGGGAAGAGATGAGAAAGGCTGGTTACTGTTCTGTTGTCAGCACCACCTCTGCCTCTGGCAATCCAGCAGGAGACAGGAGACTCCACAGTGTGATTTGGGGTCTCACAGTGTTGAGGATCAGTCTGTTCTACAAATACCTCTCCTCTTGCAGGGTGGCTTTTTTCCCTCTCCACATTGGTGATCATGTCTTCATAGAAGAGGACTGTGTGGTCAATGCAGCCCAGATCGGCTCCTATGTCCACATAGGCAAGAACTGTGTCATTGTGAGTGCCATTTCCCGGTCTTCTCCTTAAGCTCTGGAATACTGTTGAGGCTTTGTAAGCACAGCTTCCTTCCACAACCTCCTCTTCCCTCCCCACTTCTGCTTTCCTTAATACAGAATGCTTTTAGCACTTAAACTTGTGGAAGTTTAGGTACCTCCTCAGTCAGAAGCAAAAGCAGAGTGTTTTAAGCATAATCTCTGTTTTAGGGCCGCAGGTGCGTTTTGAAAGACTGCTGCAAAATCTTAGACAACACAGTCCTACCTCCTGAAACAGTCGTCCCACCGTTCACGGTGTTCTCGGGCTGCCCAGGTACACTCCCTTTACTTGCACAGAAGTGTGGATAATGTGGATGTTCTTGTTTTAAGTGGAGATTGCTGTGATTGACTTGCCCATTAGCATTTAGTGCCTAGAAATAAAGGTATGGGGCACTTGGTGAGCTGAAGAGTAACAATCGTAACTTGCTCCTCCTCCTCCTGTGGTTTGTGATTTTGCAGGAGGTTCAGTGGTTCAGACTGTAAGAAGACCACTGGCTCCTTATTCCTATGTTAGTAGGGAGGGAGGTATGTTAAACTGCTGTTTAGTTTAGTTCCTGCCCATCGACCTGTCTATGCTGGAGACCTTGCTGTACAAACTGAACGCTCCATCATTTATCTTCTGATGGTGCTTTGTGGGGACCAGTGGGAGCTGGAAGGACCCAGCTGAGCAGCCTGTCTGCCCTGGGGGTACAGTGGGAACAACCATACTGTGTAGCTCCACTCCAGAGACAAGTCCTTTGCTGTTCCATTTGCATTTACCTACAGTTCAGTCCAGGTGGCTGATTGAATGTTGAAGACAAACTTCCTTTCTGTTTTCTCCTGCAAGAACACTGATGTCCACACTCTTGTTCTTCTTCCAGGGCTCTTCTCTGGGGAACTCCCTGAATGCACCCAGGAGCTCATGATTGATGTTACAAAGAGCTACTACCAGAAGTTCCTGCCACTCACGCAGGTCTAGTAGCCCATTTCATGTCTCAGAGCAGTAAAGGCACTTGGGAGCATTCTGGGGGCAGGGAGAGGGGTTGTTCAGTGAGACCAGGTCTCAGCCCTCACTGTTCTGAGCACTCTGTGAGTGTTCCTCAGCACTGACGGTCTGGCCAAGCAGCCCTTCCTGAAAGCTGCTGTATCCTGTGGTTTAACCTTTGTGTGCTCATTTGGGTGTCATTCATTCCATGTCGTCTGAATCGTTCCAGGTGGGAAAGCTGATACTGCTCCCTTTGGGGCAGCACTTCTTCATTGCAGATGGGGAACAAGGCTAGAAGCAGTGTGCATCCTCGAGCAGGACTCTGTGGGTGATGGGTGTGTTGGGGCAGTTCCTTAACGTAGATGCAGTGCTTTCCACTGGCAAAATAGGTGCTGCTCTGTAGGGCTGTGAGTTGAGGTGGATGGCCTCTGCCTTTCCTCCCTGTGGACTGAGATTCATTGTTCATCACCTGCGGATTGGCTTTAGGACTTTTGGCTGACATTGAAACCTGTCTCTCCATGCCCTGCCTGACAGGACACTTCATAGCTTTTAGCTCTTGAAGCTCTCGCCTGTCACGCAAGGTTCTCATTCATGTGGCCAGTGCATGCTCTACTTCCTGAGCATTGTAGACCATAAAGAGCCAAAGGGCTTTGGGAAGAGGATTCACTCAGAGCTCGGCACAGCAGAACTAGGGTAATTAAAAGCAGGAAGCAGAGGTGGGTGAGAGAATATGGCAACTGTCCCCATTTATTCCCCAGTGTGTATATTTGCAGTAAGCTCTTTGGTGCTTTTCTGCATCATTAAACTTAAGGAGGAGATTCAGACTTCCTGGAAGGAGTGCACATTCCATTTCTGACACTGAACAGAGCAGGAGCAATTCTTGCTGGGAGCAGCTGACACTGCATGTACCTGACCCAGTACCAGACAACTGACTGAAAATGATGTGCCTGCTCTGGCTGTAGCTAAAGCTTTGCATTGTCCTTCCCTAGGTTTAAAACTGGCCTCCCACCTGTTGTAGTTATAGCAGCTGAGGCTGGGATATGTATTAGTGATGCAGAAGGTGCATGGTTGCGACACCAGCAGCCCTGAGCCTTCAACCATTTACAACAAAGTGCTGATCCACCTCAAGCAGCAACAGCTGGATCAGCGTGCAGTAACCACGGTTAAGTGTGCAGCCACTGACTGCTCTGTTTGTATTGTTACTGTGTGTAAATTAAAGCCTCTCAGTTGTTCAAGCCATGCAAGGCTGTGACTGTGAATCAAACTTCAGACCAGGTGGAGGTTTCTGCTGTTTCCCAGGCACATGAGCTGCAGGCTCTTGTGTTCTGGTTGTTACCCACTGTTACAGTGCCTGTGGGTCAGAAAGGGAGGTGCAGCGTGAACCCGTTGCCCCCGAGCTGGTGGCTTGCACCCACTGATGGCCCCATGCGAGACTCCTAAATGAGACTTTTACAAGGGCCTGTAGGGACAGGCCAAGGGGAATGGCTTGAACCTGCCCGAGGGGAGACTGAGCTGAGCTCTGAGGCAGAAGCTGTTCCCTGTGAGGGTGCTGAGGCGCTGGCACAGGGTGCCCAGAGAAGCTGTGGCTGCCCCATCCCTGGCAGTGCTCAAGGCCAGGTTGGACACAGGGGCTTGGAGCAGCTGCTCCAGTGGAAGGGGTCCCTGCCCATGGCAGGGGTTGGGGATGGAGAAGCCCCCAGAGCACAGCACTGCAGGGAGGGGGATCCCCTCTCTCCTCCTACCGGGTGCACTGTGCCCCCTTACCCGAGCCCGTCCGTTACCGGTAGGGTCCTACTCACCCCAACCCCACCGCGTGTCCCACCGGCCGCTAACGGCCTTTAAAGCGCATCGCTCCCATGGTGCCCCGCGCCGCGCGTGGAGTTTAAATCCTCCGGGCCAATGAGCAGCGGCCGCGGTAACGATCGGGAGCGGCGTTTGAATCGGCTGTGCCCGTTCTGCGCCTGCGCCGCCGGTGTCCCGTCCGCTCCCGTTGCGCTCACGGCTCGGTCGGGCACGGAATGAGTGCGGCGGGGGGTAAAGCGGTGCGGGCCATGGCCCGACCGGAGCCGGTGCGGACGGGGACCAGGGCAGAGCCTGCCCGCACCGGCAGCTCCGCGGCCGCGGCACGGAGCGAGGTACCGAAGGTGCTGGTGGACCCCCGGAGCCGGCGCAGCTTCGTGCGCGGCCGGTTCCTGGGCAGGGGAGGCTTCGCCCGGTGCTATGAGCTGGCGGAGACCGAGAGCCAGGAGGTGTTCGCGGGGAAGGTGGTGCCCAAGTCGCTGCTGCTGAAGCGGCAGCAGAAGGAGAAGATGTCCATGGAGATCGCCATCCACCGCAGCCTGGCGCACCGGCACGTCGTGGGCTTCCAGGGCTTCTTCGAGGATGATGACTTCGTCTACGTGGTGCTGGAGCTCTGCCGGCGAAGGGTATGGGGCTGGGGGTGGTGGGACCCGCTGGGTGGGGGGTGTGGGTCGGTGTTCACGGTACTGATTCCCCCCCCTCCCATTGATTGTCCCCCCGGTGCTGACCGCACTGTCCCCCCACAGTCGCTGCTGGAGCTGCACAAGCGGCGGAAGGCGCTGAGTGAGCCCGAGGTGCGGTACTACCTGCGCCACATCATCCTGGGCTGCCAGTACCTGCACAACCAGCGCATCATCCACCGCGACCTCAAGCTGGCCAACCTCTTCCTCAGCGACGACATGGAGGTGAAGATCGGTAGGTGTCCATGTGTGATGTCCTCCCCATGGCTGCCCCCATAGGACCCCACCCCGGGGACCAGCCATTCAGGGCACCACCACTCAAACCCTGTCTTCCCCAGGTGACTTTGGCCTGGCCACCAAAGTAGAGTATGATGGTGAGCGGAAGATGACCCTATGTGGGACCCCCAACTACATTGCTCCAGAGGTGCTGGGCCAGAAGGGGCACAGCTTTGAGGTGGATATCTGGTCCATCGGCTGCATCACGTAAGTTAAGGTTCCTCTTGTATAGCTATGGGCTGGGCAGTTGGTCCCTGTGGTCCTGCTCCTTTGGCTACTCCAGGTTTTGGTGTGAGCAGAAGCTCCTCATTGTGTCCAGAGCCCTGATGCCAGCAGCACACCCTGCGCTCCACAGGCACTGGTGCCGCTGTGTCTGCACAGCATGGCTGTCTTGAGGCATTTACCAAAAGCCTGTGATTCCTGTTCCAGACCCTTCTCCAGAGGGTGCCAGGCTCCACCTTCCCTTTGGGCAGCAACCAGGCCCTGTCTGCACCTCTGCCTGTGCAATCCTGAGTGTGTTCCCTCTGCTAGGGAAGTCCCAGGGTGTACTTAGGAGGAGGTCACAGTGCACAAGCCCCAGAGTGATCCCCTTTTGTCTGTTAACACACAGGTACACTCTGCTGGTGGGGAAACCACCCTTTGAAACGCCTTCTCTGAAGGAAACCTACATCCGAATCAAGAAGAACCAGTATACTATTCCCAAGGTATGGTCCTTGTGAGTGGATCTCACCTTGCAGCAGTTCCTGGTCAGCCTTCCGCTGCCCATCCTATTTCTAGCACTTAATGGTCTCTCATGTAATGGTGACCCCAGAGTGCTGTGAAGGGGCTGTCTCAGGTCATGGTGGAGTGAGCCAGCAGCTCCTGTCCCTCAATCTAGCGAAAGCCTGAGCTGGGCAATTGGTGTGTGGGGTTTAATGGATGTGTTCAAGTCCATGAGTCCTGGGCCAGGTCCCAGCTCATCCCACTGCTGTGAGTTCTCTTGCTAACATCAGTTGGCTCCAGGCTTTACACACTGTTGGGAGCAGTGCAGGAGCTCTCCTCCAAGTGGAGTTCCCCTGGGTTATGCATCCCCTCATGCACGTTGTCCCCTAACCCTTGTCTCTGTCTCCTCAGCACATCAACCCCGTAGCTGCTAACCTCATCCAGAAGATGCTGAGGTCTGACCCTGCCACCCGCCCAACAATCGACGAGTTGCTGAATGACGA
This sequence comes from Melopsittacus undulatus, assembly GCF_012275295.1. Lineage (NCBI taxonomy): Eukaryota > Metazoa > Chordata > Aves > Psittaciformes > Psittaculidae > Melopsittacus > Melopsittacus undulatus. The sequence continues at coordinate 705,190 of NC_047534.1, read as the reverse complement.
GTTCTTCACGTCTGGATACATCCCCAGCCGCCTGCCCACCAGCTGCCTCACCATTGCTCCTAGGTTTTCCATTGCTTCCAGTGGGCTTGAGCTGGGCGGGCGAAAGCCACTGACTGAGATCAACAAAGGTAAGTGTGAGCCTTTGGAGGTGGGGCTGGGCTGCAGCAATGTCCAAACGAGTCCATGGGGATGTGGTGATCCCTCACCTCTTATCCCAGGTCTTAAAACCTGGAGCATTCTGTGAGCAAGAGAGGTCTCCTCACTCTGCCCAGCACCAGAGCAGGGAGGAGGTGCCAGCTCTAGCTATGTGTCATGTTCTCTAAAGCTGGGTAGGATGTGCATCTGGTGCCTATAGGAACCTGGTCACTCATCCAACACCTTCTCTTTCCTGGACCAGGACGAGACACCCCAGCACTGGAGAGCCTGCCAGAGAAGGAAGATGTTGCAGCGCTGCGGGAGCTGGGAGATGCTGTTGACACCCATTTAGCTGACATGTTACAGCAGCTGACTGCAGTCAACCTGGCCAAACCCTCTGAGAGACTGGTGGTGAGGCAAGGTGAGTAGCTGCTTGCCTTCCTTTGGGCATTGCCTGCTCGCTGGGGTGCACAGGGTGCTGTGGAATGTCACCTAACAAACTCCTTTCCTCTTTGCAGAAGAAGCTGAGGACCCAGCCTGCATTCCCATCTTCTGGGTTAGCAAATGGGTGGACTACTCGGATAAATATGGTTTAGGTAAATGACATGGGGGCAATGTTTCAGCCTTTCTTAGTCTCTGAAGAAGCTGGGGAAGGTTGGGTTTGGGCATTGCACAGGTCTGGGGCTTTAGTCAATAGCATATGTGTGAGATTGCTGCCAGAAACATTACCAAATCATAAGTGAATCCAGACCAGCGGTCACTGAGCATCAGCCCTGGCCACCTTAGGGTGGGAGGTGGCTGTCAGCTGGGTGAGATGGCTGATGAGGGAGCACAGGCACCCACTGCAGCAGCTGCAGTTGTTTCTGCAGCAGGGGATGCATTAGGGAGGGATGACATATCCAGAAGACCTCACCAAACAGGAGACTCTTTAGACCTGGCAGGGCCTTGGGGGGGTGGCTGTCAGGAAACCCCTGGATGATACAAGCTGCCTTTGTATTCCACACAACCCATGGTCCCATGTATTTGAAGGCCTAACAGGCAGCTCCCTTTTGCACTAGGTTACCAGCTATGTGACAACAGCGTTGGAGTCCTCTTCAACGACTCCACTCACCTGATAATGTACAGCGATGGGGACAGCTTGCAGTACATCGAGCAAAAAGGCACCGAGTCCTACTTCACTGTGAGATCCTACCCGTCTGCCCTCAACAAGAAGGTCAGTCTGGGGGCAGGAGCCTTGGCTGGTGATACTGATGCCATCCTCGCTGGGCTTTGGCAGGGGGGCCAGGGAGAAGCAGCTGTAACTCAGGGTCACTAGTGTTCTGGCTGGTAAAACACAGCCCCAAGGGCAGACACCAGCTCCGAGTGTTCATTTCTGTTGCTGTCTGAGGCTCCTTTCTGAGCAGCTTCAGAGGAATAAGTACTTGTGTGACTTGGTATCACCGACCACATTAACTTTGAGTGTCAGGGTTTGCAGAGCCTTGTGCATTGGCACCTCGGGCTCTGAGCTGTGCGGAGGCTCTGGGTCTGTGCCCCCCTGAGCCTGCTCACAGCCTCTCCCACCTGCAGGTAGAGCTATTGAAGTACTTCCGCAACTACATGAGCGAGCACCTGCTGAAGGCAGGTGCCAACATCACCCCTCGGGAGGGGGACGAGCTGGCCCGGCTGCCCTACCTGTGCACGTGGTTCCGCACCCGCAGAGCCATCACCCTGCACCTCAGCAACGGCACTGTGCAGATCAACTTCTTCAAGGTGAGGCTCCTTGTGTTGTTGGGGCTGTAGCTCCAGTGCACACAGTGATGGGGGGGCAGGAGGAGGGCATGGCCGGTGAGCTCCTTGCTTCCACTGTGGGTATGTGTATGCCATGCAGACCCTCCTTGCCTGTGAAGGGCTGTATCCAGCAGGAGGGAGGCTGTGCACAGGGGTTGGGCACATTGATGTGTTCCTCTTTGCTGCATCTCCTGAATGTGGGATGCCCCATCTGCTGCTGAGATGCTCCTCAGGAGCAGAGAGCTCAGGGTGACCATGTGTTCTCTCCCACAGGACCACACCAAGGTCATCTTGTGCCCTCTTATGGCTGCTGTCACGTACATAGATGAGAAACGGGACTTCCGCACGTACAAGCTGAGCCTCATCGAGGAGCACGGGTGCTGCAAGGAGCTGGCCAGCCGGCTCAGCTACGCTCGCACCATGGTGGAGAAGCTCCTCACCTCCAAGTCTGGCTCAGCTGCTGTGAAATCCTCTGCTTAGACCTTGTTCTTGATGGACTCCACATCTGTGCCAAACCATCCTGGCTGTGGATGGGGAGGTCTGGTAGCATCCCTGCTCACACTCCCCCTTCACACAGCTGGGCTCCCACCCCAGCTATGGTCTGGTTGCCATAAGGAAGTGCCTGATGCTGTGGGAACAGCGTTGTTCACTCTGGTACCCAAAGGTTTCATGCTCCCCATTTCTAATAGGAAACATTTTTAACTGCATACCTAGTGGGGTTGTTTTATAACTTCCCAAAGCTCAAAAAACACCTTTGATGCTCCTGGGCCTTTTGAGAGCAGAGCATGGGGAGAGCAGAGCTATCGTGTACGTTATTTGTACACGTCTGTGTGGCCTTTGTTCCCTTTTGAGACATTCGGGTAAGCTATTTAACATGCCCAGGGTGAGACTGAGCAACCAGCCTTTTAAAACCAATTACTCTACATGAAACCTCAACTTTTGTATATTGCAGAACTTGAATAAAGACTGTTTGGTGTACTGTCCAGCCTGGCCTGGCTCCTGTGCCTTGCTGGGGATGAGAGCAGTGCCTTGCTTCTGCCTTCCCATCCAAGTAAGAGCTGTGCTCTGTCTGAGCTCATGCTCAGTGCTTACTCCTCACTGAGCTCCACCTCGACAGGGCAAGAGGCAAATGGGGTGATGGAAGATGTGGGGAGGGGGTTAAGTCATTCTGGGAGATGCTTCTCATGAACTTGGTAGGGTTAAGTTACTGTCCTAGTGCTGGGGAACCAGGGCTGTGCTGTGAGCAGGACTGCAGGATAATGGCCCCACCTTCTGTGGCACTGGCTCCATTTGCAGGAGCCCAGTGAAGTACCCTGGGTTTCTTCCTGCTCTTGCCTTGCCAGCACCTCCTGGTGCTCTCCAACCACTTTGGTTTTAAGCAGGACAAGCTCTTTAGTTGTCTTTTAATAACATTTAGTATAAAAGGCTCTAGACCATACAGCATCCTGAAAAGAAACCAGGTACAAACACCTTGTTACCTGCAAGACAATATCCCACACCCCAGCACAGGAATCACACTGTACACAATTATTGCCTTTCCCAAGAGGAAACCTTACTGCATTAAATACATGCCCATGGGGATGCTATAAACCAGAACAGCCCTGAGGCAGCAGGGAGGCTGTGGGGTAACATGGGAGGATCCCTGGGGTGATCCCTGCCTTGGTGTCCTGGGACAGCAGCTCCACTGCTCTGGGCAGGCCCAGTCCCAGGCTGCAGCCACCAGAAGCATTTCTCAGCCCAGCTGAGGTTAAAACTTCATTACTGGGATTGTGCTTCATTACTGGGAGGCCTCTCGCTCCCCTGCAGGCTGGTGCTGCCTTGTCCTCAGCAGCCCTGGGCTGGTGCCAGGAGCTGACCTGTGCTGAGGCATCACCTCCAGCGTCAAGACTGAGGCTTGGAGCACCCTGCTCTAGTGGAAGCTGTCCCTGCCCATGGCAGGGGTTGGTTTAACATCCCTCCAACCCCAAGCAGTCTGATGCTGTGAAGGAGTTCCCAGTCCAGGTCACAGCCAGGTTGGATGCACTCAGAGCTGCTCTCCCAGGTACGTGGCACAGGGTGCAGCTCCCTGATCCCCCTGCTGTGGCCTGGCCCCATCCTGGCTGTGCTGGTGTCCTGCTCTGCAGCCACCCTCAGGCAAACACAAGCACCGTGTCCATCGGCAGCCACCGGATCACTCATGTAGATGCTTTTAGCAAGCACTTGTAAAGGTGGGTGCCCAGGGGGGTCCCTCTTGGGCTCAGCAGAGCTCAGGCAGGAGCAGTGCTGCTCTGTACTCAGCTCCTCTGGGTCATGCTGCTTGTAGCCCACCTGTACACTGGGCAACCGGTCCTGAGACCCCCATCACCCCATGGAGGGTGCAGGGACACCGGAGAGCTCCCGGGGCTGCTCCAGGGATGTGGCCCCAGAGGCTGGTGTGGTCCCAGTGTGCATCCTGCTCACTTCCCATCACCTGCCGGCCCCTGGCTGTAGTAGGGGTGGAAGAGCCGCTCGTGGGCACAGAGCCTCATGGCCCCATGTGTGTGCAGCAGCAGCCGGGGGAAGCGGGAGGTGAAGTAGTGCACAAAGGCATCGGGGACGGAGCCCAGTGTGGCGCGGACCTCAGCCGGCAGCTCATGGTAATGGTGCTTCTGCAGGAGAGAGGCAGTGAGCGGCACCGGGGCCATGTGGGGAGCAGGGAGCTGGGGGGGATGTACCTTGTTCCTCATGGCCCGCAGCAGGTCTCGCACCGAGGCCCCCTTGTAGGTGCGGAACTTCCTGAGGTCTGCGGAGAGCAGGAGGGATGGGGAGTGAGGGGGACGGGCGAGGGGCTGCAGCAATGGGGCTGCAGCAATGGGGCTGCAGCGATGGGGCTGCAGCAATGAGGCTGCAGCAATGGGGCTGCAGCAATGGCAGCAGGCAGCAGAGCCCATGGCACAGCCCCTGTGCTCACCGGTCTGCAGCGGCAGGGAGATGTGCATCCTCCAGTTGGTCCTCACCACCGCCCGCCCGCCTGCCTCCAGGGCAGAGGCAATGGGACCCTCAGAGGGCTCCTTCTCGATGCGGTCGCTGACGTCCTGCACACAAGAGCAGGGCTGGGGTGGGCACAGAGCCGGTGCCAAGGGAGACACAAAGCCAGAGACCCCCCCAGCTTCCAAAGGAGCACATTGACCTGAGTACAGCATCTCCAGCTCTCGTTCAGAGCACACTACATCCACTGCCACTCACCTGGAAGAACTGCAGCTGCTTCTCCCGGCTCCAGAAGAAGGGATGCACGAGGACCACGGGGGCTGAGGGTCGGTGCTGGGGCTCGGGGCTGATCATTGCCACAATCAGGTCTCTGGCAACCAGCTTGTCTGGTAGGTGAAACAACACAAGGGAGAACCAACACCCGGAGCAGGACCCGGAGCTGTGCCCCTTAGCTCAGGGCTTTATCATGGGGCTGTGCCCTTGGGAAGGGTCTCACCATGAGCTTCTTCCTCCAGGCAGCTCAGCTGGTAAGAGCCTGACAAGATGTTGGCCTGTCGCCGCAAGCTGTCCCCAAACGGGTGCTGTCCCCCTGACAACACGTAGTAGAAGATGCAGCCGGCTGAGAAGATGTCCACAGCACATGTCTGCAACACAGGATGGGAAGGGGATGGATCCTCATGGCAGAAAGCAAGGAAAGCTTTCACCTCCCTGCTCCCCCATTCCTGTATGTGAACACTTGGTCACTGGCTGCAGGGCTGCTGGAAAATGCATCACATCAGGTCCCGATGAGGGAAGAGGCTTTCAGAGGCACAGACAGAAGTCAGGATGTCATGGGCAGAGGGACACACTGGGTCTCACCCCACTGTGCAAACCAAACCCACCATGAGGGATGTGGAACATGATGCCAGCACCAGTACATGCCCTGCCAGGGACCAGTACAGCACCCAGCTTCCAGAGGGAACAGGACTCCCTGCACTAAGACAAGCAGAAGGGTGACCTCCATTGCAAGCCATGGCCCTCTCCAACCTCCCCATCCTGAACTTCCAAGGACTGCATTGGGATGAGATGCCCAGTGCTGGACACAGGGCTCAGGTTAGGGTTAGGGTGCACTGGTGCACTGTGCTGCCCTGGCTCAAGGAGCACCAGAGGGGATCCATGTCTCACTGACCGGGTTCTCCTTTGGAGCCTCCTGCAGCAGCTCGGGTGCCATCCATCCCTCAGTGCCAGGGATGCCGGAGCGGAGGCTGAAGCTCTGTCGTCCCCCCTGCAGCTTCTTGCAGAGGCCGAAGTCGGAGATGACAGCTCGGATCTGCCCATGGGGGTTTGGGGCAGAGATGAGGATGTTACAGGGTTTCAGGTCACGATGGGCTGGAAGAGAGCGCTCGGTGTCACCCACCCAAAGCACTGCATGAGGACAGGATCGAGCCGGGATGCTCCACACTGCTGCTCACCGATGCTGAGGGAATGGAGATGAGCCAGCCCGGACATGGTCTGGTGCAGCAGAGACACCGGGTCCAGGCCACGGCGGTCAAAGCTGGGGCTTTCCACATACTGGAACCATACAGAGGTAGAAAGAGATGAACTGGGGCAAACAGAGCTTGCCAGGAGATGCTGCTCGCTGGGGTGGATGGAGACAGCCCATGCAGAGGCTGCTGCACCCCAGCCTCGCTGTTTCCAGGTCAGCCCCTATTGCCCCTCAGCAGCACGGTGTCCATGGCCATGGGCTCACCTCCTGCAGTGTGGCAGAGCAGAGCTCGATGGCAATGTAGTGGAACTGCCTGTCCCTCTCGGTGCAGAAGTAGCGCACGACGTGCGGGTGCTCGTCGGACTCCCGCAGCAGCCGCACCTCCCGGTCCACCAGGTGGAAGCACTCGGGCAGCAGCCGCTTCACAGCCACGTTCCGGCCCTCGAACCGTCCCCTGTGTGGGGCTGGGGCTGTGTATGGGGCTCCAGGGCCAGAGACCCTCGGGGTCCTCAGCATGGGTCACCTTAGAGCCGCTCCAAGGGATGTCACAGCCATGGGCAGGCAGGAATCCCTGCGCTGTGCTGCCCAAGGGGCTCGGGGTCCCCTTGTGGGGCAATAACGTCCCTTTGCTCTCTGCTGTGTTTAGTGCTGGGGAAAGGGGCTCAGAGCCAAGGGAACCTCAACAGGGGCTGGAGCACCAGGAAGCAGAGGATGGGGCAGTGGTGTGAGGGTCAGACCTGCCCTGTGTACCCACAACACGATGAGGACCACAAGAAGGGAAAGAGGTGATCCAACCTCAAAGGTACCCAGGGAGAAGAGGAGCAGGATGAGGGCACCCTGGGGACACCCACCTGAAGACAAAGGTTCCTCCAGCTCCATGGCCCAACACATCCTTGGGGTTAAAGGAGACTTTCCCAACTACAACCATGTCCAGTTCTGCATCTGTAGAGGAAGAGAGGACACATCCTTCAACCCGTGAGCACTGGTCCTATAGGAAGAACACCAGCTCTTTAACCAGCTCGATGTTTGTTGGGCTCTACTCCTGCAATGGCTTTTGTAGCCCACACTTCTCCAGCAGCAGATCCTGCATCTCCTCCCATCCCAGTGTGGCTGAGCCCGCTCATCTCAGGGCATCTCTGCTGCTGCTTCAGGTGACACCACAGAGCCCCTCACTCCCTGCCTGTTCCCACTTGCACACACCTCCATCGGCCGCTGGGGCAGTGGGATCTGCACTGCTGGTCCCATTAACCAGGTCCTGTAGGGCCGAGGGGCCCTGCGGGTGCTGGGATGCTGTGTGCTGGCTCAGCCCTGGCTCCGCAGCAGCAGCATCCCTGGAGCCCCGGCCGGGGAGCAGCATCTCCTGCTGCTGCTGCAGGAGCTGGATCTGCCTCTCCAGCTGCTGCTGCTGCTCCGTGTGCTGCCGCTGCAGCCTCTGGAACACACAGTGCTCAGCACCCAGAGCAGGGCTCACTGTGGGTGCTGTGTGCACCACACCTCAGCCATGGGGTGATCGGGAAGGGGATCCCATCCCCTCGGGAGCAATGGGATCTTCCACTGCCACACTCACCGTGAGCAGCAGGAGCAGCATCCCCCCGCCCAGCAGAGCCGTGCCCACCGCAGCCGTCACCAGCTCCCATGCACTGGGATCAGGGTACACCTCCACCTGCTCCCCCGGTGCGGGATCCAATGGGAACTGCTCCTCGCTGCGGATGGATGGCTCCTCCACACTGCTCGGGGCCAGGAACTGCAACACACACCGGGGCTGGGCTGGCACTTGGGTTGGGGACCCCCTCTCTGTGTGACCCCACACTGAGGGCCCCGCACCCAACCCCAGCCCTACAATGACCCCACAGAACTTCCCCACTCACATCATCGAACAGGGTCCTGGCGGACGGGGCCCTGGGGATGATGGTTTCTGTTGTCTTCCTCAGGATCTCTGGGAACGCCCTCAGCATCGTGGTGTGCACCACGGGGGGCAGCTCATGGTGCCCTATGGTGGGAGGAGAACACAGACAACCATGGGCTCAGATCCCCTGCCCAGGGACACATCCGAGCCCAATGTGGGTCCGCACCTATGAGTAGCCACTGGTTGCGGAGCGCGGTGATGCTGCCCTGCGGGTACTTGACATCAGTGCTGGGTGTGATCTCACACTCCCCCGACTCCCTCATGGTCACCTCCTCTGTGGTGGGGCCATCGATCCTGGCCAGTGTGATGCCCTGTGGCTGGGACCCACATCTCATGGAGCACCAGCAGCTGGGTCAGCGCGGCACGAGCGCACCGGTGCCGGCACTCACCACCAGCGCCACGCTGCTGTGCACCAGGGATGTCAGGGCATAGAAGCTGGCTGCGTGCTTCCCCACGTACAGCGCCGGCCTGCAAGGCAGGGACAAGCATCAGCCTTACATCCATCACGGATCCAATGCATGAATGCCACCGGCACAGGAGCACGTACAGCAGCTGGGTCTTGGTGCTGGTGAAGTCCCTCAAGGACTGGTGGCTCCAGTGGATGTCCTGCGAGTGGAAGGTGAGGTAGCGCAGGGTCTCCATGGCCAGGTTGAGGTGTGGGACGCGGCGCAGGCTGTCCTGGTGCCACATGTAGATGCCAACCACGGGTGAGCCATAGTTCTGTGCCCACAGCATCTCCCCACTCTCCTTGTCCAGTGTCACCACCAGCCCGTCCCCACTGGATGCGAAGTGAGCCATCTCTGGGCAGGCAGAGGATGGGGTGATGCAGCAGTGATGCATGGGGCTGTGTCCCTGTTCCCCCCCAGACCCTGCCATGGCCACAGCCACTCACTGTAGTGGTGCTGCTCCTCGCAGAGCGGTGCTGAGTACTCAGAGAAGGTGGCGTTCCAGCGCAGCTGCCGTGACTTGGTGTCGTACATGGTGATGATGTACTCTGGGAGCAGGGCATGGGGTCACATCCAGCACCCCCCTCCCGGCTCCAAAGGGATGCATGCAGACAGGAGCAGGGCTGGCTTACGGGTCCGGCCGATGTAGAGCAGGGGACTGGACGGGCACAGACCATCCCAGGCCTCTGTAGAGAGCGTGGTCTGCTTCTCCCCTGACTTGGGGTCCACGATGACCCACGTGTCCTGCTTCTTCCCTGGCAATGACAACACATTCCCAAGTCTCCGCAGCCCCAATGCCCACCCCAACAAACACCCCCAGGCTTCCCCTGGTCTCCCCTCCATGGATGCATTCTGGGGTCCCCTCTCCCTCTCCTGCTCCTCCGTACCGGTGTACAGCACCCCATCCGAGCTGCGGCACGGCGAGGACTGGACCAGCTCTGGGATGGTGAATGGGAGCTTCTGCAAGAACACAGAGCAGAGGATGTGGGGGCTGCCCAAGCAGCAGCATTCCCACTGTCAGGAGCAGGAGGGGAGGGATAGGTCCCAGCAAACCCCCTTCTCCTCCCCTGCCCTCATGGCTCAGGATGGAACAGTGGAGAAGGACAGATCCCAGTTGATACCTTCTTGGTGACAAGGAGCTGGAGCAACCAATAGCCCTGTGCTTGCCCCATCAAGATCTGCCTGGTCTGCAGCCCCCAGAGCGGCAGGGAGGATGCAGGCAGCCCCCAGCCCCACTCACCATCAAGCCCTCCTTGTTCTTCCCTCCCAGGATGTAGAGGCTGCCGTCATTGGGGTCTGGGAGGAACGCGGGTCTGGAAAGGAGAGAGCGGGTGGAACGTGAGCATCCCTGGGCACAGGCCAAGGGCTAAAGCAGAGCTGCACTAAAGACCCCCTGGGCACTTTGCTCCATGGTGCTCACTGTGGGGCTTGGCCTCTCCTGGAACTTCCAGAGCTGGATTTGGGAGATGAGCTCCTGCTGTGGGTCAGCTCCGTAACCCCATACACTGCCCTGTGCCTACCGGCCCTGCTGGCTCCATGCCCTGCTCCCTGCAATCCCACCATCCCCTGCTCTTCCAGGTGGGTTTTCCTCCGTTTCCCTCCTCCTCTTTCACGTGGTGGTGCTGAGAGCTCCAGGCTCTACAATGCTGCAGCTCAGCAGCACGGAGCGGTTACTGCTCATCAATGTGCATGAAGGGCTGACACAAAGGGCAGGTTAAGGCAATGCCATGGGATGGGCTGGGAGGTTCATCCCTCGGGGTTCCCTTCCCCTGCTGTGAGCTGCAGGCTCCTGGGGCAGCTATGCACCAAAACAGGCTCCAGCACAGCCGGTGCCAGTGCCTGGGGTTTGACACTCACTCTGCCACATAGACAGGCACCTGCAGAATGGGATCTGGAAGAGAAGGAAAGCAGACATCAGCAGCCTCACCCTACCCACGGTGTTTGCTGAGGGCCTGTTTGCATTGCAGACCCGGAACCAGCATCCCCGGCTCCATGCTGAGCCCTGAGCTGGAGCCAGCAGCATCACTGGGATGGATGAACCCCAGAGAGCCAGGCTGGGGCTGCACCCCCAAACCCAGCCCCAGGAGCTGGGTGTGAGCAAACACCCCCATCATCACTCACCATCCTTGAGGGTCCACTTGATGTCCCCTGTGCTCTTACTCACTGCGTGGAGGTTTCCATCCAGAGTGGATACGAAGAGCAGCATCTCTGGGACAGTCACAGCACTGCTCTTGAGGCACTGCAGGCAGGAACATGGTCCTTAGGGAGCAGTAGGGACAAGCTCCCATTGCCCAGTACCTCCCAGCCCCTTGCCCTCCTGTCCCCTGGATCCCGCTCTGCTGCAGTGGGAATGAGCACGACTGTTCCCTGCCGTGTCCCACAGGTGACACCAACAGCTCCACTACCGGCTCCTTCCAGAAACAAACGGGTTGGGTGACTTTCCATGCCAGCAGTGCAGGCAGCGCTGCCCGAGCCCTGCCTGACGTGGAGGTCACCATAAACACACCGGGAAGAGGAGCCCCATCAGCCGCACAGCGAGCGCCAGCTCAGCCGGCAGCGCACACACCCCATGGGCAAACAGGGATCCGCAAACAGCACCAGACCTGAGCGGCTCCGGGCACAGGCAGAGCTGGCGTGGCCGTCCCGGTGCCAGCGCGGCACAGGCAGAGCAGAGTGAGGAACCTGCTGCATCCTGGTGCTTGGCACAGTCCCTTTGCTGCCTCTGACCTGCTCTAGGCCCAGCCAGGCCACCAAGCAGGCGCTGGCTGCTGGTCTGTGCCCACCGTGTGCCCCATCAGCACCAGCTCCCTCCCAGTGCTCCTCACACCAACCCCTCTGTGCCAAGACCAATTCTTCCCTTTGCCCTTCTTCTTGCTTGTTTTTAAGGGAGGTCAGAGTGAGTTTCCCAGCCCCTGCTTTGCCCACAGGATGCAGTGGGGCTGGCAGAGGAGGACAACTGCTCCTCCAGCACCGTGTGGCCACGCAGGGTACAAGAGACCAGGACAGCAAACACGGAGCTCTCGTGCTGTGGCCACTGCATGAGGGAATAGGACAGAGCCCACCTCACAGCGGTCAGAGCCCAGCTCTGTGCTCACCATCTCTGCTTCTCCCTCCCCTGATGCTTTGCAGTTCCTTCCATCCCTTCTGTAACTGCAGTTCTCCGGTGTCAGGGCACTCAAACAGAGGCCGGGCTGCCCAGCGGCTCCCACCAGCACCACGGGCAGCACTGGGAGCACTGGGAGCTGCCACCCTCCCCACCGCTCCAGCCGCGCTGCCCCAGCAGCCCAGGAGCGCGGCTGCTGTTCCCATGGGATGTTCCCAGGACCCCTGCATCCCGAGGCTCCCACCACGTCCCCTGGAGCCTGCAGCGATGCTGGAGCTCAGCCACAGCCTTGGGGCTCGTTCTCTCCCCCAGTGACGGAGAGGAACAGGGACGGGTCCCCGGTCGCTCTCAGCGCAGCCGGAGCCGGCACTGGGTTCTCTCCTCCGGGCAGAGGGCAGCATCTGCGCGGTGCTGCGGGTCCCGCACGCTCCTGACAGCACCGTTACCGGGGCCCCTTCACCCGCACCTGTACCTCCCGCTGCCCCCGTTGTCACCCGGGGTCCCCGCTGGTTCCGGTACCTGCGCAGGGAGCAGCAGCAGCAGCAGCGGCAGCAGCACCGGCGGCGGCGGAGGGAGCCCACGGGGCAGCGGCTGCGGGGGGAGCCCACGGGGCACCGGCTGCGGGGCCGCGCATGGCCCGCACGTACCGGACATCCCGGGGCATCGGCGCAGGGCCGGGCCGCGCTTATCGTGAGTCAGCGGAGCCGGGGCGGGACCAGGACGCGGCTTCCTGCCCCCCCCCCCGCCCCGGTGTGCGGGGCTCTGCCCGGACCCCGTCCCGTGGCATCAGCCTCAGCCGAGGGGAGCAGAGCCCGGCCCCGACCCCTGCAGCTAAAGGGATCTCCTCTGCCCCGGAGCCAGGCTGGGAGAGCTGGGATAGCTCAGAGCAGGAGACCTGAGAGCAGCTCCAGTGCCTGAAGGGGCTGCAGGAACTGGAGAGGGGCTTGGGACAAGGGATGTAGGGACAGGCCAAGGGGAATGGCTTGAACCTGCAGAGGGGAGATGGAGATGAGCTCTGAGGCAGAAGTGTTGTGGAAGCAAACAGAGCAATACTCAATTATCAAACTTTAACCCATGAAACTGATTTCACAGCATGAACCAGCAGCACAACCAGGCAAGGTTACACTTAGGAAATGCACCAGTGCAAGTCTAAGACCAAATATTTGTAATCTCCCTCACCTGAAATAGGCAACAGATTATTTAAAGATACTGTAAGACATGGTACATGTTCCATTGAAATAAACCTGCAGTGGACACAAATACCTAAGGCTTCTAATATAAAACCAAAGACTGAATTGCTTCGAGTCCAGGTAAGACAGAGCGAACTTCCAGGGGCCAAGGAGACAGAGGCCTTGGCTGGAAGGGATGATGGTCACAGGCTTCAGACAAGACTTGCTACAGGTCTCAGGTCCTCCCCTTCCTCCCTGTGATGACAGCAATGAACACAAGATGCTGAGGACCTGATCCTAACATGTGGGGAAAGGTGAGGGACAAAACAGGGAATGGGAACTGCTCCATGGGACAAACAAGTTACAGAGGGAGAAATAGTCAACAAAAGAAGGAATTTTGGGAAGAGGCCTCACTGCAGGAGCACCTGGGACTAACCCCAACCCTACACACCATGAGCAGGTCACTTCTCTTCAGACCTTGGAGCATGGGGAAGCCACATTCATGGGCTGTGGGCAGCCTGATGCTGTGTGTAACCACTACAGCTGCTTTATGGGAACAGGTTCATAGCGAGTTCTTTGAATTCACATCAGTTTCTCTCCCAGCACTGTGAGCTCCTTATTCCAGCTCCTTATTCCAGCTACACACTGCTCAAACAGTGCTGTTCATGGAAATTAATCATTGACTTTAGTCTTACACTTGATATGATGAATTTGTGAGTAACACAAGATTTACCTGCAAGATACAGTGTCTGCTCACCCCAAGTAAGGTTTAGTGACACACTGCAGCAGTCCCAACACAGAACTACACCAGGAACTGTTTATGCTTGGGATGCACAGAGGAGGGATACTGGAACTCACAGTGCTGGACATGGAGGAAGGACAGGGATGCACCCAGGTGAGCAGCAGTGCTCATGCAGGGAGCTCTGGGACATGGCAGGACTCCTCCTGGATACACCAGGAGATACAGAGCTCCCATGGTTCTGAAACAGAAAGAATCCTGAAGGTGGAGCTGCTCCATTCAGTTGGAATATTCATGTCAAAGAACTCCCAAGTAATGGACTAGATTGAGCCAACAGACACCAGGTAAAGCATTTTATATAAGTATCATTTTCCTGTATTTTAATTCAAACTTTGCACATAGAACAAAAGAGTGAAACAATTTCATTTTTCAAATCAAAACCAACATAAAAAGAAGCACCTGAACAGAATTACATTTAGTTTATAGTACTCTCTGTGTTTGAACTTGCTTTGTAACCAATGGGCTTTATACTCAGTTCCCTTTGAGACAAGCAGCTGTACCTGCACGGGATGCAGAGGAATCGTGCCCTTGGGACAGGAGCAGACAGGAATGTGGCACATTGCCCTGTGCCTGTGGTGCCCTCAGAGCAATGCATCAGGTACCTGTCCTCCTGCAGCACCAGAGCATGCTCACCCTGGTCACTGCAGGAGGCACAGACACACCGGAGCTCCGGGCAGGAGCTGGAACCAAGACACATGCTCTGTTCCAGAGCACACAGAGAGGATAGGGAAGGAAAACAGAACGTGAGCAGATGTACAGACAGGTCCAGGCAAGCCAGGTAGCAAGTGGGAGCTGATGGTCACAGAGCCAACAAAATGGGGAGTGCAAAGGTGACCCCAAGTGACAGGAAAAGCTGATGGCACCATTGTCTTTATGCTGCAGTGCATACGCTCTCCACCACGTCCTGGAGCTTAAATTGTGCCTGAACAGCAGGACTGGCAATGAATCAGAAGCGTGACAGCAGCGTCCAGTGTGCAGTGTTCTCTCCCACCTGGTCACTCCAGCTCCACTGCCTGCTCCATGCTGCTCTGGGGACCCGACAGGAACTGCTTCCATCTCAGTGCATGTAGGGCAGAACGCGCTGCTGCTGGCTTGTGTACAGAAAGGAAACACCTCAAGCTACAAGAGTGACAAGCACATCACTGGTTTACAGGCAGGATACAAAACACCTCTAAGATTTGTATTGCATGGGTGGTCTGACTGAAAATACAAAACCAATACTGCTATCAAGAGCACACATGGAAATACGGAATCAGAACACATACCATAAAGTGAATGCTTCTCCCAGACTCTCAAATAAAGCAAAACAAATACTCATTTGGAAATCTGCACCTACTGAGTTTCAACTGAGCTGCTTTAAGGAAAGAGAAAACAAGACATGGAGCACACCAAGACCAGCTATTCCCAACAGGCCTCTCCATGGGTTCACAGAGTGTTGAGCTACTTGCACTGAGCACTGTCAAGTTTAGTGTTAAACAGTGACCTGCCTGATGCAGGTTTAACACCGAGCCAGGCGGATTGAGCCTGACTGCCCAGCACTATCTGCTAAGGGTCTGCACCTTTGCAGGACTGAAAGGTCCATCAGAAACCTGAGATAATGGCACGTGGCTGGCTGAGAGGAGAGGCAGAACTTCACAGGCCAAAGATGGGAGCGCTGCTTCAGACAGGACGAGAGGCAAGAGCTTCCTGTAAACTTGAGCAGAGAAAAACTGAAAGGTGATTTCAAGAGATCAGTTGCTGGACAGATACTCTGAATTGGGCAGGATTCACTGAATAACATTGTTATACATTTTCAAATCCAGGACACTAAAGACCACTGCAGTGATGGAGGGTCCAAACCAGCATCTGAGCATCGCTCCTCCCCATCAGGGCAGGGAGGTCTCTTTGGTTCTCTCCCTCCCAAGGCCGGTGTTGCTGCTCCATGTGCTCACCCAGCAGCATGGTTCAGCTCAGGAGGGTTTGTCAGTCACACAGGTGAGTATCACTGCAACTGCTGCAGAAGGGCTCTAGACCACAGCATGCAGGGTCAGGGAAATGCTCCAACACCATCACACTGGGGGCAGGATAGGAGCAGCAAGGTGCAAGGTGGGAGAGGGACAACTAACATGGCATGAAAGGGAGTGGGAAGCAGCACAGTGGTGTTCATCTGCTCCAAACATGCTACATGGAGTACCAACCCAGAGCTTCTGGTATGGAACACATGGGTGAGGGGGGAAGGAAGCAGGACATCTTTGGGTTAAAATAATAATGAAAACATTAGTTTTGCTACCAAAGAGTCAAACCTGAAAGCAAAGGGCCGCAGAATATGGCTTTACTGAGCATCAGTTTGCATACTGCTTAAAGTTTATTCTTAAAAAAACAGCTTCTGAAAGTCACAACCAAGTCACGAAATTAAATGGAACTGAAAGATTATGAAAATAGCTGGTTTTGTTCAAACCATGTAAAAAATCCTCCATAATACATCGTCATAGTTTCTTTTAAAAACTAAACTGGAAGATCAACTCTCAGCAGATTTAAGTGTATTACACATGATACTTTGTGAATTCAGATTTATTGATTTCCATTGTATTTGCTTTAAATATGGTTGAAGCTGACTGCAGAAAAGGGATGGTGAAATCTTTAAGTTAAAAGTAAACTAATGGTGAAAGGACATCACCTCTGGCTTCCCTCAACGCCTCGTTTGTCAGGGTGTATTAACAAGTTCCAGGACTGTCACATCCAGGGATGTCAGAGGCCTCTCCCAGCAGTGTCCTTTGCTTTGTGTCATTTTCCTGTGCCAGAGGTGAGCGTGCTTTCAAAAATACTGCCACTTGCCCAGCACCGTGTCTTTGATTGCATCAACGTATTGAGTGGGTACCCAATAGACCCAGTAGTAAGACGCTTCTGTTGGGCCCAGCTGAAATGCCTGTGAAGTTAAAAATGACAACGTTTACAAACAGGAAACAAACAGCTCATACCAGGGGGCAGGTACAGCCTGACCACTGCGGACTCAGCAGTGTCTGCTGCTTCAGACACTCGGTGCAAGCTCCTGGTATGTGGAAAGCAACTAAAGCTTCCTCAGAGAAATGAGAATGGCAAAGCAGCAGATGAAGAGCGGAGCTCCTTCCTTCTGTGGTACCACAGCAGCAACAAAAACTCTTGGCCAGTTCAAGAACATGAAATCATTCTGGAAGACAGAATCTCCAAAGAACTGACTGGAATGCCCAGAGCTGAGAAGCCAAACAAGAACTAAAGAACATGCTTCCAGAGTCATGGGATTGCATGGGATTTTACAGGCAGACATAATGTCTTGTTCTCAGCCTATGTCAGTGTTCACAGCTGAGGAGCACCATGACAGCCAATAGCCTCTACCCTTGTGTTAGGGTAAGAGTGTATTGGAGCATACTCGAGGACATTTTCTTACATGGGTGATCAAAACCCCAGTATTTGGACAAAGCCTAGGCCAGCACACTCCTGCAGACAAGGATTTTAAGGTACAACATCTCCCCCTTCTCCTAAAGAAGGAGAAAGGCTTATATAAAGGAACTTACTTCAGCATTAAAAGTTATTACTGTACTTTGGAAAGCAAAAGCTCAGTAAACCCCCATAGATTAAGAGACAAAAATTCAGAGGAATTAGCAGAGGTTTCTTCTTAAATGTGCTCCTCTTCTAGGCCCTGAAGCAGGTGCTCAGGAAATCACATAAGGGAAAAATACACAGCATGAAATCCCCATTGGTTTGTTTAACCTCCAGCAAGGCTGTTGCCTGTGTGAATGTGCCATTTATGTGACTACAACAGACACCAGAAATTAACTAGATACAGGGAAACACCACTAAGAAATCAGGAGCTATATTGTGAGCATTCTTCTGCTAATGCTGTCACCAAACAGAAGATATGAGACAATGCTCAAGCAGTTCATGTTTGTGTGAAACCAGCCCAGATGCACACAGCAGCAGATAACCACCATGCCACCCAAAACAGTCACACTGACAGCACACTGTGTCCACATTCCCATCTTCACACCACATGAGGCTGCTCCACCTCCAACTTGCTCTGTTTTAAAAGCCCTGCTTCGTATATTTGCATGAAGTAATTAGACTGGATATATGAAAGGATAGACATTACTTACCATCATGTGATAATCCTCATGTCCTTCAATAGGTTCACTCACCACATTTTTAATGGACCCCATGGGTAACTTTTCTGTTCTCTCTACATTAAAATTGATCAAAGTATTATTTCGGACATAGGATGCAATAGTAGTTCATATTAACTTCAAATACCACCTCCATTACCTCCAAAAGCTCCTCATGTCAGCAGTTTCCTCTGGGTGAACTTTGGATACCTGCTGCTGGGAAGCCTGTTGTCCACATCACCACATACCCCCCAGGAATCCAAGCATGGACCCCACAGTTCCTTACATTTTAGGTCTCTGCATCACATTAGGCTCTTTATTGTACCTGATTCAATCCTAAACTGAGTGATGGGGACACCCTGGCTTTATCTAATGCTTCCCCATAAGGAACTCCACTTGGACCATCAGGATTACTCACCATAGTAAAGGCTGGTCCAGGTGTAAGAATATTCAGGGCCCATTATCAAGGGTATCTCTAAGCTTTACAGGTAGGTACTAAGCTCTGCTGCTGGAAACTACATGAAGACAGGCTAAAGAGCCCTTTGAAAGCCTCCTCCTGGTTTTACCCTGAGGCACTGTTCAACTGTTACTACAAAAGCACAGGGAAGGAAATAGGAGTAAACAGGGAAAGCAACAAACAGAGAAATTGAAGAAAAAGATGCCTACAGTTATGTGACAGAGTAATGTCAGCCAGAGACAGGCAATAAGGAATGACAAAGAACATGGTTCATGGCAGACTGGTCTCAGTTATGTGCTCATTTCTATGACTTACTGCAAGACTCTTCCTTTCAGTTCCAGCTTTCAGTGTTCACCTAAATTACTGAGCTGACCCTGATCTACCCCACTCAGACTCACAACGTTCATTCACTGAGGAAAACCTTACTTTGCATTCACTTAGCATCCCACAAATGAACTGCTCCTCACAGTACCTCAGCAACAGACAGATCGCTGTTATCAACACCTCTGACACAAACATCTGCCTCTGCCAAACCTCAGGCTACACAAACCCTGCACAAAGTGACCTGTGAAGCACAGAGAGGCTGCATAGAGGAAGAATGAGTTTCGACTTTCCAGGACTAGCAAGTGACAAATGGTGTTAACACCCAGTTGGTTTATCCTTATGTGCTGGCGCCTGACACGCATTTCTCGGCACAAGAAGCAGCTTTCCCAACAACAGCCAGCAATTACAGCCATTCCCTAGAGGAAGCAAGCTGCTGCTAATTTGGGGAAGTAGGGAAACAGGTTACATGAAAGGGAGATGACTACAACAAGAATCAAATTTCACAGCTTAAGAAACTCTGATCCAGAACACTTCAGAAATACTAAACTTGAAACTCATCTACAAGGTGAAGGAAACTACCTCAATATTACACATGTGTTCAGGACACATTATCAGCAATGTAAGCACCTGCCTGCCCAACTTAGCCCAGGATTAAAATCACTGCAGCTGCTACCAAGGGAGGTTTTAAAGCCACAAAAGTCTTCGCAATCAGGTCTGTCCTAGAGAGGGAAGGTCAAAACCTCACAAGACTTCTGCTTACTCTGGAAATCATGTAGCAGCTGAGGTGCCATCCAAAGCTACTGTTACCACACAACAAGGTTACTTTACTGACACAGTGAGCAAGCACTTTCTCTTGCCCTGATATTGCCCATCCTGGTCAAACTGCAGGAGCAGAGCTTCCCTTGCAGGCAGGGGCTACATGAGACATCCTCAGCCATGCACGTTAGCCCCACAGCACATTCAGCTCCTCCTGGCACTGCTCAAGACAGTAAACTGATTCCTCTGCACAGCAGCACAGGCTGGGGTCTCTGCACTTGTGCATCACTGAAACAAGACACCCAGCTAATTTTGGTTGGAAGGACACATAATGACAGAGATGCCAACACTCGGAGTTTAATCCCAGTTCTAAGATTCCCTTTCGAGCCTTAGCCAAGTCATTGAGCCTCTGTGGGATGCTGGCACCAAACCAATGTTTAAGAAGTGCTTTTGAGATGGGCCAGAAATGCCAAATATTGTAATGTATGTTTGCAGCTATGAACAGCAGATTGGAGCATTCCTCCACTGGCACAACTGAACTCAGATTTTTCCAAGAACACCAATAAAATATCAAGTAATAGTCAATGATCTGAGCAAATGGCATCTGAGAAGAGCAAGAAAAATGCAATGTTAAAAGTACTGCAATGCCAGCATTATTTGCTAAGCACAATGTAGTCACACCAGGAGCTATTTCAGGCTCACACAATTTGCTTCTAGTCCCATTACCCCCTATTCATCTCAGGGCTTTAGAGTTGCTCACCTTTTGTACCAATCCATAACTGGTCTTGCTCAAGTTTAAAGGTCAGTCTGACTTTCCCTCCAGACTTGTTGTACATGCCAGACAATGGCACTGTTGGCAGGCGCTCCTACAGAGAGGGAACATAGTAAGGCAAGGTGAAGGATGATCCATCTATTCCAGTTTTCTGCGAAGATAGTGAAGAACCATTGGGCCAGCAAAGACAGGTCTCAAACCACAATAAAAGCCTCTTTCCTGATCATGACAATGTCTCAAGTACTTATTTCCTTACCTGAATACCTTTAACAGAAGGCATCACATCATCAGGTTTGCCTTTATCCAATACTTTTCTGTGTTGCTGCAACATAAAAGCAGAAGTTGGAATTTACAGAAACGCAAGAGAGCTTCCAGCTGCCCCCTTGACCATATCCCCCAGCACTGAGAGACAGTTATGGACTATTCACAGTCATTTATCACACAGGAAATGGTTAATGTTCAGAGTTAACTGAGCACTTTCTGGGACAGTCTAAAGATATTCTACAAATGAACAGAACCCCAATGTAAAGCAAAGGACCTCCCCTCTACAATACACATAGTCTAATAGATCTATCTAGATAAAATTAAAGCCCCCCTTTAATATCAGACATGCTGAATCACATAGTTGGCATTCAGCAAGACAGTTTTAACAGTCAAGTGTTACATCCAGTGAGCGGCAGAGCCCCCGATGTGTGACAGTGCAACATAGTGCAACATACTGCAACACAGCAACAAACCAGAACACATTAGAGCAGTTGTAACTAAGAAAACCATGCTCAGAGCTTGTAAGTTGCCCAGTACCTTTAGGCAATGATGTAACTTAGACTGAAGGTGAACTATGCTACATTACAGGAAAACAAAAGCACGTTTCATGAAGGCTGCAGTTCAAGGATGCTCTACCCAAGCTTTAACCACGTTTATTTTGAGGGAGGGTAATGCCTCGAGCTGAGAACCCTTCCTCAGCCCCACAACTGCAGCACAGCACCAGAGTGAGCCCCTTGCATGGCTCTGTACCTCCTACTCAGAGACAGCACTTCAAGGCACGACAGAAGCATGGAACATCCATGTTCCCTTCAGTGCTGGGGCAGCTGAAGGAGCTGCTCTCTTGGTGCTTGTGTTAAAGGCAGGTTTTGGTGATCAAACTGTTTCATGACAATAAAACTTAGCTCGATTTTAAGCAGAATTCATGCAGACTGTGTCTGATCCAACACTCACAAAATATCCCAATTATTTACCGTTTCTTATCTGCAACCCTGAGCCTGGCACCAGCACAACCGGTGCAGAGCTCTGCTAGCCTAAACATCCTTCTGTTGCTAGAACTCCTCGGCCTTGAGCCCTCCTATCACTTGGCAATGAGAAACAAGCCCCAGCCTGCTCTGGGAAGGAAAAGGACCCATAGGTGAGCACTAAAGAACTATGAAGCCCACAGTTCCCCCCCCCACCAGCATTCAGTGAGACATTAATAACCTTTTGTCTGCAAAGTGGCTCCTTTTTGTTCTCTTCAGCTTTGACCTCCTGTTGAGCAGCCTCTTTGGGTGTATTCACAGCCAGAACATCGTTGATAGTGGACCCAACCACCATGATTTTCGCTCCGTTCGTGACTTTGATTTCCCGCAACGTTTTCTCCTCCGGTAGAAGCCCCTTGAACATCACTTTCTGCATGGCAGGGGGGAGGCCTAAGGGGCAAGCACAGCGGTTACGGCCCAGCCGACGGCAGGGGAGGCTCGGGCAGCGGCGGCCCCGACACACCTGTGAGCGAGTGGATCTTCTGCTTGAGCTCGGCTCCGGTGCTGTCCAACGCGAACCTCACGTCGTACTTGTTCTTGTTCCAGATCACCTTCAGCTCCACCAGCTCCCGGCCGCCCTCCCCTTCGTCGCCGTTGCTGACGGGCGCCTGCGGCGGCTCCCGTCGCTCCTCGCCCTGCGGAGAGGACCCCGCGGCTGGCGAGGAGCCCTCCCCGCCGCAGCCCAGCGGCGGCTCCGCTGCCTCCACCTCCATGCCCGGCTCCTCGGTACCTGCGGGCGAGCGGACGGGAAGAGTGCGGCCAGCGAGGAACTGCCCCGGCCCGACCGACCGCGTCCAACCGTGTCCAACCGGGTCCGACCGTGTCCGACCGCGTCCGACCTGGTCCAACCGTGTCCAACCGGGTCCGACCGTATCCAACCGTATCCAACCGTGTCCAACCGGCCCCTCCCGGCCCCTCCCACCCCCGCCCGGCCCCGCCCCTCCCCGCACCGCCGGTACCGCGAGCTCCTACCATCGGCGGCGGCGGCGGCCATGATGATTGTGTACAATGTGCCGCGGGGCAAGCCGGGAAGCGCCGCCGCGGCCTCCGGAGCCTCACCGGCTGCCGTAGCCCGGCCCCTCGTGCTCCGCCGCTGAGCGGGGCGGGAGCCGCAGGCCGGGCCGTGCACCGGAGCCCGGCACAGGAGTACGGGGACAAGGGCAGGGCCGGGCCTGGCCTGGCCGGGCTCCCCCCGAGGCTCCGGTACCGGTACCGGTGCCGGTGGGAGGAGCAGGAGGTGGCGGCGCCTTTAATGCAAGCTCCGCCCCCCCGGGCACGCCGGGAGCGCTGATTGGCTACGGTGGCCGGGCGGAAGCAGCGCCCGCGGCCACGTGGGCTGCGCGGAGGGATGGCGCGGGCGCTGCGGGGCCTGGGCTCGGGGCCGGTGCGGGTGCGGTTCGGGCCCAGCCCCACAGGTAACCCCTGTGCGGGTCCCGCTCACCGCGGCCGCTCCGTGTTAACCACCGGGGAACGGGGACACAGCCCCGCGATGGAGCTGTAGGGACAGGGCAAGAGAACGGCTGGTACCGGCCCGAGGGGAGACTGAGCTGAGCTCTGAGGCAGAAGCTGTTCCCTGTGAGGGTGCTGAGGCGCTGGCACAGGGTGCCCAGAGAAGCTGTGGCTGCCCCATCCCTGGCAGTGCTCACGGCCAGGTTGGACACAGGGGCTTGGAGCAGCTGCTCCAGTGGAAGGGGTCCCTGTCCATGGCAGGGGTTGGGGATGGAGGAGCTTTGAGGTCCCTTCCAACCCAAACCAGGCTGGGATTCTGTGGTTAAAGTGCTGTCCAGGTCACTTCAATAAGAGCTGGGAAGCTCTTGTTCCATACCAGGGGCCTCCAAGGGCCATGCAGCTCAGCTCCCTGCCCAGCCACTGAGCAGTTTCCATTGCAGAGAGCATTTACCCTTCCAGCCCTGCTGGGCCTCAGTTCTGACTCTCTCCTCTGGTTCCCCATGGTGACAGGTTTCCTGCATTTGGGTGGCCTTCGAACTGCTTTGTACAATTACATTTTTGCCAAAAAGCACCAAGGGACCTTTATTTTGAGAGTGGAGGATACGGATCAAAACCGAGTGGTGCCTGGAGCTGCAGAAGGAATAGAAGACATGCTGGATTGGGCAGGTACTCACAGACGGCTTTCATTGCTTGCTTACTGAGAGCCTCTTAGTACTTACACTGAGTATTTTGCACAGTAGAAGCTGTGGAGCCTTTCAATGAGTTAGATATAATCTAGTTACTGCTATCTAGTTATTCTGGACATCAGGGAAGTCCCATTGGAAGCATGTTGTGAAGCAGCAATAACTGCCCTGGCTTGGTTGGTTTTGTCTGTATTGTTCGTGAGACCCACATCTGTGCAAGCATCAGAACATGACAAAGGTGCCCAAGAGATGCGATGGAAAGGGCTGATGTTGGAGCTGACAGACCTCCCTTTGTACTGGTGTTTCAGGTATTCCCCCCGATGAGAGTCCTCGCCGCGGCGGCTCCTTCGGTCCCTACCAGCAGTCACAGAGGCTGGACCTGTACCAACGTGCCAGCACTGAGCTGCTGGAGCGGGGGGCAGCCTATCGCTGCTTCTGCACCCCACAGCGCCTGGACCTGCTGAGGAAGGAGGCTCTGCGCAGGCAGCAGACCCCACGGTAGGACCCCCCCTCTGCTGCACCCTTGCAGAAGCTGAGCCAGTGAGGTTGTCATCTCAGTGCCCACAGTATCTGAAGGGGGCCACAGGGATGCCAGGGAGGGACCTTCATCAGGGACTGTAGCAGTAGGACAAGGGGTGATGGGGGGGAGGTGAGGTGCTGGCACAGGTTACCCATAGAAGTGGTGAACGCTCCATCTCTGGCAGTGTTCAAGGCCAGGCTGTATGAGCCTTGTGCAACGTGGTCTAGTGTGAGGCATCCCTGCCCATGGCAGGGGGTTGGAAGTAGACTGTTCTTTCCAACCCAAACCATTCTATGATTAACCCCTAGAGGCTGAAGGGAGTAACATCCAGAGATGAGGTAGTTTGTCTGGACACAGTGTGCAGGTTGCAGCTAAAACCTCAGGGTCAGTTTAGAGTTTTGTCCATGTAAAATAGCTGCTGGGGTTGGTCTGTCTTGAACTGAGGCCTTTGTCCTCCCTTCTCCAAGGTACGACAACCGGTGTCGGCACCTGACACCCACCGAAGTGGCTCAGAAGCTGTCCCAGGGCCTCGACTGGGTGGTGCGCTTCCGGCTGGAGAAGGGGGTGGAACCCTTTCAGGACCTGGTCTATGGCTGGACCAAGCACGAAGTGGCTGAGGTGGAGGGGGACCCGGTGATCCTCAAAGGGGATGGCTTCCCCACGTACCACCTGGCGAACGTGGTGGATGATCATCACATGGGCATCAGCCATGTCCTGCGCGGAACTGAGTGGCTGACTTCCACATCCAAACACCTCCTCCTCTACAGAGCCTTTGGCTGGGATCCACCTCAGTTCGGTCACCTCCCGCTGCTTCTGAACAAGTATGGGGGCAAGCTGTCCAAAAGGCAGGGGGACATCTTCCTGGAGCGCTTTGCTCGGGATGGTTACTTGCCAGAGGCTCTGCTGGACATCATAACCAACTGTGGCTCGGGATTCCCAGGTAGAGACAACAGGGCACTTGCCAGGGTGCTTTGTGATGCTGCCTCTGGGGACAGGGTTAGGTTTGGTTTAATAGCTGAGAACTTTGACAGTGTTTGAAGGTTTCAGCCTGTCCTTGAAATGCCAGCAGGGCTCTGCAGAGCTCCTGTGAAGGGCTGGCTGCTGTGCTCGAGCAGTGGGAATCTTTCTGCCTCTGTGCAGCCATTCAAATCTAGTCTGATCCATAATGAGTCCCCAGCAGGGACTATTCATCTTGAGGTGAAGAAACTGTCTGTGACCTCTTGGGAAGACTTGTATTCTGTGTTTAACAACTGCTGTGTCGTGTGTGATGTCTGTCACACTTGTTTAACCTGAAAGACCACGAGGAGTTGAGTCAGTGTCTCCTTTTGTTGCTCTTGCTGTGTGAGATCACAAATTAACTTGTGTTTCGGGAGCTCTGCTTCGGAATCAAATCTTTCTTGGGCAGCAAAGCCTCTTGGCTGAGAGTTGCTTCTTTTTTGGCTGACTGATGCAAGGGCTGTGCCACCAAGGAAGGTAACAGAGCCAAGCAGAGTGTCCCAGTTCCCAGTTCCTCGCCAGTAGTTGGCAGAGCCTGCTTTTGGGACGAGGGCAGCTTCTCATGCCTGCTACCAGTTCCCTCCTGCTTGCCCTGGTGCATCCTGCTTGCTGCTAGCACTGCGTAGGGGCTGTGCTGTGCTGCTTCCTCCTGGGCTGTGCTGCTGCCCCAGCCCAGTAATGACAAGCAGTGCTGCTGCTTCTCCGGGAGAGTGGAGTCGAATCATTCCCTTGTGGGATTCTTTTGCAGCAAACCAGATGGGGAGGACCTTGGAGGAGCTGATCCTGCAGTTTGAAGTAGACAGAATTACCACCCATTCTGCCCTCCTGGATCTGGAAAAGCTCCCGGAATTCAACAGGTATAAATACCAGTGGTAACTTTAAACATGCTAATGGGTATGTCAGTGGGAGTTTATTCCTAGCACTTGGCTCTGCCTGGAGATTTTATTGGCTCAAGCATGGTCCCTGTGCAGCAGCTTTTTGGCTGTGCTGCAGTGAAGTAAAAATTCCTGCTTGCACTGTTCCCACCTTCTCTCCCATCCTGTGCTTGGGCACTGGTGTCAGGAACACTGTGAGCACCTTTGCAGAGGGTAGGTGTAGTTAGGGGGATGCAGGGTCTTCAGTTTCAAAATAGCGTCTAAGAAGAGGCAACTTCTGCAAGTACACTTATGTGCTACAAGGATGTTCTGCTGCTGAGTTACCACATCTTTCATTCACTGTGGTGCATGAGAGCTAAATGTTTTGTTGTAGAATGTGGTTTAATGCTGCTTTTCTAACAGTTCTACAGGTTTACTAGGTAAATGTGAGGTTGGGATGATTGGATTCGGTCTAACCCAAAGCAGTCCAAAAGCAGTTTTCTTTGTTGCAGGATTCACCTCACCCGTCACATAGAGAACGAAGGGCTGCGACAGAAGCTGATCAAAGAGCTGCAGCTGCTGGTGGAGCAGGTCTATGGGGATCAGCAAGTGGATCAAGAGGTTCTAGAAAAGGACTATGTGGAGCGAGTCCTCCTGCTGAGAAAGGTACAAGCAGCGGTAGCACCGTGTCACTGCTCTGGGGAGCTGAGGCTTTGTGCCATTCCTGGATGAGACTCAGCTGAGTCCTGCTTTGATCTGAGCTCTGAAGCTGTGCAGCTTGCAGCTTGCTGTCCCTGCAGTGCTGCTGGTGGTGGCACACTCACTGCCAGCTCCCCACTGCTCTTTAACTGGTTGTGAGGTTCAGACTGAAGACATTTGCTTTCCCCACAGCTTAGCCCTGACCTTGACAGCTTTGCTTTCTTCCTCCAGGGCCACATAAGCTTCCTGAAGGATCTGGTGTCCAGTGATTATTCTTACCTATGGGTCAGGCCGTCGGTGTCCCGAGAGCAGCTACAGACTATGTCTGGGGAAGCAGAAAAGATAGGAAAACTGGTCTTAGGGTAAGTGTGTCTTCCCATGTCTGTGCACAGCCACCTGCCTGCCCCAGAGCGTTGCTCTTGGCTGCTGTATTGATGTGGGACATGCTCACTGTTCTTATTTAATTTGCTCTACTTTGGGATGTGCATACAGGCCTTCAGGGCCAGTAGGTTCTGGGGGGGTTTGCCAATCTCTTTCACGTCCCTCTGCTACTCCACACTCTGCAGCTAGGCAGATGGTGTGTCAGTCACCTTTCCAGTTCAGATCTCAGACATGGCCTGAAATGAGCCCTGAAAGCCAGTTTTGGGAGTGATGGAGGTGGCAGTACCTGCAAACTGAGCTGTTATTTCCAGCTCTTTGTAAAGCTGGTTGCCTTCAGTCCTTTGTCACAGTAAAGTGGTAACTGCTTGCTTTGCTGAACCAGTCACTTCTGGGTTGGAATCCTGTGGGTTGTGTGTCCCTCATCTGTGAGGACATCTTCTCTCCTAAAGGCTCATGACAAGGCAGGCGGCTGTTTTAACCATGGAGGAGTTGAACAAAGACCTGAGAAGCCTCCACCAGCAAACCAAAGAGACAAAGTACAGCAACGTGATGCAGCTCCTTCGCGTGGCTCTCAGCGGACAGCAGGTAAAACATACACACTCTGACTGTGACATTCTTGGTTTCTTTATCAGCTATCTTCTCTCTGATAGCAAGATACTGGTATCTGACATCTCACAACTGACAGCAGTTCCTGTTACAAGGAAGTGCACCCATACACAGCAGTTCTGGAAGGAAAGAGCTGTTCTGAAGGTCTCAAAAAGGCAGAAGTTGTCCCAGTGTGAATGTGCTGGTCTTAGATCTGAAGCTGGAGAAGCTGCTGGACTGGCTCTAGGGAGTGTTGGCAGGTTGTAGGTGTTGGGCAAATGGAATGTTATGTGCAATCTGCTTGGACATAGATCAAACCAGGTTTTACTGAAGTTCTTCAGAGCCCAGCCCTGGCTGATGCTCTGGCATCAGTCCTTCTGGGTCACTTTAACCACTCTTTCTTAGTATTTTACTTCAGGAGTTAAAAAAACCCCAAAGCCTTGTTCTGAGCTTGGTAATAAACGTCCACCCTTGGTCTAACAGCAGTCTGATAGCTCATCACTCTTATCACTTTCGTTGTGGTGATGCATAAGCACATGCTAAAAAGTGGAAGTTTCCATCTGTGCAATGACTTCTCCTGTGTTTGCAGCATGGGCCGAGCGTTGCTGAGATGATGGTGACTTTGGGACCTAAAGAAGTGTGTGGACGGATACACAAAGCCCTATCCAGCTAATGGAAGATCTGAGCTCCAGGCATGACCTGGCAGGCAGCCCATGGACTCGGATGGTGTAGGCAGCACCCATCGGTGTCCCAGACTTGTAGTTTTTCATCTCAACGTGATGATCTTTGGTCAGATGAGCTGAGCTTTAGACCAGGCAGGTGTCATCATGCTGTGTCCAGGTCTGTATGTATCTGCACTAAGCGTAAGCCGCTTAGTCTGATAGAGGAACCAAATACAGATTGAGGTCCATCCTCCTGCTGTCACCTCAAGCAGATAGCCTGGTTAGCAGGCTGGGAGAACAAGATGTTTATCACTGGTTAAATTCAGGCCACATGGACAGAAATCATTGCTGTTTTTTGCCACAGGCACTGTTCATCTTGAGTGATCAGTCTGTATTTGGAGAGGCCCTTGCAATCAGGGTACCTACAGCTATGAGTGCACAGGTCCCCACAGATACCCTGGGGAGGGTATTTATATGTATATATAAATACGTATACATACAGTGTGTGTATTATAGCAGTCCCGGGGTGCTCGGAGAGGAGGACTGCTTCCTGTGAACAGTCACACGTGTGCTGCTGCTAAAGCTGGCCCTGACTGGGGGCCTGGGACGGGTTCTTCCTTTTTGGATGATGATTTCATGATTAAATGAACGTGAGTTTTGGTTCCGTTCTTGCCCGCACTCGCTCTGCACCCAGCGAGGGGAGGAGCTGCCAGCAGGGGTGTGTTTGTGGGGTGGGTGTTTCAGCCTATGGAGTGCACGTCCTCACCAGGCAGACGTGTGGGCTTCCCTCTGGTGAGCAGTGTTAGAGGGGGTGGATCCGTTTCCTGCTGCCGGGGGGATGGAGCTGGAGCCGGAGCCCACGGCCGGTGCCACAGAGCTGGAGCGGTGGCTCAGTGAGTGGGGCTGGGGCCTGAGTGGGAGGGGACTGGAGCAGCCTCAGCTCCGTGGGGAAGGGCCCATCTCCTCCAAGGAGCCCCTTTAGGGTGATGTTCATGGGGACTGTCTTAACCTGCTGCATCTTTCCCACTCCCCATCTCTCCTGTCCTTCATTGTCCTCAGTCCTACCCAAGCTGAGTGCTTGAAGAAGGTTATTCCTCAATCCAGCCATGCAGGCAGAGCTTTGGGATGTGCACTCATGCAGCCCTGTTGTAAAAGGGTGAGCTGTGCCTCTGTTCCTGCACAGGAAACCTTGTCTGGTCCCAGGAGAGCTGCCTGTAAATGGTTTTAAGTTTCTCATGCTCTGCTCTAAAAGGAACCTGATGCTGCTGCTTTCAACACCTCTGTTCCTGCCTGGCTTTGACTCTGAGGGTCCTCCCAGGACTCTTTTAGGCAGGTTTTAGTACCAGCTGTTTCCTGCTTGTCCCGTGCCTTCCATTTCTGCCTGGTTTACAGAGAGCCCTGGACCAGGCAGGAGCAGCAGGAGGTCGGAGCCGCTTCCTGCCTTGTGCCCTTCCTCCTTGTGCCCTCACATGCCTCTCACGCTGAGGCTGTTTTCCTGTCTTTTTGTTTCCTGTGTAAGACAAAGCCACTGAGCCAGGTATCCCTGAGGAGAACTGGGAATGCATCCAGCGCTTCTGTGACCAGGTGAACGCTGACACCGATGGGTAAGGCAGGGACATGGCTCTTGGGTTTGCTCCTGGCTGGGTGCCTGACTCTGACCTTCCCTCATGGCTGCAGGGAACAGGGCCTGGGACAGAGCTGGGAGCACTGGCTGGGCTCTGCTGCTCCCCAGTGCCAGTACTGCAGAGCTGTATGGTGTGGGGATGCTGGTGTCTAGGAATGGGCTCTGATGTCTGTTGCTGCATCTCTGCTGCTCTGTCACCAGCTGGCCAAGGAATCCTGGTGGGGATCTGCAGGGAAGCCTTGGGGGAGCTCAGCCTCTGCTTTTCCTCTCAGAGAGGTGGGAGATCCCACAGCCCAGCAGACAGTCTGGGCTCTGTGGGAAGGAGCAGGAGCTAGTTGAACTGGCCAAAGCTTATTGATGCTCTTCCATCAGAGCAGACACCCATGTGTCCATGCCATGTAGTAGGTTGTGAATCAGCACTTGCTCTTTGCAGCAAAAAATCAGCATTTGGGGTTTTTTAGGGACCCTGTGCATTGTCTGACTTGCTTCTAATACTCCCCAGCCCATCGCTTGCACCAAGGCTGCTGGCACATAAGATACAGTCACCTCAGGAGATGGAAGCTCTCCATGCACTCACAGTAAGTGCTTTCATCCACATGCAGAGAGGCAGCAGTAACTTGGAAACAGGCACGACAGCTTCTTCTCTTGGATATCTCTCCCTTTTAACTTTCCATTGCACGAGGAATCCAGAAACTGGGTGTAACAGAGGGATGAACTGCTGCTGTTCCTTCCCTGTTGCTCTGCAGAGGGGTTTCAGTGGGCTGCAGCTCCTGCTGTTTGAGCTGGGGTCCCATTACGGGGTCAGTGTCCCAGAAGTTTTTAATGATACATAGAACAGAGCAGATGGTCTTAAATGTGCTGCTTAAGAAGGCTGGATGAAGGAAAAACACATGTTCTTGCTGCACAACTTTCCCAGTATCTTGTGTTTGTGAATGCAGTGCCAGAAAGTTCCTAGGTTCAGTGTTAGAGTGGCACAGTTCTCCCCCAGGACTCGTATGTGCAGTGTCTTCTTTGTTCTCTGCAGGTGCTGGAGACCTGTGTGAATAACTGTGGTGAAAGGTTTCACAGGGAAATAGCAAAGTTCAGGTTTCTGAATGAGCTGATCAAAGTGCTTTCCCCAAAGGTAGGTGGTCGTGGTCCCGCTGCACGCTGTTGGTGGGGCAGGCTGTTTGCTTTGTGCTGGGTATGGAAACTTAGACTGAATCTTGCACAGAAGAGCAGAATTCGTTCTGTGCCTCCAGCACCAGCACTGGGTGTGAATCCCCTGTAAAAGGTGTAGCCAGGGGCTCTGTGTCCTGCAGTGCCTGTCAGGATGAGATATGGAGACGTGTTTATCAGAGCCTGTGATCCCCCTGCATTATCCCCTCTGCATCACACAACAGGCCTGCAACGTTCAGATACCCTTCTCAGCAACCCAGGAATCAGCTTCCCTTTCAGTGGGTCCCGCAGACATTTGCCACTCACACAGACTTTGTTTCCCATCACATCACCTCGACAGCAGAGCTGCAAAGAGCTGGTTTCGGGGAGAGGTTTAACCGAGCAGCAAAACCTCTTCTCTCGGTGCTGGGTTTGGTAAAGGTGCTTCAGTGGAGCAGCACAGTGTAACCAAAGTGTCAGAGCTGTGTTTGCTGTCTTGACAGAGCAGGTGTTATTCAATGAGTTTAAACTGCCTTGTGTCTGTGTGTGGCTTTTGCCATTCTGGATGTTTTTGTAACACATTAAAGTGAGAGCTCATGAGTGATAGTGAGAGAAGTCAGAGAGCATCCAAAGACAACTTTCATTTCTCTTTTTGTTCTGTTTTCCCTAAAATAAACCAATCTGCTTTTGGTTTCGGAGCCGATAACTGATCAGAGAAGTTCTGAAATGATTTCATTTTGATTGTCATATAATCTTTAGGTCATTATCATACACTTAATAGCATTCCTTGTATTTACAGCCACAGCAATCCACATTACTCCCTATACTGCAAGACACCCAGTTGACAAACACAGGGAATGAAGTGTTGGGCTACTTAGTCTCTGCACGCAAACACTGTGGGGCCAGACCCAGGTGCTCTACTTGGCACCAATCCCTTAGCTTTAAACTCTGTTGTCTGTTTGGTTTTCAGTACTATGGAACCTGGTCTTCAGCAAAAGTCAAGTCAAGAGTCACAGAAGTGATGTTCAGTTGGACAGTCTGGTTTCCTCAGGAAGTTAAAATCCGGGATGCTTATCAAATGCTGAAGAAACAAGGTTTAGTTCTGCTATTTTGGTTTCCTTTTCAGCCTTCCAAGTGGTGTGGTTTGAGAGCACAGAGATGTGTCCTCTTCAGCCTGTGACTCAGCTTTTCCTAGAACATTGTGCATGAGGACAAGAGGACAGGGGTCACACTTACAGGCTGTTGGGGTCCTTAAGGATGCATAGAAGTGTTCAAAGAGCTTTACTAAAGAACAGCTTTGCTAAAGAGCAGACTGGCCTCGTGCCTCTGTTCTCACAGTGCTCACCACTGGTGTGCAGGGAAAAGGTACAGGACAAACCCGGGGATCTCTGCCCTGCAATTCTCTCCCAGGAAAGGTCTGTGGAGGGGTGAAGGAAATAGGTACAAAGTCCAATGCACTGTCGAGTGTTCCAGCAGTGTGGGTACCACTGACAACTGTTGTTACCCATTGCAGGGATTGTAAAAGAAGACCCCAAATTGCCAGAAGACAGAATTTTGCCTCCCCCTTCTCCGAGGCCTCAGAATTCTATTTTTGACACAGATGAAGAGAAATCCAAGGTAAAACTTTGGGGTTTCTTGCCTGCCCCCCTCTGATCTGTACTGATGAACAAAGAGGCTCAGTCACACTGGGAGCTTTGCCTGTTTCAGACAGTATCTTCAGAATGATGCTGATGCTTTTTGCTACATAACAGCAGAGGATTCCTTGATGCTTTATCAGAAGTTTTGCCTAATAAAAGTGAACATTTTACAGGAAAACGTTGGTTTCTATTAAACTTTCCCAAGAGACAGTTTCTCTCTTTACAGAAATTCTACAAAGCCAGAGTGTTCCCATTCCCAGAACATCCAAACTGCGTGTGCAGGCAGCAATATAACCTGGATTAGATGATGGGACGTGAGCCCACATATTTCCAGGATGATAGAAACTGTTCTGACAGTGACTGTCTCAGTATCTGCTCTTGTGTGATGTGTGCCTGGAGCCTGCTGCTCACTCACTGCTGTCCCATGCTCTCCCCTCGACAGCTCTTGGCAAGGCTTCTGAAGAGCAACCACGCTGAGGACCTGCAGGCTGCCAACCGTCTGATCAAGAGCATGATCAAGGAGGTGGGGAGCCCTGGGTCAGGGGCTGTGCTTGCAGCAGGGAGGGTGGGAGGTGACTTGGCAGTTTGGGTTGTGACCAGGACCCCTGTACCTGACCATAGGGCTGCCCAGAGGAGGGAGGATTTTCAGGACTTATTGGTAGCCAAATTATCATCTACTTTGTGTCATTTTTCATCACAGGAACAAGAAAAGTCAGCTCAGGTGTCCAGAAGAGTGAACACCATCAGTGAGGTTTCTGAGAGCGTTAAACGTATGGATGAGTTATTAGAGAACTACAAGAGACAGGAACTATCCAGATCTGACCAGGAGGCCCTACAGGTAAATGCTCTTCCTCAGGTGATTCTAGAGACAGATCTGTGAGGACGTTGGGATCTCCTGAGCAATGATGTGAAACATTTCCTTCCACAGACTGTGTTTCAACGCTGTGAGAAGCTCAGGCCGCTGCTCTTTCGCCTTGCCAGCCAGACAGTGGATGATGATGAAGCTCTAGGTAAGAGCCAACGCTGTCCTCGCATTTCCTTGCAGCTAAGTTCATCTACCTTTGCTTTGACAAGTGGGATGTGCCCTTTCCTGGGAGGGGGAATGCTTCAGCACTTGCTACCCAGCAGGCAGAGCTTTCCATTTCATCTTTAAACCATGCCCCCCATGGAAGTGGCTGAAGTCTCCTCTGACTCCTCTCCAGGCAAATGACTCATTTCCGCTTGGAGCCCACAGTTAAACAGTGAATCCAGTTTCTTCCAGCCAAGGTGGCTGTCATGTTAGCAGGGTCTTTACACTAGTAAGGGGGAAGACTCCATCCCCTCACCTGTAACTTGATGGGCTTGTTACTGCCTCAGGAGAGACGAGACCCTTGAGCCCAATCAGCCCATCAGAGCCCTCCACAGGAGCTCCACACACTGTATCAGAGGGTGATTCCACTGCCCTTCTTTCTTTCTCTCTTTCTTTCTTTCTTACTCTCTTTCTTTCTTTCTTTTTCATCTTTTTCTCAGTACCACATTCATCCACCAAGTTAAAAAAGTTCTGAAGTAAGTTTTTAAGCTAATTTTAAGTGAATTTGAGTCTCCAGAAACTCACACAAAGTAGATCTTGACAGAGAATTTTTATAGTGAATCATGTTTTTCTCACTCATGAACTCCTTGTTGTGAGTGAGAAGATTGAATGTGGGTGAAGTTGAACTTTGTGTTATGACATTAATAGTGTGTTTCTCCTCTTGTTTTCCAGCTGAGATACTGCAGGCCAATGACAAGCTCATCCAGGCACTCAGACAATACAGGCAGGTTGTAGCCAGCCGTGAAGATGGGGTTGGAGGAGGTCCAGTCACCAGCTCTGTGAATGCACCAGGTAAAGAGTGTTCCATGACAGCTCTGTTCCCACTCATCACTGAGAGAGGGTTTGGAAGGGAAGTGCTTCTTGGAAAATAGATGTGGATAAAACCCTGTAACACAGGAAAACTGTTATGGAGCCATCGTTTTCTTTTATGTATGGCTGATACAAAGTATACTTGAGATTCTTCCCCTGGGAGTCCTTCTGGGCAGCCTGTGCTGTGAATACACAGTTTCTTTCAGTAGGTTTCTCTAACTCTTTCTCCTATTTCCAAGCACACCAACCACCCCCAGGGCACATGAAGAGCTACACACTGATTGACTTCTCCCAGCTAGAGGCGACATCCCAGTGTGCCACAGACCAGTCTCCAGACACAGCCACTACCTCCTGCCACAGCAGCACCACCTCTGCCTGTCTGCTCGAGGAGGAGCTGGAGTCATTAGGTTTGTCATTGCAATTCAGTGCCATGTTATCCCTGCTGACAGGAGCCATGGGGTTTGATACAAACAGAACTTGACTCAAATGTTGGCCCTAGGAGGATGTGTTCAAGAATGTAGTTTCTTTATTGGTGTTAGACTGCAGACAGACTGCTGCTAGACAGGAAGGGAAGAACCTGTGGAACCCCTTGTTTTCTGTAACTGACCTGTGACATTTTGGCATCTTTCTTAGATCTCAGCAACTCTCCAGTTGTACAGAAACCACCTTCTGATTTTGGCTTTGCAGAGGTGAGTGATCCTCAGCTGCTTTAGTCCATAAGGTACAAAGGACAAAAACCAGATGTGATTCTTGATCTAGCTTTCTCTGGCAGCCTTTGTTACACTCCATTGTTCTGAAGGGAAACTGGAATCCACCTGCTCTGCCAGGAGTTTCTCAGTCAGTTTGCAACCAGATTACTCATCATTATTTCTGCTTTAAGCAGTGTTATTAAACCAGAGGTGATTTTTAAGAGGATCTTTGCTGAAGTTCTGTACCATGAACCAGAAGTGCTTGTCTTTCAGACTGCTGTATGCAATGGGTATGGTGGAGTTGTAAGTGCTGCTCAAACCCTGGGACTGCAGGAGGGCTGGGAAGACCCCTGTTCAGAGAAGAAAGAACTTCAGGGCCTGTTTGATCAGCTCTCTCCACCCTCCAACAGCAGGATGTTATCTTGGTAAGGAATCTGTGCCTAACACAGTGTGACTTTGGAGATGAAGCCTACTGGTTTACAGCAGTGAGGTTCAGGGCAACGCTGGTTAGGGATGGCAAGTTGTCCACCCATGCACGGGCTCTTCAGCTGTTACAGACCTGTTAATGGAGCTTTGTAATTGCACAGCAGGGTCAGGAACTTGGGGAGACAAATCCCATAGCTTAGGAACAAGGTGATATTGCACAAAAACAACAAAAACCTTGTCCTTGAGGTATAATTTACTTCAGTGTCACCGACTGGAGCTCCAGAGCCTGTGCATAGGGAGAGTGGATCTCCAAAACCTGGAAACAAGCTCATGATGGTAACAGAAATCGAAGTCTGCCTTAATGACTGCTGACACAGCAGCTTCTTCCTTAGGAAACAGAGACAGGCTGTGAATTTCTGAAGAACTCGGAGTGTTCTTGTACTTTCTTTATACCTAAAAGGGATGAGGGATTGGGATACAAATGGAACTGGCAGCAGATGGTACACACCATAGAGTCTCCACAGTTAATATAAGCTTTCTACATGCTTTCTTTTCCAGGGGTTTACCACCTATGACATTGCCCTTCCCAGATCTGCCAAATAACTCAATGGCAGATCCCTCATTCTCCAGCCTAGACTACGAGCTGAAGCCTGCTGCCTCTGTGCATCCAGCTTCCCACGATGCTTCTCTAGAAAACCTTTTTGTCCCTTTAATTTCAATTACACTGAGTAAGTGCAATGATTTCTGTGCCCCAGCTTGGCTTGCTAGAGCTCTTCTGTGATTTTTGCAGGGGAGCAAGCCAAGGTAGCTTCATGCTGTATGCACTGGCTGGAGAAAAGTAATGACTGTTCTATGAAGGACATTTGAGCGAGTGCTAGGGATTGTACCATGGAAATGTCCTTGTCCTCCCTGCTCAGCAGTCAGGACTCTCCTGCCCTAGCTCATCTTCTGTCTTCTGCCTCCAGTCTCTCAAGTGAAGGATTTAGCACATTCTGGAAGGGCTGGGTGGTGATAGGCAGGTCTGGATTTACCAGGCAATGGTCATAAGGGGCTATGCCTTGTGTGTGCCAATCAGTTACATCTCTCCTGGATCAACACTTGACATTTCTGGCTTTCTGTTGAAATCTGAGTGGCTAAATCTCCAATTTAGACATTCAGATACCCTTCTCTGCCTTCAAGCTGAAGTGTACATCCCAGGCAGTGCTGTACTGCTGCTTGCTCTGTGAGTTTGCTGGAGGAAGTTTGAGTGTTCTCTTTCTGCTGCTCCTTATCCCATCTTTGCTGTTCTGCCCTCAGAAGAATCCATGCTTCTCCTCTTGTCTCCGGCAGGTGGTATCTGTCCACTTACTGTGTTGGATAGGAATGGTCTCAAGGCTATGCTCCACTTCTCCAGAGACCCTGCTCCTGGGCGACCAGATGTGCTGGTGATGGTTCTTTCCATGCTGAGCACATCAGCTCAGCCGATTAAGGACATCACGTTCCAGGCTGCAGTCCCAAAGGTGAGCAGCCTGTGATGAGTGGCAGAGAGTGGAGCTTCTGAAATGCCCTGAGGAGAAGGTTCACTGCCTCTTGCTTATGAGTTGCCTCACTCATTGGAAACTGCAGGGCTCCCTTTCTGAAGGGTGAACCTGTTGTATGGTGGGGCCTGCAGCACAGGATTGTCTGTTTAGGAGTATCTGCCTTCATATGCAGGCCGTCAAAAGAGATGCTTTTCATTAAATGACACATCTGGCTGGTGAATCTTTACCCAGCTCTGTGGCTTGGTGATACTCCCAGTCCTTTTCCTGCATGGACCAAAAGGCATTCCTTTTGTTTTCTCTTCCAGACCATGAAAATCAAGTTACAACCAGCCTCTGGTTCCGAGCTGCCTGCCTTCAACCCTCTCCTCCCCCCGGCCGTGGTATCCCAGGTGCTGCTGCTCTCCAACCCACACAAGGTATGTGTGGTGGTTGATTGTGCTGGTGGAGCGCTCAGAATGTCACTGCTGTGGTGGGGTGTTTGTATGAGAAAGGGGGAGAGTGTTTTCAGTGGGGACAGAGCACGCTGGGCTGTCCTGGGAGGGCATTTTCCCCACTGAAACAGCTTTCAGAGCTATTACTTGAAGGATGGAATGGGCAGTTCTGCCTCAGTTCACCTGCAGATGGCTCCTGGTACCCACCGAGCAGATGTTTGCAGCTGGTGGAACACGAAGCCACCCCAGGCACAAGCAGTTGTGTTGCACTGGTGAATGATCATGGACCACAGCTTGGTGTAAGGAATCCTCCAACACCACAAAGGCTGGGCAGGCTGGAATTGCCAGGCATGCCCTGGGGATATCTGCACTGGTCTCCCAGTTGCTGCTTATGTGCTTATGAAGATCCAGGTCTTCCCGCATGGCTGAGGCGTTCAGAGGGTGACTCACTGCAGCAGGGGGGTGGCTGAGCTCTGACCATGACATGTCCCCCTCTTCCTTCCTCTCACAGGATCCCATCCGGCTGAGGTACAAGCTCACGTTCACCCAAGGCACACAGCCCTGCAGTGAGGTGGGAGAGGTGACTGGCTTCCCGGAGCCAGAGCTCAGCAGCAGCTGGAGTTGAGCAGGCTTGGACATTGCCCTGGAGCCTTAGCTCTGTGTGTGGGCAGGGACCGTGTGCCAGCAGGGCCAGCTTGGAATGGAGCCATCTGCATCTCCTGCTTCCTTTGGGTTCCTGGGTCATTATTTGGCAGGAGCAGGCAGTTCACGTCGCTTCCAGCCAAGCCTTCCCAGCTGCTCCCTGGGCCAGTTCCTCCCTTTACCCATTACTTCCATAATTAAACACACAAGTAACGCTGGAGCAGCCCTCATCTCTGGGGTCAGGGAGCCGGGGCTCGGCTGTTGGAGGGCAGCGGCTGCCGTGCATCAGGGCCATGGGGCAGAGCTGTGCGCTGTGCTCCGGGGGATGTGCAGGGACCCAGCCGTGTGCTCTGCGCACCGGGCCCTGCGCTGGCAGCAGCTCCGGCTCTCGGCTGGGGAAGGGACCGGGACCGGTAACGGAAGCCGACGGGGCACGGCTCCGGCACCACCGGCTCCCTGTAGGCCTCAGGCTCCGCCCCGCCGGCGGAGGGCGGCTGCGCGCAGGGTACGGCGGCCGGTAGGGACCGGGCAGGGACCCGGCAGCGGACCCGACAGGGGCCCGGCAGCGCTCCCGTCCGAGCGGGGCCGCTGCCATGGACTTCTCCCGGTTCCTGGCCGATGACTTCGAGGTGAAGAGCTGGGTGAACGCCGCGTTCCGGGCCGGGCAGCAGGAGGGCCCGGGCAGGGTGGACGCTCACGCCGCCACGTTGGTGATGAAGCTGCAGCTCTTCATCCAGGAGGTCAACAACGCCGTGGAAGGTGAGGGGGGGCCGGGGCCGGGTGAGCAAGGGGGTGCGAGGCTGGCTCGGAGCAGCTGCGCCGGTGGAAGGGGTCCGGGCCCGTGCAGGGCCTGGGGCTGGAGGAGCTTTGAGGTCCCTTCAACCCAAACTCGTTCTGGGGTTGCATGGACTAAACTGATGCTGTTTTGTGGTGTTAAAGATCAGGTGAGGTTATTGCAAACCTCTCTCCTGTGAGGGTTCTCCCCCTTCCCACCGTTCTCTTGGTGTTCCTGCAGAAACAAGCCATCAGGCTCTCCAGAACATGCCCAGAGTCCTCCGGGAAGTGGAGGTGCTGAAGCAGGAGGCAACGTTCCTGAAGGAGCAGATGATCCTCGTGAAAGAAGACATAAAGAAGTTTGAAGCAGACACGGCTCAGTCAATGCAGGTGGTTCTTGTCTTACTTCAGTGCTCACCTGCGGCTTGTGAGACCCTCAAGTGTCCACAGATGTTCCTGTTAGACAGTCTTGTGAACCCCAGATAGACAAAACCACTTCTTTAATGCTAATGTTGGGAAGGTGGGTGACAGAGCCCAGTGTAGTGTGTGTTTTGTGAGGAGCCCTGAGCATGCTGCTGCTGTTACCTGACTGGGGACACCCATTTCTGCCTCTTGGGTGCATAGAGTTCTTCAGGCACAGTGGACACCAAAAGTGCAGCCCTGATAAGTATCTGTGTCAGTCTTCTCCTGTTTCACTGGGCAACATGGTTCATCTTTTTCTTCAGGTCCTGGTAGAGATTGACCGAGTGAAATCTCGCATGCAGTTGGCTGCAGAGTCACTTCAGGAAGCAGACAAATGGAGCACATTAAGTGCAGACATTGAAGAGACTCTTAAAACACAGGTAGATACCACATTATTCTGTCTGGTCTTTGTGCCTTCAGCTTTGCAGGGAAACTGCGTTTGAAAGCAGCTTTGGAAGTGACTCTAAAACAAGTGCCTGTAGAATGTCATGATGGAGCTGGTATTAATGCTTTGCAAGGCTGTGCTGGGTAACTGGGTTGCCTTCCCTGTGGCAGGATGTGTCTGTGATTTCGGCCAAGCTCACGAGCATGCAGAGCAGCCTGGCCATGCTGGTGGATACTCCGGATTACTCCGAGAAGTGTGTGCATCTGGAGGCTCTGAAGAACCGGCTGGAGGCCATGGCCAGCCCTCAGATTGTTGCTGCTTTTAACTCCCAGTCTGTAGGTCAGTAGCTGTTGGTGTCATTCTGTCAGCACAGAGCTGATGGTCTTTAAGGAGTAAAACGTTTGGCTGGAGAGTGTTTGTCCTAAGGCTGTTCTGGGTGTGTGGGGACATGGGGCTTTTCTCCCATTGAAGAGTTTCTCTGTTTACACTATCATGTGTTTTCCTACTGTCCAACTCCTGTAATGTAAACCTGTAAATGTCCACAGAGCATCTGCTTGTGGGGACTTGCACAGATGAGGAACACTTCAGGTTACTTGGTGCTTTTGTTTCTCTGCCTTCTGGGTCCTGTTTGCAAACAAGGTCTCATTACTGATTACTGGTGCATTCTGTGGACAGAGCTACAGTCACCTCCTCACCCTACAAGCCAGACCTTTGAGGAACTGGGATTTCAAAGGCTTGTGTGAGAGCTAACTGTGCTATTAGTCTCAAGGCAGCATACGTGGTTAGGTAGCAGCTTGAGGAGTGGTGGAGGCAAAGGTGAGGACTTTGTGAGGTATATTCTGGTTTTGTAGATAGCAGTTTATTTCTGGAAAACAGTAATTTCCTCCCAGGAAACCTCTGGCTTTATCCATCTTGAATACTGGATACATTGAAGAGGTTGAGTTCATTCCTTGTGCCTGTTGCCTGTTCTTGTTTGAGTGTCAGTTTTAGGCAGTTCTGCTCCTGCTTGAGAAAATAAGCAAACATGAGCTTTTAAAAGCATGTTGTTCTCTATAGGCTGTTGTGTGCGTTCCCCTCAAAGAAGAATTCCCTTGCTCAGTGAGGCTGTTGTCTCACCCTCACTTTTGACTGTAACCTATTCCTTTGTTTTGTGTAGATCAGGCGAAAACGTTTGTTAAAGTCTTCACTGAAATTGATCGGATGCCCCAGCTCCTTGCTTACTATTATAAATGTCACAAGGTCAGTATCCGGATAATCCTTTAATACAGAGCAGTAAAAACTCGACCTCTTGCTTGGCTTGGACCGTAGGGGGAGCTGCTACATCACATATTCTGTCTGTTGGAAGGAGGATGGAACCCGTTCTCTATGTTTCATTCTCTGGCTTCTCTTTCTGGCTCTTAATAACTTCAGTTACTCCCTGTGTCTCAAGAGTAAATCTGCCTTCAGGGCTGTGTGCTTCTTCCTGCAATAGACAGAGGATATGTGGGTTCTGTTTGAATTCTCTGCACCTTATAGTTTTGCTTTGCTTTCCTTGGATGTGGCTATGTCAGCAAAACTTCATTGCTACAACTTGCCAGCTGCTGAGTTCTGTAAACTCTTTTCAAGGAAGATTAAAAGCTGGAATTCCAGACAGTGCTGTGGCCATAACCTGATCCTCAAATTTCTCTCATGACTGTGACTTTTGAGGATTAAGTTCAAGGCTGGGGCTTGCCAAGTATTTCAACTATTATGTGGAGGTATCGGTTACAGGCTCGTTTTATGAGTAAAATACCAATGTTAATTAAATCTTTGTATCAACTAAGAAGCCTCTAGCTTCGTGCTGAAAGTCTTTTCCTTCTGTGGTGCTGAACTATAACAAAATGCTCTGCTGCAGTCAGGGGAGAGGGGTGAGGGTGGGCATTGTGTATTAGCAGAAGTGCTGAACATGGCAAGTTCTGAGATAACACCATCTGGATCCATGGACTGTCAGCTCTCCTCTTAGAAGGGTTCTTCTTCTGCAGGTGCAGCTGGTGGCAGCATGGCAGGACCTTTGCCAGAGTGACTTGAGCTTAAATCGCCAGTTAACTGAGCTGTACGACACACTCCTTGGGACCTGGCACTCGCAGCTGCAGTGGGCAACACAGGTGCAGTGGCTATTTGATGCTAGGTTGACAACAGGACTGAGCACACTCCCAGTTGTCACAAAGCTCAGAGTAGCTCATCTGTGCTCACCCTTTGAGTTGTACTTTGCGTTATCAATGCAGGACAGAGCCAGCAACCTGCTTTCTGTTTCTTATCAGCTCTTGCAGACAAGATCTGATTTCTGGTGTTCCACCAACAGCAAGGTTGCTGCGTTATTGGCATTAAAGCTGCTCTATCACTTTCATCTGTATCTTAAGTTAAAACTAATTTGTTGGTGTTGCAAATGTGTTCTGTTGCAAGACATTTGAAATGCCTGAATTGCTTTATCACTTGGCCTGGAGAAAGCCCTCAGGGCCATATTAGACTGATCTGTGACACTGGTGGAAGATACCTGAGAGCTTCTGCTATCACCCCTTGAGTCTGTGTACATGTTATTCCTGCCAAGAATAATGCAGGATCCAAAAACGTTGTCCTTCAGTGAAATGAAGAAAGAAGTTCATACTCTTGAGCCTCTCACAGGGGCTTTTCATCCATGAAGGGTAGGAGATTCTTATCTTCATGTTATGGAGCCTGGTGCAAGTGCTGGGCCTGTGCTGCAGAGGAGCAGAATGTTCCCTTGAAATGTATTTTTTCTGCCTAATGATTCGATGTGAATTACAGGTCAGATGTCAGCTTACATTGTAGCAGATGCTCTTTGGTTGGGAGAGGGAAACCATCATCTCACTCAGTCTCCTGTGCTGCATCAGCTTTCTGGAGAGCTCTTAGACCTTTTTGATGGTCCCAGCTTTCAAAGCAAATGGCTGAGATGAGCTGGCAAAAAAGTCCCCATCAAAGGCTGTAACCCATTTTGTGCTGGAGTTGAGGGTGGTGCATGTAAATAAATGTTCTCAGCTGATTACAGTCTTTCTGACCTTTTCGACATGGACTTCTGCCTATCTGACCAATAACTTGGCTCATGCTATAGTACAATTCCTTTGTATTTTAGGGATACATGTGTTTTTTCCCCACACACCTGTGTAAACTGAGTGTTCTGTTTTCAAGTGCCTCTTTCTACCAGGTGTGTTTTAGAATCACTGTAGTGCCTGTGTGCTGCTGATTTCAGGTTTCACCTGTACCTGTCTTCACAGCTTCCTGTGCTGGTAGATGTGGTGTGTATGCTGGGGGTTCTCTCTGGAAACCATCTGCTGTTCTCTGTCAGTCGTGTTCCTCTGGGATAACACACTTTTGCTTAGTAGCTCTTCTGCTGTCACAGGTTTTCAAGAACCCCCATGAAGTTGTGACTGTGTTGTTGATCCAAACTCTGGGAGCGTTGGTGCCTTCCATCCCTGTCTGCCTCAGCACTGCCATGGAGAGAACAGGACAAGAAACCAAGCTGAATAAGCTGCTGGAGCTCTATGATGCCACTGTCCACTTTGCAAAAGGGCTGGAGATGGCGATGCTGCCAAACCTGAGTAAGGCTCTTGCACTGAATTTTGCCATTCTGTTCAACTCCTTTGTAAAGTTCCATTTGGGATTTAACTTAGTTTTACATGGAAGGGAGGGATTCTCTTCTATGGTATTGACCTTTGACATTTGCACCTTTGTGTGTCTGTACATGGCTGTCATGGTAAATAATGTTTAGCACTTCTCCTTTTATGAGCATTACTGTTTCTTCTGCCTAATGGATGAGGAAATGTCTCTCGGGAAGCTATCTGTGAAGCCCATTGTGAAAGATTACAAAGCATTAAAGTTGAGGAGTTTCCTGGAATTAAGTCACACCTTGCTAAACAAGAGAAAACCTGCTTGAAAGCTGCATCCA
This sequence comes from Melopsittacus undulatus, assembly GCF_012275295.1. Lineage (NCBI taxonomy): Eukaryota > Metazoa > Chordata > Aves > Psittaciformes > Psittaculidae > Melopsittacus > Melopsittacus undulatus. The sequence continues at coordinate 661,390 of NC_047534.1, read as the reverse complement.
TTGGATGCTGAAGTTTTATTATGGTAGTTTCTCTGTTGCTACTGGCTTATGTGTTAATCAGGTGAAAATGCAAGGCCAGATACTATTTCTGACCACTGGTAGTTTATTCCCTAGCAGCATCCTGGGTGCTTGATTCAAAGTCTGACCCGTGCTTTCCTTACCCTCTGATGTCTGTCATCTCGTTTTGGTCATGACTTGATGAATTCCCACAAACCACAATGTAGTGAGGTGTTGTGTTTACATAAGTTTATGCCTCATTTGAACTGTTGGCTATTTATAGTCGTTTATTAATCTACTAGGGTCCCTTCAAAGACTGGGTAAGGGAAAATCCTAAATTAAAGCTAATGGAGCATTCCTAATGCTGTGTTTCCTGTGTTTGGTTCCTCGTACCATTGTCTTGAGCTATTTCAACCCAGATTCTTACTTGATCATGTAAATTATGATTGCTGGGCAATTTCAGGGAGTATGACTGTCATTGTGTATGGTTTTGTTGTCTTTGTATACTCTTGGCAGTCATTTTCTGTCCTTGGCTTAGCTTAATTTGTGGTTCATGGTGGAAATGATTAAAAAGGAGTTGGAGAAATGGAGTCACATTCTAGAAGATGGTGGAATAGGAAGACAGCTGCTGCCCTGCTGTCAGAGTGTGCTTAAGGAAACCCCAATAAACCTTCATTTCCATCGCTTGCTGTGGGGTAAGATGTTTGGCAAAAGAAGTATCTCAAGAATGGAAAGGCAGGTGACTCAGCAGAGCAGAGTCAAACCAGTTCCTACATATGTGTATGTGAGGGGAGGGTTCAGGTATGATTCACAGGATAGTTCAGGCTGGAAGGAACCTCAGGAGATGGTCTAGTACAACCTCCTGCTCCAAGCAAGGTCCACTATAGGGTCAGACCATGTTTTTCAGGGTATTGGCCAGTCTGATCTTGAAAACATCCAAGCATGGAGGCAGCCCAGGCTTTGGGCAACCTGCTCCATTGCTTGTTTGTCCTTGGGGCGTAAAGACTTTTCCTTCTCTCCAGGATTCAAAGTAATGATGGTTTGCTGCTAGTTTGAAGGCAAAGCTTCTCAGTAACAGCTGGTGTCCAGCTCTGGTTTGAGAAGTGGTGGTTCAGACCTGGCTTTTGGTTGGGTTTGCAGCTCTGCTCAAGAGGATGGCACTGAACTGCTGAGTTCATGCTTCACCTTCAGCTGTGGTTGAGGAACACTGTGAAGCAGAAGTGCCAAGTGAATTGAGTTAGTGTCAATCTTAAGTATTAACCAGGCCTCCTGATAAATGAGATTGCCCCTGTTTGAAGGTGTGGGAGTAGTGTATTTCACTGCTCAAATGGCTTCACTCCTTCCCTTCCACTGTAGGTTGGAATGTTTCATAGATTGTTGTCACCCAGGCTGTTGTAGAGCAGTGAGTGATAATTTTCTTGAGGCACTTGTTGAGGTAGAACATGTTGGGTTTAGGAAGCAGGTAGAGATAATAACCTTGGTTTTAAATAAATAAGCAAAATCTGTGTAGATGAGACTTGAAGCTGCTGGGCAACATTCCAGGGCTGTGTAGGCAGTGGGCTCCAACTGAGGAACTGCTGCAGGTTGCTTGAAGCAAGGCTCTTAGTAACAATTCATCTGTTTGTAGACTAAACGCTTGATTCCTTGTAGAGGAGCAGAACCTGGTGAAAGTGATGGAACTGGTGGAAGCTGTGTACGGTCCCTACAAGCCCTATCAACTTGAGTATGGAGACCTGGAAGAAGAAAACCTCCTCATTCAGATCAGTGCAGTGCCCTTGGTAATGTCTTTGTTCAACTACACAGGAGGAGGCTTGAAACTTCTACTAAATACAAGGGTCCTTGTCATTGCTCTCTTTCCTCCTCTAAGTTTTTGGTAATGTTTCCTGCTTGCAGTATGTTTTCTTATTGTGAAGTAGCTTAAGAAATGAAGTTAATTCAGCAGCACTGTCAGGTTGGAGGTAGCTCCTTCCTTCTTCACACAACAACCAGCACTGTGTGGATCTGCTGGAGACTGTACCAGCATATTACTGTCAGCCAAGAGCCTGCTTCAGGTTCAGTAGATTTTAAGGACAAGAGGAAAGTCCTTTTTGTAGAAGATTCTGTTGTTGGCTGAACTGTTTTTCCTTGAAGACCTGGTAAAGATAGGATTTGGCAGCTTTTATTAGCAGGAGGGTTGGAGCAACCAACATTGTTCTCCCTTATGTGTTTCACAAGATCAGAGGATACTGAGAGAATCAAGCGTTACACAAGGTGTCTTCAATGCCTGGACACTCACAGAAAGGAAAGTCAGGCTTAACTTTGTTGTTGTTATTTAGGAGCACTGGGAAGTCATTGATTGTGTCCAGGAACTGAACCATTCAGTCAACAAACTCTTCATCCTGGCTTCTGGAGCCATCGACAACTGCATTAAGCTCACGGATGGACTGGGAGTGTGTGGGCTCCTTAAGGCCCTGAAAGCTCTTTTCTCCAAGTAAGGTGCTTTTAGTTACACTGTTCTATTTATCCTGAGGAAGTAGCAAGTACTCAATTTGTGGCCAAGGACTTTGTAGCTTATGAAGAAGGGCTGAGAGCGGAAAGTATCTATAACCAGAATGCGAATCGTCTGATGTTCCCTCCTGCTGCTTCCTTCAGGCAGTGACTGTTTCTTAGGGGGAAATGGAAGCTTTTAATGGCAAAATCAGAGACTTTTCTTGCATGTTTTCTATCTGGTTGGGCTGAAATTTGTCTTAAAAAAATACTTTTGGAGGGGAAAATGTTTCCCAAAACAGCATGAGACAAAGAGAGATTTGGCTGATGAAAGTAGATCTCAGCGGGGAAAAATACACCTACTGGGACAAGTGACCTCACATTAGGAAGCTGCCTGAAAGGGCGAGGTACCCTATAGAGGGAGGTTCACTGCAAGTTCTTGTGTTGAAGTATCACTGACAGCCCACTTAGATAGCGTTCCAGTACCCATTACCTCCTGATACCAAAAGTGCTGCTCACAGCGTATAAATCAACCTGTTGCCTTGGTGCCCTCGGGGGAAGAGGGAAGCACACCTCTCTGATCTCACCTTCTTTATAGGCAGTTACATAGCAGTGTGCATGCCTCCAGCTTATGGGCATTATTTAAGAAAAGAACAGGGGGGGTGTGGAAGACAAAATGTTCTCCTTTTATCCATGTTCTCATCTGGGGAGTAGCTGAGAAAACAAATTCATGAGATTGTTGTCACTGTGTTCCTGGAGTAGGGGCCAAGTGATGCTGGAGCAGCAGTAGCCTTATAAACTTTTTCTGGTCTTTTCTAGGAGGTGTCATTGGGGCAGTGGTAATAAAAGTGTCTTACTCAGACCTTCTCGTGGGAGTGGAGAGGTTCTTGTAACCCATATGCAGCAACCAAGTAGCCACACAGTTTCTGCTCCTCTTTTTAACCTGCCTTCTAGTGTAGGCTTGAGTGGGCTGTGACTGATCAGTTGTTCACATTCATGTGTTTGGACTGGAACAAGTGTCTCTTCTGAACTCCTTTTAATATTCCTGGTTCTTGGTCCTTGTAGAGGGCTGAATAGGCAAACTGCAGGACATGCAGTTGTGCTGCTCACAACCTGTTCTCCATTCCTTGTTACAGGTATACATCTGACTTCACAAATACATTGCAGTCTATACGAAAGAAATGTAAACTGGATGATATCCCATCAGATTCCCTTTTCCAGGAGGACTGGACTGCATTCCAAAACTCTGTCCGGTAACGGGGGCTTCTTTTGCCAAGCTCAGAACTGATTTTTGTATCAGCGTGAAAGGGAATTACTTGGGGTCAGTTTACACAAGTGCTTAGTGCAGGCTGCGGGGCTGTGCTCACTTGGCTGCAGTGCTGCTGGGAGCCTTGGTGTTGGTGACTGGGTTTCAGGTTGCTGCTGGCACAGTGAATGCTGTGAGGCTCCCCAGCCAGTCTGGAGCAAGGCTGCATGTCCTATTGCTTGAAATAGCAGCAGCTCTTAGAATTTTCCCAGTGACATGGAGCCACCCTTAGCCATGGTGAGAAGCAGTATGTATGTGGATGAGGCTGTTGGGCAAAAAAACCCAAGTTGTTGCCAAATGAACACAGTGAATAGCCAAATTAACTGTTGATGGATGTGTCCCCTGTGGGCTGTGGTTTGGGTCTTGCATTTTATAATTACTTAGCACGTGTTCTCTGGGGGGATCCTGGCATTATCTGCCACAAATCTCCTAACATGCATGTTTTGTCTTCTCCTTTCCCAGGATCATTGCTACCTGTGGTGAGCTCCTTCACCAGTGTGGAGACTTCGAGCAGCAGCTGGCCAACAGGTGAGCACTGCTGGGTTCATTTGTGAGCTGTCAGCACAGGAACCAAGCTGAGAGAAGACAGCCACCAAGGTGCATGGAGGGAAAGCAGAGCCTGGGGGTTTCCCCCCACTGCCCTCCCCATCTGCTCAGATGTCAGAGAATGGTCATGGACTGTTCCACTGTTGTGTGCCCTGAGACAGTCACAAGAATCCTTTCTCTTGGATACGTGGCTGGCTATCAAAATGACACCACAAATGGGGCTGGGAGGGAATTTTCCATCAGATCAAACTGGCAAGATTCCAACCCTCCCTTGTGAGATGGGGCAAGAATCCTTGAGTGGGGTGAGTGTAGGTGTGCCTTAACCCATCGATTCCTTGTAACTTGAGGAGTATCAAACACAGGCAGCACGTAGATCTTTGGTTGTTTGTAAGCATTGCACTGCTCAGCCTCTTGTACCTTGAAGTGCTTTCTTCTGACTTCAGTGCCTGGGCTCTGTATAGGAGACAGTGGGTGCAGGGTGGAAAGCTGGGTTTGCTCTGTGTTTGCGTGGTGCCCTGAGAGCACAACCCTCTCTTCCTTCTCAGTGTTTTTGAGTTGCAGACTAGATGTGTTGGCTGTAGTTGGTGTCTGCCACCAGTTAATACCCTCCTGAAGTAGCTTAAACGTGGTGTGGTTCCTGGTGCCAACGTGAGAAGCAGAGCGGTACCTGCAGAGGATGTTGCTGGTGACTTCAGTGTGTTTGTTTCCAGGGTTCTGTCCTCTGCTGGGAAGTACCTGTCGGACTCCTACAGCCCCTGTAGTTTTTCTGGCCTTCAGGATACCAGTTCTGCAGATAAGAAGAGCTCCATCAAGAATCCCTGGCAGGAATACAATTACCTTCTGAAGGAGAATCCATCCGAGTATGCCAGCCTTATGGAAACGCTTTACACTCTAAAGGTAGCTTTGGTGCCCGGGGAGTCTGCCTCTGTCCTGGGGTGCTGCTGAGCCCACAGGTGGTAGATGAGACCTGGATTCCCCGTGCAGGGTGATTACTTTTCACCCTAAGCTGCAGCCTTCTGATGGGCGATGTTCCAAGTCTTCCACATAGACAGTGATCCGTGGAGAGATAAAATGTCCAAACCCAGGAAGCCTGGACTCGTTCCAGCTCTCCCCAGATCCTGGCTGTGTTTTGTGAACATGCCCTTATCAGTTCAGCTGAGGGAGATTTTTGTCACGGAAAACATTGGGAAGATTGTGTTGGATCCACCTCAAGTTCTGGAGCCCATAAGCTGGCTTCTCAGGGCTTCCTTTGCCACCTCCACTCTGCTGCCATATCCATTCTGAGCTGTCATTCTGCAGGATCATTCAGGCGTGCATCTGTGAGCAGGGTAGAATGACTCCAGTTATCTCCTGATCTCAGTTATGTTTGCCATCATTGGTCACATGTGGTTGTGAAGTCAAGGTTATGAGTCTCTTGTTTCCTCAAAATGTTCAGATTTCTTCTGCACTTCATCTGCCTGCAACATGTGCAGCTCTGCCTTCAGTGTTCCATGTTTGGCTTTAATGTTTGCTAAACAGTCAAGTTCCAGAGGTACTCCTCAGGGAAAGCTTTTGCTTAAGTCCGTGCAGGGAATCAGATGTGTCCTTTGAGTGAAAGTCAGTTTTGCCATCTTCTCTGCAGGTGTCTTGGTGTCTGGCCTCTGCTGGTGCCTGGCATGGTGGAATATGATGCTGGTTCTTTGTTGTGCATTGCAGGGAGCAGTGCACGGTTTCTGCCTTGACTAACTGGTTAGAATAGGGCATCCCAAAGGAGCCAAGCTGTGCAGTTGCAGAGGGCAGCTCTTTTGTATTAGGATGACCTAATAAAGACCTCTGAAGAATGTTAACATAGCCTCTCCATGGGCAGCTCAGTGGCTTCTGTATGTAAACAGTTTTCTCTGTGTGTTAGGAGAAAGGAACAAGTAACCACAACCTGTTGTCCTCGTCACGATCTGCCCTGAGCCGCCTCAACCAGCTGGCACACCACTTGGCTTTTGATTCTGTCTTTCTTCGCATCAAACAGCAGCTCCTGCTCGTTTCAAAGATGGAGGTGAGTGGTGGGGGCATTGCTCTGATCCAGGCTGGTGAGGTTTACCCATGGGATGGACACCTTAGGGCAGCTTACTGTTCGCTATCACTTACCTTGCTCCTGTTCATAGTTTCCCTCTGGTATCGCAGCTCTTCCATGAGCTACAGTTAGTGGCAAAGTTTGCATCCATTCATCTACAGCATTCACCACAAACAGCTCTTTGTGAGCTCTGATGTTAGTTTGAGATGTTGCTTTTCTGGCCTGTGTGTTTCTCACAGGGAGCTGTGTGGAAAGGGAAGGGGGGGGTGTGTGTTCTGGGCCTGAAGGGGGATAAAGGAAGCAGTTTTCCCACTACCTGTCTTCTGCTTTCTGGAAGACCTTGGGTAGTTGCAGTTCATGTTGCTTGGTGGCCCCTTCCTGCAGTCCTCTGGGAAATCATAGGTTCATTCTGCACGTTTTGCCCTACAGGGTTGGAGTTCTGGTGGCATTGGTGAGACCCTGACAGATGACCTGCCCAACTTCAGCCTGACTCCTCTGGAATACATCAGCAATGTAAGAGCATGCTGGGGTGCTGCTGGAAGCCCAACACTGGAGGAATCTCTTCTGCATTTCCCCATTTTTGTGTAAAATCTTAATGTTTGTTTAAATTATTACATGATGGTGATAGGTGTTCTCAGTGGTCCAGCCCTCATCAGTTGGGTTGTGTCATTCATTGTAGCTTCTGTGAAACCCTTGTCAAGTTCTGGACCAGGAAAAGAAGTCAGGAGCACAAGGAGTGGTTCTTCTGTTGAACTGCACTGTTTACAGTGTTAACTCCTGTAATGGGATGGAAACTGCCAGCTTTTGTTTGTAGGGCTGAACACTGAGCACATCTTCCTAATGCAGCTCATGTAGCAGAGGAGCTCCTGCAGTGTGTACTGGGGAGATTTAATTGTACTAGGAAGTTAAAAGTCTTGAACTCTTACCCTTCTAATCCCCATTTGACTCCCTGGTTTCTCTTTCTGATGGAATAACAATGAAACCTTCCTGGCACTGGCAAAGGAAAAAGAACTGTGCATCTGTTCTGACTCGGGACCCCTCAGCTCTGTGCTGCTCAACAGCACCCAGACAGCTTTCCTGTTCTCTTGGTGCTTCAAGTCGCTGCCAGATTTGCAGTTCAGATGTTAATATGCTGTTATCTCAATACAAAGTATAATTTGATAAGGAAGTTTTTTATGCTCCTGGCGTTCTGTGTGTTACACAGGGAATGGTTTTCCAAGGGCAGGCTGGGTTCAGAAAGCTCATGGGCAGTGGGTAAGGTAAAGCCTCAAGGGAAGGTTGCTGCTGAATTCTGAGGAGCTTTCTGATGAGTACAGTTCACCAGGAGCTGTGTGTGGTTGGCAAGGGGATGAATCTTCTCACCGGCCCCTTTCACCAAGAGTTAAAGCTGAGATGTGTGTGATTGTTACTTGATCCTGTGAGGAGCCAAAGGACACTTGTGCCTCTCCAAGGCAAAGAGGGACTGCAGAAAACTCCAGATACAAAGCATTTGTTTTCTGACATCTTTTCAGACCCACCCTTTATCCTGCTGCTGAGTGATAGGTGGGCCAGGACTAAGCCAAAGCTTTCTCTTGGGTAGTCTTGAAGTGACACTGCTGTATTGTGCAGAAAACAAATTGATGTGGTGTGTGTGCTGTGTAGGTGAAAAGGCTGGTTGATGTGAGCCCAGAAAACACTTAATGAGTGTGCCTCTTGATGGGGAGGCAGAGTCTTCTGATCTGTATCTGCACCTAGGAAGAGTCTCTGTAGCAGCAGGTAATCATTTAGTGCAGTATTTGCTGAATGCCTGAGGTTCTGCAGCTCTCAAGTGAATCTGTGAGCACAGTCCCTTTCTGGGGGTGATACATTTAAGTCACTATTACATTGTCACTGGAATGTGTGTTTCTTCTTCAGTGCTTTTGTTTGCTTCCATCCCTTAGATTCTGCTCTAGAAAACAAATTGCCAGGAACACTCCAGAGAGCAAAGGTTTGCTTGGAGGAACAGTTCTGTGCACAGGCTCTTCCTAACGTGGTTGTTTCAGTGACTGCTTCTCTGGCTTTGTGAAAAACTGTTTCTTATACAAAATGCAGCCATGAGCAAGAGCCAGTTTATTTCTGGGTAAGCGTAGGTTAGCGAGTGGCTGCCAAGCTCAGCTTTCTGCTTTCAGGTGTGGATTACTGCAGTTGACTTTTCTTCTCTAGCAAAGTACTTGCTTCAGGTTTGTTCAGTGACTCAGCTCTGTGCTTTTATTCTAGATTGGGCAATATATTATGTCTCTTCCTCTCCACCTTGAGCCATTTGTCACTCAAGAGGATTCTGCTTTGGAACTGGCATTACATGCTGGAAAACTGCCTTACCCCCCAGAACAAGGTAGGGTGAAACCACAGACTTGAAGTGTCTGAGGAAAGCTTTCCCATTTTGACATGACACAGGTGTGATGTGTTGTGCTAACAAAGATGTTGGAGGTCCAATTCTTACTATCTGGTCATGCTGTTTCTTCCAAGACTCTCTTGGTGATACCCAGGAGGAGCCTCTAACTAATGCGTAAAATGTTTTTCAGTTTCATTCAAACCAGAAGCTTTAGCTTGGTCTGAAGTTTAGTGTTTGTTGAAGGATGTATTGCTGTTTCTATCCCAGCCAAAACCAGGGCAGACTCTGGCCACAGTGATGAAAGCCCTGAGCTGGAGCAAGTGCAATGGGTGCTGCTGTCTGAGGCACCCACAGCCCTCAGGCACAGAAGGTGCCTCTTCCCAGCCCCAGAGCACACTGCAGGGTTCTTGCTGCATGTTGTTCCTCAGTTTCTCTCAGCAAGCTGTGTTTTGGCTCCCGTTCCCTCTTCAGATGGCTGTCCTTACCTGTGTGTCATTCATCCTGCTGCAGTAACAACAGTAGCTGCATAATGCTTCCTGGCAGCTTGGCAGCACACCACAGTTTGTGTGGTTAATCTGTGTTTACTTCCACTGACAGTCAAGGAAGCACAGAGCTTGGCAGTCAGATCTCCTGAGCCTGCTGAGGACACACTCTTTAGTTCAGAGGTTTTTGCATTACGTAATTTGTCATCTTAAAGCATTTACATTTTAATAGCTTGTTAATTTTCAAAGCACTGATGAACATGGAATGCTTTTAGAGCTTGAAAAAGCCCCCATGAATCCTTGGCCTTGCTGTAGTTTGTAAGCTGCTCATGGAAGGTGATCCTATAGAATATGATGGGCAGTGCCCCAACCTCAACCTGATCCCCTGTGAGCCCCTTGGAAATGACCTCCTTGGAGAAGTAGTAGAGGCAAGTAAAGTGGTTTGGGGCTTGAGCTAGCCTTCACTGTTGTGTAGCATCAGGGAGGATATGCAACTGCTTTGACTACTCCAAAGAGTTGATCAGCTCTGGATACTGTAATGTCCTGCTGAAGAAGCAGTTACCCATTTGTCTTGTAACAAAAGCAGCACCCATCAGGTGAATGAGCTGCCAGCTAAGGAGAGTTCTCTCTGCAGGAGACGAGGTGCCTGAGCTGGACAACATGGCAGATTACTGGCTGGGCTCCATCGCCAGGGCCACGATGCAGACCTACTGCGAGGTCATCCTGCAGATCCCCGAGCTCACGGTGCACTCCACGAAGCAGCTCGCCACAGACATTGGTAAGTGGGGGCACACGAGGTCCACAGGGCTGCTGCTGGAACACGAGGGCTGCTCTGTTGTTGTGTGAGACTTGAAGCTGCAGTGTGTGTTTCTGCTGTAGTTGTGAGCGTGTTGGTCTGATGCCCAGCGGGGTGGAGGGGTTCACAGCTGCTCTCTTGCTGTGTCCTGTCACATCCCTGTGTGAGGGAAGGGTGGGTTTGCAGTAGGTACTCCTGCTTCTTCACTGCTTTGTGTTTCTTAACTGTGGGAGTCAAAGTCCTTCAGAACTGAGAGGATTCCCTTCCAGTCGCAGTAGGGAAGGTCAGACAGCACCTCCTGCTCAGCTCACTGGAAAGTGTGCTGGATGCCAGTGACCTGAGAGAGAGTCTTGGTACGGCTTAAAGACAAGCCCATGGATGTGAGGCTGGTTGCTCAGCATTCTCCCTGCCATCCTCGATTCCCCAGCTGACTCTGTAGCAGTGAGCTGGAATTCCCTCCTGCCTCACAACCCTTCCCCTCTGCAGAACTTCCCAGCTTTGTTGCAAGCTCTTTGCCTTTGAAAGTGTGACTGTGATCCCTTATCTGTGACCATGGTGTCCGACCACCCCGAGGGTGCTGTCTGCAGGTACTGAAACGTGACAGAACACGTCTCAGTTCTCTGAGCAGAGCAGGCAGTGTCCACACCAGTGTTCAGGAAGCCAAACCTGCAGAGCAGTCAGCACAGTCAGCTTCCAGACACACTGCCCTTTCCTGTGGGTCAGAGCCATCAGTGGCAGGATTCCTGCCGCTGGGAAGAAGGAAGGATAACCATCACCTGCCCCGTGTCTGTGACCTGTGCAAGTACCTGTTTATCCTTAACCTTGCAGATTATCTGATCAACGTGATGGATGCCCTCGGCCTTCAGCCTTCAAGAACACTGCAGAACATCGTGGCTCTGCTGAAGGCAAAGCCAGAGGAGTACCGGCAGGCAGCGAAAGGCATGCCCCGCAGGATGGCCAGCAGCATCGCTGCCATGCGTGGCCTGGAGTGCTAGTGAGGACATCCCTGTGCTGGGCACAGCTCTGGGGCTGGCCTGCTTGAGTCGGGCTCATTTCACTCTGAGCTTTGTGAGGACTGTGGATCAGGGGAATCAGTTTCTGAATAACTTCTAATAAATGCCTTTGTCTAGGAAAAGCTTGTTCCATTTTCCATCTCTAGAAAGAAGGTGTCCTACAGACTGGCTGGATGAGCTTGGCCAGGCTGAGCAGCACAGGCTTCGGATTGGGAATGCTCTGCTGGTTGCTGGAGAGCTTGTGCTCTGTGGTTCTGAGGGGACTGGCTTTGTCAGAGGTTTTAATCACTTCTGAATCTGAAATTAGGGGGTAGGTGCAACAAAGATGGGCTGATTGGGAGCTGGGCTGCGTGGAGGCCCTTGTCATTGCTCAAGTCTGTCATTAGTCACAACATCAGGAAGAGTCTCATCAATTAGTAGATGAGGCATGACCAAGCTCAGCACTGAGAATAAAACCAGTTTTGTAGGTTGTTCCTTGTGCCATTAATGTCTTCTTCTGAGAGCCATGAAGTTTATAAGAAGTTTAAATGGAGGTGTTGCTTCCTTGTAAAGGCTGTAAAGGCCTGGTTTATAGCGCTTGGTACAACAGCTCATCTAACCTAAGTGTGTTCTCAGGTCTACAAGAGGTCCCAGAGCTGGAATGCCAGCAGGCTGCCTCTGCTGGGCAGTCCCAGGGCAGGGTCAGCTGCACCAGCATCTTCCCTGGGTTTGTAGCACACATGTAAGGTGTTGATACAGGTTTATGGGTTACCAGTGGTGTGTTCTGTGAGTGAAATTGGGTTCCTGGCTGTTCTCAGCTGGACTTTGGTGATGTTTCACTGCCACAGCTGCAGTCTGGGGAGGTGAGGAGGGCACTGGTGCTTTATAAGGGTGCCTCATTTGGCTGTGGGAACCCCCCGTGCACACCTGCACGTCCCTGGGATGTTCCTGTGGGCAGAGCTGAGCCCCAGAGCCCCAGCCGGGTACCAGTGACACCACAGTTATCAGCTGTTAGATGCCCTCTATAAACCAGCAGTGACTGGAACAGTAAAACCAACCACGTCCTGCCTGGGAACACGCTGTTCTCTTTACCTTGGCGTGAGGAGGGTGAATCCGCTCCCTGTGCCTCTCCCATCCTTCTGCCTTGTCACTACCCGGGGAGGGTTTGAGGCTGTTTGCTGCCCGTTGATGTGGTGTTTCATGGGACCAATGGCCTGGGCAGGCTCCTGGCTGGGTTAAAGGTGTGTGGAGCTCTGTTGGTGCGGGTGCTGCAGGGAGAGGGACACAGCTCTGCCTTCCCCCTCTGCAGGAGCTCCCCACGGGTACTGCTGTCCTCAGCTGAAGAGCAGGTCTGGGTGATTGCTTTGCCCTGCACAAAAGCATCTGATGTCCCTTAGCCCTGTCTATGTTTGAGCAGCTCTTTGGGCCCGCACAGGACTGGACTTCAGTAGTGATGCTGACAGTGTTGTCTGGAGGTGAGGATGCTGGAAGGGTTGCCCAGGTTCTTGTTCTCAGCTTCCCAAGTGTTTTAAGCAGATCACTCTGTCCTGTCTTTGAAGGGAGCAGCAAAATCCTGTCCGTTCACAAGAGGTGAAGGAGGCTGTGCTGTGGGTTTATGGTGCTCTGGGGGAAGCATCCCCTTGGGGAGATAGGAAGTGAGGAGTCAGGCAGGAAAAGTCTAGGACAACCTGCAAGACCTGGATTCCTCCATCTTTACAAGCATCTCAAGTGCCTCTTGTCTGTCATCTCCCTCTTCTAGTGTCTGTAGCAAGCCTGTTGCTTGTTTGATGTGTAAAAGATAATGGTGTTTCTGAGGCAACACTTGTGGAGGAATCACTCCAGTTGCTAAGCCCCTGTAAGCATTAAGCTGATGGAAGGAGTGGGAAGTTCTGCAGTGAACCTGCTCTGCCAAGTGGGCAGCAGCAGCTCCTGAATAACCCCCTTATCTCTGGAGTTCCAGGCAGTGGCAGTTAAAGCAAAGGGCTGGTTTATGCCCATGCCCCGGTGCTGGCTTCTCCCATTGCATCTGCTTTGGGCACTGTCAGGATGAAGAGCCCATCCCATGGGCTGCTGCCCTTGACTGGGGAGCAGGGAAACCTCTGCAGGTCCTGCCAGGTCTGGCTCTGGGGGGGGGTTCCTCACCCATTGCTGAGCACCCATTGCTGAGCGCCCTGAGTGGGAGGTGGTGGGACTGGGACATGGGGGGACACGAAGGGGCGGCCGCATCCTGCACCAGCCCCTCCTGCCCCTCTCTGGGCAGCAGAGAATCCGGCCTGGCTGCGAGAGAGGTTTCCAAAGCTGCCTCAGTAGTGTTAAGAACCTTTTAAGGGTGTTTGAGCTCCGAGTTCCTGCAATCAGTGACTGTGACCAAGGAGCTGCTGTGGAGATTCAGCCCCTGAGGGGATGGAAAACGAACACTTTCAGTTCCCATTGCTTTTGGGGCGAATTGTGGCGTTTTAAGGTTCATGCGTCAAGTGTTACAAAATGAAGACTGCAGCCATCCTGTGTGTTATCTCGTACTGCAGCAGTGTGAGACCAGCACCGCCACTGGGGCAGGGTGTTTTGAACACAAACCCCATTGTGTGGGGCAGCAACAGTGGAGCAGATGGAGCCCCAGTTCCTCGGTCCTGCGCTGGGCACCAGCACCAACCCCAGCAGATGGGGACCCTCGGCCGGCTCTGCACTGGCACTTGGTGGAGCATCAAGTGGAGGAGCATGGTCCTGCCATGGACCTCCCTCACCTGTGCCCAGCAGCTCGTGCCACGCCGGGCACCGTGCCCAGGACACGGTGTTCCCAACGCCTGATTGAGCCACACGATCCTGTTCCCTCTGGAGGTTCTGCAGGAGCTCCAGGTGAGGCAGGGCCAGGGTGGGTGGGATGTGATGGGGCATGGGGAGCTCACTGCCCCTCAGCCCAGCCCCATGGGGACCACCGGGCTCTTGGTCACCCATTGGGGTGAGCACAGAGCATCCCTGCTTGGAGCTGCTGCCCCAGGCTCCTGCCCATGGAGCTGCCCCACTGCCAACAGGAAGCACGGGGCAATGTTTAATGATGTATTTATTGCCCCGAGCGCTGCAGTTAAACTGCCCGGAGCTCCCCTCTGCTGAGGAATACCTGCACTGCTCTGCACACATGAGCGGCTGTGCCTGCCTGCACCATCAACCCTGCACCGCAAGCCCTGCACAGCCAACACACACACACAGGGTGCCCGCGGGCAGAGGGATGCTTGTCTTCAGTCTGATGCTGCTGTAGCTGCTATGGGGTGGGAATATGGCAACCTTGGAAGTCAAAAGCTGGGTCCCAGCTCAAGGGTTGACCAAGGTGCAGCATCCACACATCTCAGCTTATCCCCGGCGCCGCCAGCCTCAGCCTGGTGCAGACTCCATTGCCACCATCCACTGTTCCCCCTTGGATGTGCCTCCTGACACCCCTTAGAAAGACATGGTGATGTGTGATTGTACAGCAAACCTGATGTATAGATGCTGTACATGTGGATGGGGTTGGAGCAGCTGCTCTAGTGGAAGGTGTCCCTGCCCATGGCAGGGGGAGAACTGGATGAGCTTTAAGGTCTGTTTCCATTCCATGCTTCTATGAGCACACCAAAGGCAGAGCCTGACAGCAGCTCTGGGAGTGTCATGACCAGGTTTATTGGACAGAGCTTCCATAGGCAGCAGTGGGGAGCGGAGGGCAGTGGGAGCAGCTCGGAACCCCCTGGCTGTGGCTGAGCAGGGGTCTCAGCCGGTGCCTGCACCGGGGGTACCGGCTGCCTGCACCGGGGGTACCGGCTGCCTGCACCGGGGGTACCGGCTGCCTGCACCGGGGGTACCGGCTGCCTGCACCGGGGGTACCGGCTGCCCGCACCGGGGGTACCGGCTGCCTGCACCGGGGGTACCGGCTGCCCGCACCGGGGGTACCGGCTGCCTGCACCGGGGGTACCGGCTGCTCACGCTGCTCACTCGGGCTCCACGTCGCTCTCGGGCCCGAGGCCATCGAGGGGCTGCACTCGCAAGGAGTCATAGTTGGGAGGGGGGGTTCCGGGCTCGGGGGGCAGCTCCTGCTCCTTGTCCCTGTCCATGGGCAGGCTCCCGGGGGGCTCGTGCTGGAAGCCCAGGTTGGTGTGAGCCTGCACCAGCTCTGACACCGTCGGTGGTGCATCCGGGTACCGGCGCTGCCTCAGCCCCTTGCACCAGCTGATGATGTGGATCACGGTGATCCAGAGTGAGTCAATGATGATCTCCCCGAACTCAATGAGGCAGAGCACAGAGCCACCCATCCAGAACCCGAACTGCCCCCCCAGGCTCGACAGCAGCCACACGATCTGCAGGAGCGGAGCACAGGGAGCGTGGTTACCTGCTGAGCCCCATGTATGGGGTGGCACAGTGCGGAGGGCAGGGATGGGCACTCACCGTGGTGGCAGCAGACTCGGAGATGGTGCGGTAGTTGTACTCCTGGAAGTAGATGTTGAGCTTGATGATCCCGTTCCTGCGGGGGACAAGCAGCAGCTCAGGCAGAGCTGGGATGTGGGCACCTCTGCTCCGGCTGCACAGTGCCCAACCGAGCCACCCATGAGCATCCTGAAGCTCCTGGCACATGGAGAAGTTACAGGTGCCACTGATGGGTCCTGGAGCTCCTCTGGGCTGTTTGTTCTGGGTTTCCAGCTGCCCTGGTGGATCAGAGGGACCAGCACCCCTCAGTGCATGGACAGAGCCCCAGCACCACGACTAACCACACTGCAGCAGCTTAACGTGTCCAGGTCAGCCAGCACCGGTGAAACCATTCCCTGCTTCCCTGCTTTGGTTTGGGTGCTTGGTGGGGATGGGGTTGGGTCGGTTGCTTTTATTTTCCACGGGGAAAACCCCTCCTTTTGTACCCTAATTCAGGGTTTAGGTTCTCAAAGGGTAACTCGGCAGTTACCCATCTTGGTGCATCCCTCCCGCAGGTTCAGAGATGACAGCATCACGGTACAGTGTGCAGCTGGTGACAGGTGCTGCTGTTAGCACTGTCTTTAAGTTACCTGCAGGTTTGCCTGACCCCGGTTGTCCCTGTGGGGAGCAGAGCTCATGCACAAAGTGTGTTCCAGCTTTGCTGTGTGTATCCTCCAGGCAACCACGCGCCAAATCTTGTCCTCCCTTTGCATTGGTGTGCTCTGGCCCGTGGCCAAGGCTCACGCTAATCTAATGTTAACAGCCTCAATGGAGGAGATAAAGTGGTTGTTCCTTTCACTCACCTGTCCAGAGTCACGTTTGTTGACATATCCCTTTCATAAGACAGAATATGGAAAATCCAGTCCTAGGGAGACAGGACACGCTCAGGACTGAGCAGGAGCATCCCCTGGGCTCTGCTGGGGCAGGGGACAGCAGCCATCACCCCCCCAGAGCAGGGTCCTGCTGGCTGCAGCTTCCCCAGTGCAGGGTGAAGGGTTCTTGTTATGGGGTTTCTATAGGGAATATGTGAAAGTCCTCAGCACCCACACACTGGGGTAGATCAGAGGTCAGCACAGGTTTGGGGCTGTCACTGGCACCAGGGCAGGAGGAGCTGCCATGGGGTTATCCCCCCCCATCCCATGGTCCTGCTGCCTGTTTGCATCCTGGAGATGTGTAATTCGGCAAAGAGGTGTTTGGTACCCGGGCATCAGCCCAGGCACACGGTGTGATCCATGGGGTAACCATCAGTGCTGCAACAGGAGTTACCTCGGAGGCTTCGGAGGGCCAGTCTGCCATGGAGATGGTCATCTTGTACTGGGTGTCACTGTGGAGCGAGGGGGGAGCGTTAGTGGGGGGCTCCCCTCTGGAGTCACTGGTGCTGCAGTGGGAGGGTTGGGATCACTGGGACAGCGCAGGATCTGCTCCACCTCCATCACTGCCCCACACGGCCCCAGTACTTACTTGCATGTTTCCTTACAAGAGTCAATACAGATCTGTCTGTGCCTTATACTTGACCTCAGTGATGAATAGCAATAGGCTGTTGGGCGAAGACAAAACATCAAAGCACGTTTAGATGAGGACCTGCTTGCTGGATTACATCCATATCCTTTAGTGAGTGTTCAGGTCTGAGCCTGCTGCACAGGTTTGCTGCTGCCCCTCCAACCTTCCTTCCCTTGGGGTACTGGGGCAATAAGGGTCACCCCTTCTCCCAGCACTGACCCCAGTGGCCACGGAGAGACCTTACACGGGCAAAAGCCTCTGAGCTGTGGCATCTACTACAGCAAAAGAGCTTCCCTGCACTCCCACCCCTGCTGCACCCTCGGACCCTGGGGTGTCTGTGCAAGAGGCTCTTACCCCAGCCTGGGTAATCTTCGTTGTTGCAGTAATTCACCCCCTGAGGTAAAGGGAACATGTAGTGCCCACATCCACAGATCTCAACCATGTCCCTCTGGAAGCAGGACCGCAGGCAGGCCTGGGGGGGGGAAGAGGCTGCTCAGATGTGGGCTCTGGGAACCGCTCTGCTCCCAGTTCTGTCCCATTGGCACTGAGCAGAGGATCCTGTGGCTGCAGAGAGGTGGGTGCTGCCGGTGCCCACCCGGTGTAACAGCCTCCTCTGCCTCGCTCCTTACAGCGAGAGGAGGCTGAAGGCACAGCCCAGTGTGAGCTGCCCGAGGGATGCTCACCCCGGAGCCTGCTCCAGCCACACAGAACTGCTCATGTCTCACCCATTCTGGGGCTCTATGGAAGGCACATGGAGTTCCCAATAGGAACAAGTGCTCTGTCACACCCACGGACGCTGTGCTGTCTCCAGGTTTATGGGACAACTGCCCCAGGGCTGCAGTCCACGTTAGAGCCAGCACTCTAAAAATACCTCAACATAAAGAGCAGGTTTTGGCCATGGGGATTATCTCATCTGTGCATCTGCAGCTCCCCTGGAAGGGACTGTGAGCCCGGCTGCAACACTGCCGTTAGCTCAGCCAGGCGTGAAGCTATCCGATGCTGGAGTGGGACTCGGCACAAAGCAGTGCACAAAGCAGTAACAGCTCTATGGGAAGACGATGGAAGTGAAGAGCCCCAGCTTGGCAGAGCAGCCAGGGAGCTCCGGTGCCATAGGGAACAATTCCAGAGCTCACTGCAAGCAGGGAGCAGTGGAAAAACCTGAGAGATCTCTGAAGTGATGTGGAGTGCATGGGCACAGAGCCCCTGCCAGCCTTTATCAGCTTCGGAGCGCAATGCAGAGCCCCTGCCAGCCTTTATCAGCTCCCGAGTCACAATGCAGCCTCTCAAGTGTTTGCTTGAACGTTATACAAGCATCTCAAAAAGGGGGTAGAGTGGTCCAAATGTTAGTTACGTAAGGCAGAAATACCCCCACCACCCCTGCTAGAGCAGAGCTCTGCTTTGGGGTGCATTGTTCAGCATTGGTACATAACCCCCAATGGGTTTTGATGTTTTCCATAGTGCCGGGTCTCACCCCCTTTACGTGACAGCCCATTGCAAATGAACCAGCCCCTCCTGCTTACACACTGGGTTTCTACAGATTGGAGGTTTACAAACACTGAACTTCCTCAGACCAGTTTTTAAGTGAAGGCAAAGCTCTGCCTTCATTTCCCATGGAAAACCAAATGACTCAATTCCCTTAGAGAGGAAAGGATGAAGAGCGCGAGTGTTGAGGAGAGGAATCCCTCCTGTACATCCCCTATCCTCACAAGGGACAAGCATCCCTTGTGTACACAACATAGATGCTGCTTCAGCAGCAGAGCAGTGCCATGGCTGAACCCCAGAGCTCTGTGCTTCCCACAGCGCCGGAGCAGCAGGAGCTGAGCTGATGGAAGTGTCCCTTTGGTGTCCCAGCCATTCCCGGAGCTGCTCAGGCTGCAGATGGAGCAATCACACAGCAAACAGCCCTGGGGTTTGGAGTTGTCCTGGAGGACTTGGCTGCTCAGGAGCAAAAGGGAACAGCAAAGAACCAGCAGGGTTAAGGGAGCAGGGGCCTGGGTGCAGCCTGCTCTGGCTTTGCCTGGTCAGGAACCCTCACCTGCAGGGAGCCGGGCAGGAGGACAGGACCAGCACTGAACCATGCTCAGCCCTTTCACTGCCAGAAAGAGGGTTCCTGGGTTCAGGCTGTGCTTTCTGTTTGACCATTACTGATCCCCCAGTGACCCTGCTTGCTCCTCAGAGAGTTCAACTGCTTTGATCATCTTTCCTACCCCGTTTTGTTCGCCTGAAGAGTGTGGTGTTACCTGTATGGAGTAGGAGGTGTTATATTCACTATAGAGGTTTTTCACAGGGACATCAGACCCGTTCATGGTGCAGTCGCTGTAGGGATAACCCATCCGTTCCAGCTCATCCTGAAAGCAAACCAAACCAGCAAACGTGAGTACCTGTTGGTCCTCATGGGTCCCTGGCCTCACTTTCTAGGGTCCCTGTGGTTCCCATATTCCCTTTTGGCTTTGGGACAAATCAGAATCATGGGCAGCAGTGAATAAGACGCAGCCTTGCCCAGGGAGGACTGAGGCAGACGAGGGTGCTCAGAGCAGTGTATTTAGCAAGGCACCTTCAGGCACACTAAAGGAAGAGCCAGCAGTGACCTGAGCTCGCTGTTTTGGCTTCAATAAAGCACTTTGCCAGGACAGTTACATAAAAGCCTCCATAAACTGTTCCAGCCCACAGCCAGCCTACACTGTGACTCTTTGGTTTGAGCCAGTTCAGCCAAGACTTAAAACAAACTTGGCTGCAGCCCCATCAGATAACATTATTCTCAGACAATCTGCTCAGCAGGAATGCTGCACATACCACCAGCACCCCGATGGAGGTTTCTGTCCCCGGCATTGCATAGATGCCCTGATCCTTCAGGAAGGGGAAGCTCTTCTGTTGGTGCAGCATGAGCCTGGCCCCGGCAGCCGATGACAGGTAAGGGATGTAGTCCTGCTGGCTGATGTCCAGGATTAACTTCAGCCCTGGGACAGCAGATGAAACACTCAGGAATTGTATAGAGATGTGAGCCTTGGAAGAGCCCAAAGTCTCTTTTCCTCTCGCTGTGCACAGAGATGTCAGTTCTGTCACAGCAGCCTCACGTGTGCCTAAATCCGCACGATGGAGAGTGCTCTGAATGGGAATGTATGAGTGAATGTTCACACACTGCCCCAGACAGTTCCGCTATCCAGATGTTGCACTTCTATGTGTCACCTCTGTGCTCACAGGGTTAGGGTTGGATGCCCCAAGTGACACCTTTCCCTTCTGGGGGCTTTACCCCCACTGCTGCAATGCTCCAGAGGCACAGAGATCAGGGAGCTGCTCTCCAGCAGCAATGGTCACTGCTCTTACCAAACTCAGCTCCCGGGTTGGAGGAGTTCAGAGCCTCTTCGTCCATGCCCCAGTTGAAGATGTAGCAGTTACCATGGTCCGGGTGGTAGATCTGGGTGAAATTCCTGCAAGAACCATGCACATAAGGCTGTGACTCGGGGGTTATAAACCAAGGTAGTGGGAGCAGCCACCCCTGGGACCCCTTTAAATGGCTTTGTTTGCTGGATGCCTGTGTGGAGGTTTCAGCTGATGTAAACTCCATCATTCTGCTGCTGGAGAGAAGAGCAAAGCCAGGCCCAGTGCTGAGAGGCAGCCATGGGGCACAGTGCTCTGTGGGCATGGGAAGGAACAGCCATGAGGGGAACAACTGCTTGAGCTACGGTCACAGACTTGGGCTGGTGTTAAACCTCAGCTGTTGACTGTAATTCTCTGCTCCCTCTGCAGCAGTGGAGGCTCCTGCAGTGGGGGGGTCAGGAGGATCACAACCAGGTGAGGAATGGGGATGGCTGAAATGTGCCTCAGAGCCGGTGTACAGCAGGGGCTGTACCTGGGGCTGCACGGCTGTGCTGACTCAGCACGGGGCTGGCAGCTGCTGAGCACCCTGGCAGGGCCCTCGGGTGCTGATAGTCTCAATTCATCATGAGCAAAACAGCCCATCCAGAACTGAAACTGAAGCCAGCACTGTCCCAAATAACCTGTTTCTGCCAGGATCACATCCAGAAACCCTCTGGGAAGTGCTGTCAGAGTTCAGGACCAGCAAAGATCTCTATTGACTGATATATACCTTAAAAATTGAGAAGCAAAAGGCTGTCATGCCTTTAGCATCCTGTCAGTGGGACAGGGAAGGGCAGGGAGCTCAGCATGCACCTACTTGTAGTTGCAGGGTTCAGCGCCATAGAGACAGGCCAGGATCATGTCCTCTGCCTGGTAGCCCATCCTGATCCTCTCCTGCAGGGGCACCTTGGACAGGATGCTGGTGGACTGCAGGATGTACCACTCGGTCACCGCCTGTGCCGCGCTCGTGAAGTTCCTGTAGGTGCAGTTGTCGGAGCCGGGGTGGCTGCACTGGGGGGACACAGCATGGGGGGTCTGAGCCGTCTGTGTGTGTACCCCCCTCTGCCTGATGCCAGCCCTGCGGCTGTGCCGGGGGACGAGCTGTGCCCAGACCAGGCTGGTGCCTGCATCAGAACCATGCGCAGGCAGGGGGAAGAGACACCGATCCCCATGGCACATCCCTGCCAAGGCCCCCAGTGCCTGCCATCCCTCACCCCTCCTGGTGCCGCCTTGGGACCCATCTCACCAACTTCACCGCCAGCTTGTACTTCTTCTCTTCCAACGGGGTCGGTGTGGTGGCAGTGTGGTTAACTGCAGTGTGGTTGCCTGCAGTGTGGTTGTCTGCAGTGTGGTTGCCTGCAGTGTGGTTGTCTGCAGTGTGGTTGCCTGCAGTGTGGTTGTCTGCAGTGTGGTTGTCTGCAGTGTGGTTGCCTGCAGTGTGGTTGCCTGCAGTATGGTTGCCCACAAAGCTTTCATTGCCCGCAGGGGTCGGGGTGTCTGTAGAGGACTGGATGGTCTCAAAGATGTCCAGGATGATGGGGTTGTCTTTGTCGTGCTCATCAATGAGGACCAGGGGGATCTGGTGCCAGAGCTCCAGGTCGAGCGGGGGGGTGATGCTCTCGCTGCTGTTGCCAGGTGAGGGCTGCAGGATCCTCTCCAGTGCCGCATCAATGAGCCGGTCCAGTTCTTTGAGCAGAGGCTTTGCCTCCGAGTATCTGAGGACAGGGCAGTTCCAAGCAGTGTGAGGGCAGTGGGGATGTGCAGCTCCTGTGCTGCAGCCCTGGCTTGGGCCTCCATGGGGACCCCTCATCACTGCCTAAGGCTTTACTGGAGAGCAACAGGAGCCTCCATGCAGAGCATGGGCAGCTCCACATGAGCATCCCTGCATCTGCATGGGAAACCAGCAGGAGGATGAGCAGAGCTCGCAGTGGTGAACCCACCAGTGCAGACCTGAAGTGAGGGAGTTTACATGGGACACCTCTAGCAAGCGAGAGAAAAAACAACCCCAAAGCAGTTCCTGCATGTTGGTTGAGTGTACCTTGCCTTGGGCTGCACTACTACATGGGTATCGTTTTAAAGCAGCTCTAACAGGAATCAGTTACTCCTTTACAATGATGCTCGAGTTGTGTCCCTGCAGCTCCCAGCAGATAACTGCTGTTTAACCAGCTCATCATGGCTGAGTGACAGCTGTAAGTGGTACGTTCACAGTGAGGAAGGAGGAAGAACAGAACTATGGGGCAGGAAAGAGCCTGATTTCGGTGGTGATAAATGATAGAACTTATCCCTGAGCCAGGGGAAGTTCTCAGGGAGGCAACAACCACCATCAGATGAACTGATGCAGGGAGGAAAGGCAGGAGACACACAAACGCTTCTGGATCTGAGCCACCATTGCCACACTGTTCTCCTTTATCCAGCTTTTACTGCCAGCTGGTGACTCCACTGATGCTCCTAAGGTGGTATCTGAGCCAGGAACAGGTCCACAGTACCCCACACCATGGTACCTTACATCAGCAGTCCCTTACACCACTGTATCTTACACCAGCAGTTCCTTACATCCCAGTCCCTTACACCAGCACTACAGCTGTGGGTGTTAAAGCACAACTGGGTGAATTAGGCAAACACTTACCTATACGGATTGGCATTGCAGACCGTGACTGCTGGGAACTTCATGGTCTTGAAGCCGATAGAGAGAGACGAAGTGACGTTGTAGGACAGGTAGGTGTTGATGAGGATGCCCCACTGCCAGAAGACCAGAGACGCAAAGAGCAAGGTTAGGAAGAACCAGATGAGTTTCTTCTTGGGCCCCTCTTTGATGATGCGCTTGGGGCCGTGCGTGTTGGTGTTGTCGCAGTACCAGACCAGCAGCTCCTTGTAGGTGTAGCCAGGGCCCTTCTGCAGGCGGTGCAGGGCCCGGATGAAGTACTTCTTCAGGTTCATGCTGTGGGCTGCAAGGGGAGAGCAGACCACAGGCATCAGAAGGATGGTGAGGAGCAGGTTGGGATCACACTGAGTGCTCTGGGGTTGTCAGCAAAGCAGAAGGGGCAGTTATGTGGTGGCACCACCATGGGTTTATAACGCAGGAGCTATTCAGAGCAGATGTTCTGCAGGGTCACAGTGTGGCAGTGAACAGCCTCTCTCCTGAGAGGGTGCGAGGGGCAGGTTGTGCTTTGCTGCTCCAAAAGCACCCAGTGGTTTTGGCACATCCTTCCAGCCCCACAGGGGTTAAGTGACATGGACCTGCTGAACGTGTGCCACCAGTGCCTTACCCAGCACCAGCCCCAGGCCTTGCGGGTGTTGCAACACCCAACCAGGTCACTTTTTAGGAAGCAGGCGCTTGGTGTGCAAACCCGAAACCTTGCCAGCCTGGATGGACCAAGCAGCACATGCAGCAGCTGGTGTGAGGCAAACCAGTGCTCAGTGTTCAAGCTAACTTAGGGCTTAGAAGTCCTTAACAAGGAGAGCCCCTAAACAAGGGCTTAGACCAAGTTTTGTTAACAACAACAAGCATCCGAGTGTACCAGGCCATCAGAGGGGGCAGGAGACCCGGCTCTGGTACCTGCAGCACCTTTCCCAGCACCAGGAATGCTGCTCAGTGCTGCTGCCGGCTGGAGGAAGGACAAGGGATCGTTCTTTTCCACCAAATTCCTTTGTGTTTCAGATAGTATCGGTATGCTCGTGTGAGGATGCTGCATAGCTCACATTCACACTGCGGGTAAATAGAACATCTTGTGCTGCTGTTTGAAGGTGAGAATTTGTGTTACTAAATCTCACTATCCCGAGGCAGGATTTCAAAACAACCCCATTAGCTGCTGAGGGTGTTCTCCAGGTTTAAATGTAGAACAGAGTTGAGGACTGATGCTGTGTGTAACTCAGCATCCCAGAAGAGAGAGGGCTCAAACAACATGTTTCACCAATGCACAGTGTCCAGCAATGCAGAGCTGGGTGATGATGGGTGGTACTCGCACAGCTGGGTGATGATGGGTGGTACTCACAGAGCTGGGTGATGATGGGTGGTACTCACAGAGCTTGAGAAAAGCATAAACCCAATGGATTTTATGGTGCCTCCCTCCATGATGCAAAGGGAGATGGTGATTTTCACTGCACACTCTGTTACATGTGTGCTGGATGCAGCCTAACACCCTGAGGTCTCAATGGGAGTGCTTTGGAAAGGAAGCTCCAGCTGCTTCCATGTTTTGAGGCAGGCTCTGCTCGTGTGGAAGTGTTTTGTTCCCCAGGAATGTGTGTCCTGGGACTTCACCTTTAGGTATGTTTTAACTCATCCAGAATGTTTCTTCCCTGATGTCAAAGCTATGGGACCTGTTCTGTGCCGGTGCTGCTCCATCCTGTGGCCTCGCAGGGTGCCTGCCAGTGTGAGCACAGGCACGGGATGGGGATGGGATCGGCTGGAAGAGCATCCTCAGGCAGGATGCCTGCAGCATCCCTGCCCCTCCATGAAAACACATGGATCCCCACATTAAAAACCAACCTAAAGGAGGTGTGCTGGAAATACAGCAACCAGCCCATCACAGGCTGGAAATACAGCAACCAGCCCATCACAGGCTGGAAATACAGCAACCAGCCCATCACAGGCTTTGAAGGATTGGGGTTTGCTCTTACTTTAGGTGAAAGCTCTGCTTTTAAACCAGTCATTTGATAAAAGGATGGTGTTAAGCAGAGGCTCAACCACTGGTGGGTGACACCAGTTTACACTTTTTTTCTCACTATCATAGTTTTCTTCTTACCTTTATTTCCAGGATGTTTCCAGACTTCCTGTTCCTTTCTCCCTGCTGAAACCTCCCTCTGTGAGGTTCCTTGTCTGATGGGAAGCCAAAGCCTGTTATGGGGGCTCCTCACCTCAGGGACAGAGGCTCAGCCCTGGGATGCTGCAGTTTGTGCTGGTTTCAGTGCCCACCCGCTCCTGCTCTCCCCCATCAGTGTACCTGGAGCAAGGAAAGGACAAGTGAGGGATGACAAAAGCCTCTCCATCAGTGCACAGGTAACGGTCACCCCTTCCCAAAGCCAGAGCGGAGGCTGCTGTGGGACAGGAGCTGATGGGGACTCAGGGATGTGGCACATGGGGATGTCCCACGGTTACAAACTGTGTCGCTGCTGCTGCACCCAAACCCCTCATTCCCTGCACAATGTGCGACACTCATGGGCCTGGATGTTTGGGTTTATCTCTTGTCTGGCTGCTGTACTTCCAAAGCCAAAGGGGAAGGGGAACACGCACCCGCTGGGGTACCCCACTCCTCTGCACTGCTCATTGTCACACTGCCCTGGCACAGTCATCCCTGACACCCCAATGTCAGAGCCCTGCAGTGCCAGGGTGCCTGGCAGCACCCACACCCCCTGGTGACTGAAGCTGTCCTAAAAGAGCTCGTGGCTCTGCTGTGGTTTGCTCTGTGCTGTGAAGGAGACATCCTCACCTTGCCCATCAGCCCAAGGCCGGCCCTGCATCAACCCAGCATCGTCGCAGCTGAAACTCCTCCACCTCACGGGTGAGATCAGACTCCCACGTTACGAAACGATCCTGCTGACTGTGCTGAGCCTCCTCTGGCTCTTCCTGCAGCAATTGCCACGTAAAAGAAATGAAGACATAAGCAAAAGTGAGGAAGCTCCAGGGTGGTACCTTGGCTGCAAAACTGCCCCAACACTGCCAGCCCTGATAGTGCCATTGTTCAGTACTTTCTCCACTGGGACACTCAACAGTGACTCCTCTTTGATCACCACCTGCTCCTCTGCCATCCTCTACAGAGCCTGATGAAAAGACCTGGTTTCCCCAGCGGAGACTTTGATCCAACCCAGCAGCGTTTTTGCAGATTAGGGGCAATCTGATTCATTACATCACAAGTTTGCAGGTTAAGAAAGAGCAATGGAGCAGTAACAGAGCAGCAGGTGAGGACAGTCTGAGCTGGGGATGCTTTGGAGAGCGGCCGCCTGCTCCATCACCCACAGCGCCCGATTGCTCCGGCGCCTCCAGGTCTCTCATCCCAATGGGCACGCGTACAGCACTCCAAGTGTTTACAGTCTGCAGGTTTAGAGAGCACTGCTGCCTCTCTGTGCCATATGCTCCATCATCCCTCCCTGCCGTGCCTAACCCTGCTTCCCACAGTGGCCCTGTCTCCTTGGATGATGACAGGCCTTGCTCCACACTCCTCACGTGCCAGTAAGGTCACATTGCTGAGTCCTCTGCTGCTTGTGCAATGAACAACGTGAACCCTGGGATGTAAGAGGAGCAACCCCAGCAGCTCCCCCGTACCACGGAGCTCATATCCCGCAATTAGACCCGTGTCCCGAGGGCAGCAGCCAGAGGTGAGGGCATGTGTCCGACAGCAAAGGAAGTGCAAAGGGAGATACTCAGCAAGATGCCCTTTGCTCCCATACCTGTTATCAGGGAGATCAAAGAACCTGCACAGACAGGGGTTAAGGAAAACCGACAGCACCTGACCCTGTGCATATCCCAATATCCCAACAGCACCAACACTGGCATCACTGCTGCACAAGCATGCTGAGCTGGGGCGACTGCATGTCTGCATCATGCAGAAAGACACCACAACCGGACTGATGGCATCCATCCCCCCCCCCAGATGTCAAGAAAGGTCTTCCCTTATTTTCCTCCTTCTCTTTAGAGGGAATCCCAGCCTGGTTTGTGTTGGAGGGACCTTAAAGCTCCTCCAGCTCCAACCCCTGCCACAGGCAGGGACCCCTTCCACTGGAGCAGCTGCTCCAAGCCCCTGTGTCCAACCTGGCCTTGAGCACTGCCAGGGATGGGGCAGCCACAGCTTCTCTGGGCACCCTGTGCCAGCGCCTCAGCACCCTCCCAGGGAAGAACCTCGCTCTTTAACCGCTCATCCTCCGCTGCAGGAGCCGGTGGCAAACCCCGGTGAGCTCTCACCGCGGACACTTCACCGACCGCTCACACCGGGACAGCCCCGCAGCGCCGGTCCCTTCACCCCGGGGCGGGCGGGAGGATGCCCGCGGGTACCGGCACCGGCACCAGCATCGGCATCAGCACCAGCACCGGCACCGGCACCAGCACCAGCACCAGCACCAGCATCAGCATCGGCACCAGCATCAGCATCAGCACCAGCATCCGCATCCGCACCGGCACCCCCAGGGTGAAGGAACCGGCAGCCCCGCGCCCCCCGCCCGCCCCGGTTCCCCCGTACCTGCCGCTCGGGCCGGCAGCGCTCGACCGACAGCGGGACCGGCCCCGCCCCGCCCGAGGCCCCGCCCCAAGGCCCCGCCCCTCCCGGACCGGTCCTGCCCCCCGCGGCTCCCCCGGAGCATCTTTGGTTACCCCCGGGGCGGATCCGTTTCACCGCGGCCCGGCCCCGCTCCCCGGGGCTCCGGCAGGGGATGGGCAGGGGGAACGGACGGGCACGGGGGGGGAGCGGTCACGGAGCTGCTGCTGGGCTGGAGCAGATCCCATAGTAGCCAGGCTGAGAGAGCTGGGCTGGGGCAGCCTGGACAAGAGAAGGCTCCTGAAGGGGAGACCTGAGAGCAGCTGCAGTGCCTAAAGGGGCTGCAGGAAACCTGGAGAGGGGCTTGGGACAAGGGATGTAGGGACAGGCCAAGGGGAATGGCTTGAACCTGCCCAAGAGAGGGGAGACTGAGCTGAGCTCTGAGGCAGAAGCTGTTCCCTGTGAGGGTGCTGAGGCGCTGGCACAGGGTGCCCAGAGAAGCTGTGGCTGCCCCATCCCTGGCAGTGCTCAAGGCCAGGTTGGACACAGGGGCTTGGAGCAGCTGCTCCAGTCTAAGGGGTCCCTGCCTGTGGCAGGGGTTGGAGCTGGAGGAGCCTTAAGGTCCCTTCAACCCAGACCAGTCTGGGAGATCTCATACAAGAGCACAGCCATGTAGAGTTTCTTGCCCTGGTTTGAGGTGTCATGGGCATCAGGACATCCCCTCATGGCTTTTGCTTTCCTTGCTCCAACCATGCCCACAATCAGCCTTTGGCACAGGCCAGGGCACTGCAGGTGAACTGCACCAGTGTCTTTAAAGAGGTTTAGAAGCCTTTTTAAGAAGACCTTATAATCCATTTTTAAAGACCTCCTTTCCCTACACTGGGGCCAGCTTTGTGTGTGCAGGACCCCTGAGCCCAGCAGTGCTCCACAGCCACAGTCCAGAGGCAGAAAGCCTCTTGAGTGACTGTGGGAGATATTAACTCCTCACCGCAGAGCAGGAAATGGGTCTGACCCTCCCAAGGACCATAAATCACCGCAGAGCAGCACAGCACTGAGAGGTCACAGTTGCCTCTCGCTAGGAAACGTCCTCGCAGGTTCTTGTTCCATCAGGACTGGGTCAGACTTTCCCAAGAGTCCCTGGCACCGTTTGGGAACAAAGGGGATTCTTGTTGTTAAACCTCCTGCTGCTCTGCCAGGACTGCATCTGGGGTTGTGCTTAAGCAGTGCTTGCAGGTGGAGCTAGAACGAACAGGTTGGGTGGTGAGGACCAGGACTTACCCAGTTCCCAACCTCAAATTATCACCCTCTATCGCTACTTCTTTCCCCAGAGAACAATGTCTGACACCGGCACTGAAGAATAGAGCTGAAAATAGAGGAGACTGTGTTTGTTCGTGGTGTGAACCATCAGCTGTGAAGCCAAATGACCTTGAGTTGGGCTCAGCTTTGCTTTGTCTCACTTGCCTCCTGAGAAAGTTTATTTCATAAGCAAACCCTCCTGCTAAAAATACAGCTGAAGAGCACAGGGGGAAGCTGTCCTGCAGCCCAGGCATTGTGCTGCAGCCGGGGCGCTGTGTGAGCTGCCAGCAGCCAAATACAGCTGAGATGCTATGAATGGCAGCACCGGGCTGATCCGTGGTGTTCCCAAAACAGCGGCTGCTCCTGCATGGCTCTGCTGACAGGAAAACACTTTACTGTGGTTGGAGCGGGTACAAGCAGCCTGAAAAGGTTTCTGGGATGGGTTTTAGACCTGTACATAAAGGTGAAGAGGTTCTTGTGCCAGAACCCAGGGCAGAGACATGGAGACACCCCAAAATCACAGTCCAGGTCACCAGAAAACCCCTTTGACTCACTCATATGTGGCTCTGTGTGACCCTGCATTGCTCGTGGGTGAATGATGCCCTTTGGTGCTGTGGGAGGTGAGGGGGTCACCCCTTGGTGCTCAGGGATTTGGGCTCCAGGAACAGGAGCAGTGCCCACGGCTGTGCCTGGTGTTCCCTGCCTGTGCCTTGCGAGTGCCCTCTCCCAGCCGGGGCAGCCACCATGGGCACGATGGCACTGCCCATGTACCCGCTCATGGCACTGACGTGCAGCAGGAGCTGCCAGACCTGCGTGCTGGGAATGAGTCACGGCCACAGCCGCTTCCCGTCGGATGGCTCTGGGTGTGCGGGCACCGCTGCTGCCAACCGGCACCGGGAGGAGGGCGCCCGGCCCATGGGCACTGCTTGTCCCATGGGCACTGCTTGTCCCATGGGCACTGCTTGTCCCATGAGCATCGCTCACCCTGTGCTGGTGGGACCGCATCCATCCCCATGGGCATCGCTCACCCCGCGCTGGTGGGACCGCATCCATCCCCATGGCATCACACACCCCGCACTGGTGCTCTGCATGGTGCTGCCCCTGGCAGCAGGGAGGCCGGGCATCACCCGTTCCCTTGCAGGGTGCAGACAGGCTCATTCAGCACTTTAATTGCCTGGTTTATTGGGTGCACTTTAGAAACAGGCTGTCCCTAAACAAAATAGGGTAATTTAGTTGTGACCAGTAAAATCACAGTCAAATGATAGTGAGCATCTCAGCAGCCAACCTGCTCTGGTAACCGCTGCATATAAAACCTTTTTAAGTGACCTCTGTTTGCGTTACAAAGATCAGGCAGTAAAACCAAGGCTGGTTTGGTTTTACAAGCAGCAGCAGAGGGAACTCTGGCACTGCATGGTCCACAGCTTTGGAGTGAGGGGCTCGGTGGGTGCCTGTGCTCATGGTGCTGGCTGCAGGTACCACCTCAGTGCGCTGCTGGCTCCAGAATGGGAGGGATGGGGTAAGACCCAGCTTGGGGACAGTCCCACAGTGCTCTCAGCATGAGCAGTAATGACCCTGGTGACTGAACCTGGACTCATCCCACTGGGCTGTGCTCCTCTTAGGGGGTGAAACCAGGAGGATGCTCTCGGCGTGGGGCTGTTATTTGTCACTGGTGGGGTTTCCCCAGACCCACTCCCTCACTAATGGATGTGTCAGGGAATTAGCTGCTCTCCTTTGCCTTTTCTGACGTAGAAGTTTATGGGGAAAGAAGAGCTTGTGGCCACGGCTGCAATGTCCAAAGATGTGGTGGAAGATGTGCTCTGGCCCCGGGATGCTCCGGCACAGGCAGGCGAGCGCCAGCGCGGCACCAGCACAGACAGAGCATCATAAAGGTTCCCATGGGCCAGGGCTTTATGGCCCTCTCCCATGTTCTGGGGGAAATGTGACATATTCTGTGCCCGGTGAGGTTTTATACCAAGGCCCAGAGCAGGATGATTGCCCCGTGTGATTACCCAGGGGAACAGCCTGTCCCTTGCAGGCTTCGTTATGTAAACTTGGGCGAGAAGGTCTTAAAACACAAGTGGGGAAGGTTCCGAGCGAGAGGCGTTGTGAAAACACTGTGATTCACTGCGGGTCCGGCCAGCACCTGCCTCCAGCCACCCTCTGCCTGATGGCACCTCCACCGGGGCTGCGGAGCCCTTTAAACCCTATGGGGATGAGTGTGATGAGAGCAGGTGTTTGTCCATCTCTGGAGCCAGAGTTGGACAGTGCATGAGTGGAAGGAGGCCGCAGGGATCCCGTCTCAGCGTGCGGTGGAGCTGGGCTGGCTCTCAGGTGGGCAGGAGGTGCCAGGCTGGCGGTGGCACCGCTCGGCCCTGCAGAGGCTTCAATGGTGAACGTCCTCCTGCGCCGCGAGTCCTGGTGCTGCCGAGCAGCCAGGGCAGTGGGCATGGGGATGGGCACGCAGGGCTGGGGATGGAGCTCCCACCCAGCTCCTTATGGAAGGGAAACTGAGGCAGGAGCCTGGGCCTGGGGGAGTGCGGTGCGGGAGTGCGACAGCTGAGTGCCGAAGCACGGGGGTGATGCCAGGGAGGCCCCAGCTCCAGAGCTGTCTGCAGCCCTGGGCCGGGTGTGATTCCCTGCTTGTATCTCAGGCTGTGCCACAGCCGGGCCCGGAGCTGCTGGGTCAGTGCCCGGAGCCTGCGGCTGCTCCCATCCGGACCCAAGGGATGAGTCCCGGTGCAGTGTGTCCTGCCGGGACAGGAACCTGCCGTGTGGCATTCCCAGCCGTGCCGCAGGGACAGAGCCCCTGCCTGCACCACTGCCACCCAGCTCCAGGCTGCGGTGTCCTCAGCACCCGCTGCTCCGGAGGTGGGTGAATGGGATACAGGAGAGCCTTGGCTTTGGGAAGAAGGGGGACAGATGGAGGAGATGTCATCAGACCCCCCAAGGGAAGTGCCCCGGCTGCCAATGCAGGGAAGAGCTGCTCTGAGCCTGTGGTTGTGCAACTGCTGCTGGCTCAGGGGCATGGAGCACGCTGGGCACAGCAGCACCTGTTTGGGAGCGAGCAGGGTGCTGACTGAGCACAGCCCAGGGTGTGTGGGGCTGGTGCGGTGGGCTCAGGCTGTCACCCATCATTCACCCCCCAGCGCTGCCCTGGCTCTGTGGGGCACAGGAGGTGCTGTGAGCAGGGTTACCCCTGCTGCTGGAGGTGTGAGCAGCCGGTGCTGACTGCACCTCCCGGTCTGTCCTGTTTGCAGGTTGATGCTGGCGTCAGGATTAGTGCCGGGCTGTGTCACAGCATGTCACTGCGGTGCTGCAAGCCTGGGTTAACCTTTGACTCAGCTTGTCTGCATCCTGCAGCACTGCCAGGCCCGGCCTGTGCTCGGGATGCTCCTGGAAGGAGCCTCCACATCCCCATGGGATGGAGGGAGTGCCTCAGACCTGGTATCCATGGTGGGGAATTCTGCCTGTGTTCAAGGCCAGGTTGGACACAGGGGCTTGGAGCAGCTGCTCCAGTGGAAGGGGTCCCTGCCCGTGGCAGGGGTTGGAGCTGGAGGAGCTTTAAGGTCCCTTCCAACCCAAACCAGGCTGGGATCCTATGAATTGCCCCAGGCAATTGAGTGGTGGTGCTCAGCACTGTGGAGCAACAGGAGCAGGAGCCCTGGGAGCCCCTTGCTGGGTGCCTGGAGGTGACACTTCCCAGTGCTCATGGTTATGGAGCTGGGTCACCTGCCCCGGGGGTGAGGTGAAATGGAAGCACCCTCAAAGTCTTCCATCTGACTGCAGGGCTTAGGTGGGGGCACAGAGCCTGAATGGGTTTTCCATAGGCATGTGCTGGAGATGCCTTTCCCCAGCCCCATTTACATTAATGAAGCATTTAGCTCCCAAACCTGTTTGTGGACCACTGAATGTCCCCAGTGTGGAAGGGGGCCCAGGCAGCCTTTAACCCCCTCAGTGCTGCCTGGATGGGAGCAGCTTTGGGCAGCTTTAAGCAGCCACCCCCTTGCTCCGAGGGGCTGCAGTCAGCATCCAGGCTGACATCCCGGGGCTGTGGCCACCATGGGGCTGGGATCAGGATGGGGCCAGGCTGTGTCTCAGATACACTTTCCAAGGAATCTGTGGCTTGCTGTTCATTGTCACACCCTGGGCAGGTTGGATGGGAGGTTGGATGCTCCCAGTTTTCCAGGTGTAATTCAGCCTGACTGGGAAACCTCCCATCCTTCCCACATTTATCCCTCCTGTTCTGAGTCACTTCCATGCTGGCTGCTCCTGCAGGGTCAGGAGAAGCCTTTGCCCATCAGTGTTGGCCCTCGGAAGCACTGGAGCAGCAATTCCAGCTGCCGGAGGTGGTGCTGCCTCTGCCCCTGCTCCTCTCACTGTGCTTTGCACTGCAGGCATCGGTGCAGTGCAGCCGGAGCACTGGGATTGCTGCTGGATCTGTGTGCTCCCACCACAGCTTGGACAAACCAAGCTCCAAGCTCCTCGGGCAGGATGAGCCCCTGCAGCCTTGGAGTGTTCTGGGGTGGGTCAGGACAGTAACTACATAGGTACCCACAAGTGAAAGGCCTGAGCTCTTCGGGCTGGGTCAGAAGGGTTGCGTTGAAGGATGGATCTGGTCCATGCCCCTGGAGGCTGTTACAGCCAACTGTGCATTAGCTGGGAGAAAGCAGGTCCTGGCTCTGGCCAGAGGGCTCTGTGATGTGGTGCATGGAGGTGTCTGTGCATGGAGGTGTCTGTGCCAGCAGGACCTGCAGGCTCTGGGCCCTCTCACAGCCATTTCTGTCTGGGCATCCCCCAGTGGAGTCCTGCAAAGCTTCCTCCTCATCATCCCCTTCCCCAGCAGCTCCTCCATCACCTACAGCCTCCTGCTGCGGCTGGGAGCTGCAGGAGAGCACAGGCACAGGTACCTGCACAGAGGCAGGTACAGGCACAGGTACCTGCACAGAGGCAGGTACAGGCACAGGTACTTGCACAGAGGCAGGTACAGGCACAGGTACCTGCACAGAGGCAGGTACAGGCACAGGTACCTGCACGGAGGCAGGTACAGGCACAGGTACCTGCACAGAGGCAGGCACAGGCACAGGTACCTGCACAGAGGCAGGTACAGGCACAGGTACCTGCACAGAGGCAGGTACAGGCACAGGTACCTGCACAGAGGCAGGTACAGGCACAGGCACCTGCACAGAGGCAGGTACAGGCACAGGTACCTGCACGGAGGCAGGTACAGGCACAGGTACCTGCACAGAGGCAGGCACAGGCACAGGTACCTGCACAGAGGCAGGTACAGGCACAGGTACCTGCACAGAGGCAGGTACAGGCACAGGTACCTGCACAGAGGCAGGTACAGGCACAGGCACCTGCACAGAGGCAGGTACAGGCACAGGTACCTGCACAGAGGCAGGTACAGGCACAGGTACCTGCACAGGGGCAGGTACAGGCACAGGTACCTGCACAGAGGCAGGTACAGGCAGCCTTTCCCTGTGAGTCACCAGCTCCTGGTGCTGCAGGGCTGTTCCAACACCTGTCCCTCGGTGTCCTTCACCCTGTGCCTGTGATGCTGCCTCTGCCTTTGCAGTGTGTTCAGGTACATGAAGCCAAAGCCATGGGGCTGCAGGGCTGGGGCCTTCATCACCCCCACCAGCACCCCTGGGCTCCCATCAGTGCCCTGGAATGCTGTCCCATGGGAAGCGCTTCCCACCCCACCCCGGGAGCAGCAGTGGTGGAAGGGACATCACCTCCACAGATTTTACAGCCTATTGTTCCCATAAAGGCCACGCTGGTTTACTCAACCGCTTTCAGTTTATGATCCTCACACCGTCCCAGGCAGTGCTCAGGGTTTAAGGTGACTCAGCAGCGCAGTGGAGCTCAGGATTAAATTTGGGATGAAGTAATCCCTTTCTGGAGCTGCTCCGTGACTTCCTGCTTCCCAAGGGTTAGTCATCCAAGGAGCAAAGGTTCTGCATCTGCCCACAGCAGTAAATGCACCTCCGGAAAACCTTCCCAAAGAGCTTAAAGTGAGTGTGTGTGCCAAAGGGTGCCTGGACACATCCTATGTTACCCACCATCACAGGCACACTGCAGGGAGCGTGATGCTGCAGCAGCCTTGCTCCCCATCACATGGTGTTTCCCTGTTAGAACTCAGTCATCGGGGGCAAGGTTTGACTGATCCATGCTGCAGGGTTGGCACAGCTCAGTTCATGTTTAAGGCCTTAGTTTTGCTCTGGGAAGCCTTTGGCACAGGGTGCCCATAGGAGCTGTGGCTGCCCCATCCCTGGCAGTGCTCAAGGCCAGGTTGGACACAGGGGCTTGGAGCAGCTGCTCCAGTGGAAGGGGTCCCTGCCCATGGTTGGAGCTGGAGGAGCTTTGAGGTCCCTTCAACCCAACCCAGTCTGTGATTCTGGGATTCTAAGGCTCTCTAAAAGGACCACATCACTGCAGGGCTTCACCTTCTCAGGTACCCAGGGAAAGCACTGGGAGCCATCCTGCAGCACCTGCAGGCACAGCCCCAGGCTGCCATGTGGTCGGAAGCACCAGGGACATGAGGCTGTGTCCCCTCAGCCCATCCTGAGCTGTGCCACAGGGCCCTGTGCAGTGATGCTCCAGCAGCAGCTGCAGGAGGTTCCCATGCTGATTGCATGATTAACACCTGCTGATATAACCCAGCCCTTGGTGCCAAAGTCACCTGAGCTGCTGGAGAGGAAGAGGAGCCTCTGGGAGAGGGGATAGTGCTGGGGAAGGAGCCATGCTCTGCAATGCCAGTGGTGAGTAGAGCTCCTGCAGCCTCTCTTGGCACTGCCTGTGGTGTGTGAAGTGAACAGGGCTAGTGCTGCACACACAGGTACAGGTGAGGAATGGACCTGTGCTATGTGAACAGAGCCGGTGCTGCACACACAGGTACAGGTGAGGACTGGACCTGTGCTATGTGAACAGAGCTGGTGCTGCACACACAGGTACAGGTGAGGACTGGACCTGTGCTATGTGAACAGAGCTGGTGCTGCACACACAGGTACAGGTGAGGACTGGACCTGTGCTATGTGAACAGAGCTGGTGCTGCACACACAGGTACAGGTGAGGACTGGACCTGTGTTAGGTGTCACTGCAGTGTTTTGCTTTGCTTTTTCCTAGGGAGGTTTTCCCCCTCTTGATGTCCTTAGAGGCTGTGCTTTGTAGAACTGGAGTCAAAGCTAACCCTAACCCTAACCCTCAGCAGCCCCTGGGAGCTGGTCCTTACCCAGGTGTGGCTGAGTCAAAGCAGCTCCTATAGAAAGATGTATCAAACTGGTAAGGAAGGGGCCTATTGCAAGGTGTTATGCAGCTCTGAAGGTTGCTTCCATCACTGCTGTAGTCAGGATGGCTCATATTGGTTATGTGAAAGTGTGCATGTGTTTGCACAGGCTCTTCAGTCTTCCTCTAGGTCTGTTCTGCCATTCTTGCAAGTGGAGCAAGCCTGGTGAAATGACAGTGGTTGGTATTTGATGTTGCATTAGAGGTGATGAGCACTGTTTTCCTCCAAACACCTCAGCTTCCTGCACTAGAGAAGGGGCTCTGGGGCAGAGCAAACCCACTTCTCTCTTCTCCTGCGGTCTCCAAAGAGCTACCTGGAGAAGACCTGTCTGGGTCAGTGGTTTTGGTCACCTTGCTGGTGAATGCTGTGTTCCAAAGGGCATTTTCCCTGTGCTCCTGAGCCAGGTGGAGTAGTGTGCTGCAGCACAGCCCCCCCTCTGCAGACAGGCCTGGGGACCCGGCCAGGCTGTGCAGGGCAAGTGCTGTATCTCCTGGCTGTCTGGGGATAAACCTGTCTGTTGCTGACTTTAAAACACAAACAAAACAGCAAAACAATTATTCAAAAATATATCTTTATTTTTTTACGTTATCAGCTATTTAAATAATTCAGTTAAAATATCTTTTATTGCACATCAAAGAACCTTTCTGGATTCTATATAAGCTTATATAGAGAGAGCAAAAGAGGCTTTCTTACACTCACACACACACGCGCTCTGAATCATTCTTGCTCTACAAACCCCTAAGCAGCCAACCCAGTGTAGGCTATGCTCATCCTCAACACCTACAGTGTGCTCTAGACAGCTAAGAATCTGCTATGGCAGGAAGGAGCTGGGTGCAGGACTGGCAGCAAGTGGAAGGGTTCTGTGGCTGTGTACCCCAGGGGTCTCCCCACAGCCATGTGGGTGCAGGCAGTGGGCTCTGGAAGTGGCCTGGCTCAGTGCACAGGAGGCAGAATGTGGGTGTTGATGCTGCACTGTGGAGTGGAGCAGGTGTAGGCCAGTGAATGATGTACTATGGGCAGATGGATCCTTCAGCCTCCTCCTGCTGTGCATGCAGCCCAGCGCAGCTCTGAGGTGGTGAAATGGGTGTCAGTGCTGGGGTGCCTGTGCTGGGGCTCAGTAGGAAGAGCAGCAGCTCCTTCTGAGCCTGCTGGGAAATCACGTGTGGCTGAGGCTGCCCAACAAGCTCCTCTGAGACTGTAATGGCCAGCCTGGGTGATGTGGAACCAAACAGGGTATGCAGTTCATTGCTGTGATCCAAATTAGATTTCATGCTCTTTTAGATGATTCTTTTGGGCTTAGGTTCTCCTGCTCAAGCTGTGTAATGACTTGCTCTACAAGCACATCTATGGCTTAACTTTTCATCTTGGAATAAAGAGCTCCTCAGGCCACCTCATCAAAATTCAACTTGAGAGCTTTCCTTTTATCCTTTTGTGCTCTTACCAAACTGTCATGCCCCTTCCTGCAAATGTCATGCTGTGTTCCTGAAAACCCTGGGTTTTCCCACAAGTCAAGCAACACAGCAGAGAGCAATTAGCATTAATACTCAATAAGGCACCAGTCTTCTGCTGTGGAGCAATTCCTGCCCATACAAGGGGGTGTGTTCAGTTGGCTGCTAATGATAATAATGCCTCTGTCTGGCAAGACATCCCAGCTCAGTGCCACATCCTGCTCCAGCCATCTCCTGCAATGATTAACTTGAGAACTGATGTTGAAGTTCCTAATGTCCCCGAGCCCTTGGCTTTTGTGTCTGAGCTTTGCTCAGAGAAGCTTTGACTGCAAGTTCAATCCCTGAATAAGGGTCTGACCCGAAAGGCCTTCAGTGCTCATTTGGATATGTGCCTTTTGCCCCCGGACACGTGTGTCCAGCACCCACCTCTTCTTCTGGCACCCGGGTGGGTGGATAATAAGGGTCAGTGGTGGCCAAGCTCCAGTGTGTCAGGCAGCTGCTCTGTGAAGGCAGTCTCTAGCCGCAAAGTGCTGTAGTTAGGGGGGGGAGTCCTGGGCAGGGGGCTCTCCTGGGGCAGCGGCAGGCGCAGGGCAGTGTTGAAGGTGGGCAGGTCCTCATCGATGCACACGGGGTTGTCGTGGCCCTGCCTCTCCAGGTCTCCAGCCTGGGGGGGCTTCCCTGGCCGCTCCTGCTGCCGGTTGTTCCACCACTTCTTTGCCTTCTGCCACTGGCGCCGCATCACGATGGAAAGCGAATCGATGAAGAAGACCTCGATGATCTCAATGACACACACAACCGAGCAGCTCATCCAAAGGCCCAGCTGGCCTCCGAAGTTGGAAAGAAGAATGACGAGCTGGGAGAGAAGAGAGCACAAGGTTATGGGTTCCTGTGGGCACCAGGTCCGTGCCCATGGCACTGTTACGGTGTGTGGTGAGCCTGTGCTCAGCTGGGGCACCCAGAGCTTGCTGAGCGCTACTGAACATGGAGAGCCCTTCCTCTGGTGCCTGGTTATCCTCTCCTGCTCTGCTCTGGCAGGAGCTCAGTGCTACACGTACCATGGGCAGCCCACCCCAGGGCAGGGCTTGGGACTGGACAGCTGGAAAAGCAGCTCCATATGAGTGCTGCAAAGGGTAGGACCTGGCACATCATCCAGGCAGTTTCCTGTCCTTGCTGGATGGGACAACTCCCCTGGCCAGATGAAAGCTTCCAGCCTGCCTGAGGGAGGAAGAGCCACATCTCCCTGTGGGTGAGTAGGGAACTTACTGTGTTGGCAGGGTTCTCTGAAATGAATCTCTCATTCAGGTCTTTGTAAAACACCATGAGGTTGGCGAGGTCCGTCCTGAGAGAAGCAAAAGGCAGGTTGAAGGTTTAGTAAAACAATAACATGAAACATACTGAAAAACTATGCAAATAACCAGTTGGACCAGTAGGGCTGGGCCGCTCTAAGGGAGCTTTTTTCCCAATTGCCATCATTAGGGCTGCTGAGATTATATCTGAGCTTGAGGTGCAAGCTAGAAACACATACAGGGAAACTTACTTGTTCAGCTTCTTGTTGATTTTTTGCCCTTTGTCCCAAGAGAGAACTCGAAGCATCCAGTCCTGGGAAAAAGACAGAAATACTGTTGGAGCTGTGTGTGCTTGGGTAGAACCCCCCTGGTAAGGAAGCTCATGCTCAGCACCTCCTCGGACCAGTGTGGGTTCCAGGACTGAATGTGTGTGATGGGTCCCTGAGGGGATCTCCCAACCCACAAGCCAAACTTCAGTTTAATGGTGAACCCCTGGAGGGAAAGCCCTGACCTGGACACTACAGACTGAGCCTCTGGGAGGAGCAGCACTGAAGGGCTAATGAACACCCCAGGGCCCCCCAGCTTCCGCTGAAGCTCTGGGTCTGTAAAAGCCTTGCTGTGCCACGTGCTGTCACCACAGTGATTAGGAACTCACCTCTGACACGGTGGATGGCCACTGGGCGATGCTGGTGGTAAGTGCCCACTCCTTGAAGCTGGGGAGAGAGGCAGGCTGTCAGCTGGGAGCTCAGCTCTCACCAGGCATGTTAGCTCTGGACATGGGCAGGACTTACCTGCAGGCATCTTTGCAGATTTGCTGGCAGCCCAGCTGCTCCTTCACGAACTTCTCGTGCAGCTTGTAGTAGCAGTACACTGCAAGAAGGGAGCAGGACATGTGGATGAGAAGCCAGAAGGAAAAGCTACCTATGCTGGAGTGGAGCTTCTGTGGTTGAGGTGGCCTTTGTGGCCATCACCTCTGTGGTGAGAATAAAAAGATTTACCCTGCAAATATTGCAAAATACCCTTAGAAGTAGTTGTCACTTGCTACAGGCATGAACCATCGCCTCACCAGGTCAAGTGTGGTGAGCACAAATGACAAGCAATTAGGGCAACTGTCAGGAATAAGTCAATCTAAACAAGAGCTCTAAACAAGTCTCAGGCTCTGGTACAGGCTCTGAAGTGGGCTGAGGAGGTGCTGGGTGCAGGCATGGCTGGGCTGTGGTGCTATGGCTGGCAGCTGAGGCATGTGTGGTGTGTTTGAATACTTACTCCAGTTGGGGTTCTTCTTGTAGTTGCAGTACTCTGCCCCAGCGGGTAAGGGCTGAGCGTACTGGGCACAGCCACATGAGTCCACCATCGCCTTCTGAAAGCAGGAGTGCAGGCAAATCTGGGGGAGATAAACCAAGAGCTGCTGTGCCTCTGCAGTGCCAAGGTCCAGGCTGTGTCCACCTAAAACCATCCACTGTTTATGCCAGTAGTGGTAAAGTGGGAGCCCCACTTCCCTGGGCCTTAAGGCTCTGTTGCTGGTGAATACAAATACAGGCAGAAAGTGCTGTGGGAGGTGTAGGCTCTAGTGCAAGAAATGAGCACACTCCTCTCTGAGGGGGGCTCCGAGAGTGCCCCCACTTGCCCTCCAGCCATCAAGAGCTTCAGTTGTTGCAGTTGCTCTTTGCACAGCCAACATGGTTTTCTGACTGCTGCGGCATGTGGTCCATGAATCAACAACTAGGTGTGGGAAGTGACTCACTGGTGAAAACGTTCACAGCTTTGACCAAATTGTGCTGGTGCCCATTTGGAGACCTGAAGCTTTAAGGATTATTGGGCAACAGTGTTTTGAGCTTAAACTCTTAATGGGTTGGAACAAGCAGGAACTGAGCTTCTCTTTTTGAAATCCCAGTCAAGCCTTTTGGTCCCAGTCCCAGCCCTCCTGAGCACTGTGTTTCAGTGAAGTGCTGTTATTAAAACCTGAGATAATGTCTGTGTGATGCTAACTGGCAATACATCACAGCAGCTTTCAGGTATAATACCTCATAAACCAAAACCCATTCTAGCACAGGCTTTGCAGCAGGCAGCAGCTGATATAATTACAATTCTTCAAGTGGAGAGTGCTACAACAACTGACACCCTCCAGGAGGACCCAATTACAGAAACCATGCAAAATTAGTGGAAACTTACTCTGCAAACAAACATCCTGCTATCTGGATACTGATTAGATGGTATCTGTTACTCTTGAGAGTCCTAAAGGTCACAATTTCTGGCTTCAAGGGTTACTAAGCTGCAACATTTACTTGGCCAATATTTTCCAGTCTCACATTGCTTGAAAATTGCCTAATGAGCTCATGTTCTTTCTTTATCTAGCAGGGTGCCTAAGGGAACTTCAAACATCAACCACTTAGGAATAAAACTTGGATTCTAAAAAGTGCTGTGGTATTTTACATCAGTGGTTAAAGGCAGTGACCCCACGCTGCACTGTTCACAACCTCAGATCCTCAACTCCAGAGTATCATAAAGCTTTTTATGAAGGTAGTTTTCAAGCAATTGATAAAACAAATGCAACAGATTTACCTGGAGTGAGTAGCTCTTGTTGTAGAGGTTTTCTACTGGAATGTCGGCCCCTGTCTCTGTGCAGTCACTGTAGGGTTTGCTTAGCTTGCGAGACCGAGTCTGAGAACCAGGAAAGAACAAGCCTTGGTTATGGAGTTCAGTGAAACCACAGGATTTAGTGGCTGTTCATCACAGTTCTGAAGCTAAGTGATGGGGCAGGTCTGAGCAGCACCTTTAGCTTTTGCCATCTCAAAGGCTTTGTCAATCACTTGTCAGAATAAGGGGTTGTTTTGTTTGTCATTTCCATTTCCCAAAACACAGTTCTGGCTGAGTTATCTGCTGCCTTCACTGAAAACCTCTGCAGGAAGCTGCAGTGCCATCATCACAGCAGTGAGGATCTTTCAAAGCAGAATTATTCATATGTATGTTTTCTCTCATTGCTAAGTCCTAGAGGCATAGTTTATCCTGATGTGCTTGTGTTTTGTGGGAAGGGGGCTGTTGGTTGGGTTTTGTTTTCTTTCCCACCTTCCCAGGCTGCTGTAGCCCTGGCTGCTCCTGTTCCATGGCTAAG
Source organism: Melopsittacus undulatus (assembly GCF_012275295.1). NCBI lineage: Eukaryota > Metazoa > Chordata > Aves > Psittaciformes > Psittaculidae > Melopsittacus > Melopsittacus undulatus. The sequence continues at coordinate 619,515 of NC_047534.1, read as the reverse complement.
AGAGCACTTTAGGCTCTGCGAGTGCTCAACAACACCTCTCCAAAACGTCTCTAAATCAAATGTTTGCATCACCTTCAGGACTTTTTCCAGGTACTGCTTTGACCCTTCCTCTCTGATAAATGCCAACACCTTTTCCTGTTCTGCAATCTCTGCCCAGACACAGAGCTCTGAAATGCCAAGTGCCTGGGAGGTCTGATGAAACCAGGCTGGGAGCCCTCAAATTCACAAGAGCTGATCCAGGCTGCACCATTGCTTCCTGCAGTCTGCCTCACCTCAGCTTGGAACCCTTCTTATCTTCCTGCAGTGATTATTCACTTCATAACAAAGAAAGTGGCCTGAAACCACGAGAAATGACACCCATTTAAGGATCCATTCACCTATCTTTCTCTACAGAGTTTAAAATTAGGGGCTGAACTTAAAAAGGATCAGCTCAGTAGGAACCTGAGAAAAGCCTGCTTACCTTCAGGCACTGACTATGGATCTGCAGGTTACTGAGGTCAAACCTGATGGCTAATTACCACTTCTGTCAGCAGCAATAGGTGCAGCTCTGAAGGAGCTGATGCGCATGGTACAAGTCAGATCCTTCAGAAAGGTGCTCAAATCTCTTTGGAGGGGACACAGAAGCATGTGGTTTGAGTATAAGGGATGGATTACTTCTGAAAACTGAATGAAACCAGCTTTTAATATGCTTTTAACTTCCACAGACAACCTAGTCCTGCAACCCACCTCAGTCTGCTGCAGCATCTTCACCAGATGATAGATCCTTTGTACAGAACTTTTGTGTTGCAGCTTTTACCCTATAAGAGCTTACTTATTCATTCAGCTACTGAAATAATTTCCAAACTGAATATTTTACTGAAGTACTGAAACTCCTACCAAGCAATACCTTGTTTGCATTCCAATTCCATTGGGATATTTTTGGAGGAGGTGGGGGCGGGGGTAAGTCCCAGTACACAGCAGAAATACAGGAGAGATAACCTGGACACTGACATTTGCATTTGGGAAACATGGATTGCCATGTTCAAGCCTGCAGTAAGCAGCATTGTGCGTGGCACTTTGCTGTGTCCTCCTTTGTGTACCCGGAATGTGTGTACAAGGACTGATCCAGTGTCTTAGTGGGGCAGCCCTGTCCTGACAATCATGACTCCCTCTTGGATGGCTCTCTGGAGTAATCACAGCTATTTGTTCTGAGTCCAGAAGCTGTGTCCAGCTTCTCTCTTGGCTGTTATATTAGGATGCAATTGCATCACTCCCTCATGCCAAATCTTTTAAACACAGCCACTGAGATACGTTCAGTTTTGGGGTTTATTCTATATGCAACAGTCCAAGTGTACTGTGCCAGCAAAATGTTGCATTAAATATTGAGGCTCTGCCTGCAGTGACCGTCTCCTGTCTGGTGTAAGAGTTACAAAGGAAACAGTCTTGTGAGACTTTGCCTCCTTTACACCATCCTGGCTCCAATACCTCCTACTCACTTCATTTCCCAGGTAGCATTTATCCCACTGGTCAGACCAAGGGGTTGCTGCCTGGTTTTCCAGACAGCTGGAAGACAGGGAACTATTTGCAAACTTAAAACATCAGCCCTGTTCTCAATGTCTTTTCTCATGCAGGGACCAGCTCACCAGGCACACCCAGGTGGGACAGATAAGGGCTGGCTGATGGACCCGACCACCATCAGGGAAGAGAAGGCAGAACTGAATTGCTCACTTAACGGCCATCCAGATGAAAGGGTAAGGTCTGGCTGGGCAGATGGCTCTGCTTTCACTTCGCCGCCATGGAAAGCAGCCCCTTGGGTCAAATGCCCTGTTTGCACTACATCAAAAGGGGAAATTCGGAGCTGGAGCTCTCCCTGCCCTCTTTGGAATGCTTCACTAAGCTGGCAAAGGCAGAGTCACTGCCCACGAGGCGCTTTTACAGCTGGGATAGCAAGAAGCCCACAGAATAGCTACAGGGGTTGTACTGCAGACCTGACCCTAAGGCAGGTTACCCACAGCTCCAACTCTTTCCCTTCCTCCCCAGAGCCTGCGTGGGATGCAAACTGCTGATTGCCAAAGCAAAAGGAGGCACTTAACACATTTCTGTGGTTGTGGATTTTGCTGTGAAAACAAAACAAAAAAATCCCCTGGAAAGGCAAAGGGGAGGAGAGGAGGAGAACAAACAAAATCCCCGTGGCTGGTTGGCTTAGAGGCACCTGATTTTCCAACAGCCTCTACACAAAGGCAAAACTTCGTTCTGCAATGTGCTATCACAGGATTTTCCTCTGGGCACTTCAGCTGCTCAAGTGTGAGGTGTTAGAGCCTTCCAGCTGCTGGCCATGTTCAAACATCATCAGTTGGTTCATATTTACACCTGTCTGAAGGCAAAGGGGCAAAAGGACATGGGACTGGTGTCACTCACAAAGTGCATCCCGATGGAGGTGGCCGCTGCTGTCTCAATTTCTGTGCCGATGTCTTCAATGAAGGGATATTCATCCTGGTCATGGACGATGATCTTGGCTCCTGTGGATGTCACCAGGAAGGGGTTGTAGTCTGCTTCATCTATATACAGAACAACCTGCAGTCCTGGAGAGGCAAGGCAGGAGCAGAGTTACACCAGGAGCCAGAGCCACTTTTCTGAGCAGGGAGAGCAACACAGTTTAATGTTATCCAGCCTTAAGTAGAACTGTAACAGCCAAGCAGAGCTTTTACAATGCTAGACTGAGACCCTTGCAGCAAGCACCGTCCCTCTGTGGCCCCAAGGCCAGTGAACAGGCTGTGTCTCTGTAGAAGGTGGCTGAAACTTACTTGAAAAAGTTATATAACCAGGAAGCCGTAATTCCCGATGGAAAACACTAGTGGTGCAATGATATTATCTTTGTATTCTCTGGCAATGGTTTGCACTAGTTCAAACAAGCATTTCCCCAATCTGCTTGCACATCTAGAGCCAACACATCAATCACTCTCCAGTGGGATCCAGTTCACTGAACCACTGTTATCTAACAGCAGTTCTCAGCCTCTGGTCGGTCTCTTACCGTACTCGCTGCCGCCCGTGGAGGTGCTCAGCACCGTCCCGTTTTCTCCGCTGTTGAAGGTGTAGCAATTCCCATGCAGGGGGTGATGGAAGCGAGTGAAGTGCCTGCAAGAAATCAAGTGTTATCACATTGCCCTCGGCAGTTTTCACTGTCTGCGGGAGCAAATCAGCAGATCTGGGCTCTTTGCTTTGGCAGAGATGTGGTAGGACAGGATGTTTCCCTTTTTTTGTTGGTGGTGATTCATTTTACTGAATAGTGTGGGTCCTTTTCCTAGTATCTTGAAATGACATGGCAATATGATCTGGTTTAATAGCACCAGGAACTGAAACGTTCAGGAGGCTGCTGTGTGGGAGTGGGGGCTGAGAGGGTGGGGAAATGGATTTACAGCACTAGGAGGATGGTGATGGTGGAAGGGACACAGTCCTCTCTCATTCAGCAACCAAGGGTCTAAAGGAACACGGATCTTGCATTTCAGAAGAGCTGCTCGACAGGGGAGCTGAGCACACACCTGCCTGATGCAAACACGTTCATGTCTGTCCTCTGAGCATCCTCTCCCACTCAATCTAACGTCTTCATTCCAAGCAAAGACGTTTTGCCTTTGTGCAGTTACAGACACATGCAGGAAGCCCTCAGCAGTGAGCGGTACAGGGCAGCTTGCTCCTGGCAGTGGGAAAACCACTGAAGCCAGGTACAAGTGTAGTCTGAGCCCCATAACTGTCCAGGGAAGCTGCTCTGGCTGGCAAACAACTGCACTGCCACCAACTTAAACAGGGAGATTTGATTCTGCCAAACGCCACAGGTTTATATGAAATGTGGACAGCAGAACATGAGGATATATGAAATTAAAGAGCATAATTAAAGCTGATGAAGACACAAATGTTGGGTTTCATTTGGAAATAGCTCCTGCTGGGATGCAGCGAACACCAAATATTCAATTCCTACATACTATGTACTTGGAAATAAGCCGTTAAGCTGGAGGGATGTTCTGTGCACTGACCTTTTGTCACAAGATAGGCCATCAAAGAAACATGTCAGTAGAAGGTCATCAGCAGAATAACTCAATTTTTCTTTAGTCTCCAGGGGTATTTGTGCCATGATGTTCATGTAATGCAGCTTGTACCATTCCTGGATGGCATTAACACCAGAACTGAATGTATACAGTGCACACTCACTGCTGTTGTTTGCATCGCACTGATAATTACAAAGGGGAAAAAGCGTTTCAGGTGAAATGAAATCAAGTGTTCCACGAGGTACGGGTGACCCCCAGCAATGCACGGAGTCAGAGTGGCACCAAGGGGACAAAGGGGCAGCAAAGACCTTTCATTCAGGGCTAAGTGATAGGATCAAATGTTTTAGGCCCAAAGGAAAGGTGATGGGAAGCACTAAGTCTATTTGGGCAGACTTCAGGAAGGTATTTCTCTTCCAGGGAGCTGGAGCCGAATCTGCAGGCAGCCACGGAGGCCTGGGCAGCAGAGCAGCTGGAGGGTTACTCACTATAAAGCCACCTAAGGAAGCAACAAACTGGCCGAGGGACACCAACCCAAAAGACCCCTTTGCTGCCCCACAGGGAACTGGCTGGGCAAGGAAGAGTGACACTCACCAGCTGAAAGCCGATGATATCATTTGAATCCCCGGAGTTCACGATGGATGAATCCTTGTGAAAGACACTGCCCTCTATTTTCCTCTTCTGGCCACTGTGAAAGTCAGTCACCGTCCTAGAGAAGTCCTCAAACTTCAGCAGAGGGATCTGCTGGAAGAAGTCACTCCCTGAGCTGTTCCACTCCTCCACCGACCGGCGCACCTTGGGCTTGCCCTCCGAGAATCCATAGAAAGTCTCCAAAGCCTTTTTAGTCTCTTTGTCCAGCTCAGATAAATAGTCTTTCATGGCACTGTACCTGCATCGGAGACAACATGGTAAGAAGCGACATCCCACCTCACCTTACCCACTGCACTACACATCCCATCACTTGTGACTAGACTCTGTGCCACAGACTCACATTGATCTCTCACCACCCCACTGATCCACATCAGAGCAGGCACAACTCTGAGAAGGACCACAAAAAACAGAGACTAAGCTACAGTGAGAGCCCTCACAGACTCCCAAGGTCCCTGGAGGTTGTTAGCAAGCCTGAGGAGGCAAAGCATGTGGGAACAAGGCTTCTGCCTTTGTGCCAAGAGGCACCGAGGAGCTGGGTCACCCACAGGGCCAGGCAGGGCTATCGGGAGCAGAACAGAATTGATGTAAAGTGTAATATGGCAGAAGAAAAAGTATTACTGATGGATAGTGTCAAAGCATCCTATGGGGTAAGGAAGAGGCAACCTAAGAGTGACAGACATTCCTGTTCCTTTGTTCGGTTTTTAAATGTCTCATTCCTCAGGGATGAATTTCCTTTATTATCCTTCCCAATTTGTTGTTAAATCAAAGACAAGTGGGTTTTATCCCACTTGCTACTGCAGTCCTGGATGAGAGAATGCGAATTAGGCTCTGAAATCATTATAAATGACTGAGGTCCAATTATGAAACTGAGAGATCAAATGTTATAAATTCAGAATTCCAGTTTTATCCCCCTCAATATTACAACATGGTATAAATTAGTGAAGTTCAGTTGTGATACAGAGAGATTTGTGATACTGAGAGGAGATAAAGCATGTCATAAATTACTGAATTCCAGCTGTGATGTTAAGAGGAGATCAAACACGTTACAGATTCCTGAATTCCAGTTGTGTTATTGAGAACACATCAAACTGGGTAAAATCCTAATTCAGTTTACATTGGAAACCGAATTTTCCTGGTTTTAGTGTGAGGTGTCCCTGCCCATGGCAGAGGGGTTGGAACTGGATCATCTTAAGGTCCTTTCCAACCCTGACTATTCTATGATTCTATGGTTCAGGAGATGCCGTTGTTTGTAATCCTGAAACCTGGGTCCTGGATACATGGGGATCTGAAGGGAACCACGGAGCTGAGCAGAGACTGGAGCTGAGTCTAACCCGACCTGAGCAGGCAAAGTGCGAGCGTAACCCACACGTGCGGGGAGAGCATCGGCACAGACTGGATGTGGTACTCGCAGTGCCACAGAGGGGAACCGGGGCAGGCAGGGCTGCAGAGCGCAGCGCAGAGGTCTGGCCATGGGCTGAGGATGCCCAGCGGCTGGGCTCACCCTCCCCGCACCCCGAGCTTACTTGTAGGGGTTGATGTTGCAGATGGTGACTGCGGGGAACGGCAGCTTCTGGAACTGGACGGTGACGGACACCGAGGCGCTGTAGTAGTTCATGAGGAGCTCCGCGCACTGCCAGAGGATGAGCCCGACGGCGCTGAGGGTGAGCAGGATCCAGAGGAAGCGGCGCAGGCGGCCGCGGGACACGACGATGCGGCGGCAGCCGTGGGTGTTGGTGTTGAGGCAGTACCACCGCATCAGCTCGCTCAGCGTCGGGGCCTGCGGGCCGCGCACCGGCAGCGTCCGCTTGATCCGCGCCGTGATCTTCTTACCGGGGGCCATGGCAGCTGCGGGACACGGACGGGGCCGCTGAGCGAGCCGGGGGCAATGGGACCCCTGCGCTGACAACGCCGCTCCCCCAGAGCCAGCCCCCGCCCGCCCCGCCTCACCTCGGCCGCCCTCGGGGCCCGGCGGGGCCATGCAGCGCTCCCGGCCCCGGCGCCGCTGCCGATGGGACGGCGGCTGCAGCCCCGGTCCCGGTCCCTACCCCCGCGGCCGCCCCGCCCCTCTCGGCCCGGCCCTCCCCTCCCCTCCGTTGCCCCGCTCCGCGGCCGCGCAGCGCCCCCACCCGGCGGGGCCGTGCGGGCAGCACCGGGCAGGCCCCTCCGCCGTGCCAGCAACAAAGATGGCGGCGGCGCAGCCCCGCCCGCCCGTCGCGAAGGTGGCGGCGCGGTCACGTGATGCGCGCCCCGCCCCGCCCGCTGCATGGCGGCGCCGTGAGGCGGCGGAGCCGCGGCGGCTGCGGCCCGGCGGCGGGATGCGGCGGCCGGCGGGCTGAGCTCACCGCGGGGAGCATGCGCGCTGCGCCGCAGCCATGTCCCGGGTGAGCGGCCCCGGGCCCGGCCCCGGCCCGGCCGGTAGCACCAAGGAGAAGCGCTCGTTCCCCAAGCGGCTGTTCCGCGGCCGGGCGGCGGGCGGCGGCTCCAACCCCCCCGCGGCCCCGGCCCCGGCCCCGTCCGGACGGTCGCTCGGTGGGTTCATGAGCCGCGTGCTGAAGACCCTGTCCACGCTCTCGCACTACAGCAGCGAGCCCGAGGCCCGCGGCCCGCACGCCCCGCGCCTGCCCCCGCCGCAGGCTGCCGGCGGCCTGGGCAGCTGCTTCCCCCCGGGCCCTCCGCGCAGCCCCGAGCCCCCGGCGCGGCCCACGGGCGGCCCCGAGGCCGTGCCCGGTGTGGCGGGGCTGCGGAACCACGGCAACACCTGCTTCATGAACGCCATCCTGCAGTGCCTCAGCAACACCGAGCTGTTCGCCGAGTTCCTGGCGCTGGAGCAGTTCCGAGCGGGGCCGCCCCCCGCCGCCCCCAGCCCCGCCGCCGACGGGCCCCCGGCCGCGCCCGGGGAGGTCACGGAGCAGCTGGCGCAGCTGGTGCGGGCGCTCTGGACCCTCGAGTACACCCCACAGCACAGCCGAGACTTCAAGGTGAGCCTCGTCCCGTCCAGGCGGCAGGACCCGGTTCCAGTGCCCATCCCTGCGGCACCGGCATGGGGAGCCCGCTGCTGCCCCGTGCCCGGCCGCGGTGCCCGGGGCTGGCTCCACGTGTCGCCCTGGGCCCGGTGCTGAGCCCACGGAACGCGTTTCCCCATCCACGGCGCCGCCGGCTGCTCTGGCTGTTGGGGTGTGGTGGGGCCTTGTGGCCGGTCCAGGGGTTCACAGGTGTGGGAAGCCCGATGGGAGCTGCTCCCTCTTCCCGGTGTCCTGGACAAGCAGACCCCAGCCCCTCACTGCCTGTGTGTGCTGTGCCCGTGCCATGGCACTGGTGTCCGCTCCCATGGTCCCAGGGTGAGAGCATCTGCTGCCCTCATTACTGACACCGTGTTCGTTAGGGTGGTGTTGGACACTGGCCACAGCTCTGCTCTGTACTGGTGAAAGTGTCCATTTTGCTGTTTCATACCTTTGAAGTGCCGTTGTTAGAAATGAGGTAACTAATTGTTGTTGAGGCGCCGGAGCCGGAGCTGTGAGTGCACAGGAGGAGGTGGCTGCTGAGAGGTCCTCACAGCACTTGGGAGTTCAGGCTGGTCTGGGGAGTGCGGTGCAGGAGTACAGCATCATACCCACCTCCTGGTGCACACTTGTTTCACACTGTGCTGTTCTCCCCCTCGAAGCCACGCAGGGAGATGTGATGGAGACAAGACACAACTGCTGTTAGAGCGCTCCGGCCTCGCTGCTCAAAGTGGGTATTGTGAAGTTTTATTGTAACAGCTACTCCCTGGCGTGTAAAACTGTTCATCCGTGTGAAAGAACGAGAGGGTAGGTGGTAGCTTCCAAACCATTACCTTAAAGACCTTTGCTTTAGGGGAATTCTTCCTGCAGAGTGGGTTGGAGAGGGGATGTGCAGATGCATGAAAATACCACAAACACGTAGTAGCTCACACGTCCTGGAGCTCTGCACTCAGGTCAGGCGGGGTGCAAGCAGCAGGTAGGGACAGTGGGTGTTGGAGTCTGCTCTTCCTCCGTGTCTCTTGTTGGATCGTTGGGTGCCCAAGAGGCAGCTCTGGGGTTCCATCAGTCTTTGGCACCCTCAGCCACTTGGATTGACACACAGCTGGCACTTCCCTTCTTTACTCCTGTGTGTTTCCAGGCGGTTGCATCCACCTTTATTGTGGGATATTCCCTGGAAAGCCGTTTGCCTTTGGAGCAAAGGGACCTTATGTGACTCTGGTGGTTTTGGGAGCTCGTTGCTGGAGGGGCACTTGGGCAGGCAGTCCTCTCAGCTGCAGTTTCAGTCCTGGCAGGGCCACGGGGCACTCACCTTTGCTGTAATCCCTCAGTGCTCTGGCAGGAGGAGGATTTCTCCTGAGTAATAGCAGGAATAAAAGGTTGTGAAAGCAAAATTACCCTTTGTGAGTGTAACTGATAAAATCAGAGGGGAAAGCAGACCACTTTCTAGGCCAGCACTCGCTGTTCATGCAGGCCTGCCACAGAGGTGTTCAGATAAGAGTGACAGCAGGAAGAGAAGCAGGTCTGTACATTAAATTAAGGCCATGTTCCAAGGGGTTTTTTTCATAGTGGAACTTGGTTTTCCTGCTTGCAGGCATCACTAACGGTAAGCAAATGCTTTTCTACTTGTGGATGTAGCTGGAGCCCATCAATCTTCTCCATGCCACGTCCCTGGAGGTTGTTAAAAAGCATCTTGCTGCAGGGGATGTAGTCTCAGTAGGTCCTGTTCTGTGCTGCACACTGTCAACAGCCCCTGTCCTGCTCAGGAGGACTTTGTCATTATGTCAAGCACTCCACTGCTTATGGGGTCAATTACTTTTAGTAGTAAATTAGCGCCTCTGAAGCCAGTTAAGTAGCCTGAACCTGCTATTAAATTCAGTGTTCTTAATTAAATTTGTTTTCAGCAGCAGATTTCACACTTAATTTAAAGATGTAAATAACAGGCTCAGATTTGAGAGCGGTGAAAATTGGCACTTTCACTCTGCAAACTGCTGCTTCTCCCCACAACAAGAGCATCCCCCCAGGCTTATTTTGGATAGATGGTGGAACACTCCCCACCTGCATTGCTGTCATTATTTGTAAGGGTGAAAGGTGTTTTCAGAACAGTTCTTCTGCACTTTCACTCCAGCAGAAGCAGCTATTGACAGTAGCTGCTATTTGGTAGTCAGAAAGCTCTTTAGCAGCATGTGTAGAAATCCGTTTGCATTGGGCTGGTTTCTTCTTTTCCTTCCCCTTTTGTCACTGGATATACAGGGCAAAGACGCTTTCTAATTCCTAACTACTTATCCGCAGGCACTAAGCGTCTTTTAGGATAAAGGATAATACTTATCCTCTTGCTTGTTCTTATATCTGTAGGCTTTTCTCTTGGGGCAGAGGAAATTCATTACTAAGAGAGTGTCTGAGTCCTTGTGGATGGAGGCCTTTGAGGGGGTGAGGTTCGAGGTGCTCTTTACCCTCGGCTGCTTTTCCTTGGTAGGATTTTCTGCCTTTTTAGGTTGGTCTCCAAGAAATAACCCATCCCACAGGTTCATGAGTCCTGTAGTGCTGCTGCTGCTGCTGGAAACGAGGAAAGGGCAGTTCAAACGAGTGCTTTCAATGGTTTGTCTTGTAATGGCAGGGCTGAGAGTGAGCTAATGCATGGGGAGGGGAGGTGAAGTGCTCACCCAGGCAGCAGCCAGCACACATCCCTGCTCAGAGCCACGGGAAACCAAAGCATCTCTGCCAGGGTTTGTGTTTTAAACCTGGTGTTGGAAGGAGTGGGGTGGGATGGGGAGGTTTGGAGCCTTGAGAAGCAGGGCTGGGAGCAGAGGGAGCCTGGCAGGACAGTGCCGGAGCCCCATGGTGGATGTGATGGATGGTGGTTTATATCTCAGCTTTGGGTGACTTTCCTGTTGGTCCTGTTGCTCCTTTGCTGTTTGTTTTAACAATCCTTCCAATTGCTCAGTGGGTTTTATTTTCCTGCCCAAACAAAGCTGCTGCTTTCATAACAAGGGCCAATATTGCAGCTTGTGCTTCCTCTTTCCCCTTTGTGATGGGGTGACAATGGTGATAAACATCCATTGTATGAGCAGTAGCTGTGCTTTGGGCTGCTTGTTTTCCAGGGAGCTGTCCCGCTCTGCTGTGAAGTTCCCTGGGGTGTCAGACTGGGGACAGAGCATCCTTTGTCACCGGGGGCTGGGACAGAGGGCTCTGGGGGAGAACGGGTTTGAGTTCAACTAATTGGGCTTGAAAAGCTCTGTGTACTTACCCAGCTCCTCCAGGCCTCTGCCTGCCTCGGAGCTCTGCTCTCCTGGGGGGGATGAGGCTGTTGCATGTTTGAGGCTTTCTTGCAGTGCAGCCGGTTGCACACTGAAGCATGTCAATGTTTAACGGGACCCTTTGTGTGCTACAACTGTTGATGGCATCTTTTTGTCCTGCAAGATGAAGAGTGCCTTATTTGTATGGCCCACAGTGCACGGAGCAAATACAGCAAAATCAAAACAACCCATTGAGTCGGATTATCAGAATTACATCTGAACCCAGAATGAATCCCTGTCAGTAGAGCAGTAATTACTGTGCCAGGTTCTCGATTGTGCCAGGCTTCCATCTTTATTTACTTATATTTAACCCCCTGTTTAGTGTAGGGTTTCACAATAGCTATGTGTAACTCTTCCAGTTTCAAGGTGCTGGTGTGTTGGAAATGCACTAAGAGCAACCACTGCACTTGGGACAAGCGGTCTGTCAGCTGAGTTAGTCACTTTGTGAATTAATAGATAACTCCTCTGTGTTATAGGAGAACTCCAAAGTGTTGATGTGCCCAGTGTCTGTACCTTCTGTTGTAGCTTCAATGACAGCAGTTCTCAGTATGGGGCTGCTTGGTGCTGTTTGGGTGTTGGAAGCCTTTGGTCCCGCTCCTGAAGCTGTTGACCACCAGTTCTTCCACTTGCTAGAGCTCTGGTGTTTTGCTAACGGGCCAGTTATATGTGATATGGGATCCCCCAGCTCATATTTATTATCTTGCTCTCTGCCTAGCACAGCAATAAGTGATTTTATTCTGCGCAGTGTTAACTGCTTAAAGTACTTCAGTGGAGAGCAGACAACCCTCCCGTTACACAGAGATGGAGGACTGGGACATGGCCCTTCCCTCCTGGTCCCTTGTCTCTTGGTTCTGGTGTTTCAGTTCCTGTGCTCATCTAAAAGGGCTTTGAGTGGGGCTGGGTAACGTGGGATCTTGAGGTGCTTGCTCCAGCTCAGTCCAGGTGCTCCCAGTGGAGGTGTCGTGATGGGGTGACTTGTCCTAGGGCTGCTCTGGGGTTTGGAAGTGACACACTTCACTTGGAACAAGAAGTGAGTTACAACTTTGTACATCGTTATTGTGATGCTCTTTGTCATCACAGGAATGTGCTTCTTCAGTGGGATCACAAAGGTCTTGGGCAGCCTTTCCACATCAGACTTTTAATGTTAATGATCAGTTAAATGAAAGCCCATTTTGTGGGGGGGGGGTTTGGGGCATTTTTACTTACTTTTTTCCTGGTGTTTCCTTGCAATCTCTTCACCGCCGGTGTCTGCACAGAGAAGCAAGCACTGCGTGTGCATACAGCAGCCCTGGAAGGTGTCATCTTGACAGACTGCCCTCTCTGTGTGCTGGAGAAAGGTGGTTCTTCAGGATTAACTGAGGCTTCACCTGGAGGGTGAGAGTAGCTGCCAGCATGAGATGGGTGTCAGGCAGGGGCTGGTGGGGTGATGCTGCCTGTCCGGGCCTGTTGAAGGTGCTGGAGGATCCCCTGTGGTCCTGGCTTGCTGAGCTCTGCCTGCTGCTGCTGGCTTTACTGTCTGAAGTGCAGCAATAAAAGCTGTGCTTTCACCCCCTGCAGCAGGCAGGGCCTGGCTCTCGGGAGCTGTTCTGGCTTCCCAAAGAGCTGCCATGATCTCCAGGGGATGCTGCCTCCAGAGCCCCAGCATCTCTGGGATGCCCATGGATAAAAGGAGGAGTGCTGTGTCCTGCCCTGGCTGCTTCGACACAGCTGCTCTCTTCAAACTCCCTTCTTTGAGCTGTGGTATTGCTCAGCCAGAGGAGATCTCTTCTGTTCTGGGCTGAACCAGCACCTTGTCCTCAGTGCTGGGCAGGAGGTAAGCGGGTGGACACAGGGCTGGTGCTGGCCTTGGCCTTGTCCCCATCCCCGGCCTGGGGGAGGACAGAAGATCTGAACTGTTCCTGGGCATTGCTTTCCCCAGAAAACATCCCCCTTCAGAGAGGGGAAGTCGCTGTTTGTGTGTATGAGCACAGGAGTAACTCAGATAACTGCTGCTCAGGAGGTGTCTGCAGCAGACGATGCCCAAACACAGAACTGTGCCTGTGGGTTGAAGAAAGAAAAGTAATAACCTGGTCGAGCAGAACTCGATGGTGCTCGGTGCAAGATGAAGAATGGCCTTTCTTTCCTGCTCACATGTGGCATTGTGTTAGGTCTCTAATGAGCTGCTTCATCCGCTCATGTACTGAAACCTCCCCACAGCTGCTTCCTACCCCAGGCATGCTGCAAAACAGCACATTGACATTATTCCCTGAGTTGTCTTTGTAATCTGGAACAATAACAGCAGCAGAGGAGAGGCCAGAGGTTCAGCTATGCTCGGATTTATTTATTGCATCTATTCAGAGCAACAGATGAATGATTAGCAAACTTCCAGCGGCTGATAAATATGATAATGCGTCTTTGCTGTAAATCTGCTTTACAGACGGGCAGGGGCTTGTGTGGTTGTTGGGTGCTTGCATTAGGGGGTTGGGTAAGTGTGCAATCAATAGGAAATGATGATTTTCCGCTGTTATCTCTACTGGTGGTGCCACTTCCATTCAGGGTGCCTGTGTGCCGGCTCTCACACATCCTTCTGCACGCTCTGAGCCGAGGGAAGGGGCTGGAGGTGCCTGCCTGCGTGCTCATGGAAGCGGATGGGAGGGGGTTCAGTGTTCATTGCTGGAGCCTCACATCTAAAACAGCTGCACTGAAATCGTTCTTGACCCGTCTGTAATACCCCTGGCGATGGACGGGGTCTGGTCACATTTGCCACCTACACTTCCAGCAGAGCCAGATTAGGGGCAGAGGATTAAAGGCTACGGGGGGCTGGTAAATGTGGTGGTTTTAATGTGGGTTAATGTGTTTTTAAACCAATTGCTTCTTAACTCTGTGTCTGCAGCCTGTTGCAGTAGCGATGGGACCCCATGTGTGCTCATAGAGCCCAAAGCAGGGGCTGGCTGGGGAGGGGAGCTGTGTGGGGCTGTGTTTAGGTGCAGAGTCAGGCAGCTGAGCCCAGGCTGTGCTTTGAGTTCCTGCTGTTCTTGGACTGTTAAACCGGTTGATTCAGCTCCTTTATCTCTTGCCCTGGTCCGTGTTCCCCAGCACTGCCTGTTCCACACTGTGTGTCTGCTGCTCCTCTGCACATCCCCAGCCTCGCAGGGCTCTGCTGTCCCAGCAGCTCGGAGTGACCGGGAGGGAGGCACATCCCATGGAGCAGCAGATGCAGAGGTTTAAGCACTGACAACCCATGTGCAGCAGCGGTGGTAGCAGTGTGAGTGATGCTGGGAACACACTGCTGCTGCTGGAGTGGCTGTTGTAACGGAGCCTCTTGTGAGGGAATCGCATCTGATGTTCTGTAGTGCTTCCTGAACCACTTCCAAGATGTTGTGATCTGTCTCTACAGGCAGCTCTTTATTCTTGGTGCACTCAGGCTGCAGGAGTCTGGAAATCAGAACAGTTATCCTGGAGACGGGAATGACACAGATACAGGCACATGGCTGATGTGAGCCCCTGGGGTTTGCTCTGCTCTGGGGTGTTCGGCTTGTGCAGCTCACTGTAGGATGTCACATCACCAGGAGCACACATCAGTAAAAGGCAGTGAAGGTCTAGGCTGGAGTGATGTGCTGGTGACACAGAGAGGTGATATAAGGAATGCTCGCCTGGGAGCCTGAGGTGCTTACTGGTGTATGTTTCCATCCAGACCCCATAATGCTCTCTTTTTTACTTCAAATATGAGATTCTCCTCTTCCTAGCAACACTAAAGCCCCTTTTATCTTCAACTCTGTCTAGCCTAGGACTTGCAGTGTGGTGATAGCACCTCCTGGCTAACTTCACCAAGCTAGAAGGACAAGCTAGATCAGGTAAGGCAACTGCTGTCAGGAGGGCTCACACACACGTTAGGAGAGCAGTTTTTCTGTTCTCCCTTGTTTTGCTGCCTGGAGGCAGGTGCACGGATTACAGAGGATAGGCACTGTGTGTTTATCAGTCCCTTCCTGCCTCTTTCACCACCCCCTGCTTCTGGTGACCCCATTTGCTAGAGGGATAAAGCGAGCAGCCCAGCCTCATTTCTCAAAGCTGTTGTAAAGCCTGAGTAGAGGAGCTGAGGAGCTGGGGCTCTGTGTGTGTGATCCTGCCTGGCCCCTCTGCACTCCTGCTTTGTGTGCGAGTACAGTGCACTGATAGGGTTGGGGCTCAGTTCAGAGGGGTTGAGCACCACGTTTGCTATGAACGCTTCTGTGTAACGATGGTGCAGTTCCTCCACAGCCACTGCCCTCACCCCTCTGCTCTGTCCTGAGCTTGGTGGCAGTTTGCCTGCCCAGCAAGGCACTGGGTGCTGTTGGAGCTGCAGCTGGGCAGAGGCTGGACACGCAGCAGCAGGTCCTGGCCCATGCCCTGCTGCTGTGGGACAGCAGTGTCCCCTCCAGAGCTGTGTCTCTGGCTGTAGGTGCACTGCCAGCCCTGGCTGTGCGGTGGTGCGGGCTCAGTGGAGGGGGTGCTCCCTGTGCTCCCCTGCTGTACACATCTCCTCCTCTGCAGAACATCGTGTCCAAGAACGCCATGCAGTACCGTGGGAACGCACAGCACGACGCGCAGGAGTTCCTGCTCTGGCTCCTCGACAGGGTCCATGAGGATCTGAACAACGTGGTGAACTACAGCGGGATGCCTCCTCTCAAGGTGAGGGGTTCGCTGGGAGCCGGCACGGGAGAGAGGCTCCAGCTTTGGATACAGGTTCCTTGTTCAATTCCATCTCTCTGCTGGCTTCTCAACTCTTGTGGTTTGGATGGAGTGAAAGTTCAGGTGAAAACACTGTTTCATTAACCCCTGAAGGGTGCTCCCCAGTGCAGTCACTTGGGAAGGGTCCCATGCTGCTCCACAAGAGCTGGGAGGCACCACGGGCAGGAGCTGCCAGAGCTGCCCTGCTGTGCTCGCCCCAGGGCTGCCCTAAGCTACCTCACTCTGTGTAACCACCGTGCGAGCACAGCACACTCCTTAGATGAACATTTGATAGCACTTTTTGGGTGTATTTGGGCAGGAAGGGCACAGATTCAGTTATGGGTGCTGGAGCCATGCAGCACTTCACGCCTGGCAGTGCTTCTAGGGTTTATCCTTCTCTTTCAGCCACCACTGGAGGATGATGTGCTGCTCGAGGGACCAGCCTTTCCAATCAGCAGTACTTTTGTGCAGGAACTCTTCCAAGCCCAGTACAGGTATGATACTCAGTACATTTTGAGGCACTAAGGCATGTATTGGTGACCCCAGTACAATTCTGCCCTGACACTGGATCCCAGTGCAGTTGAGACTGGTGTCACTGATGTTCGTGAATTCCTGAATGAGATCTGAGCTAAGATCTTGCTCCAGAGGGGAGGGAGAATTTAATTACTTCAAATTTGGGATATCCTGTGAAAATCTACAGCATGTGCTGCTTCTTCACCTGCTCCAGGGCATCCTGAAAGCAAGTCAGAACTGATACAAGAGAACAGCCTGACTTCAGTGTTCCGTGGGTCTGTGCTGCTCTCAAAATTGGAATTGCGAGGCTTTCTCCCCAGTATTTGCAGGGATTCCTTTGTGAAGGAGAACACTTAAATGTGGTATAAAAAGCATGAAGCCAGTGTAAGGTGCAGGTTAATTCTGGATGTGAGAGGTGGATTGTGTGGAGTTTTTCCCTTCAGAGGAAGCAGTCTGTGCACGTGTGGTGCTGATGCTGCCATCCCCCTCCTGTCACTTCACCCCTTTTCAAAGCCAAAACCTTTCCCAGCCTTCCATATTGGAGCAACTGGTGGTGCATTGTTAATATTGCAGTGCTGTTTATTAAAAGGCAGTGAGTGGGGGAAGTCTTTCCTGGCAAGCCCTGTAATGGACTTGGAGCCTAATTAATCAAAAAGGACCTAGGAACCAGCAGCCCATCACTTACAGCAGCTCTGTCTGTAGAGCATCTGTGAAGAGTGCTTTGTGGGGAGGAGGAGGAGGAGAGAAGGGCAGCCAGGTTGTCATGGGAAGGCTGTTGCTTGTGCTTTGGTGATTTATCTGTTCTGATGAAGTGAGGAATAACTCTGCCCTGTTACTGATGTTCCCACCAGGTCCTCTCTGACGTGCCCTCATTGCCAGAAGCAAAGCAACACCTTTGACCCTTTCCTCTGCATCTCTCTGCCAATTCCTTTGCCTCATACACGGTATGTAACTGTCGAGTTGGCTGTTTCCCATGCACATAGTGATGTTTAATTTCCTACTGAAGGAAGGGAGGTGTCAGCAAAAATCTCTGCAGTAAGTCTTTAAAAAAGATGGATAGGACCATATGGGGCTTTAATTCTTTAGCTTTGCAGGTGAATTGGAAAATGAAGCCTCTTACTTGTTTCAGAATGGTCCTTCCCCCCCTTAGCTTCCTATAGAATTAATTTGGGGGAGAAAAAATCTTTGATTCACATAACCAAGCGTTCTGCTTTGGACTTTATTTGTAGTATTTTAAGATTAAGAAGGGGAAAAGGATGAAACACTTTAACTTCCCTTAGAACAGCCTCAGTGATGACTGCACTGTCAAAAAGTGAAGTTAAAAGTTTTCCTGCAGTTTTTATGTGCTTTTTGCAAGGCAGCAGTTGCTGGTAAAGGAAAAAGCTTCAGGGAGGGGAATGAAACCCAGATAAGTTCAGAGCAAAGATAAAGATGCAGAGTGAAGCTGCAGGGTGTGAGTGCCTCCCTGCTCTCCGCAGGCCGCTCTATGTGACCGTGGTGTACCAGGGCAAGTGCTCTCACTGCATGCGCATTGGTGTGGCTGTGCCAGTGGTGGGGACGGTGGCCAGGCTGCGGGAAGCTGTGTCCTCAGAGACCAAGATACCGACGGAACAGGTAACGGGCTGGGCCTGTCACTGGTGCTCTCCCTTCAACAGGAGGGAGTGAAGGGCTTTGTACCACGTTGGGGATGTAGGAATGGAAGTTCCATCCATGAAGCAGGGTGGTGGTGACCTGGATCATGCTCTTCCCTGTGCATGGGTCTCTTGAAACCTAGTGATGTTGGGATAGCCATCAGTGGAGTGTGCAGATGCTCCTGATGACACGGGTGTTCATGCATGCTGTCAGTGAGGGAACCGTCGGGCATCTGTGGTGATTCCTCTGTAGGAAGAGCTTCAGGAAGGCTGTCTGATCCCACTAAAAAACCCTCTCCATGTGCTGCCCTTACCCCAGCTTCTCATTTGTGTCAGTCTTTTTCCCTGTTCCTTGCTCCTGGCCAGTGCCAGAAAATCTTGAGGAGTGCCATCCCTTAGCAGGGGGGGACAGCTCAGCTGAACCAGGAGGGGTGGTTTAATGGTTCTGGTTTGCTTCTGCTGGCTCTAGATCGTGCTGACAGAGATGTACTATGATGGGTTTCACCGTTCCTTCTGTGACACTGATGACCTGGACACCATTCATGAAAGCGACTGCATTTTTGCCTTTGAGACCCCAGAGATATTTAGGCCCGAGGGTATCCTCAGCCAGAGAGGTAAGTCCATAGCTCTGCTTAATGCCCACCTCAGGTGTGTGTGAGAGAGGCTTGTTTTGGGAAAGGATATACTTGAGAATAGAAGTCCCACAGGTAGTTGATGTTCTGGTGTATTGATTTCATCTCTTTGTCCAGCTTCACTCCAGCAGACTTCATGGTGTTGTCAGCTGGGAGGTTATCAAGAAGCCATGTACACTCCTTTCTTCACCTTCCCAGGCTGATTCTACACGCCAGGCTGCTTTAATGTGAAATCTGTTGTCAGGCTTAATTTAAAGACCTGCTAGGGACCAGCTGAAGCCATTGAATTTGTGTTATTTAAAATCAGATTGTCAGTGATGAATAAACAGTCTCAGGAATGAACAAACACTTTATCTTTCAAAGCTCAGAAGCCTCAGCTTCTCTGCATCTCCTTCTGAAAGGGAGTAATTGCATCCTGGGTGGATGGAGCATAATCAAAGGCAGATTTTAGTATTGGAAATCATAAGTAGGGTTTGTGTCACTTCAGCTTTTCTTACAGGCAAAGCCGTGAGCGCTTGCCCATACAAAGTGCTGTGGGAAGTCAGTTAGGTGAGCACTGACATTCAGTTTCTTTCTGTACAGAGTCACTGTGAAAAGTAATTGCTCTTTGCAGCCTTCATACATGTGGCAAAAGGGGTCTTGATCCCATGCTGACCTGCTCCTCTGCAGCCCAGGAAGGGTTTTCTGAGGTGGTGCATCAGAGCACTGAAGGCAAAGGACATAAAACTCTTCCTTCCTCCTCATTTTTCAGGAATACATGTGAACAATAACCTGAATAACTTGAAATGTGGCACTGAACACTCCCGAACAATATCTTACACTCAAGGAACAGCCAAGTCTGGAAAACTGGAGCAGTCCTCTCCTAAACCAGCAGCGAATGACAAGATTGTCTTGCTGGTGTGTAACCGAGCGTGCACTGGGCAGCAGAGCAAAAGGTGAGTGGCAGCTTCATTTAGAGCTGCTCTTCTGGCTGCATCCTTAGTTGACCTGGGGCTTACTTACCGTGTAGTGAAAATACAAAGTGAAGGAGCAGCAGCTTGCATTCCTAGCTTGCATTAGGTGCTAAAGAGCATGTTAATGAAAAGCTATTCATGAATGCAGCAAAATACTCCTAATTTTGGTGAACATCAAATAGTCCCATGTTAGTGGGAAGTGGTGAGTGCAGAGCAGCTGGAAGCTGTGTCACCTCTCTGTAAGCTGTCTGCTGCCAGAGAGCAACAAGCACATCTGACCATATCTGTGATGTGTGGAAGTTTCTCATTGGAATCAGACGAGGTGGGGTGAAGTGAGATACGACCATGGCAAAGACGTTTGTACTGACAGCAGACTCAGAATTGTCTCAGCTGCTCAAGTTTGCTTCACAAAACATTATCCCAAGCAGGTCACAAAGCTCTGCAGCCTGAACCTGCTTGAGCAGGGAGCAGGACTGCAGCCTGTTGGAAGGGGCCCACTGCATGGGCAGCTGTGACAGTGTTATCCCAACGTAAGTGCCTCTTCCTTGGAGAGAAGTGTTCATCCAAAGAGTGCTGAGTGAGGAGAGTGGCACTGTCAGAGTCTGGGGACCGATTGCTGAAGAGTAGTCCTTTAATTGCTGCCTCACCTGCTTCTCCTTCCCATAGGTTTGGCTTGCCATTTGTGTTGCATTTGGAAAAAACAATTGCTTGGGATATTCTGCAGAAGGAAATCCTGGAGAAGATGCAGTATTTCCTGCGGCCTGCAGCCTGCCTGCAGGTGAGGCAAATGTCTCTGCTTGAGACTTGCAGCTCTGTGACAGGGACTGAAGGGGTGGAAGCCAGTTACCTGCAGTGATGATCATGCTGCACACACCAAACTGAGAGCTTCCCAATACTTTATGCAATGATCTGATATTCCACTTCTTTGATGCTTTTGTCAGTTTGTAAAAGGGACAAGTAAGATTAGACTGATCAGGGGAAGAAATTGCTTCACCTCCTTATCCTCAAGAAATACTTAAGAGATTAGTGCTGGTGTCTGCACTGGAATCCACTGGTTGCTGGTGTTTGCCTTAAAGAAAAGCTGAAACATTTAGTGCTGGTGTGTTTCTGATGGGAACCTGGTGTCTGCTCTGGTCCCTATAGAGGAGTTGCTGGGTACAAAGCCTCGCTTGCTGTACCTCACCCCTCTAGTAGCTGCTTAGGTACAACTGAGTCCTTGTGAATTTGCTTTCTCACATAAAACACACGTTCTAGGACAAAGTACACCTCAGCCAGGCTGAGAGCAGGTTTGCACTTGGGTAAACTGGGTTTGAGCCATTGAGATGATTTCTTCTCCTTGTTGCAGGTTTGCCCATTCAGCTTGCGAGTGGTCAGTGTTGTGGGCATAACGTACTTGCTACCTCAGGAGGAGAGACCCCTCTGCCACCCAACGGTGGAAAGGTGAGCTCATGCAGGGGTGGAGAGAGGTTTGCCAGCTGGGGCCTCCATGTGCAGCCATGCAGGAAGGGGTGGTGTTGGTGCAGATGTGTGGAATGGACGCAGGCCGTAGGAGCAAGGAAGTGATTGAGTGTCCTCAAGTGGTGTCTGTGATGCCTCCTGGAGTCTGTCCTCTTCCAGATGGAGAGCACAATGGAAGTTTTACTCCAACCATTTTACTTTGTAGTGTCTGTTATTCTTCAGAGATCTGTGGATGTCTGCGTTGTAAATAAGTGTCTGTTTGTTCCCAGAACCAAAGTACTGGGTAATGCAGTTTGCCAGCTCTGCCATGTTCTTTGCTGTATGAATTCCTTGTACTCCTTTGCAAACTTGAGCTGTGTGGGAGTGGAGGAAGGATGGAGGGCGGGCAGAGAGAAGTTGTGCATGTAAAAGATAGACTTGAGACTGACAGTCTAACTTCTGTCTGCTCCTCTCTGCAGGGCATTGAAGTCGTGTGGACAGGGGGGAACTGCTCATGTGAAATTAGTGGTGGAATGGGACAAAGAAACGAAAGATTAGTAAGTATAAAGTAGAAATCCTGAAAGTGTGTTCACCTCAAGGGTGATGCTGTGTGGCTGTGTGAATTGTGCACCCTTCAGCAAACAGGAGACCCCTCAAGCTGCACCCCATGGTCATAGACTTGGGGCTGCTGGGTGGATGTGCTGGTAAATGTGTTGTCTCCCTGATGCAGCTTGTTTGTGAACACTGAAGAGGAATATATTCCAGACTCTGACAGTGTCCGCCAGCAGAGAGAGCTTCATCACCAACCTCAGACCTGCACTTTATCTCAGTGTTTCCAACTGTACACCAAAGAGGAACAGGTAGAGGCAAGACAGGACTCGAGAGGCCTGGCTTGTCCACGTGCTGCACCAACTCCCACACTCAGGACAGGAGCTGTGTTCTGCAAACACTGATTTGTTGAGACAAGAGAACAGTTCTGTAACACAGCAGTAGTTACCAGCCCTGCTAACAGAGATCCTCTGCAGTAAGGAGGAAGCTGTGGGAGGTGCTGTTTCTGGGTTTTTTGCCCAAATGTTGATAGGAGAACTCACTCCTCTGTTCTGCAGTTTCCTCCCTGTGAACCAGAGATGTCTTTTTCTGGCACACATGATAAAGGGTTAGAACATTGTGGCTTCTCCTGGGAATTTACTGCTCTGTCTTGGAGCAGCTGTGTGTTTCCAAGCCTGAGCAGGCCTTGGGTGGGCTCAGGTCAAACCCACTGAGTGGGCCCCTGACCACTGCACACAGTGCAGTGCCCACTGAGCTCATTTCTCCAGGAGCGTGGCTGCTCTCCTTGTGCTCTGCTTGTGGTGGGAGGAGGTTGACGTGGCAGGAGCAGACTGCAGATGGGTCTGATCTGGCCCTTGCCTGGAGCACTGAGTAATCTGCATCTTGTTGCCAGAGGTCTGATCTGCTGTAAGAGAGGATGGTCCTAGAGGTGGACCCATGACTGAGCTTTAATTTGGAGCCTGTCTTGCCTCCTCTTTCCGAAGTGAGGGAAAAGATGTTTGACAGCTTAAAGCTGCCTTAGAATGTGAAAACTAAAACCCACTCCTTCCTCTTCCGTGTAGCTTGCCCCAGATGACGCATGGCGATGCCCACACTGCAAGCAACTGCAGCAGGGTAGCATCACACTGAGCCTCTGGACCTTACCGGATGTGCTCATCATACATCTCAAAAGGTTTCGACAGGTAAGGATGCCTTGATGCCTGCTGCTCGGCCAGGGGGGACCTGGCTGCACCACCTCTTCTGCCCTGTGTATTCCTGTCCTGGATCTGTGTTTCCTCCAGGCCTGGTGCTGCCACTGCAGCTCATGCCCTTGTGTTCACACAGGAAGGAGACCGCAGGATGAAACTTCAGAACATGGTCAAGTTCCCCCTGAGTGGGTTGGACATGACTCCTCACGTTGTGAAACGCAGCCAGAGCAGCTGGAGTTTGCCATCTCACTGGTCACCCTGGAGGAGGCCCTATGGTCTTGGGAGGGATCCTGAGGACTATATCTATGACCTGTATGCTGTCTGCAATCATCATGGCACCATGCAGGGGGGACACTACACAGGCAAGTACCTACCATGTCATGTGTGGTGGGTCTTTGCAGGAAGAAAACTCTTCCATTGGTGTTTAAGTGTCCATAACTTCCTCATCTTTCTTGACAAAAGGACCTAACCCAACTGATAAGGGCTGGCTGTGTAATACTGCAGGGGTGGCTTTTATGACCTTGAGGAATGGAGTAATGCCTGTTAACCCCAAATCTTGTGCTGTATGTTTCTTTCTTGGCTACTTTTTTCCTTCAGAATAATGTAACTGGCTTTTCGTGCTTCAGAAATGCTCCTGGCCACTCAGAGCAGAACTTGCATAGTTGCAGCAGGCTGTTAGACCCAGGAAGTATTTGCACACTGCCTGTGTGCACAGCCAGCTTATGAACTCCTGTGGGCTTGTTCCCACAGCTCCGAGAGCAGCCAGAGATAGACAGAGTTGCTTGGTGGGTCTTAGGATTTGTATGACTCCGCACAGCAGCCCCAGAATGTGCATGTCCAGTTTTCCCTCAGTTTTTGTCTGTAATGATGTCCTGTTCTGAGCAGTGATGCTGGACAAAGAAAATCCTGGAATGGGAGCTGTTTATTGTATTCTCATGACCTCAGGCCCCCATCAGTCAGACTGGAAGAGGATGCATTGCATGAATAAATTGCATGAATTCAGTCATAGCAGATAGGGTCAAGTGTAAGTTCTCAGACAGCAAACCTGACAGTAGCAGGTGTGAGGAAGGTCTAAGAGTCATGTTTTTCCTCTCAGCATACTGCAAGAACTCGGTTGATGGTCAGTGGTACTGCTTTGATGACAGTGATGTTCAGCAGCTTCCTGAAAACGAAGTCTGCAAGCAGACAGCCTACATTCTTTTCTACCAGAGGCGCACAGCAATCCCCTCCTGGTCTGCCAACAGCTCTGTGGCAGGTAAGCCCTGCAGGCACTGTCAGGGAGTGGTGGTGCTTTGTCTGTCATGGATAGTTTGTTCTTCTGAAGGACTTTCTGTCCAGTTTAAGCCCCTGCTCATGTCCCAGACCTCGGTGAGGCTTCTCTGAGCCCGCTGCTGCGCAGAGGGGCCACAGGAAACTCCTACCTCTTCTGTTGAGGGTAGTTGTGTTAAAGGGGCTGCAGAGATGGGGAACCCCCCTCCATGCCATGGGCAATGCTGCTCAGAGCTGCCCTTCTCAAAACCAGGGCATGAAATGGGACAGTCAGTTTCCCTTCCAGCAGAGCTGCTGGTCTGTGGTGGGCAGCAGCTGATCCTGGGGAGGATAGGGGTGGATGCCTTTGGGAAGGGAAGGATTTGCACTGGTTTTGTGGCAGCTCAGGGACTGCCCTCTGCCTGCCTGCTGTTGCACTGCTGCTGTTGATTCACAGTGTACTGGGCTGGGTGCCATTCTGTCTTTCACTTCTGGCCACACTATTTCATACAAGCAGAGACTTGCTCTCAGCAGTGTCTGGATGCTGCGGCTGTGTCAGCCGGCTCCAGACTCCAGGTGCCTGTTGAAGCCGGTGCCACGTGGTATGTACCCAGCTCTCAGTGTCCTTCCAATGTTTCCCGTGTTCTGGCTTGATGTCCATGCTGGTTCCTTGCAGGCTCCACAAGCTCCTCGCTCTGTGAGCACTGGGTCAGCCGCCTGCCTGGCAGCAAGCAGCCCAGCATTGCTTCGGCAGCCTCATCGCGGCGCACGTCTCTGGCTTCGCTCTCGGAATCAGTAGAGCTGACTGGGGAAAGGAGTGAAGATGATGGTGTGTATCAGCACTGCAGTGCATGGGGGCCACTGTTTCTGCTACAAGATGCCTATTAAAATAGCTGCAAAATACATAGTTTGAGGGACAGTTACTCTAGCAGCTGGGGAGTCAGGCACTGTGAGTTCTGGCAGATGGATTCTGGCACAGGAGAGCTTTTCTCTGGTATAAAAATGTGGAGAAAAGCAGGATAGAACCTTAAGGAGCCTTTCAGATAAAGGAAATGCTGTCAATGAAACCTCTCAAGGACTTGTGCTCGTGTTTTTTAGACAAATACATGCACTTCTGGGATCATAATCTTAGTTTTGAGTTTGAATTAATGGCTAGTTTCAAGGACTTCTAAGGTACAAAAACTGTGTTTGGTCTCCTGCTGCTTGTGGATGAGAGGAAAATCTGGGGTTTTAGTTAAAGGCTGCTGCCAGCATATAACCATTGTTAAACTCCTTATTCAGCTCTCATGCAAGAAGCTGTGGCTGCAGCAGGCATGGGGAGGCGAGCAGCATGGTGTAGGTGGGCTGTCGGACACCGGGAGCGCTGTCTGTGGGTGGCTGGGACAGGCAGGGCACAGCTTCAGCACTGAGCTGTCTCTTTGTCTGCAGGAGGGTTTTCCACTCGTCCCTTTGTGCGGAGTGTCCAGCGCCAGAGCCTCTCATCCCGCTCATCAGTCACCAGCCCACTGGCAGTGAGTGAGAACGGTGTCCGGCCCTCCTGGTCCCTGTCTGCGAAGCTGCAGCTGCGCTCCAGTTCACCATCACGCTTCTCTGGGGACTCCCCAGTGCACTCCTCTGCTGCCACCCTGGAGAAGATCGGGGAGGCTGCTGATGACAAAGTCACCACCTCCTGCTTCGGCAGCCTGAGGAACCTCTCTAGCAGCTACCTGGAGCCCTGCGATGGTAGTCGGAGGGAGCACAGGACGGCTCGCAGGGCTCCTTTGGCTGTCATGGAAGGGGCGTTCAGGGAAGAGGCTGTGGTAAGGACATCTAGCTCAGATCTTTCAGATGAGTATGGCAAAAGCTCTGTGCAGCCAGACAGGAATCACCCTGCTTTGGACCCTTTTGATAACAACAACCAAATCGCCTTTGTTGATCAGAGTGATTCTGTGGATAGCTCTCCTGTCAAGGAGGTGAAAGCCCCCAGTGGGACAGGGCTGGCTGCAGAGAAGGCAGATGGCACTCCGAAGAAGGCTCACAGCTCCAAGGGAGCTTCTGAGCCAGACAAAAGTCTGAGGAAGGGACGGACAGTCTTATCTACGCAGGAGACCAAAGTCTCTCATGCTTCTCCTCCACTAAAGAGTGCCCAGAAAGTGTCCCGCTCTAGAAGTAAGACGGACTCCTCTAGGGCCAGCGGGCGCCATGGGTCTCCCGCTCCCACTCAGGCCAGGAAGGACCATAGCACGAAGCCCCTTGAGGTGACTGTCCCATCGGCCCAGCAGAAGCAAAGGGCAGGTTCATCTCCATCCTCCACAGCTGCCAAGAGAACCCCATCGGGCTCATTGACTAAGGGCTCTTCTGCTGGGAAGAGCCGGACTTCAGACCGAAGCCTCAGCAGGGAGGGCTCTAAGCTGAGCCTGGGGTCGGATAAGACGAGCGTTACCAGCAGCTCGAGGACGAGCTCCCCACGGATCAGCCACTCCAGGAGCGACAGCCGGGCCGTGGACAGCAAGCACGTGCGGAGCTCCTCCATGGCCAACCTGCGGTCCCCAAACGTGGGGGTGCGCTCTGCCCTGAAGAGGGACAGCAAATCCGAGGAGAAGGGGTTGTCCTTCTTTAAGTCGGCCTTAAGGCAGAAGGAGACGCGGAGGTCAGCGGACCTGGGGAAGACCACGATGCTCTCCAAGAAGACTGGGAGTGGTGGTTCCAGGTCAGGCAGTAAAAACGTGCTGGAAGACAAATCAGACAAAGCTGTTGTCCCACCGGCCTCCCAAACCAACGCCAACCTTGCTGCAAAGGAGAAACTTGTCCCTAAAGACACTGCCCCCAGCAAACATTCTCTGCTATCCAGTCGCAAGTCCAAGTCTTCCCAGCTAGATCCCGGAGTCCAGTCTCCTCCTTCCAGTGGCAAGCAGGCTGCTGACAAGCCACTGAAGAGGTTACCTTCCAGCATGCAGGTGTCTGTACGGCCTTCTCTGGAACCTCAGTGAAATGCTGCAATCCAGGTGTCTTTTCTTCTGCTGAGAAGCTAATTTATTGAGCTCTTGTTTTTTTGTTCATGTGCCTAATGTCTGTTTTGAGGAGAAGTTAACTGCAAGTTGTTAAAGCGCCTTTTGATTCTGCCATCAAACCAAATAGCCACAGGCAGCCAGCACTGATGCAAGTAGTCTAGCTGGAGTCGTTGTTGAACATGAATGCAGCTGTCCCATAGCACTTGTACAGGAGTCTCTTCATAGAAAATGCAACAAGTTCCTTCAGATTCGAGGTCTGGGATCTGAAAGCCGGTTGTATTGACACTAGTGTGCTTTGTAGAGCTGTGAACTGATATTCCTATGGTCTTGTTCTGAGCAGGCTGTGTCCACGCTGGTGTGGCCTTGTTCTGAGCTGGGGAGGATGCGAAGGAAACTGGGAAGGAGAGACTGCCGCTTCTTATGCTCTCTCTTGACCCCCTCTCCCTTCTCCCTTCCGTTTTCAAGCTTTCTAAAGGGCAATATTTCAACACTAATGTTGTTTCTCAGGTATATACTCAGCCAGTATAGGAGGGACTAGCATTAGTGGATGTGCAGAAAGGTACCTGTGTGTCCGTGTGTCTGTAACAGTTCATTTTGCATTCCAGCAGCTGAAAGTGGGTGGTTGTTTTCCATGAAATGTAACCTGCCTTTTTTGTTGCTATGTCTGCAAAGAGTTCAGCTCTGTCCATACCTGAGGCAACCTCTACCCTCTCCTCTTTAATTACTTTCTCTCTTCTGGAACATTGTACTGAGCAACAGAAGAAACCACTGAGCAGCAGCTGGTTGCCAGCTCCTGGTACCTGTGGGAGGTGGTGGCAGTGCTGTAGGAGAGCTGTCTTCCTGACCCTCTGGTGGGTGATGCTGTAGGACCCCTGTTCAGACTCCTGAGAAGCATTTCCTGAAGTGCTCGGATGCTAAATTGTGGTGGTGTGAGCATAGCACTTGTTACCTAGAGCAGTGATGTTTAGGTAAGCCAAGTGTCATCTTGTCTTCTCTGCCTTCTCTGAGAGTGCTGAGACAGCCTCTTGTGGGGTTGGAGGGGCTGTACCCAACACCATGGGGCAGTTTTCACCTTTCTGAGTGCTGCTGAGTCCCTGCCCTTGCACACTCCTCACCTTCCCCTGTGGCTCTGTCTCTTGGAACCACTCCCCAGCCTCCTGTGGATGAGTCTATCAGGGTTTGAACACTACATCTGGTGACGTCTTTGTTTACATGCCCTCTTACAGGGGAGATTCCTCAAGTTCTTTACTATTCCTCTTGAAAGGTGAATTCCTCAACTCCTTTTGTCTGTGTGGTGTATTTATTTTACTTTATCAAAGTGCTGCCTCTCCTGCTGCCTCTCCTTTATGTTCAGCAGCAATCCTGTAGGTCACGATGGGCAGTGTGCTGGGCGCGCTTGTCTTTGAATGAGGGCTCTGCCTCTCATCCAGTCTGCTGTGGCAGAGCTTCCCTCGGCTTTGCTGCTGGATGCATCTCTTCTCTTGGTGTAGCAAACAGCCCTCAGCCAGGTAGTGACTCTGAGCTGGTCTGTGCCACCTCCTCCCTTGAGGGGATGTGCTGGAGAGCCCGAGAAGCCTTTCACCGAGGTCTGCTGGGCACCTTGCTGCTCTGTGACCACTTGTACTTGAATTGCACACACCTGCAGCAGGCTTGGGAGGGGAGTGTTCTGGGGGAGCTGGCACCAGACAGTGTGTGTGACACTGAGCTGGGGGTGCCGTGTGTGTGACTGAGCCTGCCTGCAGTGCAGCCCTCGCTCTGTCCCCATGCCCTTCCATCCCACAGACCTCCCTGCAGCCCAGCAGCATGCCAGCAGCCTGCGTGTTCTACCAGTGGGCTGGCCTCTGGGCCACCTGAACACCACCATCTCTTAATGCATTTCTCCTCCCAGGCATTGTTTCAGTCTCATTGCAGCAACAACAGTGCATTATTTGCTTCTTAACTGTGCGACTTGGATTATTCTTGGATTATGTTTTGTTACATCCAGCAGAGCAGATAAGACTTGCTTCACATTGTACTGCTTAAATTACTCCCTGCAATGTTGATGTTGGAGTATTTGTTTAAGGTTTTATCTGTATTAAGGTTGTGCTCTTCTCTTCTAAAGGCTCTTGTAGCAAGGATGTGATTCTGGTACTGGTGCAGGCTCGGGGTTGTCTTTTCCTGTGCAGAGCCTGGTTCTCTGTGCTTTGCCATGGGACACTTGTGAAAGGCTATTTTATCAAATGACGTTTTCTTTTGCTGCCATCACTCACTGCAGAAGCTCAGGTGGAAGCTGTGTTTGGCTGTTGAGGTGGTTTTGCTCCTGTGCTGCGTGCCTGGGCTGGAGGGAATCTGAAGCTGTGTCCAAACCAGAGCCTGAGCTGGGTGCCAGTTCAGTCCGTTGCATCTGGGGCATGAGAACGGGCACTGGAGCTCCCGTGTGGACAGAATGGGAATAGGAGGTCCCGGCTTCCAGCAGCTGATGTTAAAAGCAAGCAGTGCAGAGTGTGCCCATGCAGGACCTGTTCTGTGGCTGTGTCAGTCCCGTAGTGAAGCACGTTGGAAACAGCGTGTGCTGCTCCTCTGCATCCCTGCTTTTGGTGTCATGCATTCCAGTGGCGCGTGCACTGCCTTGCACAGGACAGGGTTGAAGAGTGTGGGTCCAGGAAGCAACGATGTTCATTGTGTAGAACCAAGCCTGCTTGCTGGTAAAGTCATGGCTCCATCAGTGATGTAGAGTAAATCTTCCCAAAACTGAATGTAGGTTCTTGCAGTGATGTGGGGAAAAGCATCATCAATCTTCTCTCCTTGCTTTGCAGCAGACTTATTTCATAGCCCTTTCATGCACAGGACCTCCTGTCCATGTGTACTGTGTTGTCCAGGTGTAAGGATGTGGCATGGTACCAGGGAACACTCCAGAGAGGGATCTTCCAAGTCTTAGATGTCAGCATCACCTTGGCTTTGTGCGTTGATCCTTAGAGCAGCAGAGGCTCGAGGCTGTTCTGCAGCAGCCGCTTGTACATGGTCACCTCTTTCTTTAAAACTCACATTTGGCTCTGGAAGTGTTTTCCATTCTGCCCATCATGCACAGTGTGGGGCATGTGGAACGGCCCCTGGTGTGGCTGCCTTGGGGCTGGTGGAGCCTGGGACCTCCACTGGTGACCTGGGTACCTCATGCTGGTGGGAAGATGCCTTCAAAGGGGGAGGCCCAGCAGCATCCTTGTGCTTGGAGTGTGTGTGAGCTCCATGGGAAGGAGGCTGCCAGCCCTCCAAAGGGCTTTGTGATGTGTTTCTGATCAGCTCTGGGTTGAGCTCACCTTCATCAGCCACATGTAACTGCTATCCCAACCACATCCCTAGTCTGACACTTGCTCCTGCTCCTGGAAGTGGCCCGGGGGGTGCAGGGAAGCAGCATCTTCATCCCAGCGCCAGGCTCCTGCTGGAGTCACGGAGGGGAATTCTTTTTACCCTTTTCTGGGCTGTGTCTTTTGGGTCGTGTTTGGTAGTATACAAATTATAAGCACATTTTCAACGACGCGTATTAAAGAGGCACCTTTTATTTGTATTAATCACGTTTGATAGACAATTTGGTGCCTGCAGTTCTCTGTAACCTGTGTCTCACTTTGGGTGTATAAATCCTTAACCCTGTCAAACTTATCAAATATGGCTAAATAAAAGAAAAAAGACGCTTAGGATAGACAATAGCAGCTTAATTACAGAACACTTGGTCCACTGTAAGTGCCCTCATCGCCTCCGCTGCGGGGTCCTTTGCTTTCCAAGCTGAAGCTGGAGCATGAGCACCCATCCTGTCTCAGCAGCGAAGCTGTGCATGGCAGCTCCCTCCTCCCACCGCATGCACTGGACTATGCAAGCGCTGCTGCAGGCACCGGGCTCTGGAGCGGCGCTGGAGCCTGGCTTGTGTTCGTGGTGTCAGCACATAGGAGCATGGCCCCGGGTTCCTGCTTTGTTTGCACATCTCTGATCCTTTCCTTCGCAGGCGTTACTGACCAGGCTGGAGTGTAGCACAACGTTGGTCAGAGGGATCCGGAGTGCTGAAATGAGAACAAACTGGGTTTCTGTCTGTATTGTTTTCTCTTTATTTAGCAGGCAAACCCCATCCGTGCTGTGTCCGTAGCCTGCATTTCCCATGAACAGGACACGCTGGGAGCAGAGGCTCTGCCTGTACCCACACGAGCACCCAAACCTGGAGGTCTTGGTTGAGTTTCCGTGCTCAGGGTGTTGGGTGGGCTCCAGGTCCCTCTCCCCATGGGCTCTGTGCCCATCCCCTGTGAGCAGCCAGCACGGACAGAGTTTGGAATTGACACTGCAAACAGTTTTCCTGTTTCCTTTCTTTTTTCCTGTATCTCTGTCATTTGCCTCCTAATTGGAAATAATTTGGCAGTATCTGATGTTACCTGTGGAGGGAACTGAAATTTAGTTTTAATCTGTGGTGAGATGAAAGCACATCATGGTTCTTGTCACAAAGCACCCTCAAGCATTTACTATTAGGAGCTTTGTTTTGTAGAAGAAAAGCACCTCAGGACCTGCACCGTGTCTACATTGGGTCTAAAGGCTCAGGGAGTCTTTGTGTTATTAAGGTGGCAGCCTCAATGTCTGCAGCCAGTGTGTTCTAAAGACACAGATTAAACCTGAGTGGAGACAGCGCTCCCCTTTCACCCGAGGCCCTGCAGCACAACCACGTTAGGTGCGGGTACCATTTGTGCAGTGCAATAAGAAACCATTTCCAGGTGCTCCATTGCCTTGGGGGGGTGACACAAGGGAAGCCAGGCTCCAAGCAGCTGGATTACCTTCTTGTGGCCTTCCAAGGATGGGTTTGTCCAGGTTTGCTCACCAACTGTGCCTCACCATTGGTTAAAATTGAATTTTAAGTCCTGGTGCAAATGCAGTTTCTCTTCTGGACACAATGTCAGTTTTACACTGGAATCTACAGTTGTGACGACTGTCGCATCACTGTACACCAACCTGGGCCGTGGGGCTCCCCACGCTTGGCCATTCTCCTCTGGTTTAGTGGGTTTGGGCTGTACCGCAATGGGGGACGCAGGCTGGCTGTGCTCGGGACCCAGCGTTGTACCATACCTTTTAAATTATTTGAGGACAAGTGCATGAGACTGTGTCAATGCCTTTTATTATTTATTTGTATGGTTTATTATTCAAGGTGTATGCACTTTTAATAATGCAGAATTTATATTTTTATGTTAAAAGTCATTTTCTTTCAGAAAGAAGAGTTTGAATATGAGGAATTGGAATTAAGTGCAAAAAGGGGAATATGTAATAAAATACAATAAATTTATTACTAGGCACCCTGCCTGTGTGAGTGTTTTTCCAGGTCCGGTGTGGGATGGGAGCAGGGGTGAGGGCTGTGACATCCCACTGCATCCCAGCAGGGCTGCCCCTGTGGGAACAGACCCATGTGCTGGGGAGGGGGAGGCCGGCTCCTGCTGCACCCCTGGTGTTGGTCCTGATGCTTCCCTCTGCACACACCAGCACCCAGGTCCTGCTCCCGTGTGGCCCTGGGGTGCAGGACATGGACACCCAAGGACCCTGGTGCTTGTGGGTTTGTGAGCCCCATGGGCAGGGGGATGAGATCTGCCTTCTCTTTGGGGTCTGGGGCTCACCCCCAGCCAGGGGTGTCCCCTGTGCACCCAGCCCTGCCTGTTCCTCCCCATAAAGCCTTGGGGTGCCCAGAGAAGCTGTGGCTGCCCCATCCCTGGCAGTGCTCAAGGCCAGGTTGGACACAGGGGCTTGGAGCAGCTGCTCCAGTGGAAGGGGTCCCTGCCCGTGGCAGGGGCTGGAGCTGGAGGAGCTTTGAGGTCCCTTCAGCCCAAACCTGTCTGGGATCTGTGGTGCTAAACACTGTTCTTTGTTCAGCAGGGCAGGCAGCAGTGACCCTGTGGCCATGGAGCAGAGCACAGCCTGGTGAGGAGGATGGAGGAAGGAGGACAAGCCCCAGCCTGCTGCAGGTGACACCCGGGGCTGGGTGAGCGGCGGCTGCTGTGGGCATGGCTGGGGACCATCCCCATGGCTTCTGGGCTGCTCGGGGTGAGTGATGTGTGAAGGGCTTCAGCAATCCAGTGTGTTATCTGCTGAAGGATTCCCCCTGTGTGCTTACTTGTGTCTTCCCACTTGCAGCGCAGGAGTACAAGACCCATCCCTTTATTGCACAACAGAGAGTGATCATGTAATGTATGGAAATGGGATGACAAATGTCATATTAAATCACGGGGTCATCACTTATTTATAGGTGATTATATTAAAGAGATATTAATGTAGCCAAAGGCTCAGAATTAGAGTTAATATATTTTTGTTTATTACATTCACCAGGATTCCTCCGATCCAGGTGGGTTTTATGGCCACTTTATTCAATAGAGATCCCACTACAGCTCCTGAGACCCAGCTGGGAGGGCGGAGAGGCCGACTGGGAAACACTGGAGAGCTGTGATCCTGGAGTGATGCTGTTTGACTGCTCCCTCGTGTGTGTGGGTCTGTGGTGGGTGCTCCATGTACTGGGGGCAGGTCGGGACACGAGTGGTTGCTGGATCTGGGTCAGGAGGGGAACCATGTCTGGGCACAGAGCTGGGGCAGATGTTCGGGTCCTGGGCTGGGATTACGGCTGCGCTAAGCCAGGATTAGGTCCCTGTGGAGCGAGGGGCAGGTTCCTGAAGCCCCAGGGAGGTTGGGGTGCCCAGAGTGCTGGTTGGGGGGCACCCGACTTGTCCCTGTGCCCTGGGGCAGGGATCCCCACTGTGCAAACCAGGGGAGCTGGGTGAGGAACCACTTGTTGGGCTGGAGGCTCCGACCCCATGGCTCCATCAGGTGAGGGCAGGGGCTGGAGGCTCCAACCCCATGGCTCCATCAGGTGAGGGCAGGGGCTGGAGGCTCTGACCCCATGGCTCCATCAGGTGAGGGCAGGGGCTGGAGGCTCCAACCCCATGGCTCCATCAGGTGAGGGCAGGGGTGGTTGTGCCGGTGGCGGAGGAGGATGGATGTGCTCCCTGCAGGCAGCTGCTGTCCTTTGGGGTATTTATTAACACCCGGTGCTGCCGAGAGCGGAACAAACCCCAGTGAATTACAATGTATTAGCGCTGTCACCCGCACCCCCGCGTCTTAAATCCTGTTCTAATTAGGGTATCACTTTTCCTTTCTCAGCACTTTCTCCCCTCCGCTGGTATCGATCCTCTCTCTGTGGGGACCTGACCAACTGTTGACAATTGATGGTAACATAAAACCCGTCCCTCTTGTAGCAAACCGGCTTTTAGTGCAGTGCAAACCGCTCACACCGGCCCTGCACCGTGATCCAATGGATGCAGCAGCCGAGGGCATCCCAGTGCCCGGCCGCTCTGCACATGGGGGTGTTACTGCAACACCGAGAGGGCTTTCGGTTGTGGGAATATCTCATACACACAAATGGGCCCCAGTGACACCTGAGAGTGCTCCCAGAGCCTTGCCTGGCTGCTGGACACCCCGGCTCTCATGGACAGTGAGATGGGGGCACTGGTGCGGTCACCGATGGAACTGGTGATGGAATCGCGCTTTCCAGCTCCTGGGGGATGCTGATGTGCAGGGGCAGAGCTCCAGCTCCCTGCGGGGCTCATCCCCCTGTGCCACTGAGCAGCACCCCACGGTCTGCCCCATGGTGTGGGGTGGTGGTCACAGCCCTGGGGCACAGAGCCCAGCCACTGCCTCAGGCAAAGGGGTTGGCACCACTTAGCTGGTGCCAGTCCTGCTCCCTCCCTCTGCAGACATCAACCCGGAGACGAGAGCCTCAGTGCATCCAGGGATGCAGCCTCAATGCATCCAGGGATGCAGCCTCAATGCATCCCTTCTCCACGTTAACTTCCTCCAGTAAAGCAAACCAGTAACAAACTGCATGTCCCCTTAATGACCTGGGTTCCTGAGCCCCCTGTGCGGTGGGGATGGCTGCAGGTTTGCACTCTGAGCCAGCGGTGACGAATTGATCCTTCCTGCAGGTATCGAGTGTTTCCCCATCCATTCATCAGCCCCACAACAAATCCGCTGTCGGCCGCGGCTGACGTCCCATTTGAAACCCCTCTGGCGCAGGGGGAGCAGGGACCTCATCATTCTTTAATGCACTGCAGCTCCTGCGCTCATGCAGTATTTATAACAGAGCTGTTATTTACCAAACAAGGAGCGCTGGTGGGAGCCCTGCTGGGTGCAGCCTGGGCAGCTCCCTGCCCCTGCCTGGGGTGTCCTGCCCCACATGCCTCAGGACCTGGGTCCTGGTGTGGCTGCAGCTGCATGATCCTGCCCGGAGCTTGCTGTGGATGATAGAGGTGGTGGCTGTGAACAGGGGACACTGCTGTGGGTGGAAGCTTCAATGCTGGGAAACCTCCAGGCCCTTCACTTGCCCCTGCTCCAGCTCCCCTGGTCCCTTTGCCACTCTCCTCTGTTATGAACACTGCTGTGCGGGTTGAGGCTGGTGGTGAACAGATCATCATGCACTGGTGTACCCAGCTCCCATTCCAAGCACATCACTCCCTGGGCATCCTGTCCCTCCATCCCTGCCCTACCAGCCCTTCCATCGGGGCCAAAAGCACCACTCCATGTAGCACAGGCACTGTCAGCTCGTTCTGGGTGTCACCACTGGGGTCATCTCTGCTTTCCTGCCTTTTGCTGTGTCTGATTCTTTTCCTATTGAAATGAGTTTCTCTGGGATATGGGGGTGACTCCTTCCCGAGCCGCACAGGGAGCAGCACATGCGCTCGGTTCCTTTCTAATCCAGGAGGATCTGGTTTCCTGGTGCATTCCCAACGCCCTTGATGCAGTCCCATAGGTCAGGCTGCCCAGCAGGATGGCAGCGCTGGGGCCAGGGGGGTTCTCCCTCCACTGCTGCTCCTCACCAACAGCTCTATGCTCCAGCCTGTCAATAGAGCAGCATCTGACAGCTCTGTGGTGAACACATTTCTCCTGTAACAGGCACAAGTGTGAATGCTGCAGAGCAATTCCTGAGGCCCTTGGGATGGTCCTTAAGCATGTTAATAGTTTGCAAATGATTTACGCTTGGGCCCCAGCAGACGATGTGCTGCACTTCAAGGGTATGGGTTACCCGTTAGAGTGCAGGCACAGGAGGCACTGCAGGTGACATTACTGCTGCAGGGAGTGAGCCTACAGCGGCCCTTTGGGTTACAGGAGGGGTCAAGCGCTGCTGCCCCGCTCAGGGGTAACGGCTCCTCCTTCTGCCCCAATGAGAGCCGCAAACCCCGCGGGTCCTGTGCCTGCTGCTGCTGGAGGCTCCAGCCCCAGTGGGTCTTGCAGTGGGTCTGCCCTGGGCTGGCCAAGCCCCAGCCGGGGCTGTGCCAGGCTGCGGATGTGCTGGTGCCAGGCTGCCCCACATCCAGAGGATGGGATGCTGGGGAAGACCTTGCTCTGCTCTTGCCTGGGCAGTCTGGGGCCCAGGGGTCTCACTGGTATGAGATGTCAGGGGATGGAGAGCTGCTGCCCCCATTTGGGTAAGAGCAGGCAGGGGCTTCAGGGCTTGCCCTGGGTTCCCCTCAGAGCCTAGAGCAGAGTTAGATGTGTGCAGAGTGGCACTGCACAGTGCGATGCTGTCGTGGCTTGATGCTGATCTGTGGAATGGCAAAGCTCTGCAGCCAAGTGGGTCTCATGGACTTGGGGTGCTGGCAATGGGGACACGTGTGCCCAGGGTGCTGTGGTGTCCCATGGGTGCCTGCAGTGGCTCAGTGGATGCAGGTGAAGGAGATGAGACCTCGCTGCTGTACAGTGGGTGCTGTTGGTACCAGGACTGTATGAGCTGCCCCATTGCTGTGCCAGCTTCATTATGGTGGGATTAATGCTGGTTATTGGGCTGGGAGTTTTATCACCTGAATGTTCCCTCTGAAACCGAGTTCAGCTCAGGTTTATTACCTGGCACATAAATAAAAGTGCAGGTTTATTTTGCCTCCTTGTTCATCAGAAAGGAATGAAAATGTAAGCAAAATATTAAAAATAAAATAGACTCCATTTTACTTTAATTGACCTTTGATTTTAACTTAATACCTTCCCCATGTTGCTGCTTCAGCCTTTAATTTCTCTGGGTGAAGTGGCTGTGTTCAATGATTCATTCTGTCCCGAGGCAAAGCACACACTGTAATTGGTTTTTAACTTCCTGGAATGTCAAAGCCAGGATTGAAATTTTACGTATCCCACCACCAATTCAATACCGGCTTTAATAATAATGTTGCAGAAAGGAAGGCAGATTTACAGCTGTACAGAAATGTAATCAAATTTTGAGGCAGAATGCAATAAGTCCAAATGCTGGTTTTCATTTGGAAGCTTGTTAGATAAATGTGGTATCACCTGCGTGGTTCCCAGAGTGTTCCTGCTGCTCCCTGCACATGGAGCGTGGCTGCTGGAGCTGCTGCCTGTGCCACTGCTCCAGGCTGGGCACCGGTTGTACCATGGGCATGGAGCACGTGGGGTGGCCGCATGGGTTTGGGATGCCCCTTGCCAGGTCCTGCAGCCTGGGATGAGCTGATGGGAAGCATGTGGATGGGAGCTGGTTGTGATGGCATCTGCCCGTGTCCACCCCATGCCCGTGCAGTGCTGTGGTACCCACCATGGAGCTGCTGCCAGCCTCCTGCTCTGCCGGCCGGGTGCTGCTGGGGCAGAGCCCCCCTCGTACACTGCACATGCTAAATAAGTAATCGAATTTGGCCAATTAATGTCTGATAAAAACTAATAACCTTTCTCTCCCTCTCTCATTACCCAATGACCTCCAGCGATCCATTAGTGTAACAAATGATATGCGAGTGCTCCGCATGGCTAATGGCTCTGGATTAAACCCAGTGACACCCAATTCATCAGCGCTCCCGCACCGCACAGCCCGTCCCGCTGGGCTCGCGTCCATCACAGAAGGCCGCTCTGTTCCCTCATCCCTGCCCTGCTCTGGCCGCAGCCATCGGTGCTGGGCTGGACCTGGCTTCACCCTGCACTGGGGCTGCACTGGGGCTGCAGGAGAACCCGTTTGGGGACCCCATGGTGCTGTGCCTCAGTGTGGCCGATGGCCCCAGGCTCTGTCATCTCCCTGCCCCACTGCTGCCCTGCTGCACACAGCTCTGCTGTCCCTCTCTACCCAAGCTGTCCTACAAAGCCAACTAAGCTGAAATTATTTCCTCTTGAAAAGCCTTTAAATAATGCATGGCCCTCACTTGTGCTGCTCAGTGTTCCAAAAGCCACGGGGCCGGTGCTTCCCACTGTGTGTTTGTGTCTGTTTGCTGTGGGGCCACAAATCACCCTTGGCTGGGGTCACTACAGATTCCCTCTCAAGGCAGCATCACCACCGCTGGGATGCTGGGATGCCAGGCACTGCCTGCATGCAGTGGGATGTGGTGCTGAGCAGCACTGGGTGAAGCTGGTGGGAGCTGGACACCAGTGTTGGGTACCATGGGCCCTGGTGCATGCAGCTTTGGGTTGTGTGGAGTGTCCCCACAGAGCAGTGACAGCTCCTGGGGCTCTCACCCACTGGGTGCCCACGGTCCTGGCTGCCCATGCAGCTCCTGTCCTGTTCTCAGATAATGGTGAGAACCACTGAAAACAGCCCTAAAAACAGCCCCCAAAGAGCCCAACCTACCAGCAAATGGATAAGAAGCTGCTGAAGGAGGGGTAAGTAAACCAGGGGAACTGTCAGCAAAGCAAGGGTGTCCCATCCAGAGCAGTGAGGGAGATGTTTCCCCTCCTGTGTCAGTGTTGGATGGGTTCCTGTGTGCTCTGTGTGGTTTTGAATGTTACAGTCAGAATTCACCCATCATTTGTCAGGATCCCAGGGCTCCAGAGCTCACATCCCATCACACAGGGCTCGGGTGGGATGGTTCTGGGTCACTTGGATGGAGATCACACCCCTGAGCATGGGGGGGTCCCTGGTGCCAGTCTCAGAGCACACGGGCACTGGAGGGGCCGCAGCCCGGCCTGGCAGAGCAGCATGAACAGAGCCCTCAATAACCAAACCCCATTTGTGATTCTGTTTCTTCTCTCGCTTCAGTTTTTAACCCTAATTACAAATAATCCTCACTGTCAGCCTGGGGAGCAGAGGAGCTGCTTCTATGGGATGGTGCAGTCATCACCGCTGCTCATGGGTTTGACTGTGGTTTGTGCTGGGAGCTCTGGGACCAGCTCTGATGCTTGAGCTCCATCGTCTGCTGGGGCGTCCATCCGAGCTATGGCTGAAAGGGAGGCACATACCAAGAGGTTGGGACTGGATGAGCTTTAATGTCCTCTCCCACCCAAACCAATCTGGGTTCTATGGTTTTATGAATCATGCAAGCCCTTGGAGCTTCCCTCTTGATCCTGAAGGGCTGGAAAGTGGTGCTGGGTGGGAGGAGAACACATTGTACCAAGAGACAGCCGAGTGAGTGAGTGAGTGAGTGGACAACTACGTCCAATTAGCCTGACATTAATCTTGGGCAAATGGGTGGAAAAACTAATGCAGGATTCAATTAATGGGAGAATTAAAGCCTGGGATATAAATTCATGCCTGTCATAGGAAAGAAGCAGGACCTGTCAGACCAGCCTGGTTTCGTTCTCTGATGAGAGGTGGCACAGCCATGACAGCTCCGGACGGGGTCACTCGGTGCTGTGATGCCCTGGTTAAAAGGGTGCTGTGAAGTGAAGGACCAGGAGGGGACGTGGCCCTGCCACTGGCATCTGCCTGGGGGACACCAACCCGCAGGGCACTGGTGCTGTGTGAATGGAGCAGAGACCTGAGTAAGGCCCCACTGCCCTGGGGCAGTCACTGGCCTATTCCAATGGGAATGCCGGTGCTGCCCTAGGTCATGTGCCAGCTCTCAAGGAAATGGTGCCTTGGCAGCAAGTGTCAGATTCACTTTGTTTTCCCAAACCCTTATGTGAAGATGGTTCTGAGCACAGCAAAAGCCCAAAGACCCAAATCCATGTGATTATGAAAGGCTTTAATTAACCATCATATTCCCTTTTATCAGAGCTCCAGCAACAGATTTATGCAGCTCTTGTCTCATCCCTCTGCACCATCCCAGTGCCTGTTTCAGGATGAAGGGAGAGCCCCCGGCTGGGTTAGCACAGGGCTCTGCCCACGTTGCTGTTGTCTCCAGCACCATGGCCCTGATCAGGTCCTCGTGTCCCAGTGCTCAGCATCAGCTGCTGGTGCTGCTGGTGCTGCTGGTGCTGCTGGGCTGTGCTCAGGACACACCATGCTCTGGCTTCATTCATGGCATTTGCTCTCCAGACCTGGGTGCTCCTCCAGGAGCTCTCAGGCGGGCTGGGGACGTGCAGTCTGTGACCCACAGTGTGCCGTGCTGCTCAGCCCATGGTGCACATTACGGACCCCACGTGTCCTTGGAGTGTAGAGCCCCATTAGGGTGCATTAGGACACCACGACCGATTGCCTTTCTGCCCTAAAATACTGCAGCAGCTTTTCCAACAGAGCAGTGATGGAAATGCTGCTGCTGCTGCTGTGTGTCCTGTGGGTCTGCTGCTTGGGATCAGCGCTGGCAGGTCAGAGCCACCCTGGGCCTGCAGGAGCTGCACCTCCAAAGGGGATGGCTGTGCCCAGTGCAGCATCTGGGGTGCTCTTCACATCCCCCCGCTCCAGCAGCTCGGCCAAGGCAGACCCTCAGGTGAGGATCACACACGCTATGGGGTGCGGCAGCTGTGGCACATTCGGGTCTGTGCAGTGCCCTGGGCAGCACCATGGGGCCAGCAGTGCCCCAGCTCTGCAGTGCCCATGCAGGGTGGCACAGGGAGCCCGGAGCAGTGCTCGGGTGTGCTGTGAGTAATGGTTCAACTCCTGTTTCCCTGGGCTGGCTCAGATGAAGTCCCACTGAGCACTGGGGCTGCCCTGTCCGGGGTGATGCTCCTGCGGTGCAGGCAGCACATCACGGCTGGAGCATCCCAGTGCCTTGTGCCTGCTGGTGCCCATGGAGGTGATGGCAGCAGGGCTGGTGGCTATGGAGCGCCCACAGGAGCTCTGTGGCTTCACCACCGGCATGAACCTTTCCTGTTGTTCCTGTCACTGTTTCAGTGTCATTTGGGCTGATCTCAGGCCCTGCATCCCGAGCACATCATTGGTCTCCTGCTCCAGCCTGCAGCAGGGACCCAGCACGGGAGATGGTGCCTGCGGCTCCTGGCTGCTGGAGCCAGGAACCCGG
The DNA here is from genome assembly GCF_012275295.1 of Melopsittacus undulatus. Lineage (NCBI taxonomy): Eukaryota > Metazoa > Chordata > Aves > Psittaciformes > Psittaculidae > Melopsittacus > Melopsittacus undulatus. Next base: position 578,598 of record NC_047534.1, on the reverse strand, counting down.
CTGGGCAGGACGAGCAGGGCTGCAGAGCCCTCCTCTCCTCTCCACGTGCCTGCAGATGCTGTTCCTGCCATGAGGGATGTTTATCTGGGGGAAAGAAATGAGGTCTTAACCAGATGGTGGGGCTAATAAATTACTCAGGAAAGGCAAACGAGAACATGCAGCCCACGTCTCCTCTGTGCATCCATTGCAACGTGCCAAAAGAAATCTGTCTCAGGAATGATTTCAGAGAGGGTAATTTCTGCTTCCCAGTTGCTGTCATACATTAGCAATATCTGAAATGCCTCCAGTTGGTTACCAGTGGTGAGGAGCAGCCAGGGGCTGCCATGGATGAGAAGCACTAAGAGAAAATAAATTAGCCTCTTGCACTCAGCCCTTCCCTCAGCTGCCGAACCACGAGTGATGAGAGGCTGTTGCTTAAGTAACGACCAGAATAATGAGGAGCACAAGATCCACAAGGGAATATTAACTTGGAGGAACAATGGTTCCTTCCCCTTTTCAAGTTCACCCCAGCAGCCCCTGTCCTGGTGCAGAGGTGGGCTATGTCCTACCAGAGCACCATGAAGGGTGCTGGGAGTGCCAGTGCAGCCCATGGCTGTCCCACAGCAACCTCTGCCCCACACCTCCAGTGCCAATGCTCTTCCCTTCTCCTCCCTTCACTTTTCCATGGCAGTCCATCCCCTCCCATCCCTGTAACCACCCCAAACCAGTCACCTGCAGCCAGGGGAACTGCTCACACACCAGCCCTGCAGCAAGGGAAGAGCCTGAGGAGGTGGCCAGGGGCCAGCCTGGACCATGCAGGTAGATGGCATCTTCTCAAGTGTAATTGAAGCAAGCAGGAGGAGCCAGAGCTCATTGATGGCCCTGGCTGAGCCCAGTGCTGGTGCCCAGCGAGGGCAGGAGCTGCAGCTGTGGTCACCGGGTGTCTCCAGCAGAGCTAACAGGGAGCACCTGGAGGAAACAGGGAGCTGAGGAGCAGCCCCATGGATCGGCCATGCATGGATCACCTCCTCCCATCTGGTTTCCCTGCAGCACAGGGGCTGCTCTGGCTGCAGCACCGGGGGCAGGATGTGGTTCATGAGCCTGGTGTGACTGTTGGCACGGGGCTGTGCCTTGGCTCTCCTTGCAGACGGACAAGCCAGGACAACTGTGGAGTAATGAGGTTTCCAAGAGGCACTGACATCTGCCTGAGGATGCTGGGGCTTGCTCTGCAGAGCCTCCAGGGCAGGCTCTGTGCTCTGCTGGATGCAGCCTGGCTCCATCACTTCACAGCACTGGGTGATCCCTGCTTTGGGTGCAGCCTGGCAGCTCCTGCTGCTGCGATGGGGCCGGCAGCACACACACTGCTGGTACTCCAGGCATGAAATGGCTTAATCAGCGGCTCGGTAACGTGCACCCTGAGCATTGGCAATCTGTCCCCTCTCATTGCTCCGCTTGCAGCTCACGTTGCTCTAACTGCCAGTTTCACTCATGCCCATGCAAGAGCCTCTGAGTGGGGCTGAAGCAAAGCCGAGTGCCCACAGACAGGGGCAGAGCTGGGCTGGGGAATGGCAGGAACCTGAGGGTGTCTCATTGCTGTGGATCTGCTTTATGCAATAACAATCCCTGCCCCAGAGGGTGCTTGGGCATTGGAACAGGCTGCCCAGGGCAGGGCTGCAGGCACCGGCCCTGCAACTGTTCCCAAACCACACAGACGAGGCCCTCAGTGTCATGGGTTACTGGTGGCCCTGGCAGTGCTGGGGAGCGGTTGGACTCCATCTCAAAGGTGTTTTCCATCCTGTTTGATTGTGTGATGCTGTGATCTCAGGTGCCCTGCAGGGTCCTTCCCCTGCAGTGCTCTGCCCTGGCACCTCCAGTTCTGGCCCTTCTGCTGTGTCCTGACCCTGTTCCTCTGGAGGCTGCTCTCTGACAATGGGTTTCAAAGGTGCCTCAGTGCTGTGTGAGCTCCCCCTGCTCCTGCACTCCCTGTGCCCTGTGTCTCACTCCAGGCAGGAGCAGTTGTGCAGCTGCTAACGGGGCTGACTGGGCTGGAGCTCTGCTGTGCTGTAAGCAGCACAAGGAAGCTCATCCCTCAGACAGCAAACAGGAGCCTCCTGAATTTCAATTCCTTTATCTCCTCTGGCTGTGGGAGTCACTGGGGGAACATTACCCTGACTTACTGCTCCTTGTTTGTATCCACTAACAATTATATGGGGGTGCAGTTTTGAGAACTACCTCATTTCACAGTGTGTGATTAATGATGGTAATCTTCTTTCCCATTTAGCACTTTGTTAGATACCTGTTGCAGCTGCAGCTATCCCCAGGAGGACACGTGCTCACTTCATGCGCTATTGCAGGGAAAACAAGGCATTCTTCCACTGAGAAAAGGCAAGGAAACAAGCTGAAATGGGGCTGTAGGTATTCCTTGTCTGGTTTCCTCCAATGCCCTTTTCTATCCATCCCTCACATGCAAGCAGCAGGGAGGAAGTCATTTCACTGTGGGCTCTCCCCAAAGGAATTACAGGGCTGTACTGGAGCTTGCTTGGATTCAGGTCAAGATAAGATTTGCTTGTTCCTAATCCTCTCAGGTTGATGCAGTGCTGAGGAATCTGCCATAGCTGCCTTGGCTCATGGTGGGATCACCGCTGGGAGCCTGGCACCAGGGCTGGATGGGGCTGCTCTGCCTCAGGTCTCAGCAGTGACGATGGTGGGAGCTGAGGGGTTTTCGGCTCCTGCCATCACTGGGACAGGATGCACTGGGAACCGCACGGCTCTGACATCTCCTGCTGAGCTCCATAAGTGCAAGGCTGGCTCTGAAGAACGAGGAGCGTTTTGAAGGTGCTGCCTTTTGGGATGGAAGCAGAATGTGCAGAGAGCCCTGAGCACACTGAGCCCATGGGGAGGGTGCCCTCCAGCCCTGTGGAGGGCAGCAGGAGCAGGCAGGGTCTCCAGCATGGCCTTACTGGGACCAGGCTGGCATTCCCAGTGCTGAGGAGGGATTGTGCTGTGCCATCGGCAGAGCCCGTGCCCACTGCCTGTGCCCCATGGCCTTGCAGTGCTGGTGTGGCATGGCCAGTGGGCACAGGGCTGCTGGTGGCTGCAGGTTCCAGGGGAGGCAGCTCTTGGCAGCATCACTGCTTGGCAGGCAGCAGCGCAGGAGCGATGGCATTGAAATGCTTGTGTTGATGTGGCAGAGGCAGCCCTGGGACATCAGCAGGCGATGATTTGCTGGTAAAGAGGAAGATGACAATACTCTCCATCAAAATCATTACAGCACCGTCCCTTGGAGCCAGCAGCCGGAGCGCTGCGCAGGCTTTCCTGCTTGCCGGCTTTTCCTAACCAGGGGAGTTTTAATGGCCCTGAGTGCAGCTCCGGCCACCAGGCACCATACACCGAGCACCGTGGCTCCTGCTGACTGCACTGAGCACACGGCATGGCCAGACCCGTGCTCCCAGCCCCAGGCTGTGCGAGGAGCCCTCCCCGCTCCACTTATCCCTACAGAGACAGCGTCAGAACGAGCTTGTCAAGTGAGCTTTTCTGTCTGGGTAGGAACGGGGTTTGGAGCTCCTCACTCACTGGTAAACAGTTTTAGTGGTCCCCAGCCAAATCAGCCACAGCGAAAGCAAACATCAGCATGAGCCAAGGCGGTCCCTGCAGGGAAATCACTGGCCACAGAAGGAAACAGAATGTATGATGGCTTCAGAAGACATCCATTAAACTGTGTGCTGAAGTGATTCATGGTGCTGGTAGTTAGGCTTTAATTAGATCTTAATCACGTAATTTCATCTTTGTTTTAGAAATTAGAGCTTAATGAGTGCGCTGCTCTCATCACAGCACCGTGGATGAGCGCAGGAGGATCACAAGGCAGCGGCAGAGATGGGACAGAGATTATCTGCTGGTCTCGCATCATTATGTCTTAAATACACAAGTACATTTAAAGCACATGGATGCAGCAGGGCCTCAGGGGAGGGGGAGAGGGTGGGAGCTGCACAAGAGGAGGGTATGGGCTGCAGCCTCTGCTCTTGAGACCAGCAATGCCCTTCCCCATGGGGACGGGCACCTTTGCCCTCTCCCTCCTGAGGATGCCCTTGGCCCTGCGGGGTTGTGAGCCCAAGAGCACCATGGCAGAACAGTGTGTGATGACAAGAGATGGATCGCAGGTTTCACTGCAGCCGGCAGGTTGGATCCTTCAAGGATTAGCTGCAGAGTGATTAACCTCAGTCATGTCTGGGCACTTCCCTTTTCGTGTTGTCGTTTGGAGCATCAACACATGGATGTTGGAGCATCAACACACTCGTGGAGCTGCTGTGCCCTGGGGTGTAGGGGATGGACCTGTCCTGAATGGCGCCGGCAGCCTGGAGCATGCACTCTGCAAACACACACAAACCCTGGACACGTCTCCAGGAGAGGATTTCCCCCCTTGCCAGCTGCGGGGATATGTCAATACCTGCTGCAGAGGATAACTCTGTTCTTTACTGAGTCACACGAACTCAATTCAAGTTTGCCTGGTGAGTCCACATGGCAGGGCTGGAATAATGCTGCAAACCAGAGCCCAGCCCCATGGAGCCAGACTCATCCCATGCCCTGCACAGGAGCTGTGCCCTGCAGCGCATCCCTCCCCTGGCAGGGGCAGCAGAGCTTTCACTTGGGTCTCAGCTTCCTTTTGCCTTCTGTTGGGCTCTGCCTGCCCCTGCCCTTGACTCCCTGCTTGGGAGGTGAGGTCCCAGCTTTGTGTCCCTTGCTGTGGTGCTGCAGCAGGTCCTGAAGCTGAGCACCCCCTGTCCTTGAGCCCTGCCTGCCCTTGCTGCGGATGGCAGCAGGCCCCTTCCCACCTTCCCTTTCCTGCTTATTATGCCACATGAGCCACTTGAACTCATTACTGTGGCAGATTATAGGTCCCCAGGTAATAACGTGTATTCAGATAATTACTAACAGATCCTCTAATAGGAATGAACTCAGCTGAAGTCATTCAATCGCTGGGTAAATATTTGTACCTCAGCCATCCTTATCTCCATTGCCGGAGCCTGAAGGTCTCTGTCCTCACACTGTGCAATGCAGGAGCTGCTGTGGTTAGCAGGGAGCTGGTGCTGGTGTGGACCTGCCTCATGCCGTGGTTCAGAGGCCCCTTGAGCCCCAGCCCCTGTCCCTCTGCAGAGCTGGGATACCCCCCAGCCTGGCACAGCATCCCATTGCCAGCATGCCCACTGCTGCATGGCGACCTAGGGACTGATGCTGCTGCCAAGCAGGGTCCTGCATCAGCAGCAGCACTGCCTGCGTGCCTGATGTGGTGAGAGGTGCCCTTCCCTCGGATGCCTGCCATGTCCCCCTGTTTCTGGCCATGATCACACCATCTTGTGCCATCAGGGTCCTCAGGGCTGCTACAGGAATCGGTGTTCCTGCAGGGATGTGTAAGGAGCATCATTCCTCGGTCAGTGCCGAAGTGCTTCTGATGGGCACAGCACCCACCGCCAGCTGTCAGCAGCTGTTACAGGGGCATCTGACACCTCATGGACCCTCTGAACAGCTGGCAAGAGTCACCTCCCCTCTCCCTGCACACCCGGAGCCCCGGCTGCACTGGAGTCACCCTAATTGGACCAGCCGGCTAATTAGCTGTCAGGTAATGAATTATGCAGTGATGCCTGGACACCAGTGCAGATTTGATGCTGTCAGGGCCTCTCATCCCTGCATGTTCCTGCTCGCTGCAGTGTGAGCAAAGCCTGTGGAAGAACATGGAGAACTCTCGAATCAAAGGTGTTGATCAGCCCCGTGCAGTGGCACGTCCTGGGTACAGGCGTCATCACTGCTCTGTCTGTGCTGCCCGGGCTGTACAGCATCACTGGTGATGCCCCAGCCAAACCCATCCTGGGCAGCGGTGGCAGCTCCCGAGGGCTCAGCTGGCAGCAGGTTTCTGTCCCTGCTGCAGCCTCATGAAATAACAGGAGGAAACTTGACCTACTTGTCTGTGCCAGCATCGCAGCTCTTCCTGAGCATTAATCATCTGCCAGGGGTTAGAGGTGTCTGTTAATGATCATATTTATGTGCTGCTCAGCTCTGGGTCAGGCTGTGTCAGAGCTGTGTGTACCTCGGTGCAGGGGCTCATCCCTGCCTGAGGATTGCAATGGCCAACACAGGGCAGGGTCCAGCTCCCCCAGCAGGGCTGCCTCACCCCCTGCCCCGTGCAGTGCTGTCCATCCCTGCCACTGCCCATAAACATGGAGCCAGCAGGGAAGCTGAATTGCATTAATGAATAAGAAGTTAATCAAGTTCTCTCTGTGCTCACAGTGCTCTGAGGGATGAGTGATGCTCCTTGTGCAGGTGAACATCCTGCCTTAGGTCAATGTGCTGGTGCAGGGCTGCAGCTCAGGGCTGCTGCTGAGGAGCTCACCATGGAGCCAGCTCCTGGCCAGGGCTGCTGGTAGAGAGCAAATGTGGTGCTGGCAGCTGGGACCAGGGCTCCTCATCAGGAGAAGGGAAGGTAAACACCTGATGAAGATGCCTGCTTGAAGGACTGGGGGTACTGGGATGGTCCTGCCAGGACAGAGGCACCCAGAGGTGTTCTGGGGGGATGCTGCTGCCGGAGCAGAGCAGTGCTGTGGTGCCATGGCTACAAGGGATGTGCCGGTGGCTCCGAAGGGCACTCACCACTGATGTAAATGGCCCCTGGGAAGGCTTCCCTTGACCCAGCACATCTTGAGAGCACTTCAGTGTGAAGGGGATCAGGGACCACTTAAGTCACGTTCATTACATTTAAGTATTTATGAGCTGATAAATATTAAACAGCTGCTCTCTGGGGTTCAAGCCTGAGTGAAGCAATCAAAACACAGTGCACGCAATAGCCATGGCCATGCCTCTGGGGCCAGGGGATGTGGTGCACCAAGGATGGCTGTGTACCACCCCCCATCAGCAATGAGTATCTCTTGGCACCTCCTGGCATGGCCAGTGCCCTGTGCCACCGGTTTCACTGGTGTGCATCCCATGGGTCACCCCATGACAGCTTCAGTGTAAGCCATGGCAGCTTCCCAGGCACTGCCTGATACAAGTGCTGGGGCTTTCCCTGGGTAGGGAGAGCTTTGGGATGTTCCCTCTGCACTGTGCTCTACCCGCAGCTTGCAGCAGGCCCATGCAGGTGATGGGCAGCTCAACCTCTTCTCCAGCATGGACATTCAGGGCATCACTGTATCCCTGGAGCTCAGGATCTGACACCTGCCCCTGCCTCCTGTCCCTCCCCTGCAGCAAGCTGGGCTCAGAACCTGGCACCCACATCAGTCAGGCCAGCAAGGGTCCTTGTCCTACTGCAGACACTCATCAAAGCTCTGCACTGTGCTCTAGCAGGGCTCAGCACTGTGCTCTAGCAGGGCTCTGACTGTGCTCTAGCAGGGCTCTGACTGTGCTCTAGCAGGGCTCAGCACTGTGCTCTAGCAGGGCTCAGCACTGTGCTCTAGCAGGGCTCTGACTGTGCTCTAGCAGGGCTCTGTACTGTGCTCTAGCAGGGCTCTGCACTGTGCTCCAGCAGGGCTCAGCACTGCTCTAGCAGGGCTCTGACTGTGCTCTAGCAGGGCTCAGCACTGTGCTCTAGCACTGTGCTCTAGCAGGGCTCTGTACTGTGCTCTAGCAGGGCTCAGCACTGTGCTCCAGCAGGGCTCAGCACTGTGCTCTAGCAGGGCTCAGCACTGTGCTCTAGCAGGGCTCAGCACTGTGCTCTAGAAGGGCTCTTCACATTTCTCATAGAAACAGCTGCTTTAAGCCATGTACCTTCCAGCCCATTACAAGTCATACAGTGGTGGTTAGAACTTACATCCTGGCTGATAAAGTTTGCACTGGAGGAAAGCAGCTGCAGCCGTTTAATGGTGTGGATGAGTAGGGGGACCCCCTCTGGCAGCCCCTCTGCTCAGCATCACCATCACCAAACCAGCACCACTCAATGTCCTTACCAAGAGCCTGTCCTGCCTCTTGCAGATGACATCATCTACTCTGAGGTTTTTAAGCCACATTAGAAGAGCTCCTGATGTGATAAGGATTCTCAGTACAGGCCTTCCTAAGCCCTCATTTGCTCACCCTTTGGAAACCTAATACTTGATTTAAGCACATTTCTGCTTCCTCCATTTGTAAGGGCAAATGTAAAGTAATTGTTTGATATTGCAGTGGTTTCTTCAGGCTCCAGCTCTAATTTCCCTCTAATACAGCATCGTCAGGGGGATCAATCTAACCCAGCACCTTCTGTCACCTTGGAGTGGATTGGAAATGGCTTTTCTATGGCGAGGCTGGGATTTGTGAGTCTTGCTGTGAATGTTATTCTCCTTTAAAGGAAAGATCATACAAGAAAACATCCCATCTTCCTGCAGACAGCTGCTAATCCCCTGTTCTCCTTCAGCTGGCTCTGGGTCCCCTCCCTGCTGGGTCCCCCACGGCTCCTGTGGCTGCTGCTGGATGATAGTGGAAGCAATACAAATAGGGATCCATTAGATCTCTGTTAATTACCTCCTATTCGTTCTATTAGAGCTCACTGGACAGTAATCACTTCCAGTAAGGCCTCTTAAACTGGTCTGTGGTTGCATTGCATCCCCACAGGGCCATTGTGCATCGTGCCAAAGCATCCCCATCCCTGTACCAGAGGACAGAGAGTGTCTGGGTCTGTGGCTCCCCTCAGTCTCCTGCACCCTGGCCCTGCTGTCAGTGGGGCTCTGGGCATGGTCACAAATAACTGGGGGGCTCTGGCAGCCCCATTGCAGATGCCTCCACAGGGAAGCCAGTGGCTCCTGTAGGGAGCACTGGAGCACAGGCGGAAGGAGGCACCCAGACATGCCCCCTTCCTGGGCACTGGTCACAGCCCCCATGCAGTTCTGGCACCCAGCACGTGGGGATCTTACAGCCACCGGTGCCCCACACAGCAGCCCCACAGCAGCCCCCATCTGTGTTGGCACATCCTGGCACATCCAGCTCCTCCTGGGCTACTCCTGCACCAGGGAACTCGGCTGCAGTGGCAGAGACCAGTTTGTGCTGGCACTGGGAGAGGCTGAGGCTCGGGCTGAGATTTAGATGCTAGTGGTAAATTGCAGCCTTTGACAGAAATGCCTGAGATTTACTACGAAAATCAATAGATGATTCAAACAGTCCAGCTCTCGGAAAGGCAAATAACACCCTGCCAACAAGAGCTGTTATTGATATTCATGAGCAGCGGTGCTCATTACAGGGCCTGCTAACAGGGCATAAGATGGATCACTGCAGGATGGGATGGGGCTACGTGTGTGCATTCACAGTGTGGGCACCCCCATGGCCTCACTGCCTGGACTGACTGAGAACTGAGGGAGCTGTTTAGATCCATAGACCCCAAGGTGCTCAGGAGGTGCTGAGCCAGAGCACAGGGATGCTGAGCCAGGAGCACAGGGATACTGAGCCAGGAGCACAGGGATGCTGAGCCAGGAGCACAGGGATACTGAGCCAGGAGCACAGGGATACTGAGCCAGGAGCACAGGGATGCTGAGCCAGGAGCACAGAGATGCTGAACCAGAGCACAGGGATGCTGAGCCTGGAGCACAGGGATGCCGAGCCCGGAGCACAGGGATACTGAGCCAGGAGCACAGGGATGCTGAGCCAGGAGCACAGAGATGCTGAACCAGAGCACAGGGATGCTGAGCCTGGAGCACAGGGATGCTGACCCAGAGCACAGGGATGCCGAGCCCGGAGCACAGGGATGCTGAGCCTGGAGTACAGGGATGCTGCACCACCTCCAAGCCCCAGAAGATGCATCCCAACAGTCTTGGCTCCAGCCTGAGCTGGGAGAATTCCCTGTTCCCAGATGTGCTGCAGTCAGAGGAAGGAGAAGGGAGGTGGTTCTGACCCTGGCTGTGGTGCCCGGGGATGTAAATCAAAGGACAACAGTGACTAATGCAATGGGGCCAGCTACCGAAGCGTGCGGCCCTTGGCACTTCATTGTACGTGTGGGCTCCTGTAGAACAGCCCACGAGGCTCAACCATAGAATCCCAGCATGGCTGGGTTTGAAAGGACACCAAGATCATCCAGTTGCAGCAGGGACACCTTCCACCCATAAATTACTGCTGCTTGTGTCTAACACAGCACCCACCCCTCAGGCCTGGCAGGAGCTGGCACTGACCTGGGTGCTGTGGCACTCCTGAGCGGTGCTGTCACCCCTGCGCAGGGCTTTGCCCTCCTCATGTGCTGAGCTCTGTGCCCACCACCTCACTGACCCATGGGCACGTGCCTTGCCTAAGAAAAGCCCATGCTGCAGAGCGGTGGTAGGTGCTTTATTCACAGGAAGGGTCACATGCTGAACAAGGACACTGGTGCTGTGGAGTACCCGTAACAGCAGATTCTGTGCTTTATTCACAGGACAAAATATCGGTACAACATCTCTGATAAACTTCTTTTCCGAGCAGATACATCTCACTGTCCTCATGGTTACACACTGCACTTAAGTGATGAAAGGCGAAGTGGAGCGGCCGGAGCTCTGCCTGCCCCAGCACCACGGCAGGATGTGGCCCCACGGGGCAGGCAGGGGTGTCCAGGAGCACCCGTTTGCTTTAGGACATGGAGGAGGGATGTTGTTTGGAGCAGCCCATGGACAGGCTGCAGGACAGGACCATCACCAGGACCCCATGGACCACATGGCAGTAAAACCAAACAGGACCCAGCACTGCTGACGTGCTGGGATGGGCAGTGCCTGCTGGGCACCATCCCTCAGCGGCTGCTGCAGGACTCTGTGTCTTCCCCCATCTCCACTTGCTCTGGAGCATCCTGGCCTCCGCAGGGCTGGGGAAGCCCCTTGCCTGCCTCTGCTCATGGCCTCGGGCAGGACGGGCTGGTGGGGGGGTCCTGGCTCCAGCCCCCTGCATGGCAGACTGCAGCCTCACGTCACCACAGCTCTGCTCCCGGACACCTATTCCCACCTGAAGTCCTGCCCGACTGTTTCATAGAACTTGATGTTATAAGGTCTATAAAAGTCCCGAAGCTGCTCGATCACCTCGGGGTCTATCTGCACGTGAGTCCTGCCTTTGGACTTGCCCAGGCAGCGAGGCAAGCCGCTGCTCTCCGACTTCTTGAGGCAAGGAAAGCCTTTCGTCTTGTTGAAGTAGAAGTGCTTGTCAGTGATAACCCGTTTGATGCCCAGGAAGTCCTGCACTTTGCCCATCTCCCCAGCCGGGTCCGTGATCAGCTTCTCCCCACTGACAAAGTGGATCTGGGAGAGGGGGAAGTACTGGAGCCAGCTCTCGAGGTGCACAGCATACATCCCGATGCGGATGGCGTTCCAGGAGGTGTCCACCAGCCCCAGGCTGCGGTTGCGGAAGGACAGCCCCTCGAAGGTGGGAATGTCCGGCTTCTTGGAGAGGGTCTGTGTGTAGTCCGAGATGGCGCGGGTGACCGGGTTCCGCACCACCACGATCAGCTTCGTGTCCCGGGACATGTTGAAGATGCGCCTGGGGGCCTCCTTGGTGACGAAGTAGCTGGGGGTCTTCTCCACCGTGATCTGGCTGTCGAGCGTTCGCGGCATCAGGCTCCTGCAAGCGAAGCACAGGTGATGATGAGGAAGGAGATGGGCACTGAGAGGTGATGTCCATAGTGTGGGACCAGTGGGGTGTCCCCTCCCGCAGGACAAGGCAGGACAAAGGATGCTCAGCTCTGGGGCGAAGCCAGAGCCAGGCAGGACCGAGGGCAAAGGCAAGGCCAGGCTGGGGGGACCCTGGGGCTGCTCTGTCCCATCAGCAAATCTTGCCTATGTGTGGCATGGGGAGCCAGGCTGCAAGGGCAGGGAAGGAGCACCAGGCCTGGGGAGAAGGCAGCATCCCTGCAGCCCAGCCGAGCACTAATGAAATCATTTGCTTTGACATGTGAACATCCAAATCAAATAACAACTAATGGGATGGAAAGATTTATAAATTGCTCTTGCATTAGTAAACTATCAAATCCACTGCAGCCAGACCCATGGTGCCGCAGGTCTCCCAGCCGGAGCGGACAGGGAATGCTGGCAGCCACAGTGAGGCCAGTGATGCTCTGGCAGGGAAGCCCACGTCAGCAGCCCTGTCTGCAGCAGTTCAGCTGGAGCAAGCAGGGCACTGATTTATTGCTGGGATACCCCCATACAGCCACCATGGCCACACTGCCTCCCTGCAGCATGGGTGTTCTGAGAGCTCCATCAGCCCAGGGACTGGGACCAGACACCTCCAGGGGCCCTACAATGTTCCACAGCCACCAGCTCTGGGGCCTGCTCTGTACAGAGAAACCCAATGAAAGACCTAACCAGGAGGAGGTACAACAGCAGATCCCAACATCCTGTGTGACAAGGGGACCATGACAAGGAGCTGAGGCATGGTGGGGGCAGCAGCATGCACCAAGGGGGGGGGTCACCATGGAGACAAGAAGAGGCTGGACCAGGGGAACCAGAGCAGCAGCTGGAAGAGACCCATGAGAGTGACTGAAGAGATGTGCCCAGAGTCAGTGCCAGGCTGCTGGGGACCATGGCAGAGGCTGGACTCAGTCCCTGGGTGCTGGCACAGTCCCTATGTGACCCATGACAGGGGTGCCTGTGCTGGGGGCTGCCAGCACACACCCCCTTGTCCTGCTGCCTCATTTGCAAGAGAACAAACCCATCAGTCACCGTGAATTAACGGGGATGCTTTACAGAGGTACCTGAGCATGGACGTGGCTTAATTGGCCTTTCCCACTGCTCCGCTCCCAGCCCCATAAATCCAGATTACGATTCCCATTGTTTAATGACCGCCAGGAGATGCTAATTTAGCGGCAGGCACCACAGCTGCATCTGCATCTCACAAACAAGTTTCACCATACATCAGCGTGGGACAGCTTTGTAAGTGATTCGCTATTACAGCCATAAAACTGCTGTTTCATTAATGGCTCATCTTCAGGCTTGTTAGGCTTTCATTATGTGAGCTATTAGGTCCATGTATTCCAAAACCGAAATTACAGGTTCTAATCCATTATGAAAAACACAAAATCTCCGCACAGTAAATTACTGAAATGAGACAAGAGTTTGTTTCGTTTTAAATGGACTCCCAATGTTTGCTGATCCTGAACAACAGAGACTGCTGAGGCAACAAAACACAACCCGAAGAGATAAATAAATCACCAGTGAAACCCTGCAAGGGGGAGAAGTGTCATCCAGGCATTCATCTTTACGTTAACAGAAGATCCCCAGGGCTGCAGGAGTGGGGAAATGCATTGCAAACTTAATTACACTTGACTTTAAAATGATATTTTGGACTTCTGCATTCGCACAGTTATTTGCATACAAATAGCATGTCACATAGTTTTAAGCCCAAGGCTCGTGTGCTCAGGTAGGAGGGCTCTCGGTAGTGTTTGTGGTGCCTCATGGCCAAAGCTCAGGCAGGAGCCGGTCCTACTGCTTTGGGGGCCAGTCCCAGTTCCCCTGTGCCAGTGCTGCCTGCACTGGTGTCACATCAGCGCTGCCAGGGCTCTGCCCATCAGCACAGTCAGGCCCGATGAGCACCGAGGTTTTCCCCACCACCCTCGGTGCACCATCCACATGTGTTCTGGTGACAGGAACCTGGGATGCAGCAGGAATGGAGGAGGGCAAACCCACTGATGCTGAGTGAACACCAGGGCTGTTCTGTGCAGGAATCATTAGGGATGATGGAGCAAACTCCCCTCTGGCCCTGCAGCTGTGCCATGGGCTGGAGCACGGAGCAGCCTGTCCCTGCCTTGAGCCTGCTCCATCTGACTGCCTGGAAGTGCAAACCCTCCAGGAAGGGCATTTAACCACCAGGGGCATCTCAGCTCTCCCCAGAACAGCCTGGCAATGGGGGCTGCAGGCACAGGTGCCCCATGGTGCCCCCACAATCCCCCTAGGGCCAGGGGTCCCCACACAGCAGCATCCACTGGGTGTTACCAGACACATCACCAGTTCAATGTACACCCTGGCTGTTGAGACAGCATTAATTCCCCTTGAATTAGAGATTATTGTCATTAAAGTTACTCGGTTCTTAAAGCCCTTTAGTGCCATTTGATACGGGCATTAGTGCTCCCTCCCAGCCGCAGATTTAGAGGTTGTGTTCACCCACATTACAGAGTGAGAACACTTGGGATACATCCAGTCGCCAGCATGGCTGCAGATGACAGCCTCGCTGTGCCCCATGGCATGTCCCTGGGCAGCCCCATGGCTGTGGGGCAGCAGCAGCAGTGAGCCCAGCCGTGGCTGAGGCAAAGGCAGCGCCTCGGCCTGAAGGAGTTAACTTCTCCCCAGCACCTTTCCCACACCTGAATTATTAACTCGCTGATAATCTGCCTTTGGGCACCCCGCGGCCCCTACAACACTCCCACATTAAAGAAACATGCGCTCCCTCACTGGCTGCGCTGCTTTGATGTCGAACATGCGTGAAACACTCTCCCGGGGAGGAACTGGTACAAAACCTCATCGGATGATTGAGATATTGCAGATAAGCGCGTGTGGGGAGAGCTCATCCCATAATCCCGTTACAGACCGGCCCCTCCATCCCCTTGCAGGTGCATCCCAGGCTCTCCTGAGAGGCAGGGACTGACGCACATGTAATCCTGGCTTCCATCCACTCATCAGCACAAACCCAAACTGTTCGATGTGGCAAAACCTCCCAAGCGCTGCCTCTCCTGATGGGGTCCTGTGCTTCCTGCTCCCAGCTGCAGGCAGGGATGCTGCCTGTGTGCAGGCAGGGACAGTGACCCTGGCAGCCTGGGACACAAAGCCCTGCGAAGCCCACAGGGTGCTCGGCAGCACCAGGATGCTAGGACAGGGTTTGCTGCATGTGCACCTCCAGCTGCAGCTGAATGCGCTGGGCATCAGCACAGAAACACTTCCAAGAGTGCAGACTGGCACTGGATCACTCTGCCCTGATCCAAGGACAGGTCCTCACCCCACAGCCTGTCCCATTCCCCACCACACTGCCCAACAGGAGCAGCAGGAGGCACAGGCTGGATCCCACTGGCAATGGTGCAGTGAGCCCGGCTGCTGCACAGGACTCAGCACCTGGTCCCAAGCACCCTGCATAATGCGAAGCAGCTGTGCCATGCCAGGTTGTGCCATACCAGGCTGTGCTGTGCCATGGGTGACACTGCTGGCAGCCACCACTGTCTCTCTCCTGACAGCCCAGCACTGCTGGGCTCCGCACGGCTGCAGACGACAGCAGCAGCAGATGAAAGCCTAACCAAAGCTACTGGGAGGTTTAAGCAAAACTGGGTCAAGCACACAAGAAACTGAGGTGTGAGGAAGATAAAAGCTCCCCAGCTCAGTGACATTGCAGCGGGTGTGTAGGACACGGGGACACCCAGCTCAGGGCTCACAGCGGTGCTGGCAGTGATGGAATGGGGCAGGCAGGGACCCCTGCACTGCTGCCGCAGCACCGGGACCGTGCTGGCCCCAGGGCCTGGCAATGCTCAGCAGGATGGACCCTCCGTGTCCCCCACATCCACAGATCCCACACATCCACAGCAGGGAAACAGCCCAGCCTCATACCCTTGCAGCCACCGTCCTGTGCTACAGCAGCCTCAGATTTAATGATGGATGATCTGCCTTTAATAAATGTTTGTGTTCAAAGTATTCACACCAGCCCTCCCCAGCAGCTAATGAGGGACATTTTGATGCATAAAAGCAGTTTGAACACAGTAATTAACTTTGTGGCTGATTCAGTTTTAATCATTTAAATGCTCCGGAGATTTGCAGTGTCCTCTAAGTCAACAAAATCTTTTCCAAAGGGCACTTTGCCATCACCCTTCACACACACAATCCAATGTGTAACTCCCATCTTCCTAAATAACCATCCAGCACCGACTGAGGACCCGACAAAACCCAAGGACAGCACCAGGAGAAAGGCTCCAGCCACCACAGAGCTCACACCAGATACTGCAGACAGCACCTGACCCTGCCATGGACACCCAGTGTCACCAGGAACCAGCATCCTTTGCTCCTCAGCTTCCCATAGCACCCGTGCCCATGGCCATGCCGGGAGCTGGATTTAGAGCCACCGAAGCGAAGGTGGAACAAACTGCAGCACTTACAGACAAGGTCACGGCAGACAGAGCAAGAACACACACCATTAACACTGCAGGCTTGGCACCCTGTGCGGGCTGATGCCCCTGCACTTCCCCAGTTCCTTGGTGAGGGCCTGAGCCTCAGCAGCACCAGCCCACCCGGAGGAAGGCAGGGCAGAGCTGGGCACACGTTGCCTGCAGGGCAGCTCTGGCACCACGTCCCTGCCAGAGGCTCCAGTCCCATTCCACAGAGCTGGGCCACTCTCTGAAGTCAAGGCAATTTCAAAGCATCCTTGAAGCTTTGCTGCCTTCCTCTCTTCTTACTAATTAACTTCAGCAGAACGCGCTGTCAGTCAAGCCCACAAAGCAGCCCGCATCGCTGGGCAAAGCCTAATGGGCTCCTGTTTGTGTGTGAGCCAACCTGGCCATTAGCAGAGAGCAATTAGCGAGGCAGAGTGCGGGAGCCTGGTTTGCAGCTCCCTCTTCTCCCTCCCGCAGGCAGTGGGATGCAGGGATGCTCCCACAGTACCCAGCACAGAGGCCAGCACTGCTCCATGTGCTGCCGCAGCCCCAGCAGCACCAAACTCAAAGGCAGCACAGGGAAGAGCTCCAGCAGCATGGGTGCCCTTGGACCCTGTCGGTGATAACAGCATGGAACAACATGACTCGGGAATCCTGGGGAGGAAAAGTGCACCCCAAGATGCTGATCAGCGTCACTGCTCAAAGTTAACTGCAAATTAAGCGGCACTGTCTTCCCTGTGTCCTGGGAATACTGAAGGTTATTGGTGCACGCTACCTGCAGCAGGAAAAAGCTCAGTATTGAGCATCCAGTCCCGGATTGGTGATGAATCGATATCCCCAGCAGCTGGCTGGTCGGTTTCAGTTGTCTTAAAACAGATCCTGCTAAAAATATCTTTCCTGTAGTGTATCTGTAGCTAATGAGGTGGATTAGAGAGACTGATGGGAACTGGAGACGCACCCGGGTGGTGTGGGTCCGACGCCTGGGAAGGAGGCAGCTCCTGGGGGGTCCAATGGGGAAGCGGAGGGGTCCAGCTCTGCCCAGTGCAGGGGGAGCTGAGGCTGCTCTGGGTGACAGCAGGAGGCACCAGGGAAACAGCAGCTGGAGCAAGCACAACATTTGGAGCCGCAAGGACAGCGGATCAGGAGATGTCCCTCCCGCTGGTTCCACCACCTCTGTGTCAGAACAACTCCAGTGCACAGGAAAACATGGAGAGACAGGAACTGATGTGTTCAGAGCATCAGAGGGGCTCAGCTCTCATGCTGCTCTCAGCCGCATTGAAGACCTACGTGGTCCCCGCACACAGCACGCCACTGAGGTACGCAATGGGAAGGATGGAGCCGGACCAGGCACTCAGCACCACAGCATCCAGAGGCTCCTGCAGGTGAAGCCCCTGCTCATGACAGGGAAAGTCTTTGCCATTGGGGTCTGTGCTCCAGGCTACCTCAAAGGCCCTACCGCAGTGTTATCCAAGGGAGCACCACCTCTCCCAGCCGTGCCAGGAGCAACCCCTTGTCCTGGGAGAGCCCTCAGAGCCACAGCATCCCTGTGCCCTTCCTGGGACATGGCTGGTGGCAGGACCCTGCTCTCCTGCTGCCCAGTGTCCTGGCACAGCCACAGGAGCTCATCGCGCCGCGGGTCAGACCTGCTCCACATCTAATTGCTCCACTTGCAAGCAGGAAAATCAATTCCACGTTTTCTCCATTAGCAGCCTCTGTGCTTAAGTCCTGGCACATTTGTGAGGTTAGGAAAAAAAGAAGGTAATAAACCAGGGAAGTGTCATTTAATTGTTTCAGATGAACTAATTCAGAGGCTCTGCTGCTCCAATCGATCCGAACACGAAGGCAGGTCCAGGCAGCTTCTGATCACTGCTCCTGCTCCCGTCCTGCTCCCACCACTGCCACAGGCTGTGTCCCTCCCGGTCACAGATGAGTCCCTTCACACGAGGATCCTTGGCTGAACTATGGCTCAGAAAGGAGGCTCAGCTGCTCAAGTGTGTGTAGAGGGAACGTGGCTCCTAACCCCAGACCAGCACCATACTGGATGCCATTGGGTGCTCTATCACCCATCCTGATACCCTGGATGCTCTTAGACAAAGCACTGCTGCTCCTGTCCTTACATGGGGTATTGCAGGGCTGCTCCCAGCTCTTTGCTTTTAGGTGATGTAGGATGGATGACAGTGTCTGATGTCGTTGGGAGGGTGTGGGAATGACAGAGACCTGCCAAGGGAGCAAGAACAGGCGAAGGACACTGCTGCAGCTACCCTCCAAAGGGCAGGAGGAACTGGGCATGTTGCAGGACAGCCTTAGGAGAGGGAAACAGCTTCAGTGAGCTCCATCCCTCGCGCTCCCCATCACTGGGGAGCTGAACATTCCTGGCTGCAGGGATCCAAGTACAACACCAGGCAGCAGACGTGCCTGGGTCTGCAGACAGCCCTCCTGGGCATGGACCCACCACAAGGGCTGAAAGCACCAGCCCAGGGCCCAGTGGGCTGCTCCGAGCAGTTCTGACCGGGTCAGGAACCAGCATCCTCATGCCGCAGGCAGGACTCACACCTGCCCAGCAAGGAGACAAGCCAGGGGCCCAGCAGAAGTGGGAACGAGCAGTGTGACACGGAGCCTCCTGACCTGCTCAGCACTGATGAGCACTGCCCTGGGACAGGGACATCACTGCGATGGAGGGGACGTGAGGTCTGTGCATGGCCCCGTGCACTGCCTCCCACCAGCTGCCATGATGCTCCAGCACACACACTGTGCCAGGCGCCCTTGTTCCCTGCTGTGAGCTCGCAGGCACCCGAGGCCACAGTGAACCCTCCTCTGCTTCCTGAGGCTGAAGCCCAGCAGAAGCACCACAGCTCTATCCCAGAGCAGCCCAGAGCTCCCGTTGTGCTTCCCAATGGCAAAACACAGGTCACTGGGGATGACACAGTGGGGAACAGGCAGAGCTGCCTGCAGCACCACGTGTGGGAATGTGGGCAGGGGATGAGCTCATGGGCGCTGTGACCTGCTCACATTGAGTGCTCACTGCCCCTCTGAGAGCACCCCTGAGCACATCACTACAGCCTTTGCTGACATTAAAACCCCACCATCTCCTGCTGGAGAAATGCAGTTGCTATTCTCTGCTATTATAGGTTTGGGATAGACCCACTTTGCTGAGTTCAAGGAGACAAGATGAAGAATGACAGGGACTGTCTCCCTCAGAGCTAGAGATCAAACCCGCTGGCAGTAGGGCTGCAAGAAGACAGCGGCGCCATCCCTCGCTCCAGCCGTTCACACCCGTTTGGAGGCCCCATCACACAGGCAGGAGTATCCTCAGGCGAGATGGGAAACCTGTAACCGTCCCTGTACCGGAGCCGCTCCAGACAGGGCTGAGGCTCGGCGGCTGCAGCCGCAGCCCTGGGCCGTGCTCCGTGCTGCCCTGCCGGGAGGGAACGCACCCCTCCGGGTCGGGCCGTGAAGGAGGACGAGGGAAACCTCCCCGAGAGCCACAAAGCCACCGGCTCCAAGGCAGGACGGGGCCGTGGGTCCGGGACCGCCGCTCCTGCCCCTCCGGAGCCCGACACCGCCGACGGGAGGGGAGGGGGGTCCGGCCCCGCAGCGCTGCCCTCACCTGTACCACTCCAGCCCTCGGTCGTAGTTCCTGTCGAAGAAGTGGGGCTCGGTGCCCAGGGCGCGCACGTCGGGGTGCACGCGGATGAACTCGAGCACGGCGCGGGTGCCGCCCTTCTTGACGCCCACCACGATGGCCTGCGGCAGGCGCTTGGCTCCGGGCCGGGGGGGCCCCGGGGCGCTGCCGGGGGGCTCTGCGGGGAGGGGGCGTCCGCAAGGCCGAGACTTGTGCAGAAGTTTCTTGGCGGCGGCGCTGCGGACGGGAGCGCAGCGGGCGCGGGGCGCGGAGGGGCCGCAGCAGCAGAGGCTGTAGCAGAGGTAGGAGCAGGACAGCGACAGCGTGAACAGCACCAGGACCCTCCGCGCCAGGCGCCGGGACGGAGCCGGAGCCGGGGCCGGGGCCCGCCCGCTCGGCGCCCTATGCGCCATGGCTCCATGGGGCCGCGCCGCCGGGCATGGCCCGGCCCGGCCCGGAGCGCCGCTGCCCCCGGGACCCCTCCGGCATGGCCCGGGGCTACGGACCCCCCGGGGGGCTGCCCCCGCCGCCCCGGCCCCGCCGCGGCCCCACAGCCGCTCCCATCCCCGCCGGCCGCTGCTCCGTGCCCGGTGCTCAGCGCTCGGACGGCGGCGGCTCCGGCGCTCGTCTCCGCGGGAAATGCCGGGGCAGAGGCGGCTGCGCTGCTATTTAAGGGGCTGCCTGACGTCAGCTCCTCCCGGAGCCCCCGCTACCGCTCCGCGGCCGCAGCCTCCCCCGGGCCGGCGGCACCCGCTGCACGCAGCCCTCCCGACACGGACCGGGACCGGAGCCGCTCCCCCGCCGAGCCCTGCCCCGCTGCGCGCATCCTCCCGGCCCCGCGGGCAGCTCTGAGCCCGCAGCGCGTTCGCAGCTCCCCGGAGCAGCGCTGAGGGGTCGGGAGCACCGGCGCCTGCCTCGGAGCCCCGGCCAGGAACGCGAACCGGCACCGGAGCCGGGAGGACTCTGCTGGCACCTGTCTGTGCGGCCGCACCGTGTCCGGCCGGTCCCCAGGGCCACCCCTGCCGCTTCTGGAGCCGCTCCCTGCAGCCGAGGGAAGGGACGGGAACGAGGAGCGGCAGCAGCGGCTTCTGTCCTCGGCCGCCGGGTACCGCCGTGAGCAAGGAGTGGCTTGAAGATGGTGCAGGAATTCAGTTCCTCTGCCAGGCCGGGGATGCTCAGCCTCGCCTGTCTGTGATGCCCACAAGCGGGATGCTCAGCCTCGCCTGTTTGTGATGCCCCACAAGTGGGATGCTCAGCCTCGCCTGTTTGTGATGCCCCACAAGCAGGCTGCCCCAGGAGAAGCATAAGGCTGCTGCAGGGTGCGGGTGCAGATTGTTGCTTCATGCCCATAGCTCCGGCTCCCTCCGCTCCACTCAGCTTCTTTCCCTCTCACATCCTGACAGCCCCAGCTTCTGCTTGGCTGCTTCTGCCAAAGCCAAAGGGCTGCTTGCAGCACCGCTTGAACATGAGCAGTCACCGTCCCTGCTCTCTCAGCACGGAAAGCATGTTCTGCTGCAGAAAACTACTTGTCTTGTTACTTGGGAAGGAGGATAATAGAGAGAGATAGGCAAGAGGTGCCAGCCCAACACAACCAAGGATGCTGCAAGCTCTCTGGCAGCTGGTCCAGGGTGAGAATGAAGTTTCATCCTGTGCAACACCCAGGAACTCGGTGCAGATACAAGGAAAGATGGAAAAGGCAGACGAAAAGCAGTGCTCACTGCAGCCTATCCCCTCTGCTGGTGTGGGAGTAGTGGGGTTAGATCCCTCGGGAGTTTAAACAGGGTTGCTTAAGGAAGAGTCTGCTGGCTTAGGATTGCTCTAGAACAGTAGAGCAAGGGCTGAGTCCTCCTGGGGCCAACCTCACCACCCCCCTGTGCTGAAGTGACCCACAGGGGTTTTGCAATTGGAACTGGTGTGAACTCACCCATATCTGGTACCTGTACCCCAGCCAGTGCAGCACCATTGGCACTGGCAGAGCAGGGGATGCTGCTCTGCCCCTGCAGTGACAGCAGGGTGGGAGCACTTGAGGGCTCCCCTTCCAGCAGCAGGATGTGCCCATCACTCAGTTCCGCTCTATGACAAACTGCCAAATCCGGGGAAAAGTTGATTTTTCCATTTTTAGCCATTCTATTGCCTCCATGTGGTGATCCAGCCTCGGCAGCAAACACATTGCTTAAGGATGAACATTAGAGGCGTCTGGATAAATAAAGCTGGTGAGGATGCCTCAACACCTCCAGGTTTCACTGCTTGCAAGGGAGGAATGTTTTGTAAAGCTGACAATTTTGCTTTCAGTCTCTCTATCTTTGCAGGCCATGTCTTCCCCATGACATGTCTGCTGTTTACACCCCACTCCACACAAACAACAGGTTTCCAGTGCTTCCAGCATGCTCCTGGCCCTGCCACCTGCACCAACAGGAGCCCTGGGAGCCAGTCCTGGTGGGATCCCTCCATGGGGGACACAGACACTGTGCTGCTGAGGGAGCTGACCCCCCATCATGGGGGGAAGGAGCCTCCTGAGGGAGGGCAGGAGGGCAGAACCCCCAGGCTTGTCCAGCATTAACCCTGAAGCCCCCGAGCCCTGTCCCTCCAGGGCCAGTTTCAGCTCATTGCTGCTCCTGGACAAGGGTTTCCCCCAGGATGTTTCTCATGCTCCTGCTTTTCCAGAGCTGTATCCAGCTCCCGGGTGCCTGTGCCTGTGACCAAGCAACACTCAGGACACAGACACCACGGGATGGATTTGGAGCTTGTCCCCATCCCTTTCACCTTGCTTCCCTCCAAGGCACTGATCACCTGGGCCATGAACTGACATCAGGCAAGAGCTGCTGCTGCCGAGGGACTCCCAGCTCAGTGGGTTCACTGGGGAGGACCCAGCCCAAGGGCTCATCCCAAGAACAGGCACTGATGGGCAAGGAGGAAGAGAGGCTGTAGAAATGTAGGGATCAGGAGGTTGTTACAGGAACACACAAATAAAGTGTTCCAGGAGCACATGAAACCTGTAGGAACAAGGGGAGGAGTTAAATGCATACTGGAAATAACAAATGGGATGAAATGTGGGATTCTGCCCTTGATGTCTTCAGGTTGTAGGCAGAAGAGATCAAGGTTAGAATTCATTTGCAGAGCCAAACAAATCCCTCTGGGCCAAAGTGCCACTGTTAATCCAGTTTTCTGTGTCCAACGTGTGTGTCCTTAACCACCTTTTGATTCCGGGCTGACGAACTGCACCTTCCTTTGTGCTGGGAACTGATGGCTGAGCAGTACCTGGGCAGGGGATCCTCAGTGCCAGAGGGGCTGAGCTGCTCCAGCCTCCCGGCCCTGGCAATGTCCTTGAATGCCTGCACAGAGCCTCCCTACAGGTTCTGCTGCTCGAGTGTCTCCTGTCACAGCAGGAAACCTGGGGCTGAGGAAGGACATCTCAGTGTTCAGCAGCTGGGAAGCGGATGAGTGAGGGATGCGGCTGAGCCAGACCCATGGGGAGCAGCAGTGGGCAGGAAGTTGTGAGGATGTGACTGATGGTGCTCAGAGAGCTGCTGCACACCCCCAGGGCCACTGCAGGCACACACCAGTGGGACCCAGCCATCCCCAGGCACTGGGAGCACACTGGGAATACATCCCCCATCCCTCTCCAGGCAATGCCAAAGACTCTGGCATCACTTTCAGCCATCAGCTCTCAGGTGGTTTTCCCTCTGTCCCTCCTCCTTGGTACAGCCCTTGCACCATCCCAGCTCCTGCAGCCCTGCAGTTCATCACCACCACACTCAGCACCAGCCGGAAGGTCTCCAGCTCTGAAGTGTGGGGCCTCCCATGGGCAGCAGAGCCCAGAGGTGTGTGTCAGACAGCAGGGTGGAAGCAGAGACTTTATAAGGTGCCTTGAATTGAGTCAGGCCCCTGTTAAGCCTGGTTAATCAGCTGTAAACGCACCACGCTCCAAATGAGGCCAGAAACAATACATTCAATTTAGACTCTGACTCAAGCTACTTGGTCCCAGTTCTGAGCCTCCTGCCCAGTTCTGGCCATGCTGCACAAACTCATTTGATTCCAAAATGCGTTTTTAAGCAGGATGGAGCAGTACTTAAAAGCTAAATGGCTTCCCCCAACTGTAATCACTGCTAGTGGAGTCCTGGAATGAAAGGGATAAAGTCGGGGGGGGGGGGGGGTCGGGGGGAGGCTTTAATCTTGCTGAGTAGATTACAGAGATTACTGCAATTTAATCCTTACCTATCTGTCACTGACGCTGCAAAGACCATAACTGGGTCTGCAAAGACCATAACTGAGCCTCCATCTCCTGCCCCTCACAGCAGGTGACTGTGCCACAGCCCTGTTCCTGCTGGGATAACTGCAGCTCCTGCTGGGATGGGTCCCCAGCGCTGACCCCAGCGCTGCAGGCAGTGGATGAGGAGGTCAGGTTGGGCTGTGCCTCCATCCCCACACAAGAGGCAGCTGCTGCAGGACCTGGATCCTGCCCATGGAGCTGGACACCTCCGGATGGGCCGGGGCTGGAGATGTGCCAAGGACTGAGGATGAGCCATGAGGAGTGAAGGGGAAGGGCCCCACAGGGTGAAGCTGACCTACAGGCTCCTCATGTGCTGGATCCTCCCTCTCTCCATCACAGCATCCTTCTGACCAGAGCCACCTCGCTGGTGTTGCAGGGCTCTGGGTGGCTGTGCCAGGTCTGTCAGCATCTCATGCCATAGGAACAGCATGGATCTGAAAATGATGCAGTTGTCAGAGTTCATCTGCACGCTGCAGCAAGCGGCGACCCTGCAACCATGGTCCTCATCATTACACCATCATGCACGAAGCTCTGCCAGACTCTCCACAGCATCTGCTTAGGTTAAATCTCATTATCATTCCTTGGGGATCACAGGGGCAGGAGCTAGTTCTCAAATAACTAGAAATATCTCTTTGGCTCACAGACCAACACAATTATATTTAACTGCAAATGAGGGATCTGTACTCAAACACAAGCTGGTAAGTTTTTTAAGGCTTGTTTTCGGTGTCGCCTCATGCTCAGCCGGGCTCTTGCACAGCTTTAGAACCACATCCTCGCCTTACGTAAACGGGAAGGCAGAAAATAAGAAGCAGTCTGCCCCATTCACACTGAAGGGAGAGAGCTGGGGAATTCATGCTCATTCCCAGCACTGCTGCATCCTCTGGCACTGGGTGGAGGAAGACCTGCCCTCTTCTTCCTCATTGCTCTGGGGGACCCCCTCCCTATGCCAGAAGGTGTCACTCTCCACATTGAGCCATAGGCTCATTATAAAGCCACAGAAGGCCAGGAGAGCAGAGTGTGGTGGCACCCCCAGCCCAGGGGGGTCCCTGCAGTCACCCCAACACCACATCAACATCAACCCACCTGCACCATCTCCTGGGGGCTGCTGGGCATCCGTGAGCGGTTCCTTCCTCTTCTGACCCCTCCTGGGAGAGGAACCCCAAGGTTCTGGTGCTGGGGTACCCACCTCACCCAAGCTCTGTGCCATGCACACAGAACCAGCCCATAGAGAGAGCCCAGGCAGCACCAACCCCACTCCTGCCATACCTGCACTACTGGAAGCCTTTGCAGCCTCACCCACTGCCAGTGTAAGTGTCCTGAGTAACCTCCTTCACGCTCCTCATCTGGGGCAGGGGAGATGTGCACCTGCAGGGTCTCTCCATGGGGATGCTTGGCAGGGAGCTAGCTGTGTCCTGGGGATGCTGAGGCTGTACCAGTCACGAGAGGTTGTGGCAGGAGGAGAAGCAGAAGCTTCTGTGGCAGCTTTGCTCTAAAATTAACTTGTTTGAAAGCAGTTTCTGGTGCGTTTCCACAGGAGCCTGAGGTGTGAGTGAGTGAAGCACATGGCTGGGAGCCAACAGCAGAAGTGCTCCTTGGTGAGGTGCAGGCGGTGGCCACACGCTCCCTCCAGCCCACCCTGCCCTGCGTGTCCCATCACGGCCCATGTGAGCCAGGGGCAGTGAATGCACATGAAGGAGAGGAGAGGAGAGGCTCCATCTGCTTTCCTATCCCTCCATCACCCCAGCCTGCACTGGGGTCCCGGGGCATGGGTTTCCCCTCACCTCCCCACACCAATGCCTGTGTCCACAGCCACAGGCACCAACTGCCCCAGCCTCACCGCACCATGCCATAGGGAGCTGCTGGTGCCCCTGTTGCACCGGGGCAGGGCCTGCTGTGGCACACATGGCACAGCACAGCAGAGTGTATGGCAGAGGAACTGCAGGGCTGGTGCTCTCCTGCGGGCACAGCCAGCTTCAGAAGGAGCGTTTCCCAGCGGATGCACATCCTTCAGATGAGAAGCGCTCTCCAGCAGGAGCACTTTGAAACACTCTGCTTTCTATTTTTAATGGGACTGAAAAGAGAACAAAACCATTTAAGAACTTGAAGAATCAAAGCAAGTGTCCCCACATCACACCCAGCGCTCACAGCCATATCCTGATTAATGACAAGCAAGAGAGGGGAAACAATATTTAATCACACCCTGTTTATACTGGAGCCAAAAATCAAAGCACTGCATTCCTCTTTCATGAGAAAAACGAGGTGGGCATTTCCCCTCTGGTGATTAAGTTCCCCACTATGAGCACATCAATTCCCATGATTTGGCACGGGGTCCTCGATCACACCACAAATGAGGGCTTCCTTAGCAACAAAATATTACAAACCCCGAGCCAGATCCATACACAAGACACCAATGTGTATCTATCATTTTGTCTGGATTATCTCAATATGCTTCTCCTTGGGGAGTGGGAGGTAAAGCAGCTGCAGCCAAACCACTGTTAATGATTGGCACGGCTGCAGCAGCCCTCAGCCGAGGACACTGCCATGCTCCAGCCATGGGGCAGGGCATGAGGGCCTTGGGAGCGGAATATGGGGAGCTGGATACAGGACCCCATGGTGCCAGCATCAACCTTGTGGTGCTGTTGCTGGCCAGACCTGCAGCAGGAACCAGGTCCCACATCGCTGTGTCCACACAGTCCCAGTGCTGAGGAGGAGGCACAGGGGTCTCAGTGCTGGCACTGGGCAAGGGGGTGACACAGACCTGGGGACCCCGGCTCTGCTCCCAGCCCTGTGAAGTGGGTCAGGCACAGCATCACCCCATGACACCCGCTCGCTCCATCCCCTGCTTCCCTCCTGCCCACATTGATTTGCTCAGGATTCCTTGATTAATTAATCTCAGAGAAATCCGAGGTCTGTTCATTACCCCTGATTAATTAGGGTGAACTTTTAATTGTATCCCTAAGCTGGGATGTGCCGTTCAATAGCTTCCATAATGAGTGACCCAGCAATCTCTTTAAACCAATTAGCCCAGTGCAACAAGTGGAATGAGCCAGTGGCAGAGGGCTCCTGTGCTGCGCTGCCACAGCCGCACTCACCGGGGCTGCGGTGGCTCTGCCATGGGGCAGGCAGAACCCCCAGAGCTTCTGTGCCCCTGGGAGCCCCTCTATAGGCTGTGATGTACCTGGTTAGACACAACCCAGCCCCATCTACAGAGCAGGGACACGGTGCCTGGCTGAGGGACAGCACACACGGTCAGCCCCTTGCCCTGCTCACCCTTCCCTGCGGTGTCCTTCCGTCCCTCCATCCCTCTGTCCCTCTGTTGGCACTTGCACAGCTGAGCCAAAGGCTCCTGCAGGCAGAAGAAAACTTCCTTGTCATTGGCATATTTTCATCATCTGCCTCAATTTAATATCCAGGTCAGGAAGCAGATGGAGAGCAGCCCAGTTGTCCTGGCTAATGGGGACAGCAGCGGTTGTTGATGAGTCCTTGTTTAGAGTCAATTAACGGCACCAACACAACCAGCCCCTGGCTCCCTGCTGCTCCTGCTCCCACCTCCCGCTGCAGCCAGCGGGTTAGGAATGGGGCAGCACAGGGAGAGACTGGAGGAGGGCTCAGCCATAGTGAGACCCCCCCGACTTCAGGCTGGGGGGGGCACATCTCAGATCCGGCTGCAGGAATGCTCCAGCTGCACTTGCCCCAGCCACAGCTCTGCCTCCTGATGCAGCCACCGGCTGCCAGGCCCAGCAGTGGGGCACCAGCCCCCAGCACAGCATCTTCATGGGGACCAGGACCCGTTCTAACGCCCCACAACTCATCCTGCCACCCGCTGACCAAGGGTCCCTCCCTGCCTCACATCAGAGCTGCCCGGGGCCCAGGATGTCATTAGTAATTAATTTGGTTTCTAATCCTCTAATCCAGATGCTCCTTGATTTGATAAGCAACAAATCTGCTCCGGCCACATGGTCCTGTGTGGGATCCCCCTCCGAGGCATGGCAAGGACGGTGCCACCCCCTGCTCTGAGGGGCAGCCCCTGCGAGGCTCTTCCCTGGATCCTGCTGTGCTGTGCTCTGCCATGCCATGGACCCAGGGAAGAGCCTGCTATGCCATGCTGTGCTGTACCATGCTGCTCTGTACCACGCTGTGCCATAGGATGCTGTGCCATGCCCAGTTGCTGGAGGAGCTGCCGGGACCATCCTAATGATGCAAGGACAGGACTAAAAGGCCCAGACCCCTGTCCCAGCCCAGAGTGAAGGGGCTGATGTCACCACATGCCCCCAGCTTGTCCTTTACCAGACCCAAAGCCTAACAATTCCCAGCTCTGTTTCAGGGCTCAGTTCAGGAGCCATCGCACAGCTCTGGGTGCCAGGAGAGGATGCCTCCCTGTCTGTTGTCCCACTGTCCCGTATGGAGTGGGCACAGCCACTGATGAGCCATGCTCCAGTGGCAGCAGCTATGAGACCTGCCTATAGCACAGCCATGGTGCTGTCCCAGGGGCTGCCTCCATCTCCTGGCATTCCCTGGGCCCTAGTTCTGCTCTAAAGCAGCGCAGCGGAGCAGGAGCCGTGTACCTGGTCCTGTCCTCACAGCCCCGCTGTGGCATCATCAGCACCAGCCATAAGGCGACTGATGGAGCAGTCAGCAGCAGGGCTGCAGCACCCGGCAGGATGAGAGAACATCACAGATGAGAAGCCAAATCCTTCATTAAACCCCACATTAATCTCCAGGAACAGCCATGTAAAAACCTTAGCAGCAAACCTGAACTTTGTAGCTGTATTTCAGCTGCACCGAATCAATATCAATTCTGGTGACACAGACAGGGCTGTGTGGGGCCTGACCCACACTTACCCCCCTCCAAACCTCAGCCTGGGAGCTTGCTCATAGGAAAGAGCTGCACATGTTTCTGTGGCAAACAGCTTCCAACCTGTGGGGCTGTGGGGCTCAATGCAGAGGCAGTCAGCACACAGCAGTCAGCACACAGAGTGCCCCAGCAGAGGAGCAGGAGGTGGTGGCAGTGGTCCCTGGGCACTGTCTGTGGTGGGCTCTGCTCCTGCAGCACCGCATCCTGCTGGCATCACCAGCCCCTGCCCCTGCGCTGGGCTCTGCTCCATGGGGACTTGCTTTCAGCAAGAATAAAGGTTGTCTCAGAGGGATAAATCCTGTGTTTAAGCATATTTTACATTAAAAATTAGACCCAGAGTGCCAAGAAAAACCAAGTGGGACCTTCTGTCCTATCCAGTGTGGATCTGAGAGGTAAATCATTGCAACTTAGCCGTGAAAACCTGACTTTCTCATGGAGGAAAAGCAGACTGCTGCTGTGCAGGACTAGGCAGGCCACTGCAAAGGGATGCGTGCCCAAAATCCAGATGCTGGGCTTGCAAGGCTGTGGTCTGTGTCCCCCATATACATGGCTGGAGAACAGCCAGGGGCAGAGTGGGACGTGCCTTTTGCTGGAGCAGGGGCAGCAGCACATCTGGTGTGGCTGGGGCACATCTGGCTGATGCACAGCAGCCTGTGCAGGGTAGGGGTGTGCACTGGGTCGGGCTGCAGCACATCTGGACTTGCTGGCACTGGGGTCCCAGCAGGCTGGGGCATGGGGCATCCCTGGGTACCTGTCACAGGCAGTTAGTGTCACATTAGGAGATGATCCAGAACAGGTCATTTGGGGGC
The DNA here is from genome assembly GCF_012275295.1 of Melopsittacus undulatus. Taxonomy (NCBI): domain Eukaryota; kingdom Metazoa; phylum Chordata; class Aves; order Psittaciformes; family Psittaculidae; genus Melopsittacus; species Melopsittacus undulatus. The sequence continues at coordinate 549,054 of NC_047534.1, read as the reverse complement.
AAAGGAATTAAAATGGGAGAGAGAGTTTTAATTAGAGAAAGAAGTCAGAGCCCATAATCAGCCGTGTGAGTGACTGTCTGCTGTGGGGAATTCTCCATATGTCAAATGGCATCAATCAAAATGCCACTTCTTATAGAGCTGCCCCTGTGCAGGAGCAGCCGCTGCTCTGTCCCTGCACCCAGGGCTGTGCTGTGCCTTTGTAAGGTATCCCCTACTGCACCCCATGGCACATGGGAGCAGGGACAGGGCCAGCCTGTCCTGTGCCATGTGCAGAGTGGAACCAGCACCACTGCACCAGGCTCCTGCTCTGAGGTGGTGGCTGGGGTGGTCCAGTCATGGGGTGGCTTCTTTGGGGCCCATAACCATCTCCTCTGCCACTCTCCCCGCTTATCACAGACCCTGGTAATCACTGCAAGTGCTTGTAATTGTCTGAAACACAACTGGAGGTATTTCCTGGTGTGCTGGGGCAGGAGGTGGTGCCGGGGAGCAGGAGGATGGTAAATGGGTCCTTTGGCCACGTTCCTGCCACGTCTCATTGTCCTGGGTGCAGGCTCCCACCCGTGCTGGGCAGTGTTCAGCAGACATCTGTGGGGCTCCTATAGGAACACGTTTCATGCACGATTGCTCAGCAGCATGGAGGTAAAGCAGTCCATGCTCTGCATCCCTCCAGGATGCGGGCAGCTCCCCTGGAGATGGAGCTGCTGGTGGGAACTGGAGCTCTGCCATACCGAGGGCTGGGCTGAGCCATGCGGGATGCATGGATGCAGTGATGCAAGGCTGGGGCACCCCACCAGGGAAGTGCCCCTCTGTGCATGGGATCCGAGGTGCTGCATGTCCCAGGGTTTCCCTCGTTGTCTCCTGTGCTGGCCAAGGCCCAGCCCATGAAGGGCTGTGTTCCCTGAGGCTCCATGTCCCCATGCACAGGGCATTCTCACTGTGCCAGCAGCTGAGCTAAACACTTTTGGCTCTATTCATTACTAAAACATTATGCAACTGGGTCGTGTTCCTGCTATTTTTTATGCATGAGCCAAGCAGCAAATCCCATTATTTAAAAAAACCCTGTTTTAGCTGGTGATGCACTAGACCACGCAAGTAAATGCCCAAAATAATTCCCGTTGACACCTTTATGAAGGCAGAGTGAAGTTTAAAGACTACACAAGCCTTTCATTTGTAATCTCACATCCCTCCTAACTGTCTGCTGGGAGCTGCGCTTTCATCCCGCTCTTTAATCCCCCTCAATGGATGCTCCGGGGGGAGCACCCCTGCCTCAGCACAGCCCTGGGTGCCTGCGAGAGCCTGGGCTCTGCTCCAGCTCCTGCTCAGCTCCCAGGGCAGGATTTGGCCTGGAGAGCCCCTTAGACCCATGCAACAGCACCTGCCACATCCAAGCCCCTGCAAATAGCACAGGGAGCAGGGACCTGGCTGGGGAGGGCTTCAGGGTAAATCCATGCAGGGAAATAGGGAGAGGCTGAGCTCCAGAGGGAGCCCTGCAGAGGTTCCCTGAGCCCCCGGGCACTGGAGGCTCCGTGGCTTGCTCTGAGGCTGTGGTTAATGACACAACCTGACCGTTCCCAGCTAAATCCCACCCTTCATCCTGACCTTGCTGCTTTAGTGAACAGGACACTGGGGTTTTTCTTACCATAAAAGTATTGGGTTGACCCCAGAACCAGAGGATGGCAAACAAACGGTGACATAAATAACCTGGACTTTGGAAGAAACCATGAAAGCAAACCTAGCAATTAGCCCTTTTCTCACCAATAAACTGCTGCTCTGTGGCGTCTGACCCTAGGCTGACATTCCTATAACCCATTTGCCACTGGTCATGTATTAAATGGCTTCCAGTCACCCTAAATTTGGGGGTTTTAATCTCCTGTATTAAGTCAGTGATTCTCAGTAATTCAGTGATTTTATTTTTATTGGCTTTGTAAATCAGAGTTCCCCACATCAGTGCCGTGGTCAGGGAGAGAGGCGCTTGTCTGTGAAATTGGGTTGACACAGGCCATTGACTGCAGTGATGTGCTGGGCTGGCTGCTCCGGCCGCTCACACCAGCAGGTTACAACATAACAATAGGGAATTTCATTACTGGAAAACAGCCGAAGCACTCTGGGGCTAAGAGGGATGCTGCTCCTGCTGCAGCATCACCCATGTGTGCCCTGACCTCGAAGGAGAGGAACTCCCAGACAGTGACATGCACTGTTTCTAAGAGCTATTGCAATTATTTTACTGGCTCCAGGCTAAACATTGACTCCTGCAGAGCTGTGAGCACCTCTGGGAGCACAACTGGTAATTAGTATGTTTGCCAACCCACGATGGTGCTGCCTGTGAGCCGGCATCAGCACCAGCTATGGTGTGTGTGGGCTCAGCGAGCAGCACCTGAGCTGCATCTGGGACACAGCTCCACCGGCACCGTGCTTCCCAACACTAGCACTGGGACACAGCTCCATCAGCACCGTGCTTCCCAACACTAGCACCGGGACACAGCTCCATCGGCACCGTGCTTCCCGGCAGCAGCCCTCATAAATCTGTGTCTGAGCAGTGGCTGAAGACATGGAGGAGAACTGGGATTAATGGAGTGTGTGGAGGGCATGGCAGCTGCCCCAGCTCTGCCGGGAGCAGCCATGAGGGCTGTCGGTGGCTGAGATTTACACACTGGGCTGGTGATCAGTGTTGAATCTTTTGGGATGTGCTCTGGAGAGTGCTCTGTGGATCAGGAGGGATGGGAGCAGGAGCTGAGAGCAGCTCGGTTTGGACTGGGAGGACCAGCACTAGGATAAGGGTCTGGCCCTGGGCATCAGAGCTGGGCAGAGGCTGCAGTCTCAGGTGCAGGATGGCCCCTGGGTCTGCTGCAGGCTCATGGATGCTGCTCTCAGGGGTGGATCTGCAGCATGAGCCCTGCATGGCCCAGAGCACCCAGAGATGGTCCATGTATATGTAAGGTACCACACAGCAGAGAGCTCTATGTTTAACAGGTCTTCCCAAGAAGGGGCATGAGGGTCCCTGTGCCACCTGAAGCATTTGCTTGTGGCTGTAGAAGTGCTCGGTGATGCTGCAGGGTCTGCCCTGTGCACAGCACCCTGTTGCTGCTGGGGAAGCACATCCATGGCTATCTGGGAGTAGTAATTCCCTGGTAGAGCTGAATAATGTCATCAGCTGTTGCACATGTGTCAGATGACCTTTCCCTGCACTCCCCATGAAATCCCATTACTCAGAGAGCAGAGCTAAGAACTCCTTAACAAAATTATTGCGCTCTCTGGGATTCCCATTCATCATGTGGCCGCTCGGCAGCCTCTGTGTGTTAGAGGATGCCCCAGCCTCAGCTGTGGAACACCCTTCCCCTTTCCGCTCCTGTCCTCCAGCTCTGCAGGCCTGGGGACCCCTTCCCTGCTGGAACCAGGCACATTCCCACTCAGGGGCTTGCAGGTCACTCATCCTTGGTGCAAACCTTATGGCACCTTCCCGAATCCCTGCCCGAGCAGCAGGAGCCATGGGGGCTGTGAGCTGGCCATGGGGGTGACACTGCCACTGCCACCACAGCCAGGAGGGAGCAGAGGCTCAGCAGAGACCTCGGCTTGCCAAGGGCTTGGTGAACCCTCCCTGCTGTGCCTGCATGCAAGGATGTGCCCCAGCTCCGGTGGGGCTGTCCCAGCCCATGGGGTGATGCTGTGTGTGATGCTGCAGGACCCCTGGTCTCACCAGTGGCTGCAGGGCTCCAGTGACAGCACTGGTGAGCTGGCAGCGCGTGGCAGGGAATGCTGAGCTCCCCACTGTGTGTGGTTTGAGCTGACTTGGGTCTGTGATCCAGAGATACTCACTTTAACTCCCTGTCCTCTGGGGAAGGGGCTTGTCAGAGATGCTGGTTTTGCTTCAAGATGAAGGAAACAGTGTGTGAACAAGAGGCTGGAGGGATGGAGCAGATTTACAGCAGCCCTCTGCTGCCTGGCAAGGGAATCCCCAGGAAGGCTGTCCTCTGGAGCACTCCTGCAAGCGCTGCTCACCTTGGGGTCTGTAGGACCTGTGAGCCTCCCGTGCTCCTCACAGGGGGAGGTGAGGCTGGATCAGTCCTTCCCTGGGAACCATGGGTGTTGCTGCCTGCGGCTGGCAATGCACCATGACCATGGCTCACAGGCACACTGCTCCCCAGGCACCGGTGTGAGCACCCAGAGCTGCAGACCCTGCACGCACCCATTTAACATCAGGAACCTGTGACAGTGCCAGATCCCTCAGATGTGCTGCACAGATCCAGAGCCTTTGATTTGAGGAGTCTGAGCTTGCCCTGGTGCTTCTAATGAGCATGATGGCAATGCAGGAGGATCGGGTTGCTGGCTGATGCTGTGTTCCCAAACTAACAAGAAAGGATCAGTGGAGGTAACTCAGTCTTTTCAAAGCTTTGCAGTCAAGAAATGCAGACAGGAACACTTCTGGCCAGGGCCTGCCTATTGCTCATGCAGGAAGCACAGGGGCTGCTCTGCCAGTGCCTGGTGATGGGTGACAGGAAGGCAGGGTGGGCACTCCAATCCCATCTCCACCACCCTCCTGGAAAAAGATCTTCCCTGGTTGTTGGTAGCCACAAATCAGGACAAAGTCCCATTTTCAGGTATATTGTGGATGGATGGCTGGGGACAAAGTGAGTTCAGAGGCTGCAGGAGGATCCTGCTGGAACATTTCAATGGGAACAAGACAGTGTCTCGTAGAGGAGACAACATTGAGGAACACTGAAACAAAACAGGGCAGAGCTGTAATGAGAGGTGGCGTTTACACTTCGCATCATCTCTGGTTTTCCCCATGAGGGTTTCATCAGGGCTGACACTTCCCTTCAGAACCCCTCAGTGTCAGCGAGCTGGGGCTGGCGGTGGGATGGTCCAGACCAGCTCCGGTGGCATCCCCGGCTGACCTTGCAGGTGTGCTGGTGTTGCTGACCCCGCAGGTGTGCTTTGCTTCAGCCGGCCCAGCCTGGCAGCTCCTGCCCCTGGTTTGGAGTGCTGAGCTCTGGAGACGGAGCTGCGCTCCCAGTTTGCCCAGCTCCGGTTACCATGGGCACCACAGCCCGTGGTGGGATGCGATTCCAACAGCCCCCAGCCTCCCTGCCCTTGCTGGCTGGAGCAGAGCTCCTCTCCAGGCAGGTCTCTACACCAGCAGTGTCTGTGGCTGGGACCATGGGATCCCAGAGCTGCTCATTACCAGCTCCAGCCCAGCTCTGCCTTTTAATCCACCAACATCTCCAAGAATTAATTTCATCTGCAGAGCAGTGCTCAGCAATGTCCCCTGGCATCTCCCTCCTCACTGAGCCCCAGTTGCACGCTCTGTGCTTAATTAGTGAGTTAAATACTCCAGAGTTCAGGCTGGCTTCTTGTAGCTCATCTGCTGCAGCATCCCTGCAGACACCCTAAGCACAGGGGATGGTGCTGGCCCTGCAGGGCTGAGCTGAACGCCCAGGAGCTGATGGTGGGACCGGTGACTCCCACCCAGTCTGCCCAGTATGGCCATGCCCCCGGTCACCAGCCCTGCCGGCACAGGGGGCATCTCACACACTGGATTTCATAGGGACCTTAAAACTCCTCCAGCTCCATCTCCTGCCATGGGCAGGGACAGCTCACACTGGAGCAGGGGGCTCAGTGAATTTGGGGCATTTGAGGAGTCAGGAGCAGGGAGCAGCTTTTCAAGGGATGATTTTCCCACCCTCAGGGAGTGGCAGAGATGGACTGAGGGGTCTCACATCCCCCCTCCCACCCCATACTCTGGTCCGGGATCACAGGGCAGGAGGAGCAGGCAGTGTCATCGGGCAGCCGGTGCTCCCAGGGTTCAAAGCACAGAGGTGGTTGCAGTAGGAGTGGATTCCTTCAGCACCAACCTGAGAGCCTGCACCCAGGGCTGGGCTCCATGGCTGGGATGACCCATGCTGTGGAGCTGCTCAGCCCCTGGTGGCCTTGGTGGCAGTGGGAGAGCCACGGCCCCATGGGGAGAAGCAGGCCACCGAGGGGAGATGGGACTTCTTATGGTGGCTCCACACAGTGGCTCTGTGCCAAGGCAAGGCAGTGGAGGAGCAGAAGGACCCATGGAGTGAAACACCAATGACTCAAATCCAGCACTTCTAAAAGCCATCTATCAAAGCAGAGCAGTCTGAACTCTGGCCCCCGTGAAGGCCACTTATTAATGAGTAATCACTAGGTATAAGCACAGCGCGTTAATAATGCACATATCGATTGGCTCCAATGCTGCTCCACATACGTGCTCAGATCAATGATCCTGCTGAAGTACACGTACCACAGGACTTCCAAACAGCAGCACCCTGCACTTCAGCACAGCGCTGGGCTCTCCTCTGCTGACAGTGCTCCCATCACACTGAGCCATGGCAGAGACCCCCCCCTCTACCAGCATGAGCCCCTCACAGCCCTGTGTGAGCTCCTAGGTCTGTCCAGGGGAAAGGAGATCACAGACATGAGTGTGGGGACGTGGGAACATGGGAGCGGGGTGTGGGAATGTGCCTGCAGGTGCCAAGTGCATGGCATGTTCTGATATGGATGCGAAGGGCTGCGCCGTTGGGAGCAGGAGGTGAGATCAGCTCCATGGACCACGTAGTTCACCAGCTCTTAAACACTGCTTTACACATCTATTGAACTGGAGACAGTTTCCTCCTATGGAAACGTGCAGGCAATCACTCTGCCTGACAAGCAGGAGCGCCGGGAGCAGCATCCGATGCACAGCACTTGGATGTGCCGTGTTATCCTGTGCCCCTGCTGCTCAGGGTGCTCAGCAACAGCCAGGAGGCAGCGGCTGAGGGGAAGATTTAGAACACCAGTGTGATGATCCCAGCCCCGGGTGCTGTGCTCTGCACGCCCAACGTGGCACCTCTGATTGATGAGTCCTGCACTCCAATCTGCTCACAGTTAGGCAATGGCAATCATTTTCCCAAGCCTTGTCATATATAAAAGCAATTGAGTCAGCAGGCACCGGTTGTCTGGCACAGGCAGGGATTGTATTTTCACAGGGTTTGCAGAAGGTCTATGAAAGTTTGTTCTTTCTTTAAAGAATGAACACAGAAATGTCAACACCCGCTGAAAAAAACCCGGAAAAAATTAAACTTGCAAATTGAAACATTATGTCTGCAAAAGATGTGCTTGAAGAGCCTTTCATCACTCACATCAAATGGCAAGGGGGTTGTGTATCAACTGTGTTTCAGGCCAATGCCTTTGGAAAACTGGGAATTTCCCTGGGAGTTCGGGTCCCAGGCTGTGGAAACCCTGCTGCTGTGGCTGTGTGCTTCTTACCATATAGGAGAACAGAGGCCAGTGATGCTGGGGGGCTGCAAAGCTGCTGGTGCCCCCAGTTTGGTGGCAATGGCCAGCACAGGGGGGACAGCAGCTGGAGTCAGAGCTGGGGTTGGCACTACATCACCGTGGATCCATAGGGAATACCCTCAGTCTCTTGTGGAGGGACCAGCTGTGATTCCCACTGGGAGCTGGAGCAAGAGATGAGGAGAGGGTGCTGCTGCTTGGCTTGCACCATGACCAGCATCACCCAACATCATCCATCAGCAGCCTGCGGCACCCATAAGCATCCAGCATTGCCCATCAGCACCCAGAAGTACCCAGCATCACCCATCAGTGCCCATCAGGACCCATCAGTGCCCAGCTCCTGCCCCAGGGGGGTCTGTGCCGTGCTGGTCCCTCCGTGTCAGTTCATTACCTCTGATTGCTCAGCGGCTGCTGGAGCTGTGGAAACGTCAGCCTGAATCTGCAGCTCTGGATGTGTCTGACAGCACTGACCCCATGGGATTGCTGCTCGCTCCCTGCTCGGGAAGGAGCTGCTGTAGTCACAGCAAATCTTTCTGCAATGATCTTTCATTGTAGACACAGCGTATTAATTATTAGAGGCTATTAAAGCAAGCATTAACCCTCTGACCCCTGGAGATGCTCATGGACGTTTCAAGTGCATCCCGCAGATCTATCAGGCCCATGGGCTGCTCCTGAGGGCTCTTGGGAGCAGGCTCTGCTCATCATCCCTTGGGATCACCCGGCTCCCATGCCCCACTACAGTAAAACCTCCCTGGGGGCAGAGATCTCGAGAGCAGGGTCCCTCCCTGACCACCCGCCCAGAGGAGGAGTGATGGGCACCCCAGCCCCTGCTGCCCATGGGTATGTGGTGAGTGCTGCTGGGTGTCACTGGTGCTGGAGCTCACAGCACACGTCCCACCTGGACACACTCATCCTGTGCTTGAGATGCATGCTAAAGATTTGTCTTTGCCTTCATTAATGCTGGAATTTATTGCAGAAGAGAGAATTCCTGCGTCTTAAAACCCTATAGGTGGAACACAAGCAAATTGCTACTTTTACTAGCATATAAACTGGAAAAACCTTTGAGATACATCTACATTACACTAAACTGCATCCATAATTCATACCTAAAGGAGAAATTTTTAGCTCCCTCGGAGGTTTGCTGGTATCTATTATTGATGGGCCCATGTTAGGCAACAATAGGCTCCCTCTTATTCACACGCCATTTACTGGTTGAGTCAGGCTGCAGCACCTCCGCTCAGCAGCGTGAGCTCTCAATTAGGTTTTTGCAAGGATTTGGAAGGGATTTACTTAAGAAGCTGAAGTGATGTGGATTGAGCAAGTTGGGAGAGTATTTCTAGAGGGATTCCCACTCCCGTGGTTAATCAATAGATCAGGAATGTGAAAGACACTCGGAACAATTAGTTTCTATTCAGGTCTCCTAGAGCAGCATTTGCTCAGCAAAACTGTGGATAGCAGGTCCTTCTGAACTGGGAATGTTGTAATCCATTAATCCCAGTGACCAGGGGCGGGTGGCTCCTGCAGAATCACCAGTGTTAAACTGTGCCTGGTGCAGGCAGGTCCCAGCTCCCTGCTGGGCAGGGAATTATGGCTGGATCCCACTGCTTGCAGACCTCTTGCAGACAGTGGGATGAAGCCCAAGTATGCAGGCAGGAATTGTCCCCTCAGTCCCTGGTTTTGGGGTGACAGGAGGGGGGCTGGATGCTGGCATCGCCCTCCCGGCAGGTCTCGGGTGTGTATCCAGACCTGAGCTTGCTGGGGAGCCTGTAGCTGCTGAGGGCATGAGAGCCCACATCCATCCCCAGCCCCTGCCCCTTGCTGTGGCCCATGGGATGAGGATGCACCAGCCCTGCACCCCTCTGCCTGCACCCAGAGGGCTGGGGAGGGATTGCACGGACACCAAGCGGGAGCATTGGCACCACCAACCCCAAACCCTCTCTGGAGAGAGAAGAGGAACTGACAGCAGGTCTCATCATGGTTATAACGTGAGGAAATGTGTCTAACACATGCACATATTTACACAGCACATAGCAGTTAGCTTAAATCTAAGATAAAGGTTCCTGTTACCATAAAAATCTCATCCTTCCCAACCCATCAATTCTGCACTGAATTAGATCCAGGAACCACAATGCAAATCTCAGGGCTACAAATCTCGCTGACAATATGTTTTGTTCCACAAACAGATGCAAAGACAACTATAAAGCTGCACAACAACCCTTATCTGGCAGATTTCCCTTTGATTAGCTTTTAATTGCTCATTAAGATTTGGGTGGTTTATGTCTTTTCTGCAAAGCAGAGGAGCAGCATCCCTGAAGGGCCAAATGTCCGGCTGGGAAACCAGTCTCCCACTGGACAGCAGCATTCCCACTGCTGCTCTCTGCCTTGGGTGCTGCTCTCTGTATCTCTCCCTGGTTCATTCCAGTCTCAGTGGGGGATATTCAGCATGGATGGAAACCAATGACTGCTGAAGGAGATACAAACCAGTCTGTGGAATGAACCCACCAGCCGTGGGGATGAACCAGGGTGGTCATTGCAGGACTTCCCCAGCATCACCCACATTGCAGGGATTTGCCTTTGCCTCCACTCGCTGGCTCAGCTGGAGCAGGGCATCAGCATCAGGGCAAAGCTGGCCCCATCCCGGTGCCAGGCAGGGGCCTCCTCTGCTCCCTCAGCATCCTTGGGTACGCTGGGTCCTCTGGGATGCTGTGCTGCAAGTGCTGGGTGCTGGTGGATGCCAACACTGGACCCCTCCATGCTCCCCACGCTGACACACTGCATGGGGATCCAGGTGCTCCTGACTCCTGGAATGAGCAGCGGAATCAGCAGACAGGGAGGGTGTTGGGGTCTATGTTCTTGTTTACGAGAGGTCTGCCTGAAATGTAAGGATTTACAAAGTACCCCTATCATTTAATCCTCTTTAATGAGGTTTGGGGATTTATGGACAGACACTTCCATTCGCAGCTCACACAATTAACCTTGGTTAACCTATAAGGGAAACTTCAGGAGCAGTTTGACTTGTCCAGTTACCAAAGCTGGGGCAGCCCATGGTGCCCTGACTGGCACAGACCATGAGGTACCATGTACAGCAACAGGTACCCTGTGTGTGAGGAGCTGTGTACGTGCCTGTGTGCACTCCTGCTCTGACACTTTATCCAGGGATTAAGTGTTTGCTGGGCTGGGAGCAGCGTGTGCTCACACAGGGACCCTGCATCCCTCCTGTGCAATGGGGCTGCTCCTCCATCCCCAGCAGTGCCTGTGCTGCATCCTTGGCTCTGGTGTCTCAGTCAGCATCCAATGCACTGGAGGATAAAGCAAACACTTGGCCCTGTGCAGCACAGCAAGGGAGGGACAGGGAAGGCCTGGGCAGTGTCCCCAGCCAGCAGTGACATGGGGCAGTGCTGCCAGCCTTGTAAGTTTCTCCTAATTCCCCAATAAATCAGTATGGTAATTTCTCCCTGCAATAAAGCCCCTATTCCCGTCACAAGCTCTCATAACCGGCACCTCGATCTTTCTGTGCTCTTTGCTCTTTATTACCTTTCAATGACTTAAGCCCCTGAACTGAATAACTTCATCAAGGTGTCAACCTAAACAGATTTTTCCCTATAATGACCCAACTCTCACAGGTTCTTAATGAAAAATATTGATTCCGAAGGATTAGTTGCAGATTTATGTGGTGGATGCTGATCCCTCTGTCACCTGATACCTTATCAGTGGATGAAGGAGCTGATCCTCCCCACATGGTTTTAAAAAAGCAATCACAGACTGTGTCAAGCAGGAGCTTATTCCCAGAGAAATGCATATAATGCCATGTCTGGATCAGGTACAATGCTTAACAGATAGCTAATAGCAGGGCTGTGGAACCACCAGCATGGCCAGGCTGGTTTGCATCTCCCTGCCCAGGATGTGAGACTGTGTAAGTAGCATCCCAGCAGCCTCCATGGCACGAGGTTGCTGGGTCTCAGCACACCCCATGCAGTCACACTGCCCTAGGAAAGCAGCCCCAGAGCTGCCTGCACAGTACCACAAACAGCCCCATGCTCCTCATCTCCTGCTTTCCTGCTGGGACTGGTCCTTAACATCCCAACCAACCCCTCTGCTCTGCACAGAGCCCAGGTACAGATGCTTTGGTATCACCTAGCAGAGGGTTCGACGTCCAGGAGCACCCAGCACTGGAGGCAGGGACCCCCAGCACCCATGGGGACACACTGTGGCCATGGGGGCCCAGGGCAGTCCCCAGTGATGGGCTCTGCAGGATGCTGTGTGAGTGCAGGGATGCTGGCAGAGCTGCATTCAGTGGCAGCCACACATCCGATCATTAATCTTCGCTTTTCCCCTCCCTTCAGAAAGTTGCAGCTGAAATTAATGCATAAATTACGGCCCCGAGTGAGGCGTTATAAATAACAGCAGAAGGACTTTGATTATTTACATTTTTATGGGATCTGAACTGATCAAACACATGGAAGTCACCAGGCACAGGGGAGAATTATGGGGAGCTTAAAGGCCATGCAGGAGGGAGCTTCCAGGGGAAGAGACTGGGCAGGGTTGGTCACCATGGGCTGGATGAGCAATGTACAGACCCAACACAAACCTCAGCCTTCTGGAACCTGGGGGGGAGAAGAGGGATCCCTGACTGCCCATGTTCTGGCATCTGCCCCTCGTACCCCATCCTTCCCCATCCTTTGCTGGCATCGTAATGAATGTTTTGGCCATTCAAAACCTAATGGAATGATGCAGGGTTCTGCGAGGAGCCTTGGCAATGGGGCTGTCCTACCGCGGCTGTGGCAGCACAGCTCTGCCTTTTGGGTTGATTTAAAACCTCATTCGTTTTTCATTAGCTCAGAATTGCTGCAGACGAAGGTTCATTTCTCCTACGTGTGTGGAACGCGAACGAAAATCGGGATTTTGTTTCTTCTATTTACCCAGTGTGTAAACTCACCTGATTTGAGGATGAAAGGAGTTATTTCCTTCCAGTTACCTAAAAATGACTCAGTGCTGGTATCTCCCTTCCTTGCTATCAAATGACTCCCGTGTTGCTCATCCTGACAGGCTGCAGGGCATCGTGCCCATGGAGCAGGTCCTGCAGTGAGCCCTGGGTGCAGTGTCCTGCAGCACCCACTGCCTGTGGCTGTGTCCCACTGAGCATGGAGCAGGCAGGAGCTGCCCGTGCCTGGAGCAGAGGCCCCCAGAACAGGGTATCCAGGCCCCCCCTCACCCTGGCACATGGTCAGCACTGACCCCATTCCCTCTGCCCAGTGCAACCTTCCAGCAGAGCACGGGGTGACTTTGGGCTGGGATGCTCTTCTTCCTGGTTTGTAATTTACACAATCATCACACTCCATTCACAGTTCCAATTACTTTGCCATCCAGGGGAGGAAAAACTATTCTGCTGATTAAAACCGCAATAATTAAAATCGAGGCTTTGCCTTTTACATGTGTCACAAACTGCCTCAAATTCCTAATTTCAAAGCTCCTGTCAGGGTCCCAATTTCATGGCTAATTCACAGAGCCAGCGCCTGCCCTGGGGGCATTCCTGCGTGCCCATCCTGCATGTCTACATTGCTATTATTATTGTACTGTTACTAGTATTTCTTCACTTCTCATTATTACTCTGCAGACATCGAGTGCTCCTCTGCATGTGGGGGTGCAGGGACTGCTCACCCCCCGTTTACCTGCTCTCACCCCCCCATTCCTAACCCTCCCTGGGTCCCATCCCTGCCTGTGCCCTGCCAGGATTCCTGCAGCCCCCTCTGCCCACAGTCCCTCCACTGCCTGCACAGTGGGAATCGGTTGGGCTGTAACCACAGGAGGCTGCTTCCCAGATGTCCATTGAAGCAGAGGGGCTGTAGTGCAGCTTTGCTCTGGTTTTCCTCCCAGTTTGCCCAGCAAACCTGGGCCTGGATGTGCCCTCCGCTTATGGTGGAAAAACAGGAGTGGAAAAGCAGCACATCTTTTATATACATTTATATATGGTGTCCCTGTGGTGTCCCTGCACTGGCAGGGGTTGGAACTGGGAGAGCTTTAAGGTCCCTTCAACACAAACCAGTCTGGGATCCCATGATTCTATGATTTTGTATGCAAGAATAAATGAGAGTGGATTTTAATTACTCCTAATTGAGCCTCCAGAATTCAGACAACTCCCACATTAACACCCATTAACACAGCATACTCCATATCCCATAACATTTAATTAAACCTCTTAAAGTAAGATCTTGAAGCTCCCCTCCACACTTCACAGAGATGATCCCATCGGAAGCTGCACCAGAAGGGTACTTAAAGCCCTCGCACCAGCAGCGGTTGCAGATGCTGAGCGGAAGCTGCACCAAGTGCAGGGTGCTGGGGATTCCCTTCATCACTGCCTGAGGATGTCCCTGGGTGCTGGCAAGTGATGGATGAGCCCTCTTTAGCCTGAGTCTGGTTCATCTCAAGCCCAGGGTGCCCTCACATGGGGCTACCAACCATACACACACAGCGAGGGGCTGCTGGCTGCATCCTGGCCATGATGGGCGCTCACTGGTGTGGGCACAGATACATGTCCCCCCCTTTCCTCATTTATTATATGACATCAGTCAAACACTTCCCGTCCTCATGGCATAAGCTGGTTACACCAGACCAACAAACAAGGCACAGCTTTGGAAGTAAACATCTGCTTGGGAGCCAGCTGAATAACTGCTAAAAATTGGTATTTTTCTGCTTGTCACCATCGCAGATCACAGCCCTTATAATTTGCTACCTACAGCTCCCTGCTGGATGTGCATTTCTCGTCCCTAACCTGCATCTAAGGCAGATCCAGCTGTGCACAATCATATTTCACTTTATATAGTGTCATGGAAACCTTTGCCTAGACAACAGAGGCACAATGCCAGCCCGGTGCAAGGCACTCGGCTCAGGGGGGGCAGTGGGGTGAGGCCCCCACACTGCCCTCGGTGCCTCGCTCAGCCCTGGCCATGGCACAAGCCCCTGTGGTGCTCGATGCCCAGCACTGAACTAGCCCTGCTGTGCTTCAGGGGCTGCTGGCTGACATGGGGGTGCCTCTGGATGCAGGCAGCATCCCCATGCTCAGTGGTGCCTGCAGCAGCCTTGTCCCCCCCGGTCTCACCCTGGGCTCTCCTCCTGGCCTGGGTGCTGACCAGGGAGTGTGGTGGGTTCCAACAGCCTCGGGTGTGAGGGGAGGGAAAGAGAAGCCCATTAATAACTGACAGGGTGGGGAGGCAGGCAGGGTTCTGGGAAAGGCCGGGTGGAGCATCCATAGCAAATGCATTACAGAAACCTGATGAACTAAAGCACAGCCTCGCCTCCTCTGGCAGCCACTGACCTCAGCGAGTGCTGGGGGATGAAAATAGCAAAAAACACCAATTAAATATTAAAACTCGCAAATGTGATAGAGTGGAGGGGAGGGGAAGGGGGTGTGTGAGCTCCAAAGGCAAGGCTGGGCGCTCGTCCCAGTGTCCTCGCCATCTGCAGGTAATAAGGGTGGTTTGTATTGGAGGTGAAGGGAGAACACCCAAGTTCATTTATAATGAAGATCCTCGATGGTAATGACAGTGCTAAGGGTGTGATGGAAACCCACCCACTGCAGGGGCCTCTTGCACACTCACTCCTGACACTGCTCTGCTTTGTGCCTCAGTTTGCTCCTCAGCTGTTGGACGCAGCAGGCAAGGAACAGGGAGGGATGCACTGCACCTCCTGCCCCACAGGAACCCCTGCCCCCCTTTGCACCTCCCCACAGCCATTCCCTTCCCTTCCCTGCATCTCACTCCTTGGTCCAGGAGCTGTTTGTGGACCCCATGTGAGGCACAGCCCTGTGGGCCTGCTGGGACAGCACCAGGAGAGAATCCAACGAACCCAAAGGGTCCTCAGGGAAACGAGGCTTTAATTAGCCAAGAGGGAATCATCTTCTTCAAGGGCAGAAAAGAAACCAGGGCCTTTAAAGAGGGGATTTAGGCAGGACATGTGCTGACTGAGCATGGAGATAAACCTGCTTTGAAGGAACAGATGAGAACGTTTCACTCCCAGGACAGGCAGAGCTGTAACATCACCTCCACCTTGCTTGGAGCCTCCACCAGCAATGCTCACATGTGGTCTGTGGATGCCATGCTGATGCCATTCGGGAATGATGCTCTGGGAATGCTCCACAGCCCTGGGGACCAGGGACACACCAGCAGCCAGGATCTGGCCCCAGGGAATGGCACTGGGGAGCAGCCAGTGTGTCCAGAGATGCATCCAGCTGCAGGGACCGTGGGGTCCTGGGGATGTTCATCTTCCACAGCACCCCTGATCCGGCCCAGCATTACAGCCCTGCAGCACTCAGGAACATCAGGAAGGGAGGTTCTCTGGTAAAAGGTGGGGAAGTGCAATGCAAACAACTGGAAGATCTGTTTTGTGCCTCCTTTAAAGTGTTATCACACCTCAGGAATATGCATAAAGGTCAAACTCATTAGTGTTTGAGTTCTGAATTAAACCCATTGCAATTAGCCCTGAAAAGATAACTGGAGATGCTGTTGAGATAACAGAGCAGGTATCTTCTGTAATTGATAATTACTGGGTGTAAAGACATGTGCACTTGCTTTGAAAAGCATAATTGTTTCTCTTCTAGAGAGATGGCTTTATTTTAATGGTCTGCAGTTATTTGTATTTCAGACAGACTGATGCTAACATCTGCAGCCTCAAACAGCCCATTTCTGCAGGGATGGCTTCAGTTTGCCCCTTAGCCCCTCCTGACCTGCGAGAGGATCTGGTTGTTGTTGGAAGGGGCAGAACTGGGGCTGTTTTCTAAGTCTTATGAGAATATCATACACCAGAAGCATGTTGAGGGCATCCATTTCTTGATCCAGTCCTGCCTAAGCTCCAGCCCTGCCCAGGATACCTGTGAGTGAGGCCATGGGACACTGATGAAGCAGGAGCCTCTTTTGTCCCTCCCCATCACCCAGCCCATGCAGCGGTGGCACCTTCACCTGCAGGCACACACTGAGCAATTACTTCATCAGTACAGAACAGGCTGACCCCTGTTCTCCCTGTGCTGTGAGTGCCAGACACCAGCTCTCTGTGCAGTATCAGCCTCTGTGGCTGACAGCATCCCGGTACCATGGCCTTGAACAATCAATGAGCATCGATCGTGTCATTAGGGAGCAGCCTAATCACAAAGCAGGACCTGTGAGGTCTCTGCCTTTCCTATGGCAAAGAGCTTATCTCCTCCGTGAGGACAGGTCACAGGCAGCTGTGCCAGGGGATGAGCCTTGTCCTTCCTTGCTGTCTGCAGAGCTGCACTGGGAGCAGCAGCACAGATAGGAGCGGAGAGGGTTTTACATCAACCCCAGCTCCACCAGCTTGTGCCCTTGGCCATGAGCCCCATGGAGCCAGGAGCTCCAGCCTCTGGCACAGCCCCATGCCAGCCCTTGGGCAGCTCCCTGGAGAGCATCTGAACAGCATTAACCAGGAACACAGTGATTCCCCTGAAGTGGACATGCTCAATCAGTGCTGAGAGGCCGGTTATAATTCCATAACCTCTCACGGTTATAATTCCATAACCTCTCACGGTTATAATTCCATAACCTCTCATGCAGTCAGATGACAGCAAATACATCTCTGTTCATTACTGCAGACACATCAGGTACCAGATGCTGCTCTGGCTGTGGGTACCACAGTGTGTGCCACAGGAGGGGACTGCAGGTGGGGGCTGCCCCATCCACTTCCATCCAGGAGCCACCTGCATGGCTGCAGCAGTCACCTTGGAAGCAGAAGGAGCACCCACAGGTGCAGGTCCATGTGCTGTGCACATCACAGCAGCCGTGGGGCTCCAGAGATGCCAGCCCACAGACAGGCTTTGCCAGAGGTGCCTCATGTGAAGCACTGTCCCATCTGTTTGCAGTGCGCAGCAGTCAGGTTTGACCTAAATATTTGCTCTGCTCATGCCAAATAGTTGCTCAGAATCTTTGGGGACATTAATATTTATGCATGAGTTTTGAATAAATCTGTTATGATCGAAAGGTCTCACATAATTGTGGTTCTTTGCTAATGTCCAGGACCCTTCAGAGCCCACACAAAGTGTCAGGATGGAGCGGTGCCACTGTCAGCCCCAGCACTGACCTTTGTGAGAGCATGCGTGGGGCTGTCCTGCTGTTCTGCTGTCTGTCCTCATGTCCTCCTGTCCTCCTCCATCCATGAAAGCTGCCAACCACTCCGTCACTGCACCAGTGCCCTGGCAGCAGTGCTGCCCCTCTCTCCTGTTCAGGTCCCTGCCTCTGTCCCCATCCAGTGGGGTGGCACCACCAGTGAGCAGCAGCAGAAGCCCTCGGGCTGGCCTGGTCCTGTTTCACTGTTCCTGCTCTAACCCATTATGCAGCAGACAGGAGCCCTTCACTCAGCCCCTCTGCAGGATGCTGGTGCCATGTGCAGGCACTGACACCCCCATCACCCTGTCCCACTGTCCCCTCCTGTGGCTCTGGGGCTCTGGCATCGGCCAGTGCGATGCTCAGGGGATATAAGGAGATGCAGGAGCATCCCCCAACCCATCACTGCAGCACCTGCATCCCCCTGGCCTGAGCCCTCCTCTCCAGTACCTTGGAGCCGCCTCTTAGCCCAGGGTAGGCTGTGATTGAGGAATGATTCATGTCTCACATGGAGGGTCCTTCCATCCGTCTCCTGGATTAGTTTCTGGGTGCGGAGGTCAGTAAATCAGGGTGGGTGGTGGGGGCCTGGCCGGACCGTGTCACCCATGGGCGTCCCCATGGGTGATGGAGGCTGTCTGAGCCCTGGTGCTGGGGGGGAACCCTGGCAGGGATTCATCACCTCGTGCTGCTGACACAAACACAGCCCAGGGAGGCAGCAGTGCTGTAATTATTCTGCAAATATAATTAGGTACAGATGTAGCGGATAAGAAATACTAAAATATATTTATTTGCTGCTATTCTCCTGACTCCTGCAGCCCATTAGAATATGTTATTATGATAATTTGTCAGGAAAATGACAACATTTATTAATGCATTAAAGTTAATTCCTAGTAAATTAGTAATTGGCTAAACAACGGCTCTCAGATCACTGCACCCAGGCTCTTAGCATGAGAGAGAAATGCAAGAGGAAAACAGTTTGTTTTCCATGGTTCCTCCATAGAGGTGGCAGCTCCAGTGCCCAGCGGGAGAGCAGAGCTGGGAGCCCTGCGTGGAGCGGAGCTGCTGCTGCCAGGGACATACCAGGGCCCTGGACATGGGATGGGGACCCTGCCACCGGGCTGGGGACATGATGGGGTGGCTGAGATGTGTCCAATCCTCCTATTTCTCCATTATAACAACAGGGATGAGCAGCAGACTTGCACAGGGAGAAGGAGCAAAGCCACACTGTGCACAGCCTGGCACCACACCTGTGCCAGCCGGATGCCAGTGCCGGGATCTGGGATGTGGGGAGCTGGACCAGGGGGTGGGTGAGGGGACAGCCAGGCAGACACCAGGTCTATGGCTATGGGAGTGCGGGAGCTGCCAGCAGTGTTGGGGACGGCAGCGAAGTGCATGGAGGTGCAGAAGCAGCAGGCAAGGCGAGGAGGGGGCCGGGTCACAGCCTGATGATGCTCCATGAGGGCTTCCCCATCCCACAGAGGCATGGCAGGATCTGGGGAGCTGCACCTGAGCAAGGGGGTGACACCTCTCACCCTGCCCCGTGGCTGTGCTGCTGCAGGGGTGACACCTCTCACCCTGCCCCGTGGCTGTGCTGCTGCAGGGGTGACACCTCTCACCCTGCCCCATGGCTGTGCTGCTGCAGGGGTGACACCTCTCACCCTGCCCCATGGCTGTGCTGCTGCAGCCACATCCTCATCCCACCTCCCCACCGAGAGCAGGCACAGCAGGATCCCACTGGAATAGCTGTGGCTGCAAAGTGCTTCCTGACACCCGAGCCCATTATGGAAAGGACCAGACCAGCAGACGGGTGATGTATGCACTGCAAGGGCCCGAATGTTGAAACCCAGGAAATTATGTCATTTTTCATGTACACAGCTGGAAATATTTATTGCAAAAGATAAATGCAAACACGCGCTTGCACCAGTGCTCCCGGCTGCCGGGTCCTTTACACTGACTGCAAATGTAATCTTAGCAGGGTTGTTTGGGATTTAAATGTTGATGTCATTTCTGTTTGAATGCAAAGAGCTTCAGCTATTTGTTAAGTCCAGCTCCTCCAACCCCGGCTTTCCATCTTATTATATGGAAAATAACAGAGTGATGTATGAGTCATCTTCCCCGGCACTGGGAAGGGAATTTCAATTGCACTTCTCCCTACAGCACTCACAGAAAGTAAACTCACATTCTTATACAACACTTGTGAAATGAGCAGGAGAAGACCCTGAGAGAGGAGCTTTGCTGGGGGCTCCTCTCAGCAGCCTCATGGTTTGGAGCTGCTCTTAATGAGCCCTTGGAAACAAAACTCTTTGTCTGCTTTTTGCTTTAGGTGCAACTGCAACAGTTGTTTGCAACACCAAAGCAAGCATTAAAGTCATCAAATCCACCCACATTGGTCCTGGAGCAAGACATGGTGTGAATGCTGCAGAGTCTTCCACCGCCTGCTTGCACACACACATGCTTTCCCCCAATCCCGGCTGGCACGGGTATGGAACAGCAGGCAGGGAGGCAGCAGGCAGAGGTCCATCCCTGCCTCCTGGGCTCTGGTTTTCCCAATTCCATCTCTTTTGCATTGTCCTCCATGTAACATTTGTATGGTCAGAACATTTCCAGAGGTGAGGTCACAAGCTGCCCTGGCACGATGCTCCCTAGGGTAAGGCACAGATTGCCACCCAGCCTCTCAGCAGGCCCCCTTCACACCCCCAAAAGGCATCCTTACCCAGAGGGTCCCACAGTGCACCCTCCTGCACCTCCTTCCTGCCCCATTTCACCCAGGGCTGAGATTTCAACCACTTCACACTGCCTAAAAGTGATGTGAAATACCGGTACTACCAATGCTACAATAACACAACCCTCAGCACTCCCTTGGGTTCCTTTTAAGACGAGATCTGCCAGAGCTGCCCCTATTCCCTGGGTATCTTTGCTCTGGGTTCTGTCCTCTTGGCCATGCTGGGGTGCAGAGCACGGTCCCCACTGCCAGCGATGGGAGCAGCACACAGCAGGCAGCCTGCTGTCTCCTTGCTGCCGGGGAGGACACAGCGCAGGCAGCGAGCGTGAGGCCCAGGTGTCTGCAGACTGATTAGGGATGACATTTGACTTTACCACATAATAAAAGTTTCCACTTATGACCTTTTCTACATTTATTCCACGCGCTCCAAGATTCCATCCCGAAAGGTCATCAACCATCTCTTATCCCCGGCAGCGGCGCGCAGATGCTATATTTATCACACAGAACCGGCACTCCATGCCAAGCTTCGAGGATGCTGGACAACCAAACTGCAGAGGTGGCTGCAAGGCGAGAGCCCTCTCGTCACAATTGCTTTTCCTGGCTGCTAATGCCATGAATGATGGGAGCATGGTGGGACACTGTGATGGGGGAGCAGTGCTGGGCCAGGAGCACTGCTGGGAACCAGTGACCTCCGGACACCTCCATAATGAAGAACCTGAGCTGAACTCATGGTACCTCTGCCTGCACCCTGGGAGCTCGTGTGGCCCCGCTCCTGCTAATGATGATTTTAACACAGCATTAAGTTTGTGAGAGCAGGCTCTCTAGCAGCACAGCCTGTGAATGAGCATCGCTGGACTTGGAACAAGCTGCCAGCTTCAGTGCATTGAACCTCCTCTTGCTCCGGTGCCCAGGAAGTGGTGCTTCCATCACAGGCACAGCTCTCCCCTGGGCACCCTGAGCACCACCTTTGCACCTGGGAGCTGTGCATGGTTTGCTTGGAGCTGCTGTTGTTCTCTCCCCAGGTCCCAGTGGATCATGGACATGTCAAGCAGCACCAATGGGCCAGGCCTTGCAGCCCAGCAGCACCACACAGAGCAGCCCTGGCACTGCTCAGCCCTGGCAGCAGCAGGAGGAGCAACAGCACCATCAACACCAGTTAGCAGGTTTCCAAAGCCAGGTTGGATGGGGCTTGGAGCACTCTGCTCTAGTGGAAGGTGTCCCTGCCCGTGGCAGGGGTTGGAAGTGCATGAGCCTTAAGCTCCCTTCCAACACAAACCAGACTGTGGGTCTATAATACTGTAATTCCCTTAATGAAAGTGCTGGCCACAGCCTTCTGATTTGGGCTCAATAACAATTTCCTCCCTCTCCTTTTCCTTCATTACATGGGGCTCATTACACACACACCCCGGTCAGGGCAGGGATGAGAGAGGCTGCTCTCATTTGATGCACAGAAAAGTTAGTGAAACACCAGAGGTGACAAGGACTGGGTACATCTGAAACTGCACAGGCTTCTGATGTGGTTAACGCCAGCCTGTGCTGTGCAGTCGCACCCTCGTTATCAAGCATCTCTCTCACTGATTGCCCCAGCTGCCAAAGGTCACTGTTCTCATTAAAACCCAATCTGAGTAACTCAGGTGAACTCACAGAGATCATTTCTCAGTCCTTGACTTAGCTTGGCAAACAAACACCAGGCCTTGGTCCGTGTTGGACAAGCAGCTCTGTGTGAAGCTGCATCCCCTTGTCTACAGAAACCTGCTCCTATGGGCTTTGGTGTATCCAGAGGGAAAGCCTCTGCCAGGCAGGGACAGCCAGGGGGGACTCAGAGAACAGAGCCCTGCCATGCTGTGTGCCCTGGCCTTGCTGGTGGTGCCTGGCCAGGGCAGCAGGAGTGGGTCAGGGGGACACCCCACTGTGATGGGGATGCTCCATCCTCATCCTCAGGAGAGGTCTCTGCAGACCGGGGTTTGCTGCTCTCAGTGATGGGTCTGTGCTCGCTGTGCCTGCCGGGGCGGCTGCAGGCAGGATGTGCACCCTGGTCATGAGCATGATGTGCTCAAGACATGAAGGTGCAGCAGTGGGCAGGGCAGGCAGCGCTGTCCCTGTGAAAGCCACTGCTCTCTAGTGTTCAAAGCGCAGCACTTTGCTGGCAGCAGCCAGGTTGAGGAGCAGCGAATTGCTCCCCTCTCTGCTGCCATGACCCATGGGCCTTGGCTGTGCCCACCACAGCCCCAGGGCTGCAGTCACTGGGGGATCCATTTGAAGCACTTATTAAGGACTCCAGCTTCCCATGCCCATCAGCGGGTGCCAAGGAGCATCGTGTCTTGCTTTGTTGTCATTCCCATTGCAGTTACTATCCCCAGAGCCAGTCTATAAACACTGCAGCTCGCTGGGGTGTCCCTCCCAGTGCTGTGCTCCCCAGCCTGCAGCTCTCCTGTCCCCAGCAGTGGTGCCGGGTGCCTGTCTGTGGGCACACACACCCCATCCCTGCTGGTGCCCCACTGCCTGCCCCAGCTGTCACTGTGCTCAGTTAGTGCCCCACCACCATGTGCCCACTGGGCAGCAGCACCAGGCACCAAGGAGCTCTCCAGCCCAAACCATGGTGCAGAGATGGTTTCCCGGAGGTGCCCCTGGCAGGCTGACCACACTGGGGTGTTGGACAGCTCGTTTCTGGACCGGTGAATGAGATATGCCATCATCTCATATGGGCAGCAGGACAGGATGGGTGTGCACGCTTGAGGGAACAGCGTTAAGCCAGTGGGGAGCTAGGGCGATTTGCTAGGCACCAATGGCTTTGGAAGTAACAAGGAAGAATACAGGGGATTGACTGATGGATATAGAGATCAATAGCCCTGAAATATTTCATCCAAAGCCTCCTCCAGGTGACTGCAGAAAATGTTACATCTAAATCAGGTTTCCAGATGGCCCAAGAACCAATATAAGTTGTGCTGTTGCTAGTCCCTCGCGCCTTCAGGCGAGGTGTGATTTAAAGGGTTTATGGTGAGAAGGAAGGTGCTGAGACGTGTGAGCCTGCGGGGCGGGCAGCAGGGAGGCACGGCACAGAGCTCTCCTCCGGAGCAGCACGTATTTATAGGGCTGGGAACACGCTGCAGGCAGGAGGGAGGCTGCATGAAAGGGAAGGAAGGGAAAGCAAAATTCCCTCTCCTAGGTACTGGCACAGAGGGAATGCCAAGACCATTACAGTGAAAGACACAAGGGACCATGGGGTGAGTCAGAGATGGGTATCTGCACTGCAGGGGACACTGGGCACTGTGTCCTGGCACCCAGCAGGAGCAGGAGGAGGGAAGGGCTGGGGAAGTGCACCACGGAGCAAGAGCACCCAAATCCCCAGTGACATGCAGCACAAACACCACAGTACCAGTCTTGCTTGTGTGTCTGTCCACAGGACATGGTCTTGAGTCCTGACCAGGAGCACATCCTACACGTGCCTCTGGGACATCACGGAAGGGGATAAGTTGGATAACACCATAGGTCTCTCTCAGCAGCCCAAAGACTGCAGCAAGAGCCCATCTGGGGCCTGATGCCCCAGACTGTGTGACTACAAAACACTGCAGGGAAATGGCATTTCATGGGGTATGCAAAGCTCTCCCCATCCACACTGGAACAAACTGCAGGTTGTGAAGCCCAAAGAAGGGTATAAGGGAAGCTGGAAGAGGTAAATAGTTGTGAGCAAAGAAGTTACTCATGAGGAGGTCAGCAAAGGGGTCTCATACAGCACGAATCCAGCTTGGCCATTCCAGAAGGAAACCTGTCCCTGCTGGCTGGGCTGAACTCTGAGCGGCTGCAGGATGCTCCGGCTCTCCTCAGGGATGGGGTTGCAGCAGCGAAATGCCTGGTTCCGGTGCAGGACTCACCTCCTTACAGACTTCTCCCACTGATTCTCAGTGTATTCAGTGCTGCAGTTTTGCTTCCATTGCTCAGGCTGGGAAACTGGGAAACTGCCACATTAACGCATGCTAGCACTCAAACACACTGTGCTCACCACTGTGAGGGGTTAAACATGCTGGAGGAGATCTGAGAGGACAGGGACCTGCTGATATGTGCCCCACAAGCACACAGAGAGCAACAGGCAATGTTTTAGCAGTTTGACCACTGGACATCCTGACCCCATGACTGATGGCCCCAGTGTTTCAGCGTGAATTATGGGCCTCACGCGATGCCAACAGTTATCGATTATAAGATAAGCCTCTGCCGTCGGGGCCTCGCAAGCCTCATTGGGGGAAGGACGGCTGCTCTTTAACACGAACTGATCGATTATACCGAGCCGCGGGGCTCAGCGGGACGACACCGCCCTCTGGCGGCCACGGAGCGCAGAGCAGCGGAGAACGGGAACGGGGAACGGGAACGGCGCAGCTCGGGTGCGGTGCGGCGCTGGCTCGGCAGAGTGTGCTCTCTGCCCGCACAACGGCTGTGCCGGCAGCAGGAGTGATGCTGCTGCTCCTGCTGGTGCTGTTGGTGCTGCTGGTGCTGCTGGTGCTGCTCCTGATGCTGCTGCTGCTGCTGCTCTGGAGTAAGCCTGGATAGAAGGGGGAAGACCCCATCCCTTCTTGACCAACCTTCATCCAGGGGGCGGCTGCAGCCCAGCCCTGACCGCCCCCAGCACGGCTCGGCCAGTGTGCTGGGGCTGCCCGGCTGGGCAGTGCTGTCCCCTGGGCCAGCAGCTGGTTCCGGTGATGGTCAGAGCCTCCCTCGGCAATGCTGAGCCCCTCGTGCTCATCAGCCGCCCTGGAGAGACTCTGGGGAGGCTTCAAAGCAGCAAAACCCTTCCTTCACCTCCTGTAGTAATGAGGGAAGCAGGATTAGGCTGGGCTTTAGCTGCACAGCTAGCGTGTTGCCTGGAGATCAATTTGGGGAAAGGGAATGCAGTGGTAAAATGCCTCCTGCTAACCCCGGGACAGTGCCGGGTTGTGCTGAAGGGGCAAGATCACAGCTTCTGCTGGATTTGTGTCTCACCTAGAAAACACATCACTTTCCTGTAGTCAGCAGGCTCACACCGCTGGAAAAAGGAAGGGAAGCAGGGATGTGGGTTATCCAGCTCACAGGCAAATCTGTGCTGAGGGAGCAGCTGAGGCTGAGTGTGAACAGGCACAGCCCCATCCCACCCGGTGCTGTCTGATGCTGCCACAGGGAACAAAGGCCACACTCACACTGCCTCTCCAGCTCCAGCTCTGCAAACCTCTGGGCCAGCCTGGGTTTAGAGAGGGCCCAGCAACCTCAGAGGTGCTGCCCGTTGGTGTGGCTCCATGTCCTGTGCCAGCCCCTGTGCCAGACAGCCACATTCCCTCTCTCTGGAGCCTTGGTGGGATGGGGGAGCCCAGTCCAGCTGCAGAA
Organism: Melopsittacus undulatus; assembly: GCF_012275295.1. Lineage (NCBI taxonomy): Eukaryota > Metazoa > Chordata > Aves > Psittaciformes > Psittaculidae > Melopsittacus > Melopsittacus undulatus. The sequence continues at coordinate 523,584 of NC_047534.1, read as the reverse complement.
GTGGCACTGGTGGTCCCCAGCCCTGCCTGTTCCAAGGGAAGCAGTGTGCTGGTGCACTTGCCAGGCTGGAACTGGGCTCATCCAGGGCTGTGTGCTGCGGCTGTGCTGGCGTGATTGAGCATGCTGGAGTCTAAGTGCCTGGGTATATGGGTGTAATATACTTGTGCAGTGTGAAGCTGGGTAGCAACAACATCTCCTTTTATCTCCCCTGCCTGAGGGAACAGAAAGAAAAGCAACTTTCTGTTGTGGGCTCTTTAATTTTGTGTGGCACTTTACAGCCAGGGTGAAGGGGCTGTAAAAAACAGGGCTCTCCAACACCAGGCATCAAGAGCCCTGCTGCCTTCGGGGCTGGCTGAGCTGCTCCTGCCCTGTTCGGTGTCCTGCCCTGGCCTTGTCCAGAGGCAGCTCCATCTCTCTTGCCTGCCCCGGTCAGGGAGCTGCTGCCTGTATTTACAGCCATCCCCTTGCCCGCTCGCCTGTTTGATCCCGACAGCAGGCAGCGATGCGCCCGCTGTGACAGTTCAAGTTGTGTTTGTTGCTGCTTTCCTTCCAGCTGAGAAATTCACTCTGTGAACTTTTCATCCTCTCCTCCTGGGGCAGAGGCCACGGCTGGTGAGGCAGCACTGAGGCAGCACCGAGGCAGCACCGAGGCAGCACCGAGGCAGCATCGAGGCAGGTGATGCTGCGGCTGCTGCCTGCTCAGGGGGAGGCTTGCCCAGCTCCATTAACCTTGCAGACCCACGAGGTGTGCAGGCAGCCGGTGTCCCTGTCACACACAGGCCTGTGGAGCAGCAAGCTCAGGGATCCCCTCTGCTCCTCATGGTGCTGGCGGCTCCTCAGCCTTGTCCCAGGCTGCTCAGCACTGCAGGGATGGTGATGGAGGGCGGCTGGGCTTGGAAAAGAGGAGGATTTGCTGCATTCCTGCTGGGGCAGCTGGGGCAGCTGGAAGATCCCCGTGCGGGCACAGACAAACCCAGGCCAGGCTCAGGAGCAGGCATGAGGGATTAGCAGTCACATCGATGGGGCTCCGAGCAGTGCTGTTCCACTCCCCGTTGTTAAGCACCCTGTAACTGTGAGCGATGGTGCTGTGCGGGCGGCTGCTGCTCTGTGTGGTTCAGCTGTATTTCTGCTGTTCTGGCAGCACAGAGCCCAGCAAAGGACAAGTGTGGCTGTGTAGAGACATTCACTCAGGTGATGCTGAGGGAGCTGCAGCTAAAAAAGCAACAGCTTCGTGGGGAAATCCTGAGGTGGGGAGAATGGCTCCTTCCAAAGCTGCTGTGGCATGGCGGTGGCATGGCTTAGTGAGCACCTAATGAAGGCTGGCACCCTGCTTGGTGCCCTCTCCATGCACTACCTGCCGAGGTGATCCTGTCCCCTTCCATACACCAGTCACCACCATGAAGGTGAGATGCACCAGTGCCACGGTGCATCCATGCTGTCCCCTGCCTGAGAGACCTTGGAAACGTTCCATCCATCATGAAGAGGCAGAACAAGTCCCGGTGCCACCAGCTGGCAGGGAGGGAAGCTGCTGGAATGCTACTGGATCCCACGGGCTGAGCTTTAAACGTGCTGCATGTGGGTAGATGCTGCCAGTGACTCTTGATCAAACGGGGGACGGGTGTCCCATGGACTGCACTTGACGGCTGTACTGTACAGGAGGTGCTGCCCTGATTAAGTGTCTCAGAGACTTTTCTGTGTCGGAGTGAAGACAGGCAGCGAACACCTGGTAACTCTTTGCATGCCAAGGCTGGTGGTACAAGAGGAAACAGATGGTGCTTTGCATTCACACAAGACGAGAGCAGAGAAGTCTCTTCTGGCACTTCAAGTGTGAGCTGGGCGAGGAGCGGAATCTGTACCTTCGGATAGAATCTTCCCCCAGACATGCTCATGTTCTGGCAAGAAACTATAAAAACCCCAAATCTTGGCAGTTCTTTCTGGTGCATCAGCCTTTGCCCTGGTGGGACTGAGCTGCAGCCTCCAAGAAAGAGCAGTCTGCAATGACAAAGGGAACTCGGGAGCACGTTGCTGTTTGATTTGCTCAGCAGCAATCTGCAGCCCTAAGAATGAGATCATGAAACTGTGCGAATTGTCAAGCCCTCTCCTTGCAATAAATCAGCATCTCAGTGCGTTTGTAACTTATCTTATCAGCTTAATACAATCCTTATCCACAAAAGCACTAATCCAATTCCTCTGGAGGGATGTGTCTGATTAGATTAATTAATCTGTGTGCACTGTGGATTCCCCTAACACTTGAACTCTTCTGGGGCAAACTCCTCTCTGAACCCTGAGCTGTTCTGCCTGAACTGGGCCAGGAAGGGGAGAAGGGCAAAGGCATCAGTGCGGTGGAGGGAATGCCGGGTGCTGAGGCTGCTCAGACAGAGCAGGATGGGACACACATGGTTTTAGGAAGCGGGATGCTGCCCAGGGATGCTCGTGCAGGGAGCCCCATGCGCTGTGGATGCACAGCCCAAGACACAGCAGCTCCTGCCTCCCTCCAGTGCTGCGTATCTGACCCTGGAGCTCTGCAGGGCTCTGCTTGCTGATGCATTTCCATGTTGCCCCACTTTTCATACGTGTTTTGATGAGTAAATTTGCCACATCAAGCTAATCTAACTCCCAGCAGAGCCCTGTGTGCACTACAACATGATGGAATCAAAATGATGATGTTTTAATTGCCAGCTGGCATGGGCACACCTATTTTTAGCCATTATCTACATAGCTGCTGAGATAAAAGCTTTGGAAAATTATTAGGTTTTGCTCAGATACTTGCTTAATGACACCAGGATTATGGTGTTGGTTAATGGTGTGTAGGTGAGGTGTGCAGGAGGGGGGAAGGCTGCAGGGGTCCCCCTGCAACAGGGCTTTGGGGGATAGAGCTTGGGGTGCCCCCAGCTCCAGGGGACGTCGCTCCTGCAGGCCCAGGGCAGCAGCAGCAACGGGTGGGTGAGCCCAGGGACTGCCCCATGGGTGATGGGAGCTGTGCTCCGGTGCAGGCCCAGGACATGGGATGGCTGCAGGTGGATCTGTCCCCACTCGCTGGGCAAGGACTAAACCCCATCTCTAATGTTTGTATTCAGATGCTCTCCCAGCCCCTTCTCACACACAGCAAAGGAGGTGATTTGAAATTTATCAGCAAGTGTCAAGATAACCTATACAATTCAGAATCAAAGTGCAAAGACCAGCACGAAATGACAGCTGCAGCATCCATGGAATCACATGTTTTATCCCAGTAAGTACATGAAAATTGCAATGTGCTTTTCTGCTATTCAGGCTGAAGGGCTCCTTTAACACAGACCATCTCCTGATATCAAAGTGAATGATTTCTTTCATTATTCCTGGTTATGAAGCCTATTTTCATGTTATTTGTCATTTGTGAAGCCATTTGGTTTAAAGATGGCTCAAAGCTTTTGTACTGAGCAATCAGGGACAAAGTAGGGAAGGAATAACTAAGGGGAAGATTGGGATTCTTCATCTGCTCTTGCATAATCAAACGCAGAAGCTGCTCCATGCAGGGCAGGGATCCATTCCCTGGCAATTGGATTCCATGGGCACTCCAAGGCTCAGCCCCTTTCCAGGCGGGTGGATGTGCAGGAGCAGGGCTCCACTCTGCAGCTCAGCTTCCCAACAGCTCCTCTGGGACACGTGGGGAATTCAAGTGACTTTGGAGCCAGTGACTGTCTGCAACTCACAGGTTTGGATGTAAGGGCCAATCTATCGTGCAGTTGTTTGCACACCACCAGAAATGGGGAATGGATCTGCTGGAGGACTTTTAGAGGGACCTTTTATCCTCCCATCTGCAGCCAGGCTCCTATTCCTCATGCTGAAAAGCAGCCGTAAGAGTGTCCTGAAAACCCACCGCTGTGCTGCTGCAGGGCTGATACATCACTCACCGAGGAGTGATACTGAGGCACCAGCTAGGAGGGAAACAAGGGGCAGAATCAATTCTCCAGCAAGTGTTGTTTGATTTTGTCATAACTCCTAATATTCTATACTGAGAAGCATATCTGCTCAGCCTGTGGATGGAAAGCTGTTGCATTAACATGCCACAGAGGGCAGCTGCAGCCACTGCTTGATTCCCACCACAGGACATGGGCATGCTGCTCTCCTGTGCTGAGCCCTCCTCACACCCTGGCTGGGTACCGCTTCCCATCTCCATCCTTATGTGTCCTTGTCCCCAGAGCTGCCGCCATGCAACACATCCCTGCCGGCCCATGGGAAGCTTATCCCTTGCCCAGTTAGTGCACAGGGCTCAAGGCAAGCTGGGATCCTACCTGCTCCCTGCATCCCTGAGGCTGTGGGAGCATGGACAGGAACATGAGGGAACAGGGAGAGCACATGAGGGCTGAGCAGCCTTTGTGCAGGCACTGCAGCCATCCTGGGTACCAGGGGCTTGTCCTGTGGCTGCAGAAGATGCCGCTGACCCCAAGGAGCTGGAGGCATTTTGCACCTGAGATGAACAGCTTTGCTCTAAGTACAGAGGTAGGGATCCCATTGCTTCCAGGAGGGTATTTTTATTGGCTGCTTGCAGAGAAGTGGCACTGCGAGTCTAAAATAGCTACTGATGTAAAAGCAAATATAGGGAATGTGCCTGCAGAGGCCCCTCCCCGAGGAAACAGATTCCATCTGCTCTGGCACCAAGCACATTTCAAAAGGGTTTTAGTCCAGTTTCAGAGATTTTGTTCTCTCTCTTTGTACTCTGTATTTAAGACTGATGTGAGATAGGGTGACGTGAGCAGAACCTGCCACAGGGGAGCCTGGAGCAGCTTCAGCTGGAGCCGCTTGGGAGCAGGGACTTTCTGCCCTTAGGGGCTCTTTCCAGGAGAGAGGAGTCATGAGAGCTATCACACACCAGCACTGAATGGGAGCAGCCTCTTGCTGCTGTCAGATACCATCTGAGGGCATAAACATAAAACCTATTTTCCCACTGAGCACTCCCTATCACTTACCTCCCTGTGTCACCATCACACCTCTCCTGGTCCCCACATGTAGTGTTTGCTGAGAGCAACATAAATACAACCACTCTTAGAAATGGGCTTTATCAAACTCACCCTTCTCCCAGCAAATCAGCAATTAATTCTGCGCTGATGAGAAGTCCCTGCTAATGAAGGAAGCAGGAGGAGGTGGGCTGGGGCACAGCAGGTAATAACCACACTGGAGCACTCGGGAGCTAATTGGAAAGGCAGCAGAGATGGAAGAGCTGTGTAAGCATGAAGGAGTCAGCAAAACCAAGTGCCAGCTCCTCCATGCTGCCTCATGGCTGCATCCCAGCCCCATGGCCCTCGGTGCTCATTGGGACTCACCTCCGGGTGCTGAGGACCCCGGACAAGGGGACGGATGGGATCATCCTGCAGAGCTGCCATCAGAAGGGATCACAGCACAGAGCCATGGAGTGTGGCTGTGCTGGGAGCCCTGGGGCACCCTGCACACCAGGGGAGCCCGTTCTGGTCTGGGGTCCCCTTACCCTTACACGTCCTCCTGCAGAGACACACACGTGTAGGGGCTCTATTTGAATTTGCATCCTTAAAGCGACAAGTCTGGAGACAAAAGGAAAACCTTTTCCATGACTGAGAATTAAAGTTATTGCTTCCTGACCATCGTAAAATTGACTTCTACAATAAGATACTTAATTAAATGTATCCATTCTTCTGATACTACTCAAAGAGTTAAGTCCAGAAATGATGCAGAGACACTGTGGGGTAATGTATTCATGTGGATGGTTATCTTCCTCATAAAGGCATTATGAAAGTAGCAAAAGTAATTGCATTATATTTATGTCAATTCTCTTATTTAACTTGGCTGCAAATGAAGTATTCTGTATTGAACTGCAACCCATTTTAATTTACAAAACCAGCTCTCTTTGCTCGGTAGTATTGCAACTAATGAAAAATGACTCAAAGGAACAGATTTTTTCCATATGAATGCTCCTATAGACCCGAACAGACTCACTCCATAGCTGGAGCAGCTGCCAGGGCCAAGCCAGGCTGTGGGCTCAGGGAACATACACTGAGTTTTACCTTGCTCTGAAACTTGCAGGAGTCAGGGCTCATGTCCCACCAGGCCCCACTCCTGGGGGATGCAGCAGAGCCCTTCACATCCCATGGGCTCTGCCTGTGTCTCAGGTGCATCCAGGATTCAGCCCATTGTGTGACAGGGATGTCCTGGGCACAGCAGAGCTGCACTGTGCGGATGTGCCCCAGCAGCAGCATCACTCCCTGTCCCCATGTCAGTGCCCTGCACTAACCCAGCGCTGTGGTCCTGCTCAAACACAGGCACTTGTTACTGCTCACTCACAAGGACAGAATGTCTTCTGGCCTCTCAGTCCTGTGGGGCCGGCTCCGAGCGGGGCTATAAGAGCATCTTGTGCACCCAAAGAATGCAGAGCGATGCTGTCCTGGGCTGAATCCCGGCGGCAGGAAGGGCTGTGGGACCATGGGAGGCTGCCTTCGCTCCCGCTGAGGAGCCCTTAGAGCTGCTGGGCTTGGGCTGCTGGCTCCATCCTGGTGGGCAGCAAGGGCTTCACCTCTCCACCATCCTCCTAAGTGTTGCCTCATCTGCATCCCCAGGCCCAGGCTCAGCCACCTCCATCAGCAGGTCCCTGCGTGTCCCGATCAGTTCCCCTTGCCAGGCACTTCACATAGGATCTGTGGGAGATCACAGGGCCCTGCCTGCAGCACACTCATCCCTGCACCAGCCTCTCCAGCTCCTGAGATAACTCCCTGCTGTCTGGTGCATGCCTCAGCACTGCATCCATCAGGCTGGCCCTCTCCTCCTTGCCTTGTTCATGTCCCCATCAGCTCTCGGCAGCCATCACACCCTTTCCTCCTCCTCCTGCTCTGCAGGTCACTGACCTCAGGATGCTCTGCCCTGCTCCATGCTTTGGCCTGGCAAAAGCCTCCTTGTGCCGTGGTCGGAGATGGGATCCCATGGCTGAGGTCTCCCTGTCTCCATCTCCCCTCCCTGCTGTGTGTGCAGGAGCTCAGGTGCTTATTAAGCACATCTGAAGGCCACTGCTCACAGGCAGATGCAGAGATACAGAGATTTTCATTGTCAGTGACAATATTAATGTTGCATGATTTACAATCTCCTGTGCGCCTGCTCTTCTGCCAGCCAAGCGTCTGCTTCAGGCCCGTTCGGGTGCTTTAGATCTGTCCTTGAGGATGTAATAGAGTTATTGAGAGGCCACAAACATTGATTGATTCGTACCGACTTGCTTGGCAGGCGGCCTCGCGTGGTTGTAGGGGAGGGAAGGTTGGGGACAGGGACACACCGGGTGCTTACCATGCACCCCACAGCCGGCCCTGCTGTCCCCTCCTGGGAATGCCACTGGCGCTTGGTTCCTGGAGCTCTGGAAACACTGGGATGAATAGAGATGAGGAAAGATGTCCATAAAGATTCACCCTGTTCAATAAGCTGAAGCAGAAAGACACTGAAATCCATCATCCTGCAAAGCCACCTCTATTTTAAAGCTTGCAGTATTCTCAAGTAGCCAGAGCCTGCTGGATCTGGCTGGGAAAGGAGGGTGGCAGTTTTCCAGATGCAGATCCACACGCTCCTCATTCCAGCCACCCACCCAAGGCAGAGATGGAGATGCTGTTGGTGTGCGGGCTGGAAGGGGCAGCGCTGGAGGAAGTTGTGAGCACATGTTCTGCCTGGTGGACTGATGGATGGGCTGACACATCCCTGGCTCCTGCTGGGCAGTGGGTACCAGGCAGAGCCAGAGCTGCAGCCCTGCCAGCAGTGTGGGGTGGTTTGATGGGCCCAGAGCTGGGGGAGCCACTGGCTGAGCCAAGGCAGGAGCAGACAGGACAAACAGCTCCTCACCAAGCACAGGACCCTGGTACCATTGCCAGGACCTGCCCCCAGCCGAGGGGGGCACACGGCAGCGTGAGAGGGGCAGGATGGGTTTGGGGTCATCCCATCACTGATGGAGCTGTGGCTATGGCAGGAGGGGACTGGGAGCACCTCCAGCACCTCGGATGGGAGCAGCCTGAGGTCGGTGGCAGCCCCTGGTTGGCACCCGGATGCTCCCTGTGCCTCCAGCACTCCAGGTACTGCTGTGGCTGCTCCCACCAAGCGGCATCCCGAGGTGTAACTGAATTCACGCTCTTGGATTTAACTCATTATCCTGCCAGGATTCTGGCATTCCAAACGGTTCACAAGTGCTTCAGTTACAGGAATTGGGGTGTTCAGACAGCTCTGCCCACTCTGCCTTCCACTCTTCCCATGGCTTCCAGCTGCCAGGCACATAACCAGTTCCTGCCCCAGTCCTGGGTCATTGGAGGGTCCCCCCCTGGGGCTCAGCTCTCCCTGCTGCTTCTCTGTCCTTCCAGGGCATCTTTGGGTGGCCCCGGATGAGGCCCTTCATGGCATGGTGCAAGGTGATGCTGGTGCCCTGACCATGGTTGGTGCATCTCTCCTTCCCTGCTGAAGTGGGGAATATGTACTGAAGCAGTATCCATCCAGGAAGTGCCCTGCAGACTTGCAAGGAAATTAATAGCTCCATTTCCTGCTTTCATGGTGCAGAACTGTAATTCTTCATGGTGCTGTAAAGAGCCACATACAGAGGTGTGGGGTGAGCTCTGTGAAAGGACATTGTGATGGGAGCTCTGGAGGACACCAGTTTATCATGGTGGGAGCAGCTGGGGTGAAGAGCAGCTGCCTGCAGGCAGGGACAGACAGGAGGTGGGACTGTGCAGATGGTCCTGTGCAGAGCTGCGGTGCTGCCAGAGCCCAGGAGCAGCTCCCATCACCCCCAGGGATGTGGGGCAGCAGCGCAGGATGCTGGAGGAAGGGAGGGAGTCACTGTGCCCATTGGACAGCCCCCTCCAGCACCCTGGGCCCCTCTCACACTCACAAGGCAAAGCCTTCTTCAGCAGACCCTGCGTCCTCCAGGGCCTCCTCCAGAGCTCTTTGCTCCATGGTTATTTATCCAAACCACCAGGTCGATACCTGATCAGTTTGTAAGCACCAGGACCAGCTTTGGAGTCTTTAAATAAAGACATTCAGAAAGAAACAATGAAAGAAGCAGTTGCAGCATTTGCTGCTTCTTTGGGACAGAGACATTTTAATGCAGTTCCTCAGGACAAGCTTAAACATCCCACACCTGAACATCCCAGCTCAGGGCCTGGGCACTCACTGCTCCCATCTCCTGCTCCACAGCCTCTGCCTTCCTGCAGGATCCCACCTCTGGATCTGAGCAGCTCCCAGCCAGGGAGCTCCCTGGAGTCACCCCAAATAGCTGCAGGGGGGTCATTGCACCCTGCCCAAGCAGATGTTACATCCCAACCCTGAAGGCAGTTTCAATGCCAAGGTCAGTTGTTTGTCTTTGTTCCTTCAATTCGACATTGCCCCTTCCTGTTTGTGCTCTTAAAACATATAGCACCAACACAACACTTCATCTGTGCTCTGAAAGTCATCAGTCAGAGGCATGTAAAATATATACCAGGAACACAAAATCACCACCCTGTGCACATTAAATATTTCCTGTTTGGAGTTCCATGACAAAGTGTGTATCAAGACATGTTATGTAAAATGGACAAGTTAAATCCAATTCTGCCCAAGTTAACATCAATACTAGAAAGTTAACTTTTGCATTTCCCAGCTTTTTGACATTTCCAATCCATAATTTCAGTGTTGAGGTAAGGTTGAAGAGATTGCTTTTGATACCTGGGGTCCCCTTCCTTCATGCAGGTGATTTTAATGTGTTTCCTAACACATGTGATACCCCGATGCCTGGTGCTCCCAAACAGCAGTTTAACAGCAAACCACCATGCTCTGAGATGATTGCAGCCATCCCTCTCCATAACCCTTGTTTGGATCCAGCAGAAATACATGGATACCCCCATCTATTCTGCTTTGGTCTGGTAGCCAGGCTGCTATTGTCCTGGAGGGCTTCCAAGTGCCAGTCTGCTGAGGACAACACTTCAACACAACCGCTTCACTGGTTGTTAATGTTCTGCAGGGATATTCAAGCCATCCCTATTATCTTTCCCCAGGTATTTTAAGGATCAGTCAAGCATCTCAGGATCCACCCCACAGCTCATGCAGCTGAAGGAAGGGGAAGGCAGACCACAATGATCTGCTGTTCCTGTTCAGAGAGCAGTGCCAGGCTTCCCTGACCACAGGCCACCCCTGCAGCCCCAGTGTGCCCAAGGGAAGAGCTGAGCTCTCCTGGCTCATCAGGAGCCACAGTGACTCCAGGCTGGCTCCATTCCTGACCAGGGTGATCTGGGGTGAGCCAGTGCAGGGTTCGAGCTCCCTCATCAGTGCTGCGGTTGTTTCAGCCCCTGTTTGTGCTGAGCCCATTTGGGGATGCTCCTCAGCTTGCACTAACAGCAGGGCAGAGGCTGGTGCTGTTATTCTGCCAGGGAGTAACAGCATTTCAGAAACGGCTTTCTCCAGCCACAAAGGAAAGCCTTCACCTAGAAAATATGAGCTCAGACCCCCTGATGTGCGTGTGGTCATTGAAAACCATCTCAAGTCTTTAATAGAAAAGGTAGAAATTCCTTTGCTATTCATCTCTGATATTTATATAACTAACCACTGGGCTAAGGCACACTCTGAGCCCTCAGCTCAAACAAACAAGTATTCAAGGCTAGAGGTTTAATAATACCTTTGAAAACATAGCTGTTATTTCCTGGTTGCGTTTCAGAGACAGACAGTGGCAGCAGACCAGGTCTGCTGCAGGTTTGCTCCTGTGCTGCCGGACCCCTCTGGTACCCCCCGCTCAGCCCCAGCCTGCAGAGCCTCTCCTCAGCACACACATCAGTCCCTGTGCAGCCCAGGAGATGCTCCAGGGCTGTCTTCCACCCATGAGAGGTTTTGCTCCTGCTGCTGGTTTCAGAGCAGAGGTAAGGACAAGGCAGGGATGATGCACAGAATGGGACCTGCTCTGAACTGGTGTCAGTGTGAAGGATGCCCCAGCTCCTGAGGGGTTTTGGAAGGAGCTTCTGCACTGGGGTTCTGCAGATGCAGAGTGACAAATGAGGGTGCTCCAGCTGATGTCCAGGGCTGGCTCCTGAGCAGCTCCCAGAATACCCATGTGAAGGTGCCCTGTGGGAGCCTCCATGGGAGTGCTCACAGCCCCATTGCTGTGATGCTGGCAAAGGGGCAACGTCTGCTTCCCTGCGAGCAGGATTCCCCTGCACAGCTTGCAGGGCTGTCCTTGCCATCCAGCACAGCAGCTGCAGCGCCTGGGGGCTGCTGCTGACACCAGCACCCCCTCAACGCCCCTCTCAAAGCAACAGGGCAGCAGAGCAGCTTAAATTAATTAGGCCTTAAATTGTACGACAGCACAGCCAGGAGTGCAGTTTGTTTGTGTGTAAACGGGGCACATGTCACAGTAAATGCCAGCAGTCCCAGTGCTTGGAATAATAAATGTGCAAACAGCAATTAACAGTTTGCGTCTTCTGCTCACATGCAAAGGACATAATTAGCTAGTTCCATCTGTTAATTATACCTGCCGTGGATCAGATATTCATATCCCAGCCAGAACTTGGAGGAGGAAGGTGAGACTGTGCAAGCAAAACTCAGACACAGCTCCAGGAAGCTTCGGTCTCTCTGTGGCTGCTCAGAGGCACCGGGTGCTCACAGAGGTAAAGAGATGCTCCTCCTTCCCCCCGTGCTGCAGCCCCTGCAGGGTCCCTCTCAGTGTCCTTGTCCCTTCACCACTTTGGCAAGCCCCAGCGCTGGCAGTGCCCGCAGAGCCCTCGGTAGGAGGTATCCAGAGATGACCCCAAACCCCTTTGAGGCTGGGTTTGGATGGACCTTTGTCAGGGCAGGAGTCAGAGCTTGAGTCCAGCGTGGCAGCAGGTTCAGTCAGACCTGGGCCTTGGTGACTGATGAGGCTGAGCAGAGGCTTTAACACAGTGCCTGGTGCTTGCATCCCTCCACTTGAGTTCTTACCTCAGGAGATACAGGACGGATGCTCCTGCCTCACCATGCACCTGCCATGGGGTGTGATGGACACAAGTGCATGGCACCAGGGAAAGGTCTGGGCGCAGTGCTGAAGGGCAGAGCACGAGGGATGCTTCCAGCTGGGGTACCCCAGTCCTGCTCCTCAGCCTGGCCCAGTGCCAGTCCCTGCCCCAACTGGCCCCCAGCATCCAGCCCTGCCCCTGAGTGAGCATCTGGTCCTGTTGCTCATCCTCCTGTCCCACTGCAGCCCCTGTCCCACCCTTTGCAAACAAGGACTCATTCTACTGCCCCCATCCTTCCTGTGCCTCATAACAGCCCCGATGGAAGCCCTGGCAATGCTGCAGGGAGGGCAGCACAAGCCGGGAGCGGCTCCCCCACCATTGAGGAGTAACTCAGATCCAAGTGCGGGGGGGTGAGGACTGAGCCTGGGCTGCCAGACACATTCCTCTATGCTAATTTCAAACAGACTTTCAGGATGAGCTCTCGTGGATCTAAGCAAGCAACAGAATCTTAACTATCAGAGCTCCTCGCTGGCTGATAAAATATGGATAAAGGAGCCATCACTTTAGAACAGCAGGAAGAAAAATAATTGCCAAGGTTGGCTCTCATTTGAATATTCTTTCAAACCCTCGTAGCATGGAGATGGTTGTTGCTGTTTCATTCTGCTTGTGTGGGTAATTCTGCTGGACAAGATCTGTACTCGGCACAGCTCGAGCAGCAGTAATGAGGGGCTCTGCTAATTGCTGCATTGGACCCAGGCAACCCGTCTGCTCCAGCGCGGGGAGAACCCCTGGGGTCCCATAGCAGCTTCCTGTGCAGGGCCCCGGGGGGAGCCGCAGCAGCAATAGTGTGAGCAGGAAGGAAGGAGCTGCAGAGAAAGGAGCTGCATGGGTTTGGTTGGGAGGGTTTGGGTTTAACAGGGCTCTTTTTGGTGGGTTCCTTTTCCCCTCCCCGGGCTGGTGCAGAGGCTGACAAGGACGGTAAAGTGACACTGACTAATTGAATTCTGAACTAGCAGGAGCAATGCAAATATCTGACAAATTGATTTAATTGCGTTCACGTACAATAAAGCTGAGATCTAAAAGGTCAGCTAGAAAATGGAAAGGGTCCCTGGAGTGCTAACAGGAGGAAGCTGACTTTAATACACATTCATCACATTTTATCATCTAATTAGTTCACACAATGCCAGGCTGATAGACAGAGGCCCAAACAAAAGTATCGATTGATTATTAGCCACATATCTATCATATTGCCTCCAGCCGGCTGTCAGGGTGTGCTGGCAACTCCTGTCCAGTCTATCAGCAGAGGGGGGGCACTTGATAAATAGTTTTTCTATAGCAGAATTTAGACTCTGGAAAATGTTTTCCACAGACACTGAATGATAAAGATCCTGCCAAAGCTCTCAGCAAACCCACCATCAAACCCCGGCCACTCTTGGCTGCATCGGGAATATTTATGAGCCCACGGGCAGGAGGCTCTGCTCCATCCGGAATGCCCGACCCTGGCATCACCAGCACCAGCTCTGCAGCCACGCTCACCACCATGCTCAGCAGCTCCCCAGAACACTGTCATGCTTCCCATGCCATCCACCCCTAGCTCCCGGGACACACCTCTGCCGTGGGGGCAGCCTGTGGGTGGGATGCACAGCACAGAGTGGGAGCCAAGAAGCATCCTGGCACCCCAGGCTGGGGAGATGACTGCAAGGCCTGTGCAGTCTGTGTGTCCCCTCACAGGCAGGGATGTGCAGCCTCTCCTGGGCCACCTGGAACAGCTACATACACAAAAGCTCTTCCATGCACACCAGATGCAGCCACTGCACAAGGTTTGGGATGCAGCTGGATGTTGCTCCTGCCTCCCTCTATTTCCTCATGGTGCCAATACACTCCTGAGAGACCCGAGCTCCTTGCACGTGCTGGTTCAGAGTGGGTGCTTCCCCTTTCCAGGACTTCCAGGGGGAAGTTTGGTGTCCCCAAGAGCTGATGCTGTGGCAGAGACCTCGCTCAGCTCCCCCATGCACCTCAGCTGCTCCCAGGGAAGGCTCTGGGTGCTGACTGTGGGTCTGTAGCACAGCAATGCCATGAGTGTGAGTTCATCAAGCAGGAAGCAGTTGTAGCTCCCCATCAGCCAGCTGCAGGACATGGCAGTGGGATGAAGCCCCTGTTAACACCCTGCCAGAGGTGAGGGGTTAGTTAACAACACACAGTCCATGCATTGGCACAACCTGATTCCTTGTGCTGGAATCAGTCCGGAGCCAGCACCAGAGGGAAGGATATCCATTAGGGAGAGAGCATTCCAGAAAGCAACATGGGATAAACAGCGGTTTAGCCACATGCCGTAAGAGTGCATCGGTCCTTGCTGCACATCCACAGCTGCATTGATTTGCATTAGTTTTGTAAGAGCATATGGGATGGGACCTTGCTAAAATGACTTGTTTTTCCTTTTCCTCAGGCTTTATTCATTTGTATTCTGGATTATCTAATCATTTGGGCTTTAAATACCTACAGTTAGAAAACAGAGAGTTGACTACGGCCTAATTCACTGGAATTGGCTTCTGCTAAGACTGACACGTTCAACAGCTGCCAAAATGCCATCAGCCTTAGAAAGAGAATGTCTTTACTTTTTATTGTTAAAAAATGAGCAGAGTTAATCACTGCAATGGAAGCATTTAACTGGTGCACAGGATGTGCTGAATCTATTTGGCAATCTGGCTGCAGACTGGGCTTTAGCAGCAGCGCTGCTCTCAGCAGAAGCTGTTCAGGGACCCACAGGAATCTTGGCCAGATTCAGCTCCCCCAAACCAGTCCTGCCCCAGAGTCTTCCTTTGCCTCTTGAAGCTCTGCAGCACCACAGAGCTGAGCAGGGAGCATCCTGCAAAGCCTTCAGCACCCCTACCCATGCTCCCCTGCCCACTGGTAGATGCAGGCAGGGACTCCCCTTCTCTGGGGTGCTTGTACTGCACTTGGCAAAATGGAACCTACTGCAGTACAGGGGCAGCACCAGCTTCATCTCCCATCGGCATTCCTTCATTATCAGATGCTGCAGGAGGGGAGAAGAAAAGGTCCCAGACACAGTGGGGTGCACAGGCTCATGCATAGGGCTGGGGTTTCAGCTTGGCTTAGCCTCAGTTAAGTCTCTAACCTGGAGAAGGCTTCTTACATTCCAGTGGTTATCCCAACTCTAATTATCTCTCTGAGCAGCCTACACATCTAATGCATTCTGAACAAAGCTAGAAATAGAAGGATAATCAGATTATCCCAAATGACAGCTGCAACATCTGTATTTTCCAGAACACAGGCACATTTGTTGTACAGAATATTGTAATGAGGCCGGAACTCGTCAGTGTTACTTCTTTTGTCCCTTCCTCAAAGGAGCAGGGGTTCACTCTCCAAAAGAATATTAATTGGTGCAAAATGTGGGAAACTGTTCTCCTGCAGTGAGGTTTGTTTGCTGCTGCCATCCTGCAGAGGCACCGCTCCCCACAGCACCCAGCACACACACCCCATCCCTTCCACAGCTGACAGATGCTATGGGACCCTTCACATCACTCAGTGCTGCCTCCTCCCAGGGCAGGGCACAGGGACCCTCCTGCTCTCCAGGTCTATGCAGCCCCCCCATCAGCATGGCCACACAAATCATTGCTCCACAGAAGACACCCAAAAAAGGCCAACCGACAGCCTGAGCATCACCCAGACCCTGCCACAATCCCACCCTGAGGCTCTGGTGCAGGAAACAGCTCCCCCATTGGTATTGTCTGCAGGGACTCCTCACGAGGGGTTCAGAACAGCTTCAAGGCAGCAAAGCTCAGAGAACAAAACCAGATTCTCTGTTTATGCTCATTTTGCTTTCAGCCTTTTAGCTCTGCTCGTTCTGCAGAGGATTACACGCTGCTCACCAAGCTGGGGCTTCGGTACTTTAATTTCTTTTTTAGCTATAAACCCATTTTCCACTCTCTTTCAAGGAAAGCAGCAGGTACCAGAGTGCTGCTGGCAGGTCCAGGGCAGCTCCCCAGCCATGGCCAGAGCAAGACCAAGCCCTGGGTGCTCCTTAGGCACTGGAATGTGCAGCTTTGCTAACTGTGAGAGTGAGAATCTTCCTTAAGCCCCGATAACACTCAAGCAGTGGACCCCATCAATGACTCCTGTTACCACATTTCTCCTTCCCCAAATCATTGCTGCTCATATCCAAGTTTTTAGTGCAGGCTTGACTAAACTTCCTTCATTATAAGACAAGAGCAAGTCTATACTTGAAGCTAGTCAAACCACAAACAGCAAAGGTGCTGTTTTAGCAGGTACCCTCTCTTCTCCATCCAGATCTCCACATACAATAAACCCACTAATTCAAACATCACAAGATGCTTCAAAGAAGATCCTGGCATGGTGCAGCCTCTCTCCCATCCCAAACACAAGAACAGTCAGCAGGAGGCAGCTTGGATGCTCTGTTCTTATCCCAGTCAACAGTTACTGCTCCCACCTGTGTGCCCAGCTGCAGCTCCTCACCCTTACTATAAATACCACAGGTCCTGGCTGTCTGTTTTCTAGCACTTGAAGAACTGTGGTTGTGAGCTTGCATCTTACTCCTTTCCTTTCTTCCATCCTTTGTATGGGCCCCCTACAGAGGTGACTGGAACCATGCTGGAGCACCTGCCATGTGTTGGGGACCCTGCCAGGTCAGTAGGATAGAATTGGGTGCTGGTCTTGGGTAACAGTCCATAATTTGCTAATTTTCATTTAAATTGAGGTTTGTGCTGCTTTGATGAGGGATGTATTAAAGCCAGCGTGGCTGACGCTTCTTAAATAAATTCCAAGATGAATTCCATGCATATCCTGCATTAATGTGGAAGGTGGAGATAGAGGCCGGGGTGAGCTGAAGCAGAAAGTATACTGTAAATTGAAGCTTGGCATTGAATATAAATGGCAAAAGTTGGTGAGTGCCAATAACAGTAAATCAGGCTCAAGCAGTGCGTGGCCATAAGGCTGGGGATGGATTGTCCTGCAGACAGGGCTCTGTGGGGCCCTACTGGCAATGGGGCTGTTGCTTTCCTCAACCAGCAGCTCCGGTGGGTACCCTGGAGGGCTCCAGCTTGTTTCTGTTCTGCACTGGTCAATCTGCTTTGGGATACAATGGAGGTAATTGATGCTTCCCCCCCGGCTGGGGCCGCTCTGCTCCATCCCATCCCAGGGCTTTGCCAGCTGTTGCCAGCTGTTACCAGCTGCAGCCCCTCTTCAGCTCTCGGCTTGCAGGGGAGATGCTGCTTCACAGCAAACCCATCCTTGTGCCATGGTAGGAATGCCAAATGTCCCTCCTGAGGCTGTACCTCATGCACGGGAAGGGGCTTCCAGGGGTAAGCCTCTAGGCTTAACCCCTGTACCTCTCCCAGGGAAGGTGCAGGTGTTAAGGAGCTTCTGAGGTTTTTGTTCTCGCAGGCAGTATGTGTAGGGAAGGGTAATTTGTATTGGCAGCATGAGGGGAGAAGGAAGATGACCACAGAGAGACAGTCTGAGAAATGAGAAGACCAGAATGTTTTTATAATGAAGAAGGAACCTGTGCAAAATTGTTTTCGATTAATCTGCGGCTAACTGAGCTCATTAAATGGGAATTATTTCATATGGGACCAGAGAGAGCACCTGCAGAACTGCTGCTGGAGCAGGGGGGTACCAACCTGCCCTGCTGGCGAGGGCTGGCCTCAATGCAGTGAGCAGGAGGCACGAGTGGGAGATGGGCTGTGCTCCTGCAGTGGGGAGCTGCCCTTAGGAAACATGGCTCCCAGTATCCCAGTGCTCGCAGGGCGCTGGGGTGTGCTGGGTTGACTGGTATGTGTAGAGGGAAAGGAGACCATTTGGCAGCAGCCAGATGTAACAGGATGACTTGAGGATGTAGTGGACATGTTGGGAGCCTCCAGCCCTTTATGGAGACCCTTTATTGACTTGTTTCAATGCCAACCTCAGCTGGGCTGAGCTGCCCCTGCAGGCTTTTCCCGAGGCAGCTGAAGGAGCAGCAGGAGAACACTGGAGCTCCCCACACCTGCAGGACAGCAGGGAGGAAGGCAGCCGTCTCTGTCCCCTGGCACTGCTCATCATCCTCTGCTTGGGAATTGCCCATCGTGGTTCTGCAGCCTGGGAATGGACTGTGATCGATGGCAGCGCAGCAGGATGAGAGCTTTCACCAACCAGAGCTGAGGACCTGAACCGGCTCCAAGTTCCTCATGGAAATCCAGCTGGAGCGGGTGCTGCAGGCGGCACTTGGCTGCAACGCTCTCGTCTCAAAGGCAAAGCAGCTTCAAGGTTACACATGCAAAACCCTGCGTGGCTTAATGTCAGTGCTAATCCCACGTCTGCTGCTCAGGAGCAAGTCCTGGTTTTGTACAAGTATCACCCAAATCATCACTGTCTGCACTCCCTTCCCAGGCTGGGTTTTGCCTTGACAACAACCTGATTCCTCTGACCTGAAGGATTATTCCAGATTTATGCTGGGATGTGAGAAAACCCAGGATTGATCAGGCCTGGTGGGAACAGCAGAAGGCGAATCCCAGCTGTCTTCCTAACATGTCCCTAATCATTACAACCTTTTAACATGATAATTTTGCAAGCAGGTTTATCTCAGACAGGTCTGACAACCACTGTCTGTGGAAATCATCCTCCCAACCCCAGCCTGCAGGAATCTATGGCACTGTTGGGAGGGTGAGTCCCAGCCTCCTGGTCCTGCTGGTGCCTCTCCCAGCGAAGCAGCAGGCACTTTGGATCTGGGGGGCAGGAATGGCCCCAGCTTCTCCTGGGTTTTGGGTGGGCAGCTCTCAGCTTGCAGAAGGTGTTTTCCTCTTCCAGGAAAGGATGAGTATTCACTGGGAGTCCGTGGAGGTGCCATCGCTCTGCTCCTTGAGGATCAATTTCCACCCTTATCACCACAGTAATGCTCTCTGCAAGGCAATATGATTTTCTTCTGTGTAAACAGCAATAACTTCAGAATTACTTGGGAAAGATGGAGATCTCAAGAGATGTTTAAATTACTGGCTATATCTCATTAATCAAACACAAATGCAAGACTAGCAAAGACTCCAGTTGCTGAGCTGGAAAATGCTTAAATTCATTTATTGAGGCAGCAGGGAAAGGGGGATCCCTGCCAAGTGCTGAGGGGTCTGAGTGCCGGGGGATGACTGTGCCCAAGTGCAGCTCTCACTGCAGCTGTTCCTGGAGTCTCTGCTGGCCCAGGACCAAACCTATGCCGTGGGTTTATTCCCGTCTCTCCTTTGGCCACATGGAATCGGTGCCTGGAGCCGCTCTGGTTGGGATCTTGGCACCACCGGCACGGAGGAGCGGGGCTCTGCAGCCAGGAGAGCTGCGGCTGTGCCATGGCTCCTCCAGGTTGCCATGCCAACCAAGAGGAGACAAGCACCGCTTTAATCTGCAGAATCACCCTCTTGACACAAAATCCAAGCAGGTTGTGAGGAGCAGGGTGAAAGGTGTCAAGGGAACAGGGAGACCTTCACTGTGTATCTCCACATCCAGTGTGTGGCTGCTTCATCTCCCGTTCTCCAACACCTATGTTCAGAACTGGAAACACAAGAGCCAGATGCAAGCCCCAGGAAGGTCCCTGGCCAGTCTTCAGAAGGCAGCGGGGAACCCACTGGGTATCTCAACACAGAATACATCAGCATGCTCTTCTGATAGGGCATGGCTGCGTCACAAACGGGAAGCACTGTCCCAAGGGCATGAAGATGCCTTCACCTCATGTTCTTTCCCACTGTAGCAAGGAGGAAAGACATGGTGGAAACTGCAAAGCCATTTCTGCTCTTTATCCTCTTATTTTCATGCTTGAAGCCAGCTGGGTCTGTAGGTGATGAAGATGCAGCACCATTTTTCTCTGATCAGCTTCTGTCTGGACTTGCAAGGCAAGGAGGCTCATTCACTGGAGAGATGTCAAAGATAAGGGCCAGAAATGACTGTCTGCTGCGTGTCTTGCTCAGGAGCTGACAGTGTGCGTGTAGCATGATGTCTGGCCATCCCTGGAGCCCTTCAGGTCTGCCCTTCCCACTGCATGTCATGTTGGTATCACAACAACTGACACTGGAGACCCCAAGAGCTCCATGCTGAGCTGCAAGGAGCAGGGCATGCCTCAGTGTTGTTCCATGGTCAGAACAACCCATTCAGGGCATGCGGCTTCCTGTGTTGCTTTCCCTTGTGCCCAGCTGTGGGTGTCCACACACAGCAAGGTCATGGATGTAGAAAAGGAAACATCCAGTGGTGGTGCTGCATCTGCCTCTGCTCCATCCTTCTCCATGCATTCACCATCCTGCCCAGGCTTAAGTCTCACGGAGACCTCACCACCAGTGAGGGGCTGAGCTCCTGCCTGTGGTTCTCCCATGTCAGTGTGATGGATGTGGCAAACAGCGGTAATGGTGAGATCCAAAGCAATGTAGATTGTTCTGGGAAGGGGGTTTGGAGTTTCCCTGACTGCCTGGAGCACCCTGGATCACAGGATCTAGCCAAATGATCTCAATATTGGCTGCATCATCACCTATTGATATCCCAAATTCTGTATTTGTACCAAGGGAGCTTTGCTAATTTTCATGGATCTCCCGTGTTTCATGCCCTTGGTGTCCTGTCATGCACTGATAGTTTTAGTCCACAAGCTAGAGAGCAATATGCTTATGAGTAATAGCATCTTATTGGAGTGTAAAGATGTTCCTATTTCACTGATTTATCCTGCACTTAAACTAATTCAAAATTCACTTACTTCAAAAGTACTGGAAGCAAAATGCTTTCTGTAAATAGCTTAGCTTTTTCTAAACTGATATTGCTGAAAGGGAAGATGGAATAACTTACACTATCTATTTTCTCTTGGAGGTAGCACCACTGTATTATTTTGACTGTTTTCCATAACAAGGGCCATAGTTGATTCCTCTCTGTAAGAGAGGCTCATGGGCTGGCAAGGACTCTTTGACCTTTATATCCGAGTCTTTAGGAACTCTGTCCAGATGAATCTGAAGTTTATTTAAGCAGCTTGTTAGGCACCCACTGGGTTCCAGTTCACTGCATGGTGCCCTTCTGAACCAGAGTGCAGCAGCCCAGGAGTCCCTGCCAGCCTTGGGAGGTGATCCCGGGAAGCAGGGGCTATCCCCCTCTGCTTCAGCTGCCGATGATGCCCTGTCCTGACATGCAGTGATGGGAGCGGCTGAAGTCACTCAGCTGGAATCTGCAGGGGTTTCTGCTCCCAAGCATTCCACATGAGTCAGTTCTACCTGGGAATCACACCCACGGCAGGGTGAATACATTTACTGTGCATGGCAGAGGGCAGGCTGAGGCTGCAGAGTTTATCAGAGAGGGTTGTACTCAACTGGTGCAAGGGTGTCAATCATCCACTCCTGGCCCTTTGCTTAATTCCTTGGTGTTCTGTGCTCCAGAGCAAGACTGCTCCACCACGTGCAGCTGTGGGATGTGAACTGTAATCCCTAGCGAATGCCTCCTGAGTGCTTGTGAGCAATAAGGGTTTCATTGTACTAAACTCTCCCCAAAGCCCTCGCTCCCTTCCTGCTTCCTCTCTCTGTTCCCTCTTTCAAAGGGTCAGATGCTCTGAGACACCCATGGGGAGGTGCAGGGGTCCCATTGCCCTGCTGCCCCTGTGGGATGCTCTGGTGAGGGTGTGGGTTGTGTCCCACCCCAGTTTTGGGAAGCATCGGTAATGTCACCTCATACTGCTGTGGCTGGTGGTGCCCTGCCTTGGTTGGCAGCAGTGCAGGAGGGTCACAGGAGGTCTGGGGTGTGAGCGGGCTCTGGTCCCACACCAGCAGCCCGATGGTGGCCGGGTGATGCTGAAGCTGCTCCAGGCTTGTAAAATGTAATGTCCCAACAACATTTCCATCATGAGGGAACAAGAATTCTTATCTGATAGGGAAGAATGAACTCAGACTTCGGTAAGTGCCATCCCAGGCTACATTAGCGCTGGCTTGCTCAGAGCCCACTGTTTAGTTGGTTGTATTGAGCACAGTTCATTTCCCACTTGGAATTCAGGTATTACTTATGTCCCAGCCATTAGGGATACACCATCAGAGGCTTCTTTTTCTAGATTATAGAATATATCAGGAACAGGGAAAGCAGGTGTGGCACCAAAATCTAGCAAATGAATAGTTGTGATCTCTTATTAATCCTATGTCAATCCCAAGTAAAATCATTCAGAATCCTACAAGAGGCAGTCATGAAGCAGTCAAGAGAGCAGAGCCCCACAGAGTAGGTGGCACGGGTGATCCTGAAGAATAAATCTTAGTGGGAGCACGCTGGGTACCTCGTTACCAGGCAGAGAGTGATAAATCAGGCAGCTGACAAGAGAGCTCCAGGAATGATGAGGGAGGTGGAGGATCCATCTAATGAGCAGGGATTAAATTACTGGAACTGGTAGGGCTCAGCTGAGTGACAGGGGAGGAGGCACAGTGCAGGGAAGGGAAAGGGGGAGTAAGATGTATGGTTCAGAGACTCACACTGGGCATTGCTCCTGCCAGCGAAGGGCAGTTGATCAGGGGCAGGTCCTGGGAAGCCTCATTGTCCCTGTAAAACTGATGCTGGTCCAGGGGCAGCTCTGTATGGTGGGACAGGCTGGAAGCCTGAGCAGGGCTGGGGTGTGCGGCAGCAGATGCCATGAGGTCCCTGTGGCTGTCCCACACTGTGCTATCAGAGTCATCAGAAGCTGAGTCATGTCTGAGGTGACACTGCTGTGGGTTACGGCACAGGATCAGGCTCTGATGCCAGAACAGGTTTGTCAGCTCTAATTTAACAGTTTAAACCAGCAGCACTGCTGGCTACCGGGTCTGCAGTGAAGGGATGAAGTGAGTGATGTGACAGTGTCCAAGCATCAGTGTGTGATGGAGGGTGAGCACCTCAGCTGGTGGGGCTCTGGGCTGAGGCTCAGGGAAGCTTCATCCCCTTGTGGCTGCAGAGGCTCTCCAGGCAGCCCAGCCAACCACTGTGATAACACATGAGGAGCACCTTAGAGCACAGCACAGTGAGCTCCTCGAGGTGCAGCAGGGGCTGGCATGTCCATGCTGATTCAGTGGCACTTTGCCATGGACAATCACCCCTACCTCGTGAGCAAGCGCGGGAGATGTCCTGTGTCAGAGGGGGTGATGCTCTGCAAGGCTGCAGCACAGTGGCCCAGCACCCTCCTTGGCCAACCAAGCCACCCAGACAGCACATTCTGCTCCTGGAGTGGACCATGCAGCTGGTGAAGGGCAGCTTAGAAAGCAGAGCATGTTGGCAGAACGTTTCTCATCTGGCCTCCTGACACAAGCTGGAGCAGGCTGTGCTGCAGGTGAGCTGTCTGAGGCCCTGGGCTCTGCCATGTTTGTGGGTACATCCTGTTCCTTCCCAGTTCAGAGCTGTAGACTCCTCCAGCACCAGAGGCATCAGCTGCAGGGCTCAGGTGGTGAGGTGCAGAGCACAGCCGGTCTCCTGGCTCTCCTGCTCATCTCTGGCCCTCGCTGGCTGGCTGCATGATGGCAGGATGGCTCAGAATGAGCTCACTGCAGCCAGCAGGGCTGTGTCTGCACCAGCATCAGGACAGTCCGTGCTCTGGTCACAGCTGCCCTGGAGGCAGCTCTGTCTGCAGAGCCACAGCAGCTGGGGCCAGGTCTCTGTGTGTGCCTCTGCCCAGGGCACCCAGGCAGAGCTGTGCCTGCACTGGGACATGGATGGTGCCTTCCAAGAGCAAAGTCCCTTTGTGAGCGTGTGTGGATCTCTTCCTCCCTCCCTGCCTCGGTTTCCCCTTCTGTAGCCCAGCAATAATGTACTCGGCTGCCCCTCAAACATAAGACAGCATCTCTGCAACTGCTGCCTTCCTCTTCCCTGCCATCATCACTGCTCGAGCACAGGATGGATGCAGCCAGCTGGCACTGTGTTCAGCCATGTCATCCTGTCATGCAATCAGCCAAGGGCTGCCTTTGCAAGCCCTGGTCCTCGTCCTGCAACAGCTGAGATTAGAACAGGAGATTATCTCCTGATAATGTGCAGATAGAGCCACTCACCTGCCAGGAAGACCGAGGGCAGCTGAGAGGGAACTGGAAGCTTTGGTCCTGAATGATACTGGGACCAGCAGAGGGGAAGCAGGTTGTGAGGAGCAGTGGGAGGCTGGAGCCTCTGGCTGTGGCAGAGCATCACCTCAATGCGCAGCCTCTCAGCGGGACACTGGTCAGACTGGACCCATGCAGCCTTGGTGTGTGGGGCTGTGGCTCTGTGGGTGCCAGCAGTGGGACCATGGGATGCCATCCATTTTGTTGCTATGCCTGTGTCACCTGTGACTGCCCCTTGTCTAACCTCTCCTGTCGCCTCTGCCAGCAGGTATGTCTCAGACAATGGCTTTCCCTTTGGCTGTGTTTTCAGAACTATTCATTGTATAAATCATGGACCACAACATACTTGTCTCACATACACTTTTCCAAGTGCAAGAGCTGTTCCCTCTTTTATAGCATCAGTGCAACAGGGGATTGGTTTCTGAGCAGCTTGCCCAGAGATGCTCTTCTTCCTTCTTTTGTTAATTCTAGGCAAAGATGGATGTAGGTTCCTAGGCTGTATAGTTTAGATCACAGGAGCCACTATTAAAAGCTATCAGAACAAACACTTATTGTAAACCCAAAGCTGTTTCCATGACTGAGAAAATGCTTTGAGAGCCTGGAATGCTGCTGCAGAACACCTGGAGTGCCTTCTTGGGCTAGGGTTTAAATGTCATTGCACGCTCGCTGTTTATTCTCTGTCTGGTATATGTTTACAAACTTCATTCATTCCCTGAAGGAGGTAGAGCACAGTGTGAATTAATCTACCTCTTTTCAAGGTGTTTCACTGCTTCTGATGACAAGTCAATAATGAGGGGGAATTATGGGAGATTAACCTCTGATGCTCCCTGGAAAACAGATGTGCAGTGTCTGTAAACGTCAGGAAGCAAAGGTGATAATCTCTGAAGATTATTCCTTAGCAGAAGCAAATAACTGGGGCAGCAGCACTCAGTGTGACACAGGCCAGAGCCTTCCCTCCAGGGACCCATCCCACTTCCAGCCCGGTCCAGCAGGACCCTTTCTTTCAAGACACTTCCAATGGCAGTGTAAAGCCTTCCAAGGGAGGAAACCTCCATATTCCTTCCCAAAGCACTGCAGAAGGAAATTACTGTCCCTGATAAAGTACACACTTCCCATTTCACTCAAATGTGTCTAATTCCAGCTTCCCATCAATGGGTAGTGTTAAGCCTTTGATAGATTAAAGAGCCCTTTCCTGTCAGAGGTCTTCTTCTCAGACTGGTGCTTGTGAATCACAATAGGAGCACAGAACTGGGAGGGACAGCTTGGGCCATCAGATCCCATTTCCCTGCAATTGCTGGCAGCCATGTTATAAAGTCCATTTCAAACTCAATTTTAAAGCTAATTGCATGCCTTGCCCCCAATACTCCTCTCAGGAATCTGTTCCAGAACAGCATTTCTCCCAGTCAGAAACCATCTGATTTCCAGCCAAAACGTATTTGTGCCAATTCATACCTCTTTGTTTTCGTGCCAGTGCTGCCTGTTCTCTGAAGCCATTTCCCTCCTTCCTTGGTGCTCATCTGCTTCTGCTTTTAGAGCTCCCTCCCCAGCCCTCCTCTCACTTGGCTATATATGCCCAAGGCCCTCACATGGGCTCTTCAGTCTGGAGGTTGTCCTTGGAGTCTGGCTCTGCCCCTGTTGCTCTCCCAGTTTATGTTCCTGGAGCAGAGCTGATGGGAATAGTGGGAATTCCCATGTCTAAACAGAGCCAGCCTTGGAGCAGAGTTCTACTTCCCCTTCATGAGCCTTTGCATGGTCCCAGACAGACCCTTCAGCTTCTTGGAGGTGCAGCAGCATCTCCAAAAGGGCTTTCCAGTCTATTATGTGGGAAACCTGGCTCTGATTAGGACCTTGCTAAAAGCATGTGCAGGTTCAGGCCCTACCAACTGGTGTAAGGAAGGGCTTCTTGCTGCCTGCCTTGGCTTTAGAGACATCAGAGCATTTAGAGCATCACAGGCATGTTCCCCAGTCACACCAAATGATGGGGACTTAGGAGAAACAGCCTCTGAGGAGGCTGCTCCATGGTTGCCCACTACAGAGCTCCTCCACTGTGGTGTATCAGGCATGGACTCCAGGTCTGGTGAAATCTGAAATAGTTTATTTCGCATCTCACATCCCTTCTATAGTCTACTAGGTGCTAAGCAGTAACTTTCCACTCTTTTACTCCCTTATCAGCTCAATTTAGCAAAACTACTAAGGGTTACAAATACCCACACTGTTTGGTCTGTCTCTGAGATGCACATCCTGCTTTATCTTGCAAACTGCCTGCCCTGTTTTGTGAGCCAAATCTTCACCCTTCGTTGCTCTCTTTACAGTTCCCAAGGCTTAGGCCGAGCAAGGCATTAACACCTGGTGTTTTCTTCCCAGTTCCCAAGGCTTGACCCTATTCAGGGCAACAGCACCTAGTATTTTCTTGACTGTTCCCAAGGCTCAAGCCCAACCAGGGCAATAACTCCTGGATCCATTTTAACTATTCCTATCCCATCACACACACTCCATCTTCCTCCAAAGCAACTGATCTCGACCCCTGCCAAAATCTGGGGCATGAACTAGAGGATCCCCATAGGGACCTGTCCTGGCAGTTCCCACATGGGGCTACCAGCACCAGTTGCCTCTCTAGGCTGGACACTTCCTGAATGCTGGAAGTGCTGAATGCTGGGGATGCACTCCTATTGCTAATTAAGGTGAATGAAAGCGTGCAGATAGGCAGTGTAAATACATAAGCCCTTAAAAGCAGAACTGTCAAATAAAGTGTTACACTCCATCAGCTCCTATTGCCTGCACTGGCTGAACATCACCAGACGCTTGGATAACACTCCGATCTGCTCATAGATGCGTTTGACATCCATGCAGGAGAAATACACATTCTATGATGAATAAAAAGAGTCAGAGCCCAGGCAGAAAGCATTTAAAGCTAAACCATTTGTTTTAGAGGGCTTTACATTCAGGTTGTAAAATTTCCTCTGGTCTGGAAGCTGCTGCCTGAGAAGAAATAGTCTCTCTGTTATGTATGATTTGCTGCAAATCCTATTAGTCTTCTGTGCAGCATGTCACAGGAGAAGAGACACAGGGATGTCAGACCAGGGCATTTTGCTAAGCACTGCAGTTCAGATGTGTGCTCAGTGTAAGAAAGACCAAAGCACTGTGACTCTTCATTAAATGGTGTCTGTTTTGAGGGTTATCTTATATTTTTGGAACTGAAAACGATTTCTTGGGTTTATTTTTATGTGATATTGGGAGAGCTGAGAGCAGGCTTGTTGATGCCAGCAGACTCTGTGGGGTCTACAATTTGGAATACTTGTGTTTCCATGTCTGAGGAGGGTTCATTTCTCTCAAGGTAGACTTAGGCATAACAATAATACGTATTGTATATATGTAAACTCATGTATATGTGAAAGGACAGATACATGAGCTAAGCAGAGCAAACCCATTCTATGCAGTGCTTCCCGTGGATGCCAGTCTGTCCCCACCTGAGGATGTCACCCCCAGTCCTGCACATGAGCCCCCTCCCTGCTCCATGACCTTCAGCTACTTGGGGTTTGCATCTAAGGTTCAGTTCTGGTTGCTGCCCCTGCAGCACCCCCCGTGCTGCCCTATGGGCCCCACAGAGCCCCAAGCACACCTCAGGCAAGCGCCTGCCACCAGCCCAGCTCTGCAGCCTCCTCTGGGCACCAAGCAGGGCAGGAAGCTGGGGAGGGGATGTGAGGATCCGCTCCTGTCAGCTCCAGTCAGTCCCCAAACGTTCCCATTACCGTAATGCAGTTGAAAAGGAGTTACAGGAAATGATTTAGAGGACACAAGACACTGCATTTCAGAGGTCTCATGTGTGCCATAAAAAATATATTATGAAGGAATAATCTCTCTTGGAAGTGGCGCTGCACAGAGAGAACACATGTCCAGCTGAGAGCAGCATTGAGCTTTTGTTCATTATGGGGAAGCCTGAGCTCTGTCTCTTCTTCAATGAATATTTTTCCAGCTCTGGGTATGGAGTTCATATTGGAACTTAATTCTTTTCTTCAGATGATGCTTTTGGCATGACCGCAGCGCAGCTGAGACTCCAATGGCCCCGTGCCTGCTGCAGTTCACAGCCCGAGGGATATGGGTCAGATGAAGAGTGAAGTCAGGGCCCTGCATTCCTGGGAAGTGAACTGCCAGGAGATGGGCCATGGAACCCCCTGGAAAACTGCCCTCAGGGACAAGGGAGCAGAACAGAGCAGGCAGAGCTGTGGAACATAGGAGCTCTTGATGCCCAGGTGTAAGAAATGAGGAAGGGAAGGCAAGAGACTGACATGGAGTCAAAGTTAAAAGGCAGGAAGGAAATGTACAGGCCATGGTAGGGACAGGTATCCTGGGAAGAGCATATGGACACTGGCTGGTTGTGTAGGGATGGGGTCAGGAATGCCAAGGCACTGCTGGAGCTGAACTTGGAATGGATGCAGATATAACGAGAAGGGCGTCTATAGGTGTGTCAGCCAGAGAAGGAGGGTCAGAGAAAACACATCCCCTCAATGAGCCAGCCTGGCAAACTGGTGACAGTGGATGGGGAGAAGGCTGAGGCGCTCAGCAGCATCTGCCTGTCAGGCCTCTCCTTCCACAGCTCTCAAGTGGATGGACTGCAAGACAGGCACCGAGGGAGCAAAGTCCCTCCTGCTGTAAGAGATCAGGTTTGAGATCCATGATCTTCCAGAGCTGGAGGGAATTGGCTGATGTATCTGCCAAGCCTCTCTCCATCATCTCTGGCAAGTCCTGGCAGTCAGGTGAGCCCCCCTGGGACTGGAAAAGGGGGAACACTGCACCCCTTTTATAACAGCTATAAAGGAGGACGCTGGGAAACTGTCATCCTCAATGCTGTGCCTGGGAGGATCATGGGGTAGGTCCTCCTGGATCATATCTTCATCAGGGACACAAACAGCAGGGTCAAGTCCACCCTCTTCTCTCTCCCCCTCTGCTGTGTTCCAAGGAGACCCCCATTGCAGCCCTGATCCAGCTCTGGGCACCAACACAAGAGGGAGTGAGTCCAGAGGAGGCCATGGAGCTGCTGCAAGGGGAGCAGCTCTGCTCTGGAGCCAGGCTGAGCTGGGTTGGGGCAGCCTGGACAAGAGAAGGCTCCTGAAGGGGAGACTTTACTGTGGCCTTTCAGTATTTCCAACCCAAACCATTGTATGATTCTATGTTCCCCCTGAGGTTCACAGTAACAGCAAGATTTGGAGCAATCCCTGGACCTCCCCCATGAAATCTAGGCCGTGGCTCATCAGCTGGGGGTGTATGATGGAGCTCTGCCAGCTTCCTCCCATCCAGCCCTTGCCCAGAGCACCTCTGCATGACAGGATGCACAGCTCTGCAGTTCCCCGAAGCAGAGCAGGGTCACAGCATCCAAATCCCCCTGCTCACAGCCCTCCAGAGCTCACAGCCACATAGGGCTGGAAATGTACTCTGCACTTTCCAGTGCTTGCTCAGAGCCCAGCAGTGGCCCTCACACACGTTAACAGGCAGCTCTGCAGCTTCTGCCATGAGGATCAGGTGCTGGCTTTTGGGGTGATCTGCAGCATTCAGATGCTGGTGGTTTGGGGGCAGCAGTTCAGGTGCAGAAGATGAGGTTGCTGCTGGTTTAATTGAGAGGGCATTAGCAACAGCTGTGCTCCTCAATTCCTCTCTACTACAGCAATGCCAGCACTGGTCTGCTGCAGGGGGTACCATGGTGGCCAGGATGCCAAGAGCTGTGATGTGCCTCAGTGTCACAGGGCAAAACCTATGAGGAAGAGACTTCTGGGAGATCCCAGAATGAGGGAGAGGAGGAAGCTGAGAGACACTAAAGCATTTCTTCCCTTCATAAAAATCCTTCCAAAAGCCAAAGCTGAGAGCTGGAGGTGGGAAGTGCCAGAAATGTGGAGCTGAGAAGAGGTAGTGACTGCTCCAGAATAACTGTGAGGAGGGAGACTCTCAGTCCCAGCCTGCACCGCTAAGGCTGGGCATGGAGCTCCTGGAAGAGCAGCTTGTGAGGGTGTAATTGGTCTCACCTACTAGTGCAGCTCCTGGCATCCAAACTATGAACCCCCCCTGCTGCAAATGGCCCTTAGCTCCACCATACCAGCAAAGAAGCTGCTTCCTGCCCCTGCCCACGGTCTGCCACCTCTCCCCAGGCTCCCAGGAGAGAGCAGGCTGCCCTGTGGAACCTCTCCACTCTGCTCCTGGGTCTCAGAGGGCTATAGACAGGAGACCCTGCTGCAAGGGGCTGTCCCAGAGCACTTGTCTGGCCATTCCTCTCGGGGAGCTGGAGGGTTTCGGCAGGAGCCATGGGCCGGGGGCAGTGTGTCGGAAGGGTGGTGATACAGAATGCACTGGTGGGAAGCAGAGGGGAGCAGGGCAGGATAAGGGGCCAAGGAGCTGTAGCACCGAGGGACAGGAGCACGGTCGGTAGAGGCCATGGGGCGCTGCCTCCCTCCCTGCTGCCGAGAGCGCTGGCAGGGGAGGATGTGGCACCCGGCGGGGTCTGTCCGGGATAACCGGGGAGCAGCGGGGCCGCGGCGCGCCGGGGGCTGCCCTGCCCGGCGCTGCCGTGCCCGGTGCTCCCGGTGTTCCCGGTGCTCCCGGTGCTCCCGGCTGCTGTCAGCGGTGCTGAACGGGCGCTGTCCGCGGTGTCGAACGGCAGCGGCGCTCGGCGGCCCCAGCGCGCTCCCGGCGGCGGCGGGGGCGGGTCCTGCCCTCCCCTCCTCTTCCTCCCTCCCTCCTCTTCCTCCTGTCCCCGCGCCGGGAGCGCGCTCCCGCCTCCCACCCGGCACAAAGTTTAGCAGCAGGAAGTCGGTCGGGAGCGGAGCGGAGCCGGTGGCACCGGAGCGGAGCCGCCCCGAGCCCAGGCCGCCCCGGTGCCCGGCGGGGGCCGGCGGCGACCGTGCCATGCGGGGCTCCCCCTCCCCACCGGCGGCGGCGGGGCGGGAGGGCAGCGGCGCCCCATGCGGCGGGGGCGGCCGGGCGGCGGCTGACACCATGTGCGCCCGGTGCCCGGGGCGAGGAGCGGGGAGCAGCCATGGCCCCCCCCGCCGCCCAGCCGGGGGTGCCGGGCGGCCGCGGCTCTAAGGTGCCCCCGGCGCGGAAGCTCCTGTGCATGTGCAGCCTCTCGCTCTGCCTCACGTACCTGTGCTACAGCCTCATGGGGGGCACCGCACCGGGCGCTCTGCGCTCCCCGGCAGCGATCCCTGGCACGGCGACCCCGCGCTCCCCGCCCGCACTCCCCGGCACGGCTCTCCCCGGGCCCCCGCGCTCCCCCGCCGGCTTCCTGGGAGGCTCCGTCGCTCCGGACCCCTCGGCGGCCCCGGTGCGGGCCGGGAACGGCAGCCACGAACGGGCGGAGGGGGCCTGGCCGCGGACGCCGCTGGCCCCCGGGGAGGTGATCACGGCGCAGAGCGGAGCCTTCGAGAGGGACCCGCAGGAGTCGAGCACCACGGACGAGGAGCTGAGCAGGGCTGGGAGCCCCGGAAGCCGCGGCGGCAGCAGCACCACGCCGGACTACGGGGAGAAGAGGCTGCCGCAGGCTCTCATCATCGGGGTGAAGAAGGGAGGGACGCGGGCGCTGCTGGAGGCCATCCGGGCGCACCCCGACGTGCGCGCTGTGGGCACCGAGCCCCACTTCTTCGACAGGAACTACGAGAAGGGGCTGGAGTGGTACAGGTGAGGGTACGGGAGCTGCGGGGCGGCGCGGGGTGTGTGTGTGCGGGGTGTCGGTGCGCAGGCGGTCCCGGGGGTCCGCAGTGCTCCGGGGGTGCCCGGTTCTCCCACAGCCTGGCCCGGACCACGGCTCGGTGGGGCCCGGGACCGGTGCGTGGGTCCTCGGGGACACGACCGGAGCGCAGCTGGGGCAGGCCGGGCTCTGGCGTGGGTCTCTCGCCTGGGCGCGGTGGTGATTTGGAATGCGGTGTTCTCATGGGAGGGTAGGAAATGTGCGGAAACATCCTCCTCTAAGTGCCGTGCACTGAGCTCGGGCAGAGCCTGGCAGTGCCACTGCACTGGGTGTAAACCGCGTCTAAATGGGTCAGTGATTAATAATTACTGAAATAAACAAGATCGCGAGTGGCTCAGTGATGGATGTGGGGCTCCGGGTGCAGGAGGACGTCTGCCTTCATCCCAGCTGCAGGGCTCGCTTCACAAATAACATTTACTCTCTTATTCAACAAGTTCCGCTTCACAAAGTTTTTTCTCCATTGACAAGATCTGACATTACCCGTGAAGAAGCCTCTACCTGTGCTGGTCTGACACAGGGCGATGTTTTAAGGGAATCTTCAGCTAAAAGCCCTGATTGTTAGAAAACAGCGGGCTGCAGTAATGAAGTGTTAAGTGCCTTGGCAGGTTTAGCAAATCAATGAACTCTGAGGGCTCCGGCTTTCTCTCTGGCTTTTAAAAACGCAGGGTATCGGTAGAACCTGCAACTTACTGTTAAAAGCAACACATACTAGTTTCTTTATAAGAATCGGTCTATGGCTGGACTGGTGAAGTTCTGTCTTTTTGCTGTACTTATATGGTATTTGCTCTGAAATGGAGCAGAAATAAATAGAGGCAGCAAGTTAGTTACTGCTTGAATTATCTGGTCACTCTTTATCAAATAGACTACACAGTCTTCATGTCAATGGCATTTAAACGTGAGGAACTCTTCTGTGGCAGCTGTGGAAGCAAAGTCTTCATAACACTTGTGTGCTCCAGCATCTGCTTGGCTGTGTTGAGATGCTGAGGGATTTTTGGGGGGATTTCAGCAGAGTGGACATCAGCCCTGGGAGTGTGTTTGCCTCCAGGAGTGTGCTGCTCAGTGTGCTGCACCAGCACGGGGAAGGAATAAAGGGCTGACTGTGCTGCTTGGTTTTATATACATCATTTCAGACACAGTATCTTATTTCACTGAATTTTCTTGCAGGAAAGGTTTCCCTTGAAAAATAAGTGTAGAAACTTGCTGGAACAGGCTAGAAAGTGGCATATAAAAAGGTTTGGCTTTATTCAAAATAGGCAGAAGATCAAGCACTGAGTATGGCAAGCAGCTGCCTTTTCATCTTCTAAGTCATGCTACAAGGAAAGGGCTGGAGAGTGGGTGTAACTCCTCTCGGGGAGTGAAAGGCAAACACAGGTTTTCCTTCTCAGGTGCATTGTTAAATCCTTCCTCTCTGCAGCAGCAGCTCTGGGGTTTGTTCAGCTCATTTCCAGCACGGGCACTGTGCTGTGCTGGTGTGGAGGGGCTGGGTCAGGGCTGGTCTGTGAGGGTCCAAGGGCACAGGAGGCTGGGGTGGGTTCTCTGGCTGTGTTTATTGGCTCTATAGGCTGTATGATAGATTACACTGCTGTGTATCTGCTGTTTGCGGTGGCTTGAGGATGTGCCCCGGTTGTTCCACCTGAAGCCACCTCCACACCCGCCCAACCCCAGCAGTGTTTTCCTCTCTCCTTACACATGTCTGTCAGCCTCACTGGGACAGGACACCAGCTCACCCTGTGCTGGCATCTGTACCTCGGTGAGCGACAGGATTCCCCCACAGCCACACCAGGACCGGGCTGTTGCCCTGGCACAGGAGGCGAGTGCGCTTGGTGCTGTACATATGCAATGGAGGGGAAAGGTGGCCCTCCCCATTGGCAGCTCCTCCTGCCCTTCTGGAGCTCACTGACTGAGCTCACCCAAGGTGTCTGCTTCCAGCTGCAGCCCAGGATTGGTAATTGGAGATGTTTCCTATCCACAAAAATACCCGTTTTCTTTAAGCAAAGAAGCAGCTCTTGACGTGTTTATACCAGCGTCTCCTTACAGCCACCTCTACCACTTGTTTATGTTTTGCATATAACACTTCTCTGTATGCCTTATAAACTGTTAACTTTTAATGCTGTCAGGTTTTCCCTTATGTAGTGAAATGAGGGAAGAGCAGGTCCTTGGAGCTCCTTGTTTTGTCATTCAGACCTGAGGATGTCTTCTGCTCTGGCAGAGCTGTAGGGAAGAGAAGCAGCTTTTCCAGCTTGGTTTCTCTGCCCATAAAACGAAGGCAGCACCCACCACTGCCATGTCCTCTCGTGTGTCCCATGCTGTGTGCTGCGGGTTTGCTGTCTTGGGACAGTCACCTATGAGCTCAGTGGGAACAGTAGCCAGAGGCTGAAGTTGTGCAAGCAGAGCCCCAGTGCCAGCTCCCCACAGCCTGTGCTGCTTTCCCAGTATCCTTTAGGGAAAGCTGTGCTCTGGCTCTGCAGTCAGGGTTTATGTGGGAATTAGCGACCCGAGGTCTTCCCACACATGTATTTATACACACTGGGTCGAAGGTTTGTTTCAGTTGGTTGGTGTTGTGCTGCCAGAATCATTTGTGTAATTGTAACTTGTGATTCTGCACATCCTGGTGTTGGGCTGTCTGAAGGACAAGTGCAATGATGCCGCTTTCCTTAAACTGCTCTTAATACCCCCGTGTACATTAACTCTCGTTGATAAATGTCCTGGCGTGTCTATTTAATGCAGAATGTAAGCTGACTGCTGTTAAGCAGTGTGCTAAAGGCTGAGAGGGAAGTGACTTTTAACCTTTCCTTCTGTTAGCAGACTGGCAATGCTTTTCTCTGGTGTGTTACTGGCATAGCTTCATTGCTCTCTCAAGTAGCAGACACGGCTACCTAGTAGTAAATATTATCTTTGGTGATGAACTCTGCTGACTTCATCCCTTTCCCTGTACCAGGATGTGGTCCCACCATGGATGAAGGCTGTGGCCAGGGGCCGGTACTGACTTCCCTTTGGAAGTTGCTGGCAGCTCTTTCACCTGCTGGTTCCTTCTAAACCATGGGAAGCACTGGCCTTCCCTGCAGGAATCACTGCTGGTTTCCAGGCAGTGCCTGAGCATCCTCCTGCTCCCTCTTGTGCCCAGGGCAGCTCTTGGTGCCCACCTACCCCAGGCGTGGGGTGACCCCCACATGCAGCAGGGCTGGACCAGAGCCTTTTGCACAGGGAGATGCTCTCTCCTGTGTGATGCTTGTGCCTCAGTGGGCCTGTCCCATGCCATGAACTCTGCCCCAAGCTGTCCTGCAGTTGGAAATGAATAAAGAGCCATTCTGAGCAGAAGGATGATGTGACCTGGAGGCCTCTGAGCACAGGAGTTCAGTTTATATCTGTGAATATGAACAGTGGTCGGTGATTCAGACCTCAGGCTTCGGCATCTCAGAGCTCTCTGAGCTGAGTAGAATAGCTCAAAGCTCCAAGTGCACTGCTCCCACCCACAGGCTCAGCACCATGTGGTGGTTCACTGCTGTCCACACTTTCAAGGCTTTTTGGCCATCCCATGGTTAGCAAAAACCTGGAGATTTGTAACAGTATTTTGAAAACAAATCTGCAGTTTTAACAAGAAAACAGTCCCCACAATGCAAATACAGCAACTGATAGTGGTGGACTTAAATTGTGGAGCTTTAAAGCTCACTGATTTGAGGATTATTCCAAATAATCGGGAGCTCAGTTCTACGTGTACCTGCACACGGCTTTACTCCTTGTTTCCCTGTCGATGGAGCCTTCACAGAGAGGCTGCAGCATTGTCTGTAATGAGACCACGTTCCTCTTGCTCTGCCCTAGGCCTCTGTGTGTTAAGCACTTACACAGGGGCACAGCTTTCCGCATGGAGCAGCCCCATGGCAGGCGCTGCAGGAGCAGTCACCATGGCAGGCAATGAAGTGGTTTGCATGTCTGACGCTGGTTTTGCTGCCTGTCTGGGTTTTTGGAGCGCTCGCTGACCGTAGGGCCGTGTGTTGTGCTGTGAGCTGCTGCCCCCATACAAATCATGGATAACACCATGACAGGGAGCTGTTCTGCTGCTAACAAACACATGCTCTCCAGCCAGCGGTTCCAAGGAGCAGCTGTGGCTGCGGAGCCGGTGCTCACACTGTACCCCTGTGGGCTGTCACACACTGATAGGATGGGCTCAGCTCCTGCACTGCCCTGCGGGCTGTGCGGTGGGGCTGTCCCTGTGCACCGTGCCTGATCCTCCTCATGCATATTG
Organism: Melopsittacus undulatus; assembly: GCF_012275295.1. Classification (NCBI taxonomy): domain Eukaryota; kingdom Metazoa; phylum Chordata; class Aves; order Psittaciformes; family Psittaculidae; genus Melopsittacus; species Melopsittacus undulatus. The sequence goes on along the minus strand of NC_047534.1, from coordinate 487,641 downwards.
CTATGTCTGAGGAGTGTGATGAGACCCCCCTGCAGCATCCCTTAACAGCTGTTGGACAGCAATAGCTTGGGGCTGTTTCAGCTGCGGTCCCACATGGTGTGACCCTCGCTGTGAGCAGTAATTGTGTGGCTGGGTAGTGCCTGTGTCTCTGATGTGCTTGGGGTATTCAGAAAATCAAACCCCTTCCATCGCGCTGTGAGGCTGTGCTGATGGGCACTACAGAACACCTGCAGTGGATGGATAGATCGGGGCTTGCTGCTAATGAGTGGCACCACTGCTGAAGGCTGGGAAATGCTGTGTTTCTCTGTGAAAGGCCTTCCCAGGGTACAATGCCCTCTGCACTCTGGTAACTTAGGGAAAGTGTATTGATTTTCTTTCCCTGGGACCTGCTGTGAGTTGGCTTTTGCTGAATTGTAGTGACTCAGCTGCCCTCTCTCCTCTGGATCCAATGCATTGGGATTAATCTGGGTTGAAGACTACAAGCATTTCCATGTCACAGCTCTTTCAATACATTGTCCCCCTGTGCCTGTCCTAAACCTTTAAGTCTGGGTTAGATCCCACGTGTGTGCTGGTTTTCCTAGCCCAGATCCTCCATGACTTGGAAGCACACACGCACACACCTACAGCACTGGCCTCCCATTGGTGCTGAGGTCTGGCTCCCAGTGAGGCTGGTGCAGGGTTGGGGCTGATCTGGGTCCCAGGCTGGAGGCTGTGGCAGGGGCCGAGGTCTTGCCTGGGCAGTCTCTGTGTTCTACCCACCTGGGGGTTGAAGAGAGGTCACTCCAGCATCAGACATGGGTTTTCTTCCACATCCAGAGCTGAAGGAGTGAGTTCATTGTGTGCCAGAGCTGGGGGGGACTCCTGGCCCTGTGTGCTGGGCTGGTGGAGCCCACCCTGCTCCTGATGGGCAGCCTTTCTGCTTGGTTTCAGCTCAGGGGATGGGCTATAGGAGCGATTCAGGCCTGTTTGCAGTGTTTTACCACCTGATGATGGTTACCCACAGGCTGCTTGACTGTAGCCATGGGAATGGCAGCTCCTCACAGGGCCCACAGCCCCTCCATGCTGTGTCTGCTCTTGCAAAGAGAGTGAGAAGCACGAGGGCCCTGAGTGCCCACAGGGCTGCTCACTGCTTCCACTGCTGTGTAAACCACTTGCAGCTCAGTGAGTAGTGTGGGGGGAGGCAGCATGTGTGGGGGACTCCATGGCCATGTCCCACCACCACAGCCCCTGGGTCCTGCAGGGTTATGAACCCAGGGCTCAGAGCACCAGCCAAGGGATGCAGAGATGCTCTCAGAGCATCCTTGGAGCATGTAGGGAACTGCCATAAGGCTTGAAATGCTCCAACTGTTGCACTGTGTTTTCAAGAATGTTTTCTGTGAGATTTTGCTCAATAATCCACTAAACAGACACTGCAGTACTTTGCTATTAATGGCTTAAGTGTTATTTGTAGTGTTACAGTTTGTGAGCTTCGCTCCGTGTGTGAGTGCAGCATCCCTGAAGCATGTAGATGCTACAGCAATCCTGAAATAGGCCCGAGGAAAAAACAGCCCCTTTGGAAAAGAGGAAGGCAAAGAGTCAGTTGGTTGTGTTCATGGGTTTAACTGACGAGCCTGACCCTGCTTGGTTCTGATTTAGTGAGGCTCATTCTGCTCTGCCCAAAGCCCAGACTAGCACAGGAGGTACAACAGGTTCTCAAAGGGACTTACGGACAAAGGCTTTTGATTTTCAAAGTGAAAATTCCAGTACAAATTGGTGGCACCGTGTATGGAGAAAGGTCAGAGCCTTCTGCTTCTCGTGGCTTTCTCTTGCCTCTTGTTGTCATGGGGACTTCTTTTCCCCGACTCTTTCTATCATGCACTTCAGCAGGAATTTTATTGCTTTGGGGCTGGAGAGGCTCATGTGGGACATTTCTCACTGCTCATGGTGCAATACACACAGGTAATTTCTTTCAAATGATTTTTGCTTGAAGTGGTTTCAATGAATTGCGAAGGGTGCGAGTATGAATGGATGGCTGCCTGTTTGTACTGGGCTCCGGTGAGGAACATGAACTGTCAAACTTTCCAGAGCATCAAGTGTGGGTATTATCATTTCACTGTGGTATGTATGTAGGCAGCAGTCCATCTTACCCTGTTTATTCAGTTTTTAAAGCAACGCTTAGGGTTTGAGGTAGTTTAGGTTGGTGTCCCTCCCTTTTAAAGAGTTAAAAAGGAAATCCTAAGTTATAGGAGTCTTTTCTAAGCAGTGTTTTCTCGCTGTGATTGAGCAAAGGCACAGGCATCCCTGTGGGAGCAGCTCCTCACACCTCTGCTGCACACGTAACATGGCTTTGAGCTGCTGCAGGGGATACTTGTGTGGCTGGGGTCCTGTCCCCCCCAACCTGAGGTGAGCATCCCCAGAGCCCCATGTGTTCGAGGCCAGGTTGGATGGGGCTTGGAGCAAGGTGCTCCAGTGGAAGGGGTCCCTGCTCGTGGCAGGGCTTGGAACTGGATGAGCTTTGAGATCCCTTCCAGCCCAAGACACTGTGGTTCTGTGCCAGGGACCTCCTTCCCACGCAGTCCCTGCCTGGCCCTCTGCTCATTCAGGCAGCTGCTGTTTCCAAGCCAAAGGAGGGTGGTTAAAAGCCAGTTGTTTGAAAGATGTGGAAAGGATTCATATTTATGGGGGGAAAAAAAGGAAAATGAACCAAAACAGCCTCAAAACCTCTAACGTGTTTTTCAGATCTCCCATTTGCATCCCCAGAGTCAACACACCAATTTAGTAAATGTTGCAAGGCACACAATTTTCCCCCTTGTCATATTATACATCCGAGCATCAAGGATGGATCATAAACTTGCTCTTTATGGCTTTAACATTTCAATTGCTAGTCACATTTTATGTAAATGAAGGTATTTACCTTGACAAGCTCTCCTGTGAAGTACAGTACTTCTTTAAGGAATTTATTTGGCAACATAAACAGGCCAAATGCTGCGGGTGGATGCAAGATTCACCATTGATTTTTACAGCTAAATAATGCAGGGTCCTCCCAAAATATACCCAGGATTGTCTGCTCCAATCTTGTCAGTGCCCCGGAGAAACTGAGGCAGCAGGACCAGGGGAATGGGAATAGAATAGCAAAGGGATGTCAGTTACAGCCCCAGACCTACTAAACAGAACTGGCTTTGGGTAAAAATAACTCCAGCTGCCAGACTTTATTTTGTATTACTGAGATTGCTGCAACACATTTCAAGCCAAAATCTGATTTCCATTCCCTCCAGAGCCAGGCTGGAGAGGACGTGGCCCCCTGCTTTAGTAGCAGGTAATCATTTTGGATCTGAACAGAGCAACCTTGCTCTGGGAGCCTGAATTTGCAGCTCTCCTTTGTTTTAGAGCATATTTCCTTTCATCTTGCATTGAGATGGGCACAGTAATATAATACACTTTCTATTAGTCTTCATACACATCTGCAAATAACTTTATTTCAGCCTCAGCTCTGCCCTTTCTGTATTTGTTCTTGATGGACATTGATATCATTAAGCTGAGCAGTGAGTGCGCTCATGGAAAGCCAGCATCAGCGCCAGGCTGTGCTCAATTCACATTTGGATTCTGCTGCCAGCACAAGCTGCTATGGCCCAGCCAGAGCACAGACAAAGCCACTCCACCTGCAAGAGGCCAACTGCAAGGGGCACCAGCCACAGAGGCTTTGGGGCTGTCCCCAGGCAGCTCAGCTGCTGTGCCTTCCCCTCCCCAATCCACATGGCTCCCAAAGGGTTTCCTTGCTCATCTGTGGCCGTGAGGAGCTGCACACCTTGGGCAGGTCATTAACTGGGTCTTACTGGGCTCCAGTCCTGTTCATTGCATCCAGAGTGCTGATCTGTGAAATGCTGGTGGCAGCCCATGGATGCTGGAGCCCTTGCTGCTGGAGGGCTCTGATCGGCCTTCAGTTCATCCCTGCTTGGTCTGTCCCCTGGGGAGCACCAGCATTGATCCTGCTGCTGCTCACCTGCACCATCAGTACTCTCACCCCCGATCTCATTTCTGGGCTATTTGGACTGTGTTAATCCCAAACCACCAACCACCACCCCTGCTGCTCCATGGGGCCAGGGGACTGCACCAGGTGGTATGGGTGGGACAGAGGTACCCTCTTCTACCTGAGCTGCTAAAATCATCCAGGAAGGCAAATAGCTGCAGCCCAGAGCTCAAGAGGCTCTGGAGGAGCTGGGTGGGATGATGGGGAGGTGTAAGCGTGGTGGTTGGGGCTGGATGTGACTTGTGCCATGGGCACGAGGGGATTAAACTTGCCTGGTAGTGGAGAGGAGCTCTTGGCAAGCATTCTTGCTTGCCTGTCTTCACTAACAGCTACCCAAGGTAGATTAACCATCTGGCCAAAAGAGAGCGATCCAAGCTAGCCAGGCATCTGCTGCGATTCCTGGTATGACCGTGTATATGTGTCCCTGCGGAGCTGTCAGGGTCCCAGTGTCGGACCCTGTTCCTGTTAGTGATCCAAGAGTGAAATTAAGACCCAAATGAGGTCAAGCACTGGAATCGATCAGTAAGTTTATTACAAATTACACAAAGACAGTTATTATAGAAAAGGAAAATTATTGTAATAAAGGGGATAGTGATGGGACAGGTTGGGAAAAAAGGTAGAAAATGAAGTAAGGATTCTCCCAGGGAATTGATATTGGAGTTTTATCTCTTCTCCTCCCACCCATCTCAGTCAAAGACAGGTGGAATTCCATCTCAGCTGCTCAGAACCATCTTTGAGACAATGGACACTGGAGTCTGATTTCACATCAGTCTCTCACAGGAGCTGAGCCTGATGGGACAGACAGTGGGGGCTGAGGGGGCCCTGGCACTCTAAGCAGGGCCCCCAAACCTCCCTCATGAGGGGCAGAGAGCCTGGTCCCCACTGAGAGGGGGCTCTGGTCTGTTCTCACATCTGCTGCTTGGGATGCTCTTGTGCCTGTGCGGTGGTATGGGAGGGGGCTGTGAGGCTGCTGCACATGCCTGCATCAGGAGCAATAACAGCTCCTTACTCAGCTCAAAATCCTCCAGAAACCCCCCAAAAGGAATCAAAGCACTCTGGAAAAATGCCCGAGGCAATAACTTCATTGGTAAACTAAAGCACTGAGAATTTCTTAGACCCAGCAAATCGTAATGCAATTTCCTATGCAAAAAGGGTTTATCTCTATCTAAATATTATTCTGCATCGTTACTCATTGTAGGGAAGCTATTGCTCTCCTAGGTTAACTGATTGAACTTTGGAAATAAAGCTGCAAGCCTATACTGAGACAAGGAGGCACAAAAGCACAAAATGTAATCAGTTCTAAGTAACGTTAAGTTTGATGGCTTTGTAATGGAAAATAACTGCGGTGCTTGAAGGTACTTGACACAGTTTCGGGTCCTTAGGACCTTAGTACAAAAGGTGTAAGAAAAGCAGAATAGTAAAAATGGGAAGTGGGGATGGGGAGTATCTGGGGTTAGCAGGTGTCCAGGATGGGCACAGTTAAACTAACTGATGAGTAGGACAGGATGATTGCTTTGTCTGGAATGTTAATGAAGCTGATGCTTCAGAGACTGCCAGAAGTTATGAAGATTGTTGGGTTAGGGTAAGCGACCCTTAAAGACCATCACATTTCTGTATACATGTGGGAAACTTGCTGGAGAATGATGTAATTCATGTGTAGCCTCATGAATTTTGTTGGAATCATACAGACGAGGGCTTGACTTTTATTGCTCCTAAACTGTAGTGTTATTGTTAGATGTGAGTAAATGTCTACTCCATTAGAAAATATTAAAGTTTGATATTAGTTCAGAATTAAGAAGATTAAAAGAAACATTTCTGCAGTCTAGCCCACCATGAAATTGGAATCTGTTTGGTATGTAAAACATGTAATACAAATAGCCTAACAATTAATGGCAAGGAGAAAACTGGTATGGATTTAAAGCTCAAACTACCCTGGAGTTCTTGAGGCTGGAGTGGCAGCAGGGAAATGTGTTATCAGATCATAACAGGCTTGTTTTGCTAGAGCCAGTGCTGGTGAAGTTACACCAGAGTGTGCTACTTTTACCTTGTTCCCACATAATACTCTGAAACCCTCTGTTCTTGGAACGGGGCTGTCTGTGGGAGACCATCCCCATCTCCACCATGAACCAGTTTGGAGAACCCGAACAGAAATTCCTCAGCCATTTTTTGCTGTAGGCAATGGTGTGAATGTGCCTTTCCCTTGCTGGCGTGTGCAAGGAGCTGTTTATTAATGCTTGAGTTCAAAGCTGCTGACTGCAGTCGGGTAATGCATTCAGGAGCCGGGTCCCCGCCGTGGATACGGAGCCTCCAGCCTCCCAGCCGCATCCCTCAGAGGCAGCCGCTTCCCGGCGCCGCTCCCCCCGTGCCCCCTATTAACTTCTGCTAATGCTGGAGTGCAGCGAGGCGGAGGAGAGCCTCGAGCCCCGTGCTGTGCCCAGGGGCTGAGGATGTGGGATGTGGGCTCTGCATCTTCTTGCATCCTCCTGTGAGCTGCTGAGCCCCAGGTTGCCCTAATGTGGGGTGTGCAGCCCTCCACAGCAGCAGGGGTGGGGGACCTGAGACCAGAGGTGGGTTTTTCTAGGGGAAAGAAGCAGATTGCAGCACCACAGGCTGCTTGGGATGCCTTTGGGATGCAGGTTCAGGGCCTGCAGTTGTGGTGGTGCTGCCGAATGAATGTTGTGTGAACCTTCAGAGTATAAATTGTATTTCTAATCCAGTTTTTCTCCCAGAGAACCCCCTTGCACCTCATGTAATTTTGTGTGTTGGTCCTCTGTGCTTAAACGTACAGTGCAGAATATGTAACTCCTTCATTAACAGGAGTTATGTCCTTGGTGTTTCTTGCTGGTTGACTTAGTATTGTAATGAAGAACATGAATGCTGTCTTAATTAAAATGCAGCCTCCTACATGAATATATATACCTTGCTGCTGAAAATTAAGGTTCACTGGAAACAGTGAGTTTAAAAGCTTGTGGCAGTTTTAACTGGCAGCATGTGCAATGGGAAGCGATGGGATTTGGAGTGCCCAGCTCTGCAACCCAGCCATGCGGGACTGTGCTCACAGGGATGGGGATCTCAGCTGCCTTCACAGCCTGACCCTGTAGGAGCTGCCTGTCCCTGACTGGCAGCAGAACTGTCCTGGGGTGCCTGCTGCCTTTGAATGTGGCTCTGTAGGGCTGTTGCCCATCCGCTGGCAGGACACGGGCAGGATGCAGGCAGTGTTGGTGCTGTGCCATCCCCATCCGCATCCTGTGACTGGGAATTGCCCCAGCTACAGACTCACTCCGGGCTGGTTTGTTTTACCAGGGAGGTGCAAAGCAGCTCTAATGAACCAGAGAATTTGTTTCATAATATTGCTTAAAAATATATATATTGTAAATGCAAACAGTGCCAGCTCCTCTGCGAGCACGGTGCATGCATCGCCGTTGGCAGTGTTATCAGTTATGAAGATATTTTGCATTCAAGGATTTGCAGTTTCTGGGCCCATGAATATTCAGGCTCCAGTTTGCCCTTTCTGTCTGTGCACTGCACCGATCCCTTCCTTTCCTCACTCCTTTATTTTCTTTCCAGTGGATTCAATTAGTTCTATTTGCTGCTTTAGCAATAAAACAATTCCCTCTGTGGTATTAAAATGAGTTTCTTTCATTATTTCATTTGGCTTCTTGCTGTATGTTGAAGGAAGGCGAGGGGGCTCTGCTCATCCTTTGCCCTGCTTCACAGGGGCAGGCTGCCAAGCCAGGGAGGACATGGAATGTACTTGGGGCAGCATTAAGCATTAATGAAGGGCACTTGCTAGTGCAGAGGTGCAGGATCCTCACTGACAGAGCTGCTCTCAGAGCCACAGGTAGAATTTGACTGATCCTAAAGACTTCCAATAGGACTTTGTCACCCTACTCACTGTGAGCTGGCCTTGAACGTGCCAAGCTTCTGAAGAGGTTCAAGGAGTTGATTTGGATTGGTGCAGAGCCTTTGCATCAACTGTTGGTAATGAAATGCAGAGGCTGAGCATTGAGAGTACTGGGTTTAGCTGAGGCACAAGTTAATCTGAAAACACCAATTTAAACCCAGCAGATCAGCTCATGGAAATGGTGTGGGCAATGCCTGCTGTGTGGCATTGGGCCAGAGCTGGTCAAAGGTCCTGGTCCCATTTTCTCCCACAGCAAAGCCCAGCGTGGCATAAGAAAAGAACACAGGCATCGTGAGAGCCGAATAACAGCGATTATGTGGGCAGGGTGTACAAATAATTACACGTAACGCCAGAGCCCTCTCGTCAGTCTGCTCTTGGAGTGCCCTTTCGGGGGGTTGAGATGGCGTCAGGTAGCCATGTACTGCTAACAGACCCATAAATCATTCTTGTTTCACACTGTGCTGAACACAAATCATATTAGTTACAACAATGAAGAGCATCTATGTAGAGAGAAAAGAACTACAAGCTAGAAAGAGGAAGCTGGATTTAAACCTGATTGCTTTTCTGTTTATGTTTGGCTGGGACAGGGTGTGTGCGGCATGGGCAGAAGTGGGAGCCTCAACAGGCCGACACGGGTGTTAAGGGTGGATGAGAGGAGACATGGCTTTGTGAATTCAAATTGGGGGGTTAAATTACTTTTCCTCCTCTCTGTGTCTGGGGAAGGTTAAAACAGTTGTGCTGGTTCCAATTCCCTTTTCATTACGAGATTAAATCTAGACCCAAAAGAGAATTGCCAGGCTGGCAGAGTGGCTGTGACTCCCGGGGCTGACAAGTGCCTTAGCTTTGTGAGGAAGAGGTTTGTGCTTTTCCTTTTCCCATACATGGACCCCAATCCTGCTGCTGTGGGTCACCCACTGCCTCCACGGAATCTGGGATGGGTGCCGCTAATCCTGGCCTAGGGAAGCCTTCACCAGGGGAATCAGTCAATAACAGCGAGTTTCAGTGGGACAGAGTGAAGGAGCTTGAACAGGAAATATGTGTATCTGGCCTGGAAGAGCATTTTAAAAGGAAGAAAAATTAGAGTGTACAGGAGGGTAAGTAGGACCACAAAGTCAAGTAATTAATCACACTGCTTGTAACTTGGAAGGGAATAAACGTGATAAAAGGATTTGTCTGAGTGGATTACAGGCAAATTAGAAAAAAAGGAGGGGTCATCATGGGCTTGGGAATTGTGCTCCTCAGAAATCTTCAATCATCCTCACAATCAATGCTGCGTTTCCTTAATAGCGGTGTGAGCCGCGGCTCGCTCCGCATTGTCCTGGATTAACCACTAACTGCAGCCCATACATTAAATGAGCTATTGAATATTTGTCTCTCAATAGTACACTTGGAAATTGTTTATTTCCCTACCAGGCCATCTGCAGTGCATCCGGATACTGTAACCTAACAGTGCAGTGCATCTGGGTACTGTAACCTAACAGTGCAATGCATAGGGTACTGTAACCTAACAGTGCAGTGCATCTGGGTACTGTAACCTAACAGTGCAATGCATAGGGCACTGTAACCTAACAGTGCAGTGCAGACAGGCAGTACCTGCACTTGATACCCTTCACTGGCATCCTGGACAAGTGATCACAGGAGCTGCTTTCTCCTAAACTGATTGTTTGTTTCTGGAGACAATTACACTGGGTTTATTATACATTGTATGTTTCTCTGCAACAAACAATCTGCTTTATGGGTTTTCCTAGTAAAATACCAAGTTGCTATGCTCACTAATATGATTCAATTGTATTGTGTTATCTGACCTTTAAGGAACTTGCAATCTATAATAACATGGTTCTACAGCCGATCCACTAGTAAAAAGCCTTGGCTTCTGGGAAATTCAGTCTGCAAATAAGTGGAGCCCAGGTATGAAAGGAATAACAAGGCACTTTAACCCCTTGGCTGCCTGCCTGCCTGTGGTGGTTATACCATCGCTGTGATGAGGTGCTGTGGGGATGTGTGTGCACAAGGAGGCTGGGAACATAGTGCAGTGGAACATCTGGAACGTCCTGGAACATCCAGAGCTGGCATCCCTAGTCCCTGTTCCGGGAGGCATGGGGACACAGAGGGGACCTGCTCTCTGGGCTATGCTGAGGGCTGGCCATGGGTGTCCCGGTCCGGTGAGCGGTGCTTGGCAGCGGCACAGGCTGGGCACTGCTGCACTCATGAATGGTGGCATGGAGATGATGAGCACTGGGCTCCTTGTGGCCACCCAGCGCTCCCCTCTGCCCGCTCGCTCTGGCTGCACTGCCACACACAGGGACACCGTTGAGCTCCGCTGCAGACCAGGGAGTCCATGCCCTGCCCTTTGCTCTGTGGTGGCACAGGGGTCCCATCACCACCAGTGACCCCAGGACTGGTTATGGGCTGTGCTGGAGAGCACGGCCCCGTCTGGCCTCCGGCTCTCCCTGCTTCCCTCAGCTGTGATTCGGAGACAGCTGCAGGAACAAACTCACTAACAAAGTTTCAAGCTGACAAGCAGGTATTCTTTATTGCGGCACCGGGAGACACGGGGGATAGCTCCTCCTGACGTGTGTCCCATAGCGCTATACAGGCCATCCTTACATGGTCACTGGGTGTGAATACATATTCATGAGGATACACATGAATTACATCATTTCCAGCAAGTTTCCTGCATGTATACAGAAATGTGATGGTCTTTAAGGGTCACTTACCCTAACCCAACAATCTTCATAACTTCTGGCAGTCTCTGAAGCATCAGCTTCATTAACATTCCAGACAAAGCAATCATCCTGTCCTACTCATCAGTTAGTTTAACTGTGCCCATCCTGGACACCTGCTAACCCCAGATACTCCCCATCCCCAGGTCCCATTTTTACTATTCTGCTTTTCTTACACCTTTTGTACTAAGGTCCTAAGGACCTGAAACTGTGTCAACTACCTGGGGCCTGATGGGGACAGAGGGGTCCCCAGGCAGTGTCTTCTTTGCCCAGCAGACAGCCACAGGGTCTCCATCAGTGCTCTGGATGCCTTTCCAGCCCACTAATCACTCTAAGCATCCTGATTGCTTTTGCCTGCCCTCCCTCCAGGGTGGCCATGCTTCTCCTAACAGCCATTGGAGTGATTTTATTTAGCTGAGTGAAAGATGGGGATAGTTGGGAATGTGCTAGACCCAGGAACTGGCAAGAGACTGGGAAGCTGAACAGAGAAAGAGCCACCTCCGAAGTGTTTACTGATCCCTTCCTCAGAGGCCAGCCTGTGCCTGCCTCTGGTGCTGGGTCTTTAAGAAAGTTTTCCTGCTGCATTGGCTTTGGACAGAGATCTCTGTGGAACAACTTTTCCACTGAGGAACAAGAGATCAGAGAACCGCTCCCTTTAATGCTCCAGTGCGCACCAACTCGCAGGGATATGGTTTGAGGCTCTGCTCACCTTGTTAAAGGTCACCTTTTGATCCCATCAAATACCCTCTTTACCTGGAGATAACATTTAAAAATGAGAGACCAAAGAGAAAGAGCTTAAGAAAGAAGGAGAACCTGGAAGTTCGCTGAGCATGCCCACGCCTGGCTTGTGCAGGGAAGAGATTAAAGCAGGTCCTGGTACAGGCAGGGAAGGGCTGTGTGGGGTGAGAATGGAGTGGGAATGGGGCAGCTGGGGGGGCAGTCCCATGGCATGGCTGGGGCCGGCGCACTGACTGCCCCATGTCACTGATGCTCCCCTGTCCTGCCGGAGCCCGTCACTGGCAGCACCGCGGTGCGAAGGAAGCAGCACCAGGCCAAGGTCACAGCTGAGGTCAATAAATAATACATGACAATTAATCTTAGCATCCTGCAGCTGGGGAGAAGGGCGAGGACACTGCGGCTCCTGCGCCGGGCTGGCAGCGGTGCCTTGGCTCCCAACACCGGCCTCTGCCGTGGTGCTGGGAGCGGGTGGTCCATGGCAGGCACAGCCCCGGTGCTGGTGGAGCTGGGTACCACTGTGTGTCCCGGTGTGCTGGGAGGGGACTGACTGGTGCCTGCTCCCCACAGGGCACTGGGCTGGCTCCCAGAGTGTAATCCATGGGAGCCACGCAGCCTTCCTGCGTTCCAGCTAGCCGTGAGCTCTCTGTGCTGGCGGGGTTCAGCGATTGTTTGCTTTACAATCAATTCCCATTTGCGATGTTTTAATATGTATAACTGTCTCCTTGAGACTACAGCATTCCGCAGGTGGTAACACTCAAAGGTTTGTTGTTTTTTTTAATCTGTAGTAAGGATTTACAAAGGAAACCTTGACTTTTAGATTGATTTTTAAATAAGCATATATTTAGCTGTTAGTGCTTGAAGTACATATTGGATTATATTCTTCTGCAAACAGAATATTCTAATTGATCTTGCTAATAAATAATGAAAGCCAGCCCTGCTACATATAATTCAAGGTTACACTGCGTTTGTACCAGCAGCACTGGGGAGTTTTTTAGTGCTTAAAAGATTATTTCTTTTAAAAAGGGAAAACGGGGGGGGGGAGAGACTGAGTGCTGAGCTTTTCACTAGCATTGCCTTTTGTTATACTCTAAAATGCAATTAGCGAGTGTCACCGTTGGAGACCCTGATATCCATATAGAACTGAACTTGAAAGCCTTTCTCTCTCCCTGCAGTCGCCCTCTCGGGAGTGGCTCAGCGCCGGTGCCTGGCTGGTGGGTACAGAGCAGCAGTGAGGTTGCAGAGCCATGGGGAGGAGGGCACTGGGCACTGCTGGAACGTGCATCGGCTGCGGGATCAACTTTAATGTTCAGCCTTGTATTGACCAGTGATGGGGCACTTGGCTGTGGCTGCCATGCTGGGATGGGCACTGTGTGCCCAAGGGATGGGAAGCTGCCGGGGATGGCACTGAGGTCTGGCACCTCACTGGGACCCCGGGCTCTCTGCAGGGTCATGGGAAGCAGGCTGTGGGCCAGGGGCCAGGCAGCCAGTGCTATGCATGGCACACAGCTGGTGCTGTGCATGACATGCAGGCGGTGCAGCCCAGTGCATCACATCATGACCAGGGGTAACTCCAGCGCTAGGTGATGTCTTGGGCATAGCCACAGCTCCTGACACTGGTGCAGAACATCCTTTGTCATGAGTCCTGCTGCAGTCTCATTCTGGCACATCTGGAGCCCACTCTTCATGTTGTTTCCCCAGGCCCCAGCAGTGGTGGGCTGATGGGGATGGAGGCTATGCAGAGCTCAGTGACTTGGGGAGCTGAAGTATTACAGTTTGCAAATGTGGTGCAGACTCTCAGCGTGTAGAGCAGGCATTAATCACTCAGTGACATTGCAATTACCATAAAGGATAGGGCATTTATTTGGCATTTAACTTGTAATTAGCGGAAATAACTATTTCTTTCCCATGCTAAGAAAGAGCAAGTTGCAAATGGGCAGATTTGACCTAGAGAGTTTATGCAGCTCAGCTGCATTGGCTTTGCCACAGGGCAAACAGCTCTTTTGTCCAGCTGAGGTGGAGTCTGCTATTAAAGCTGACATTCGTAGCAGTCATCCCTGCTCTGTACAGAAAGTCTCCCTTGTGCTGGATTGCTGGCGGTGGTGAGCAGTGGGGAGGGCAGGACACCTGGTGAGTGGTCATTGTGGGGGAGGTCGCTGAGCCCAGTACCCTGCTTTTGGCCACAGGCGGGTGCCCAGGGACACAGGCCAGGGCATCCCTGTATGTATAATGTCTTGCTCCCTAATATGTGGGGTATTTCTCCCTAATAATCTCAAATATCCTCAGCCCAAGGATTAGGATAGAGGCCAGCTCAGCATCCAGTGCAGGGTGGTGTGCAGCTGGGTGGCTTTGTCCTTTGCTTCCTGATGGCTGATGGAGGAAAGGAATGGTCTCTGGGACAGGGCAGCCATCCCAGCCTGGGTGCTGTGATGCAGAAGGCTATATCCAGTTCCACCGCTTTGAGACCAGCAAAGCTCCTCATTTCTGAGTAAAACCCTACATACCTTGTGGCTGGGCTTGTTGTTCTGCTCCTTGTTGGGGACAGGCAGCGATGTGTGTCTGACCCTCTTGCTGCCATCCTGCCACCTGCTGCAAGAAGCCATTCTCCTGTAGAGCCAGGAGTGGTGCCCAGGGATGAGCCAATGCAGGTCTTGAGGAGAGAGAGGAAGTTGCTATCTTCCTTCTCCTGTAGGCAGCTGGCAGCCACTCTCCCCACCAGCTGGAGTGACGATCAGCCAGCAAATACTAGAGCTGCTGACATCTCATGGGAAACTCACTTTTATTTAGGTGCATGTCTGTGAATCTTTCTGCTTCTTCCCCCCCCTGCTCCACAGAGAACAGGGCCTGGAGTGCAGGTTGGATGGGATTCTGTGGCTCTTAGGACAGGACAGGGATGCAGAGCTGAGTGCACAGAGTATCTTGGACCTGTCCTACCTCTGCAAGGCTGCCTCACACCCAGCACATGATGTGGAGCTGGGAGCAGCCCGATGTGTTGCTGCAGGGCCCGTAGGCTGCTCAGGGTGGATGGCCCAGGCAGGAGCAGAGGGACAGACACAACGGGACAGCCAGAACAGGACAGACGGACACTGCTGCCGCCGGGCAGGACCGAGAGCTGCAGCCGGTGTCTGTCTCAGGAGTCAGGATGAATACGGATGAGGGTGCGCAGGGATTGGGGCTGTTTAGAGTGGGGTCCTGCGAGCTGGAGCCCCTGGGCTGTAATCACACCTGGCGATGGAGCCGGCCCGGGGCAGGTGTGGGATGTCCTGGGGCAGGTGTGGGATGTCCGGGGCAGGTGTGGGATGTCCCAGGGCAGGTGTGGGATGTCCCGGGGCAGGTGTGGGATGTCCCGGGGCAGGTGTGGGATGTCCCAGGGCAGGTGTGGGATGTCCCGGGGCAGGTGTGGGATGTCCCGGGGCAGGTGTGGGATGTCCGGGGCAGGTGTGGGATGTCCGGGGTTGTGAGCGCTGCCTTCCCCTCCGCACAGCTCCGACTGTAGCTGCCTCTCGGGCGGTGTGTGAGCCGCAGTTAATTAATGCTCATGAAGCCGCTCGCACCCTTGGAGAGGAGCAAAGTGTCCTCACTGTGATGTGATGTGCAGGCAATGCAATTAGCTTGGTTCCAGGAGGTTCCCAGCCCAGCAGCCCTCCCCGCAGCCGCTGTCCCTGCTGGCCACGCTCACAGGCTCTCGCTGTCTGCCGGGCAGGAGACAGCCGCGCTCAGTGTCTGCTCCTGCCACCACCTCTTCCCCCCTGTGCCCTCCCTGGCTCTTGCATCATCCCCACTTGCCACCCTTTTGTCCCATTAACGGCCTGATGTCATCATGACCTGCGGCTGGGGTCCAGCAGCCACCAGTGATGTCATGAAGAGATGGAGACTGAAAGTCACCTCGTTTATCCTCAGCTGTTTACCTCGATGTGAGCTCTGGGGGTGCCAGGCCCTGTTCTCCAGCTTCAGGGGGGTCTGGATGACACCCTCGTGCCACAGCCCAAGCTGCTGGGAGCTCTGATGAGGGATGTGAATCCTGGCACAGTATTCTTTTCCCATGCTACCTTTGTGTTGTGGGGACCAAAGAGCTCCTGGTGCTGAATGTTTGCAGGATGGGGCAGGTTGGGGGGGTCCGTGCGGGGTTTGTGTGTATGTATATACATGTATGTGTGTGCATGTACGCATATAATAGGTAAGAAACTTGAGAACCATCTGTTCCAGCTTTTGGGGACACTAAAAGCCATTTCCGGCATATGCTGAGGCTGTAGGTAACAAATCACTGTGGGCTCAGTGATTCCCCTCCACAGGGGTTCTGCTCCATGCTGGCTCTGATGCCCCATGACCTGGGCCCTGTGCAGCCCCCAGCCCCAAGGCAGGGCAGGGCTCAGGGCCTTCCCGGACAGTCTGGAGTAATTGGATTGCTGGATTCTCTCTGGGCTGCCCTGGAAAGAATGTCTGGTCTTTCCCTTTGTGGCCCATCTCTTCATAAACCCTCCCTTTGTTACTGGCTCTTTTTTCCTCCCAAGACATGAAAACCGGGGCCTGTCATCTTTCGCTCTATCTTTGCAATAGATGAAGATGTCAGGGAGCTTGATTAGCTGCTTAAGAGACCTGCCATTACCTTTTTCCTCCTCCAATTCTTGAAATCATTTCATAGGGATCCAATTTTCTCGTTCGTATTCACTCCTGCAAACAGGTTTGAAAAACTCTTTGTTAGTTGAAATAGTCTCTGAAATGCGCTGCTGTATTTCTTTTTGCTATTCTAATTAGCCTTTTAACTCAGTGCTGCTTGTATTTATAGACGGCTAATCCTCCCTCTGCAATCCTCCTCCTCCATAGCAGAACATTTCCACTGTTTAAAAGCCGTTTGCTCTTTCCTGTTTTCTGTTTCCCAGTTCCTCTGCTGTTGCTGTTTAAATGCTCCAGCTCTTGACTGAGCTTCCTGATCAGACGCAGGGTCCCCTTTGCTGTGGCACCTCTCCCTGAACGAGCTTCTGCTCCAGGCTGGCACAAGCCTTTGAGCAGCTGCCTCCCTTCTCTCCTTCAGCATCATTTCAAGAGCTCCTGCTTTAGCTGTTCAGCTCCTACCACCGGCTCCTGCGGGAATGGGTGACCCAGGGTGTCCGTGTGGACACAGCTCTGGTGCCCTCGCACCTTCCCACTGCATGCAGGAGCCTCTTGCCCTTTGCTGGTACCCACAGCCTCAAGCCCTGCTGCTCTCCAGGGCTGTGCAGGCTGTGGCCGTTCAGAGCAGCCCCTTGCTCTGAGCATCTCGGGTTCGCCCGCTCAGAACAGCTTCAGCATCTGTGTGTAACCAGATTTGTGTCCCCATCCATCATCCTAATTAAATCCTACTTTAAAATATGTTTTTACTTTTTGATGCTTTTATGTACTTAGGAGCTTGGCCGAAGTGCTCTGCTGTAGTTTTGCAGTAAGCCCTTCAGCTTAGCACTGGGGAGCACGCTGTGGTTTCCAGGATGGGGGGGTGCAAATGTGCACTTATCCCCCAAAGCCGGTGGGAGAGTCCCCCATAAGAGCCCTCTTTGCTGTGCACCTCTAACCCTTGACTTAAGAGCAATTCCTCTGCTAATGCTTTAGCTCTGCATTTATGAAGCTTAAGATAACTCAGAGCTCTTCTGGAGAAATGCCAAATTCTAGCATAAAATATCAGAATGTCTTGTATGGCGCAAAGCTTTATCTGTAGGCTGGAGATGTAGGGCTTTCCCTTTATGTGGCCCTCCTGCCAGAGCTTTTCATAGCACGGTTTCAAAGAGCAAATATGCAGGAGATCTGCTGGCTTAGCGCAATTCCTAAATGCAGATAAGGCTTACAGCCCTTGCGCCAGGTAGGAAGATTCCAGTGACAGCTAAATGTGCTCAGTTGTGCAAATCCCTGGCTGTGGCAAGGAGAGATGGGGAGCACAGGCAGATGGTCTGGCACAGAATGCGTGCTGGGATCCTGCAGAAGCACACTTCCTAAAAGGTGTCCTGACTGCCTGGTGCCAGAGCCTTTTATAGACATGGAGGTGAGGGTAACGAATTGGAGCTCCCAGCCCCACTGTGGATGGGTCCCACCACCATAGGTCCCTGCTCCTCTGCATGTCATCTTCCTCTGGGCTGCACTCAAGCAGTCACAGTGAGCAGTTGGCCACACAATCCCAGATCACCCACACTGCTGAGCTGAAGAGAATCCCGTGTTCCAAGTGATGCCAGATGCAGGGAGCAGCGGCAGGATGTGACCAGAGCATGCAGCCTGGGCTCTGCAACATGGGGAGTCTGCACACAGCGCTGTGTGTCGGTCATGGGGAGAAAGTGCTGCCCCACACAGAGCAGCAATCCCAACCCAGTTCCAGCAGGAGAGGAGAGCTGCTGGGGAAAGAGAGGGGCAGGGAGGACAAGAGTGATTAAATACAATGCTGAGTGCAGGGTGAGGAGGTTGTGCTTGTCAGGGGCTCTGATGAGAAGCAGGGGCAACCAGGACTTCCTTCTAATATCACATTTTAAAATGTGCATATCTGTTACCAGTGAGTTATTTGCTCTACATAAAATATTAGTCCTTGTCAAGATACATCTTTCCAGTGCATAAACCGCATATTTTGTTGCCTTGTTTCTTTATTCAGTCTCTTTGCTCCCAAAAATTCATCTCCATTTTAGCATTTGCTCAATTCTCTTCATGTTTACATGGCATTTATGAGATGCCCACGGCACGAATCCTCTGCTGCGGGCAGCTCAAGGCGCTGCGGCTGAGGAGAGGGGCTCGCGGTGTCCTCAGTCACGATGCCACCAGCACCGGGTTCCACGTGGCAGGATCCGGTACCGGCAGAGGAGAAGCAGATGTAGGTGGGTGGCAGCTTCCCAGGGACCCTCAGGTTTGTTTCAGGAGTGGTGCTGGGAGGCTCAAGCACTGGCTGCAGCCGGGGGCACACAGCCCAGTGTGCTGCAGCCCACCAGGGCACAGTCACCTGCCATTTGCTTCTCAGCAGCCATGAGCCAAGGACAAAGCACCAAAGGAGTTAGCCTGGATGAGCACGGAAAGCATAGATGGTGCCAGCATCTCTCTTGCTGCTACATTGCTGCTGTGGCAAGGAAACCCTGGCAGACGCCGGGAATGGCCCTGAGTTACACAGGTGTTTGCTAAGGAGATCTCAGCAGCTTCCGAGGGACAGAGCTCCAGGAGTCACAGTGTGAGTGATCCAGGGAGCTGACTCCTGCAGCCCCTGTGCAAGGGACCTCTGCACCTCGTGGTACTCCATGAGTGGAACCCCTTTAATCCCAGAGGGAAGGAGTGTCCAGAGCCCTCAGGGAAGGCTCCAGGATGGAAAAGAACTTTATTCCATTTGACACTGCGTCAAAGAATAGGAAAAATAGTCAAAAGGTAAAGCAGGAAAGCCCACTAAGAGCATAGTTGGCTACCAGGTTTAGCCTTGGCTGCCTTCATGTTTCAGCTGTCACAGGAGTCTTCAATTTCACCTCCTCCTGGGCATGTGATGCCCCAGCCTCCCCATCAGATCTGGGGTCTCAGTGCCTTGCACTTTGGCAGTGTCCTATGGACCTGGACAAGATGGGATAAACCTTCTTTGCCCCTCTCCCGTGGGCTTAGGCTGCTCCCAGCCCTTCCCCAGCCTCCTCAGAGTCTCCTTTCAAGCCTTCCCCAGAGCTGGCATCCCCTCAGCTGGTGTTCCATGCTCACAGCCTCCTTCAGACCTTGCAGTAAAACTTTACACATCATTTATCATGAGATGTATTAACGGTACAAACAATCTCTTAGCTTCCTTTTATCTCAGCATGCCCACCATGTGGTCTACTCATGACTATTAGCAGCACAGATGACAGACTAGGCAGTGAGAGGATGTTTTCTAATCTGCTTTCCTCACCCCCTTATGCTGAGGGGGGTTCTGCCACCAGTCTAAATTGAGAATAGACTGGGAAGGAGTTTATCGTACGCAAGGGGTTAAGGTTGTGTGTGTCATTATGCACAGACCAAGATTTCTGTCCGTTTCCTGGTCCAGCCACTATTTTTTAAGCATCATAAATCTGTCTCCCTGCTGCTAAAGCCAGCAAGAAATCACGCCTCACTGTGTCAGTCTCCTGGCCTGATTTAAGCAAAACCATGCAACTGGTTGCTACTGTATGGGAATGCAAAAGTAAACGCCTCATCTGCTATGCTGCTGGTGGTTCCGCAATCATTAATCTAATGAAACCGATAATAACTCTTGGGGATGTGGTTCTGGGTGAAATCTCAACTCAACCAGAGACAGGCTGAGCAGCCCGAGCACTCAGGGAGTGATTTGTCATCTGCAGGATGGAGGCACCTGTGATGAGCAAAGCGACTCCTGCCAAAGCCAGGCTCTGCTGCTTGGTGCGAGCAGGAGGAGGGTTTGCTGTGGGTGCTGTGCGTGCAGCACTGATCCACATGGCTGTGCCAGCCTGGTCAAGCAGGACATTGCAGAGCAATGAGGAACCTGAAGTCTCACTGGAGCCCAGGCCTGTGTGAGCTGTCACCCTCTCCCAGCAGTGTGAGGTCACAGAAGAGTTTGCTTTGGAAGGGACCCTCAAACCATCAGAGGCCAAGGGAAAATGCAAGTACTCATCTCCATACTGGCTCTCAATGAAGACCTGGGCAAGAGCAGCCAGAGAGGCAGGTTTGTGCTGCCAGGGAAGGGCTTTCATTGACTTGCCCACACGGACAGGTCTGCTCACTGCCTGGGGATGATGATGCACACACGTGTCCACAGTGGCATCTTCCCACTGCTCATCCAGAGATTTCCTCCCACACCAGCAGTACCTGGAGCAACAGAGGCCAGCACCGGCCCAACCTGCTGCTGCACAACCCCAAGGACACAGAGCCATGGCCAGGACACCACATTCTGTTAAACACTGCACCATTTTGTCTTCTTTATGGCTGGAGGCTTTTACAAGAACATGCAGTTTTTGTCTGCACTCCAGCAAGAGGAAGAAGGATGCTTGTAATCCGGTGCTGGAGAAATTGGCTGAGGATCAGAGATCTGTGCCAGCCCCTTTGCTCTCCCAGATCTGCGGCAGAGATGCCTGGGAGCGTTTCTGAACCCTTCTTTTTGCCACAGAAAAGAAGCTGCTAAGTCAAACCCTGAACAGTCTGCACACTGAAGCTGGTTCCGATGAGCCTTCAGGTTTTAAAGTGTTGGGGGAGAAGTTCCATTGTTGACAGAGCACAGCTGCTGTAGTGAACAGGTTTGACAATGAGTCAGAGTTTGAAGGCTTAATTAATTCAGCCTTAGCATGTGAAAAAGCACCCAATTAATAGGGCTGAAAGCTGGGAAGGCTCAGTCTGTATAGACCCCAAATAATGCACTGAGAGATCACAACATTTCCAAGACATTGACCTTTCATCCACGTGGGAAGAGCTTTTATGTCTCAGATCTCTCAGGAGGAGAGGAACATCCCAGGCTGGTCTGTGAGCAGGAATTCCTTCCTGATAGCTCCATGTGAACCGGGCAGGGCCTGGGGTAGGGGAGCATGAGCTGGTTTTGGGGCATCCAGCCCTCGGTATGCAAGGATCCCTGCTCCCCAGCACATGCCCAGCCGACAGCACTGCCCATGGAGACATCCCCAGGGGTGATGGTGCTGGTTCTGGGGTGCTCCCCTCGAGACCTGCATGGCTGCAGCTGCCCCCTTATAGCTGGTGCCTCCTCACATGTTTCCCAGGATGATGCTGGTTTTCCTGATGGTTTTATGCACTTCCAAGGGGGCAGAGGGAGGAAGGCTTATGGCTGTGTTTATGAGGAGCAGATTATCTGCATATGCTGGGAAAATCACAGAGGCTGTATAAAGAGGGGTCAGTACCATCCTCCGGTGAGCAGAGTGAATTGGTATTAGCCTGCAGTAAAGAGGATCTTAAATTATTGTTGTCTTGTTTGTGTTGCTGTACAGTAGTTTAAAGATAACAGCCATCTGGGAAGAGTTCAGATAAGTTGTGGGGGGAGCCAGACAAGCTTAGATGCTCTGACTGCAACATGCTGAAATGAGCCTGCTGCCTCTAAGTGCTTCTGCTTCTCCTCCCTGGGTCCAGGTTGATAAACCTATGGTACCTGGGGCAGGGTACAATAAACCCTGCCCAGATCATTCAGCCTCTTCCCCTGTGGCATGTCCCCTGTCCCAGCATCTGCCTTCGCAAAGCAGCATTGCCTCTGCAGACCCTGCTGATCGACCAGATGGGGGTTTGCTCCTGGTGCCCCAGAGCTGAGGTGTGTGTTCAGGTGCATGGTGATCCTGTTTGGGCTGTCCCCAGGCACAGAGAGATGGAGAGATCCTGAGCTGTGAAAGCCCAGAGGAAGGGGGGGCCCACACCTGCCAATCTAGGGGTGCAGTTGAGAGCTTTGCCTATCTGCAGTACAGTTAATGGAGTAAGAAGCCAGCTCAGCTGGCCCCTGCCTGGCTCTGCAATTTAAACATGGGTTAATTAGGAATAACGAATGTAGCCTGTGGTGGGCTGACACAAAGGGAGTGGTGAGTACAAGGGGAGCTGGAGGGCTCCTGCTCCTTGGTGGATCCCACAGCTCCATCCCATGGGGATGGCCCAGGAGCATTGCTCCAGCCGGGCAGAGTGGCTGTGGTCATTGCCTGAAGGTGTAAGTGGTATTTTGGGCCTTTCCTGGGAGGATGGGGTTTCTGGTAGCTGCTTCCCAAGCATTTTCCCACCACTCCAGTGGAGCACTGACAGACGTGTTCAGGATCATGAATGCCACAACAGTTTTAGTCAGCAGCATGGGGCACAGTGGTTGCCTGCAGCAAAGGGTGAGCAGGGACACAGTTGGGATGCAGTTAGAGCAGCCACTCTCCTGGTGCAGTGGGGAAGCAGCCGAGGAAACACTAAAGGCTCTCTGCCAGGAAGAAAACCCCAGATGAAAGCAGTGATGGTTGCAGTGATGGTTGCAGTGATGGTTGCAGTGATGGTTGCAGTGATGGTTGCAGTGATGGGTGCAGTGATGGGTGCAGTGATGGGTGCAGTGATGGTGCAGGGCCCCACTGCACTTTGCAGCTCAGGTGATGGGGGCACTAACTGTGTGGAGCACTCAGTAAGGTGGGTGACCTGGAGTAATCTTATTAGACCTTTCCAAGAGGGAGACCCCCTGGGAGCAGTCCTGGTGCAAGGCACTGTGCTGACAGTGCTCATGTCCATGGGGCTGCGGCACTGCCCTGCGGAGCCCAGAGCTGGTAATCGTCCTCCTGGCAGGCTGGAAGCTGCAAGGCATTACTGTAATCTAGGCTGCAGGAGATAACAGTGAACAAGCTTTGTGGAGTCAGACAAGGGTAAGCACTGACAAAGTCTGGATTGTTTTCAGATGATAATGGCTCTCCTTAATACAACACTTGATGCAACAGAGCACAGGCTGCGTGTCCATCACTGCAGGCTGGCCACGGGCTGGCTGATGGCAGCAGCGTGCAGCTGGTCCCAGTGCTGGGCTGGCCTCCAGCATCCCACAAGGAGCCAGCCCAGGTGGGCACGGTGCTGGTGGGCAGCCTGTGGGCCCCACTGCAGGTACTGCGAGGACTTACCCTGCACCAGAGGTGAACGGGAAGTGCCATGAGGGACATTCAGCCTTCACTGGAGATGCTGGGACTAAGTCATTGCCTTGGGACGCACAGAGCTGGAACACAGGCTTAAATCAGGCAGGACAGGCGCAGGGCGAGCGAGCCTTTGAGAGACTGTATTGCTGATTCCCCAGTGGCTTTAAAATCTGCCTTTGTGTGGTGCCGCTTTTGAATCCCTGTGTTCACACAGCAGCTTGAGGGGAGTGATAAGACTCATGAATATGGAATGTTTCTCAGGGGGTGGAAGGGGTGTGCTGGGACTTGGGGGGGTTCCTGAGTCGCTCACATCCCAGCTTGCTGCAGGGGCCATGTGCTGAAGTGATGGGCAGCTCTGGTCCAAAGCAGCCCCCAGGGCAATGCTCCTGGGTCCGGGCATCCAGAGTGATGCCGGAGCAGGGGCCAGGAAGCAGCCAGGCAGGATGAAGAGAGCAAGGGTCCAAGGATGGGCCTGGGGAGCTGTGTGAAGGTGATGAGGTGTTTCCTGTGCCTGTACAAAGGCACTCATTTCTCAGCAGTTCCTGGGACCGGGATGCTCCATGAGGTCTGCAGAAGCAGGCACGTTGTGTTCAGCACGGGTCATCCCCACCAGCAGCACAGCCCAGCATCGCACTGGTTGCCCAGTGAAGTGGTTTTCCAGTTCTCTGGCACTGAGCACCCCGCTCCCTGCTGGTCTGCCTGCGAGCTTGAAGCTCAGTTTCCCCTTGCCCCTCACAGATGTCTGTGTGCCTGCATCCAGCCCAGCCTGTGGCTCACAACAGGAATGTGGGAACCCCGGAGCAGCTGGGGCTCAGTGAGCCCTGTGCCCACAGGAACCCCCACTGCTGGCCTGGCTTGGTGCTGCCTGGGTCCCCTGATGGCCCCAGGCTCAGTGTCAGGAGCCCCCACTGCTATGGGGCTTAGTGCCCCAGTCCCTGCCCAGCCCAGCCCAAGCTGCAGGGACAGTCACACTGCCCGGCTTGGTGCTCAGCATGGGAGGCTCTCTGGATGTCGCTGCAGACAGCTCTGCATACATCCACTTGGTATCGATCTCTCAAAAAATCTTTAAAGATTAACTTCTGGGGACAAATATAACATCTTTATGGAGCGCTGGGAACAAACTGCTTTGGATGCGGGTGCTGCTTGGTGGCACAGAGACATCTGTTTGCAACAGGACGCGCTGAGCAGATGATCTGTCAGTGTGCGAGGGGATGTGTCCTACAAGCGGGTGCCCCCCCGGCTGGCAGCAGAGGTAACCTTGCCATGGCTGCAGCTGCACAGGCCGTGCTCCAGGGCTGTGTTGGTGACACTTGTTACTGCTCCGAGTTCTGGCTTGTGCTGGGAAACCGGCCCGGCTCTTTTGGCTTCCACCTCCAGCATCACGGCAGGTGGGGAGCAGCCTGCAGAGGTGTGGAGCAGCAGGCGAGCGCATCCCACCCTTTAGGCTGATGCCACAGCTACAGAGTGGTTTTGGTGTCCATGGTCACACAGCACACCCGAGAGGAGGGCTCTGGCTCTGCTGTGTATGAGCACCGCAGCACAGCTCTGTCAGAGGGCTGGGAGAGCTCTGGGCACATTTGTCACCCTGAGAAATGCCCAAAGCACCCGGTGGTGCTTCACAAGTGGGTGAGAGCAGTCAGAGCTGTGTGGGGAAGAGCTGGGTTTGAGCCTCAGCCCAGGTCTGTGTTCACAGGGTGCACTGTGCCTGCAGCCAGGGCTTGGTGTGCTCCAGCAGTGCTCTTGCACTCACTGCAGTGTGCCCAACCCCTGGGAAAGCTGCTGTAAAACCAGTTTATGACTGGGCACTTTCATTCCTTCACCTTGAAGGTTTTGCTCCTCCGGAGGCTGGCTGGAGCCCAGTGCTGCTGCACACAGATCCCCTGCAGGATCAGGTCTGATGCGGAGCTGCGGGATGCTCTGGGTACCTGTCAGGCAGACACACTGGAACCACTCCTGTCCTGCTGCATGGTCTGTGAACCTCTGCTCCCAGGCAAGGCCACGGCTGTAACTACTCCACAGAGTTGCAGTTATTCCTGTTTCTGCCTCAAACTGCTGACATGTGTGCCAAGAGCAGCTCTGACTATTAAACTGGCTTTATTCAGGGGGACTGGCAATTCCCAGTACAACTGGTTCCATTGCCCTCCCAGGCAGCATTGCTCAGTGCTGCATCCCCAGGGCCAGGGGCTGCAGTGGGTGCTGGCTCTGCCACTCAGCTACAGACAGTGCTTGCCATGGCCAGCCTGGGAGCAGCAAGTCCATCAGAAACCAGCCCTGGTAGTGCTGGGGTTGGGCAAACAGTGGCCAACACACTCAGGACTGCTCCTGCCTGCCTGGGAGCCTGCAGTTGATGGCACAAGGACTGTGAGCTGCACAGGAGCAGAATGAGCATGGGGAGACCTGGGCAGCAAATGCTGTCACCAGGAGAGGAGACCTTGGTGAGTTTCTGCCTTGTCAGACAGCTGTGAATGAAAGTGTCTTTTTCCAGGGCAGTGAATCATGGTTAGGAATCACTCAGTGATTGATATCAGAAGCAGTCGGTATTGGGTCATCGTGTCCATCTCATGAGCCAGCGCCTGTGCACTCCCCCGGGATACTTGCCAGGCATCTCTGACCTGCATCCTGCTGTGGAGTTTCCACCTTTCCCAGCCATGGCAGTTCCTTGATTCCCATGGTTTGCTGCCAGAAAACTTTCTCCAATATTCAGCCTGTGTTTTCCTTATGTTAATTTCTTGCCATTACAGCACCCTGATTAATTACTCTGTTTATGCCTCTAGAATATTTGCAGGCTGTTGCCATTGATGCAGGAACACTTTATAGAAGAGGAATGTCTGTAGATCTGTAATTGCTTAATGAAGTGCTGATAGCAGGAATCAAAGATACTCACTGTAACCCTGGGCTTTGTAGGACCAGTGAATGTCTTTGTGGTCTGCAAAAGACCTATCTGTGCCCCAGTTTATGGCCACCTCGTTGCCAGGCTGGGCTAGCTCAGGCCTTCTGCTCACCTTTGTAGGCTCTTCCTCAGCTGGTTGACTTTGCAGCCATTGCCTGACACGGTGATGTTCATAAGGACTCATGCCAGAGACACCTTGTCCCAGGGAACGCTGCAATCCAGGAATGGGACAGGGCTTCTGTGTGGATTCACTGACTTGCAGGTTTGGTTAACAAATCCCTGGGAATGAGCCTAGCACTGAACGCATTGGGATCCGGGTTCCTTGGCCCCTACCCCAGTGTGCCTGCATTCTGCACTTCCTACCTGTCCGTTCTGCCTGTGTTTCCCAGCCCTGGCTGCTGGGTTTGCTCCTGTCACTCGGCAGCTCCTCATCCCCGGGCACACAGCTCTGTGCTTCCCCAGGCCCACAGCTCTGTGCATCCCCAGGCACACAGCTCTGTGCATCCCCAGGCCCACAGCTCTGTGCATCCCCAGGCACACAGCTCTGTGCATCCCCAGGCACACAGCTCTGTGCATCCCCAGCCCTCTGTGTGATTCCCACATTGTCCCAGTTTTCCCTGTGCCATCGCTGAAGCCAGGCTCCCTGCACACACTGGGCAGCGGATGTGTGTTGGTGAGATCCGTGCCCACTGTGAGGTCCGTGTCCCTTTATGCCATCTCCTTCCCAGCAGCAGCTCACAGGGCAGGCTCCGGCTCGGCTGGTACTGCCACGGCTTCAACATACAAAGATGCTCCAAAAGGTCTCCCGAGTCCCCAGCAGGGCTCCCCTGCCTCCTCAAGTGAGAAGAGAAGGACCCATTAATGGCTCTTCATTTCTGTTTATCAAAGAAAAGAAAGCTTTTGTCAAGCATTAAAGCTGGGATTTAGGACACAAAGCAAACGGCTTTGCTGTGGGCTTCTGAGGAGCCTCAGGAAGAAAAACAGTTGTTTGAAATCCCTGACTCAACCGGTGACTGCCAAACCCTTTGTCTTCAGCTGAGCAGAAGAGGATCAAGAAATTACCTGTGTGCTGTGAACCTCTCTGAGGTCAGGAGCTCCATCCGGGTCTGGGATCCAGGGCAGTGAGGATGCACTGAGCCGGTGTCCGGGTGCAGGCTGAGGATGCTGCAGCCCTGTGCCTTGTGAGGGCTGAGAGCCTCAGAGAACCCAGGACAGGGTGAAGCAACTGGCAGGAAATGCAGACTAAACATGTGTCCTGGAGTGCGGATGTGCAGTTTATTTTAAACCCTAATAACTCGAGATAATTGATAGTGGAGTGCAGTGTTTCCAGCACGTTGGATTACGAGCGTCTGTCGCTCACAAGAAGCTGTAACCCTGAGCTATGAGACGTTATTGGCAGTATTTAACACAAATCTTTTTTCCATCATTGTCAAATCCCACTTTAACATGCACCACAGGAAGAAAGCCGAATACTAAATTGATTTCCTTAATGGGAAGTGTTCTTCAGGAGATACCAACCTGTGTGGAGGTGCATTAATAGGATTACAATGGAACCTTTTTATTTTGCTTTATTTTTATAGAGATCTTTTATGGAGATCCCGTGCTGACACACAGGACCCTGTGCGCACACACTGAGCTGCGTGGCTGCAGTGCAGCCGGGATGAGAGCATCCTCCTCTGGGGACACAGCTCGGGAGCTTGGGACTGTTCCTGCAGAGGCTCTGCCAACTCCCCACTACTGGGAGCAGCCTGGGGACCAGTGGGCCCTGCATCTGCTGGGGTCTCGGAGCACCCAGTGCCTGTCCTCACCCAGAGCCCAGTACCCCAGGCCTGGGCAGGACAAGCAGGAGAGAAATGAGCAGGGGCACAGGGCAGAACCAGCGTGGGGCTGAGCACGGTGTGCCCAGGGCTGGCCCTGACCTGCAGAGAGCCCCAGCAGCTGCTCACATCACAGCCCTGGGTTCACTCTTCCCCAAAGCCTGATGTGCAGCATCAGTGTGGGTTGGGGTGTGCTGGTGCTGTGCCCGGGCAGCCTGGGGCACTGAACCAGACAGTGCTGCCCCATCACCTGTGGGCAGGGGGCTGGTGGGTTGGTGCAGGATCCTGTGTGCCAGGCAGCAGGAGCTCCTCTGGGAGCACAGGAGCCTGTGATAAGGTAATTACCTTCTTCAGCACCAGCTAATTGACAGAGAACTAATTGACTTTTTAGAAGTTGCCGTTCCCCTTCCCTGGGCAGGGTGAAGGTGCCTGGAGCTTCTCTCAGCTGCTGCTGCTGATGTGGGCAGGAGCACAGGGCAGGGCTGGGGCTGTACTGGGGTGTCTGCAGGCAGAGCTCAGCCTGGGCTCAACACAGGGTTCACACGGTTGCTGCTGACTCAGAGCACAGTGATGCCACATTAGAACATCTGTGTCAGTCATGGGGCACTGTGAAGTGGTTCACAAGTGGGGCTGGCAAAGCTGAACCTTTCCTTGTGATGCTCCAGGGATTTATGTCTGTGAATAGAGGAGCTGTGTAGGAAGCAGCTGGTGGCTGGGCTGTGAGGGGGGATCAGTCACAGGAGGACAGTTTGCTCCTCACAGCCCCATAGGCTGCTGCTGCCCCACTGAGGGTGGCTGCAGGCAGCTGAGGCCATGAGGATGGTGTCAAGGTGGGGAAGAGCCACTGAGCCCTGAAGCTGGGGACATGTGTGTGTGTGTGCATCCTCTGTCAACTGCACTGCTGAGCTGTTTGCTCTCTCCTCAGAGGCAGAGGCGTATGCAAACACACACAGGAACACCTTCCCCCGCTGTCAAATGAGGATTCTGAAACTTCAGCCCAGTACTGAAGCCGGTGACTGCTCCTTTGTGGTGACACATCTCCCCACACGTATCTCCCGGAGTCTGACAGTCTGTTTGGCATCCCCAGGCCCCGCAGGCATCCCAGGATCCAAGCTCAGCTCCTCCGACCTTGCCCAGCACGCACCATTTCCTAAGCTCAACATGACAGTTTAACCCCTCAGGAGATGTGATGGAGATGCACAGGCGCTGGCAGCAGATGAGCACAGACACAGTGTTCCTGGTCACAGTGCGAGGTAACGAACAGGAATTTGCAGATCTACAGTAAAACACTGCACATTCCCAAAGGCTCAGTACACTCAGGAGCTGGCCTGGAGCAGGCACTGACTTCAGAGATGTACTGCCCCAGGTTTGACTGACAAAGAAGGGAAGAATCGTGGTGCCCATGGTGCAGTGGGGCCGTACAGTGATGCAGACCCCCCTTGGCCTCGCCTGCCCCCCTGGTTCTGTCTGGGAGCAGAGGATACCCATCAGGTGCACCCCACTCTCCCACTTCTGGAGCAGTAACAAGTCCCAGGCAGGTAGAAATAAGCTGCCACTGTGATGGATAACAAAATCACAGCAGCAGTTAGGGCGGATTATGGCTTTTTTCTTCTCTAACAGGAAGGAGACGTCTCTCCATATGAGCCTCAGGTTGCTCAGGGCAGCTGCCACCGCCATCCATCACTGCTGGTCCCCAAGCACTCCCAAACTGGAGATGTGTTTGGTCTGAAATGTGTCCACACGGCATGAGGCTGCTGAGCAGGTCGGAGCTGATGAAGGCTGCTCTGCCCCAGAGCTCCAGCTCAGGTATGGAGGTTATGCTGCTGCCTCTAGGTTGGCTCTGACCTCAAAGGCTGCTGTTTTCTGGGGCACAGGGTGTGTTATGGGGCAGGAGCCTGGGTCTGTCAGGGTCCCCTTTGGCTGGGTACCAGGGCTGGGAACCACAGCTCTGCACCCAGTCAGCAGCGGGGTCACTTAGTCTGGGGCTGTGGTGGCTTTGGGAAGGATGTCCCTGCCCTGCTGAGTGTCTGGTGGCCCATTGGCAAGCACAGGTACTGAACCTGGCCACTGCTCCCTGGCCCTCTCCTGGGACACAGTGTGAGCCCCTGCCCATGGGCTCTGGGGACCAGACTGGAGCTGAGCATCACTAGCAGGAGCCTGCAGAGCCGGCTCTTCCTTACAGCAAGGTATTTGTGGCCAGTCAGGTAGCACAGAAACAACAGGATTACCTGTGATGCCACAGGTGTTAAATGTGCAGGCGGTTTTGTCCCATGCTGGTGCAGCAGCAAAAGGACAGAGCTCTCAGGAGCCCTCGGTGGCAAAGCCTCTAGAGAGCAGGGAGTCAAACAGGAGCAATGGCCTCTCCGGAGGGGCCAGGGCAGTGTCAGGGTTTATTGCTCCTGGCATCATGAACAGGTTTCCCCAGGAGGCTGGAGTCCTCCCAGCAGAAGCTGTGTGGGGTGAGCACTGCAGATCAGTGGGGTCAGCAGCACAGAGCTCCTGGCCCCACCACACCTGGCACATCCCTGCCTGCTCCTGGGACGTTTGGGTCCTTCAGCCCCAGGAAGGTGTCCTGCATGCATGGAGCAGTGCCCAGGGCACACACCATGCGTGTTCCCTGCTCAGGGGCCAGCAGCACCCTATGCACTGGCTGCCGGGGAGCACATCGCCTGTCAAACAGCATTGATCCAGACTCTGTCTTATCTGAAATGACCGCAGCCCCGAGCGAGAGCAAGGAAGACACTGCTCTTAACTAGCACAATTAGGGCGTCAGGGCTGTGACAGTGGCAGGAAAGGAGCTTAGCCATGGTGATTAATTTCCCGGTGCCACAGCGGGGCTGCACGTCTGCCTCTGGCGCAGGACGGGCTGACCTCGGCTCGGCTTCACCGTAACCCCAATTTGATGGAAACTGTCAGGAAACATTCAAGTACAGGAGGAGAAAGGTTTCCTCGAGGAAACTCCATGGGGATGCAGTGTTTGGCTTTTGGAACCAGACCTGCTGATGCTGTCCCTGGCAGCCAGAACCGGGGCACACACCAGGGCAGGGCAGGGGTGGCACGATGCTGCCCTGTGCCAGCAGCATGAGAGCCATGGTGGGATGCGGTGCCTGGGGCAGCTGCCTTGGGCAGGACAGGGCACAGGCAGCACTGCAGCAGCACTGCTGAGTGGAATGGAGCTGCTCACGGCACTGACCCATTTGCAGCTGGGGTCGTTTCCCTTCCACACACCTTGAGGCTTCTCCAGCTCCTTCCTGGCCATGCCCCAGCACCACACTGGTGCTCCCAGCGCCAGGGCCCCTGCTTTCTGCAGAGGTTCTGGATTCATTCCCCGGCTCCCTCCCTGCTGACAGCATCCCTCTGCGCTGCTTGTAATGTCTGGGTGTAGCAGCTTTCATCAGGTGATAAACCTGGCTCAGTGAAGCCAGACCTTGTGTCAAACACACTCTAATATTCTCAAAACACAGCCCAGCATTGCACATCCTAATGCCAGACGTGCACATCGGGATTAGGCGGCAGAGCCCCTGATGTTCTGTCAGTCAGGATACAGCAAATCCCGTACGTGCAGCACAGGGGAAGATACTGATGGAGCCGTGGTTGGAGCCTTCCTCCATGCTCTCTGCTGCAGACATTTACCTTTGAACCAATGAGCTGGGAAGGTTTTCGTGCTGATTAGAAGCCCGGCATTAGTATGCAGATGAAAATGCAAATCAGCCCAGATGAGACTTCCTGGATGGCAGTGCAAGTCAAGGATTTAATCCAGCTGATCTTGGAAGTAGTTTAAGCTCCACAAAACAAGAACACATAACCTGATGCAAAGATCTCATCTCAATAAACCTCCCTGCCAGCAAGCTCCTGGGGCCTCTGCCTTAGCAATGATGTTTGGGCAGAGGTGAAGTGCTTGGCACGGGTACCTGCTGTGATGCCTCTGCCCTGGTGTCCCCTGTGCTCCTGGGCTGTGCTGCTTTGCCCCCAGCCAGGCCATCAGTGACTGTGGTTGCTGCTGCCCTTCAGAGACCTGGGGCAGCATCTTCCTCTTCCCTCTGCCTGTGTCTGGCTCTGCCCCATTCCACACTCTCCAGGTCCTCCCACGAATGCCCAGCTCTCTGCTGCAGACCAGGATGGTTACTCTGGACATGCTGGGGTCCTGACTTCAGTGAATTAACTGCATCCCTCTGAGCTTTGTTTCGTCATAAGAAACTAGTTGTCATCTCCATGCCAGGTTCTGAGATTTCTTCTGCCAGTTCCTGCCTGATTCCCTTCAATATAGAGAGGCCAAAGCTGTAGAAGGGCCAGCCAAGCCCCAGATTCTGGTCAGAGTTTGCAGTGGCTCAGATTGCCAGCTTCGAGCTCCAAATCCAAGCAGAATTAATGGGCTGCAAAGTCCATGAACTGCACATCCTGAGTGCACATGGGGCAGACCCAGCGGCACTGCTGAGCCTGGTGGCTGCAGGGTCAATGCTCTCATGGGAGAGCTGCAGCTCGCACCCAGTGCAGAGGAGGGAGCTGGGAGCCTGTGTCCTCACTGCTCCATCTGCTCCTCTGCCAGAGTGCCAAGGGGCCACGTTCCTGCTCCTATCCTAAGGGAACCACAGGGAGAGCAGCAGGTGAAGGGATGCTGAGAGGGAAAGATGCAGGCATGGCAGAGCAGTGGACCAGCCTGCTTAGTGAGTATTTAATAAGCCTCTGTGTTAAAGGCCTGGTCCCCAGTTGTACAGAGGAGATGTGGGGACAGGAAAACTTCTTCAGCAAGAACAAGCAGGGGGACTGTGTGCTTCCCAGCTGTTCCTTTCCAGAGCTGGAAAGCCTTCATACCAGGAGCAGGAGCCAAGGAGCGCTGGCAGTGCCAGGCGGCTGAGCACAGCCCTCACTGCTCCATCCTTGTGCATAAATTACCTCCAGGCTCTGAGCTAAACAAAGGGCCCTGAAATAATTCTGCATTTTAATACAGTCAGGGCTCATGCCACTGTTGTCCTTACAGAAAGGGAATTTGCATTTCTTTCTGCCTGCTCCCCCTGCACAGCCTGCTGGAACCAGAGACCTGCTGCACTGCCTCCATGCCCCACCACAGACGGATGGGGTTTGTCCATCACTGTGACACAGTAATGCAGAGCTGCTCCAGTCCCCAGACTGGGGAGCACACCAGTGCCTCAACTGCCTCCTGTGTGGGGTTCCTCTGACAGCATCACACTCCAAATCACTGCTGCTGGTGAGCAGGCAGCTCCCGCAGCCTGTGCCCGCTGCTCCCCACACCACCCCATGGCAGGGCCTCAGCTACCGGAGCCAAGAGAGGAGCTGGCACCTGCAGTTCTGGTTTATGTTTGTGTAAACTGGGAAAGAAACAAACTGCAGCTTCTGCCTCCCCAGGGAAGGCATTCCCCTGGGCTTGGAGCCTGCCGTTAGCTGTGCCTCCTGCGGAGAGCACACCGTGAGCCAGGGAGCAACATACATAACAAACACAACATATAACATACAACATAACATACAACATAACATATACAACATAACACATAGCATAACATAACATAACAACACAACATATGTTTCCTCTGCTTGGGACCATCTGCAGTCCCAGGGCAAGTGGCAGCACATCCCTGGAGTGCTCTTCTCCTGGGGCAGTCCCTTCAGTCCTGACATTCCTCAGCCCCTGTGCTGGAGGAATGGTGGGTGTCCATTCTGGAGGATGCTGCCATTCCTGAGGGAGCACTAAGGCATGAGCATCCCACCTCCATCCGCAGCAGCCGCGCCAGGGCCTCCTGCTGTGGGGAGAGCCGTGATCGCAGCTTTCAGCATGTTCAATTACTGTCAGTTAATGATGATTAATTTACAATTAAGGGCCTCTAAAGGGTAGTGTGTGTGTGTGTTAAATAAATATTGATCTTTCATTTGTGGCCACAGATATATTACCCCAGTTACAGAAGCACAGCAGCGGCAGGAGCTGGGCTCTGACACACAGAGAGCTTCCCCTGATCTCTGGGGCAGGAGGGTTGTGATGGCAGCATCCTGCCAGGAGCTCTGGCTGCTCAGGACGGGGTGAGGATCTCTTCACCCTGGTTGTTTCAGTGTCAATGGCAGTTGTTTGGTCCTGTTCTCACTTGCAGGAGTCGGGTGAGAGCAGGGGAGTGCTGCCCACTGATGGTTTTCCTCTTGCACAGCCCCTAATTGGCCTTGTAAAATAAGCAAACTGTCCAGAGCCTGTTGCGGTTTCATTAGCAGCTCAGACAGCTCCAGCTCCTCACTGAATGCACAATGTGGTCTTCAGCCCAGCTCTGGAGTGCTGCTGGCTGGTGTGGTCCCACCACAGCCCGCACACATGTGCCACATTGTGTGCTGGGGGATGAGGTGCCCTCAGCATCCTCTGCAAGGACACCATCAAAGGACATGGCCCAGTGCCTGTCGGGGTCCCTGGTGGGGTCTGGCCAGGGTGGATGGAAGGAGCTGTGCCCCACAGGATGCTCCTCACAGGGGATGAGCAGTGTGGGCTCAGGGCTTCAGCTTCCCTTGTGCCACATCCCTGTGTCACCCCCCCCCATCAAACCACCCCAGTGACTGTCACCTGGACACAGCTCCTCTGCCCTGGGAGCACGACCCTCGCTCAGCGGAGCTGGCCATGGTGCACAGCTCCTTGTTTCAGGCCTCGAGGCACAAGAACTGCCACCAGCCCAGCTGACCATCATTATCTCATCCTGTCATGCACGTCCATCAAGTTCTCTTTATGTCAGAGCAGTGTCTGACAGCTGCCTGACGTTCCTGCCTGTAATGAGCACATTCTCCGAGACGTATTCCTCTAAAAACCTTGTAGTTAGTTACACAGCTCTCCACATTTTCCCATTTTAGCCCTGTTTTTAACTTGCACTGGCAACTGCTTTGTTGGGCTTGCAGTGGCTATCTGTGCTTAGCAATACCCACAGCAAGATCCAGACTAAGCTCATGGAATGTACCACAGAGCCCTGCCCAGGACACTGCCAGTTAAAAACATGGCTGGAAATGACAGGTAGGAAGCAGGAAGGGTCCCAAACTGAGGAATATGCTCAAGCTGCCTTCATCCATGTGTGCTGTGGCCCTCAGCTCCTGGAACCACCACAGCGTGTTACAGTGGGAAAAGGCAAGGCAAACAGCACAGTCAGAGGTAGGGCATGAAGACCAGGGACCAGCAGTGGCTGAAACATCTGCAAGGAACAGTCATCTTCTCTGTATGATGTTTCTCCAGACACAAATTCAGTGTAGCTGTTGCTGTATCATACATCCTGCATCACCTACTATGGCTGTGTGCGTACAGCCATCCATGCAGATGCTCTTGCATCCTCACAGATCCATGTGGAGGGACGTTCAGAGGCTCCGTGCATCCTCCCACACATCGGTGAGTGATGCCCACAGCCCTGGGATTGCTTTTTTCTTTACATTCATTCTGATTCCCAATACCTGTGTTCAGGATTCTAGAGAAATACCTGAACGTGGTGCAATCCAGCCCAGAGGAACGAAAGCCATTTCAACAGGCACCGGAGCCAGCAGGTCCTGAATGCTGGAGCTCAGGGCTGCTTCCACAGCACCACAGACCTTTTCTTCCCCATCTGGATTCTTTTCCACATATAGATGATTCGGGGGGGGGGGGGGGGGGGGTAATGCCATCCCACCCACCTCCAGCCGTGTCCCAGACAGCTTCTGACTGATCTCTGCTCCTTTTTCCCAGCACATTCCCAATCAGCATCCCCTCACCAGGAGCTTGTTTCCCCTCTCTGCAGTGCATTTCTTGGAAGCAGGCTCATGAGAAGAATATTGTCTCTGGCTTTCTCTTTTATTTGAGGCATGTATTTAAAATGATGCTTTTGTTCCAAATGAATGAGTTGATTCATTCAGAAGTGCAGTTTCTGTTTTTGAATCAGCAGAGCTGTTTATGCTCATAGTGTCCATAAAACTGTTATTTTAGTCCTGACACTGATGCTTATGAATAAAATGTAGATCTCATTCAGAAGTACATTAGCTGTAGCTATTTGGCTTCTTGTTAAAGCATTAATTTTTATTGCAAAGACTACATTGCCAAGCAGCTCCTTCTGCATCTTGCAGCAAACCAAGTACCTTAAAGTACAGAGGCCAAATTACAGCCCAGGTTCCCCTCGTACCCTAGGGCCTAAATGTTCAGTTTCTGTCTGGTTTTGTTCTGTGGCTGGATCCTGGTGGGAACTTCCCAGTTACCCTGTGTGAACAGGGAGACTGGAATAGATGCACCATTGCTCAGGCAGCCGGGGTCTGCAGGAGTCACTGGTGAGCTGGCACTGCATTGCTTATTCATGACGGGCTGGGTGCTGGGTGCACTGGAGCCAATTAGCTCTCCCATGTATTTATTGCACTTTTTTGCTTAAAGCAAGCTGTTAAATGTCAGAAATACTTTAGCATTTTAGCAGAAAGATAATTTTTAATAGATTCCACCTACAAAAAGGAGCTGACTGGCAGAATATTAAACTCAGGAAGATTTATTTTTAATCCGTGCCTCCAAACAGCTTGAGATAACCATTTCTCGCATCACTCCTGGCTGGTTAACACTGCTGGCCCCTGCCTGTCCTCCTCACTTGGTGCTGTGGCAGCTGTGGGCTCTCACATCCCATTAACCTTGCCTGCAGAGGGGCCAAAGCCAGAATGAGCTCTTGTAGTCAGGAATGTAAACACCACCCACCCCCTATCCCTGCCTGCCCCCAGTGCTCCTCAGGGCAGGATGCTGCCAGCCGGGCTCTTCCCATCATCATCTTCCCACACACCAGCTTCCAATAGTCCCTAAATTAACAGGCATATAAATCCCCAGTGAAGCCAAAGCAGCTTTGGTTCTTCAGGACTGAGTCTGGTGCTTTGTCAGTGCTCTAGGAAGTGGCACCAGCAACATGGAGCATTCGACAGGGCTGTGGTGAGTCTCACCCTCTTCCTTAGAGGAGCTAATGGATGCCCAGGACTGGTGTCTGGTACCAGCAGCAGTGCTCTTACCAGGGGTCATGTTTATATCTTGGCTCTTTGAGCTGATGGCACCGGGGGGGTGCTGAGTGAGCACAGTGAGGCTGCCATGGGTGGCACAGGGGTGTCCTCTGTCCCCTCTGCCTCTGGTCCTACTTGGTTTCATTTTCAAGCTAAGCAGTATCAGGCTCTCCTCAGTATCAGCACTAAGTCCCTGGTGCTGGATGGAGCAATTAAGTCATTGCTCATAATACAGCACGTTCTGAAAATTAAGGTGGCTTTATTTGTTTCTCAGTAATATAATGAGTTATTTTGAGTGATGCTGGATTTAATGGCTAAATCAATATGTGTATTTAGTGTTAGGCTTTATTTTAGTACTAAGTGACATGAGATAAGCAGACTTAGAGAGTGTTAATTGGTTTGTGTTTAGCATTTACACTAATCGGAGGGTGCAGTGCTGCCCAGGGCCCTGCAGCACTAGTAATTCTGTTTATCCAAACCAGGAGTTGTTTACTCTATTGACTGGGATGGCAGCAGTCTGTTTTATCACTTACTTGAATGTTATACTGCATATGTGAATTTAACAGAGTCCTGGCCTAACCTAAGCTGTGCTTCACATCGTGTGTATGTGTATGGGGAGAAGATGGCTAAACAAACCTTGAAGAAAACAAAACATTAGCAGGCACCTGTATTGACCTCTGCAGTGCAAGGAAGCAGCCTTTATTTCCCTTGGCTGGTGGGCCTGTTTCTCTGCCTTAGCATTGAGGGTGTGCACAGCGAAAGCTGCCCTCCCCTGCTGCAGTCAAAACAGAGCCCCCATCACCCCAGTTATTCCACCAGCCCTGCTGAGCCTCCTGCTGGGGTCGTGGTGCTCTCTTGTCATGTGCCAGACCTAGAGGATGGGGTTTATAATGGGGGTGATTGGGCTGTGGTGCCAAGGGAGGGATCCTGCCCAGCTCTGTGCATGATGTGGATGTAGCCTCCAGGGTCTCTCCAGGCACAAAAGCAGTTGATCTATCAGAAGCCTCTTCTGCTGTTGTCACTGAGCCTGGCCTGGGCTCGTGTTCATCCTGCACTGACAGGAGCAGATGCCCAGGGAAGAGCCCGTTGCAGCATCCCAGGAGCCGAGGCCAGCACAGCACAGCTAGCCTGCAGTGCATGGCATGGCTGCCTGCAAGCGGCTTGGAAGCAGCCGCACCACCACTGTGCTCCCATCACCTGCTGCTCTTAATAGAGCTGCTTCTGGATCATTTAATTTGTATCTAAACATTTGCTCCCCAGCTGAGGTCTTGGAGAGCCCATCTCCAGCTCCCTGCACCGGCGCTGAGCCCTGGGGATAGAGCTGTCTGCTGCAAGCACTGACACCCCTGTCTGCTGCTAGCACTGACACCACTGTCTGCTGCAAGCACTGACACCACTGTCTGCTGCAAGCACTGACACCCCTGTCTGCTGCTGGAAGCTGCCTCCTGAACCATGCCCGGGCCCTTCTCTGCTGCAGACCCAGGACTCGCTCCATCCCCAGCCCCTTCCACTCGCAGTGGGGCAGATGAGGTGGGCACTGGAGGCCTGTGCAGGATCTGCAGTACTGTTCCCCAAGCAAGGATGCTCCATGTAGGAAAGGTTAGACACCCCACAGGCTACAGCTTCTGGCTGCCCTGAGCGGTACTGAGAGGTAAAACAAGATGAAATCCCCTTTATTTGGCAATTGCTATTTTATTGATTCCTGCCAAGCAGCCCCTGGCTGGGTGGGATGGGAGTGGGTGGAGGGGAGAGGGGAGAAGCCTGGAGCTGCCGTTATCTGGAGCTGCAGCAGCTTCTGACAGCTTCCGAGATGGACGTTAAATCACTGCTGCGAGGGAGAGTGAAGGGATGTCAGTTGGGCTCGCAGAGGAAGCTCTGCTGTACCGATTGCACTGACTGTGTGATCCAAGTCAGAATGAGAATCATAAATCTTGATTATTCTCTGTCTCAGCTGATTTGAACCAAATGCCTTGGACAGGGATATAGTTCACATCTCGCTGAAAACTGCAAAAAAACTGATTAAATGTACAAACTGATATAAATAGCACTCGATCTGTGTTAATGCCCAACCTGTCACTGCTGAGGGTGAGGATCCTGCATGGCCGGGCTCTGTCCTGAACCAGCTTCCCTGGTGTTTTCAGAGGCTCCTTTCTCAGCTGCTGTTTATTTTGGTACTTTGTTCCTGCGATGCTCGCTGTTATTATGATGCTGTCAATTACAGATGGCATCTCTGATTCTGATTGCACTTTGCTTACAATTAAGCATCCTATAGAAAAATGGAAATGCTGGGTCATTAACATAAAGTAATAATAAGGTAAACCATTCAATTATGGAGGAAAAAACATTTTGAATAATAAGGATATTGTATGCCTAAAAGACATTCAGATGCCAGTGTATTACCATTTTTGCATACATAATAAATGAACTTAAACCCCAAAATAATCGGCAGAAGGCAATAATAAATAGCTGTGCCCTCGGCAGTGAAGAGCAGCTCCGGGTGGGGAAAGGGAGTCTCAGACCTGTGCGGTGCTTGACAGTCACTTGGGGTTTGCCTTGGCTGCTGTGGGGCTCATCTGAGGCTGGGACCAAGGTGTGGTGCAGTGACCCCTCCCAGTACCTCCAGGTTGCTCTGGGAGCTGACACAGCCAGGGTGGCTATGGCACCGAGTGGGACACATCAGGAGCTGCAGGGAAGAGGCAGTGAAGGGGGACAGGGCAGTGCTGTTCTCCACTGCCTGGTGATGGCGAGGGAGGGCAATGGAGCTCTGCCCAGGGCAAGTGCTGGGCCCCAGGATGCAGACCTACCCCACTGCAGTTAAAAAGTGTGATGTTGGTGCCATTGGGAAGATCTGCCCACCTGCTGTGTATGTGGGACTGGCTTTGCTGCCTCCAGCATCTGCTATCCCCTCTCTATGGGATCCCGTCCTCCTTGTCCCTGTCCCTCTGCATTCAGCCACTCTGTCCATGGCACCAGTGGCCCTGCATGGACCCATCTTGTCTAGAGCTGAATTTGAACAAGGACTCATGAGGGTTTGAAGCTGCAGAAGGGCTGAGCTCAGGGCTGGCTGCTGGCCCCTGCCCAGCTGGGACCGATGGTTTTGTCTCAGACCTTTGTGTGCCACTGGGGTGAGAGTCCATCTCTTTTTCCTGGCTGCCAGAGGTGTGAGGAGTCAGCACTGGGATGTGCACAATTACTTCTGTTATTCAACTATTCTGCAGGTAACGCTCCTCTGTTGTCCCTCCATAACAATTCCCAGCCTTTTAGCTGTTGATGGCTCACCTATTACTCTGGCACTGTGTTAGGATAACATCCAGATACATCTGAAGAGTGGAATTTATTTACTGTTTTTCCCTGAAAAGCTTTTAGCATGATACAGCAGCAGAGCTTTCACTTAGGCAGCCATTATTGTCAGGGTGTTTTTCCTGCTAGAAGTAAATTCTCCAGGAGATGAAAAAGAACTCCTCATGATGTGGAGCTCCAGACTAATACATTCTAATAGTCTAGTTTCATGGTGTTCCTTCTCAGGATGGGACCGTCTTTGGGAAACAGGAATGGTTTGAACCACCCAGTTGAGTCGAATCAGTATTTAAAGTGGACTGGACTGTTTGTAACACCCTTCCTCAGCTGTATCTTTTCCATATCAAACTGGCTTTTCCAGGAACCACAGCCTGCAGCATCAATGGCATGTATTATTAACAGTCCTGAGACTTCCACAGGTACTACTTAGCAACCAGCAGGGGTTGGCAGCGCTGCATGGCAGCACTTCTGCAGGGATGCTGGGCACTTGCACTGGTGTGCTCAGGGCAGAGGCCCTGCCTGGTGCATGTCTGAAGCCAGCTCCTCCTTGGGAAAAGCTCTTCCCAAGGGAGTGGGAATGGATGCTCTGCTAGGGGCTGCTGCCAGAAGGTGCTCTGGGCCTGCTGGTCTGGAGAAGCCTTGTGTCCTGCAGGCACCATCCAACACGTGTCAGCATTCCATATACATACATGATGCCTCTTTTACCTGTGGGTGTGCTGGGAGGAACAGGAGCATCCCCAGGCTTGGGAGGACCTGCTTTGCAGAGTGAGCTGCCTGTGACTGAGACCCAGCTATTAGGACACCCCAGTTTTTCAGTGAGTTTGTATTTGCTCATTAAATACCTGCTGTTTGCTCCCCAAACTGCCTGAACTTCTGTAAGACCTGTCTCGAGTGTGGAGCTCCATGTGGTTTACACAGTCCTTGGGGTGGGTGGGCTGCTTGCTCAGCCCTAGGATTTACACACAGTCACACACATCCAGCCCTTTTCCTTTCTCCTGTGACAGTGCAAAATGAATGAGCTCACTCAAGGGACTTGTACCCACACGCTGAAGGGAAGCCTGGTCTTAGAACAGGCTTCTTTGACTTGCACATCCTCGATCAGAGAAGGCAGGCTCTGCCAGGGAGTCCCTGTTCCAGCGTGTGCGAGGCAGGGCACTCACTAGTGCTGCTTAGCTGTAACTGTGATTAATACAGCAATTAAACCTGGGAGATGACACTGAGAGATTCCCAGAGAATAGGATCACAGTGCTGCTGTAGAGAACAGTAGTGAGGCTTAGTCAAAACAGTGTTGACTGCAGTGGGGTTAGGAACAGGCATTTC
This sequence comes from Melopsittacus undulatus, assembly GCF_012275295.1. NCBI lineage: Eukaryota > Metazoa > Chordata > Aves > Psittaciformes > Psittaculidae > Melopsittacus > Melopsittacus undulatus. Next base: position 446,460 of record NC_047534.1, on the reverse strand, counting down.
CAGCCTCTTTCACAAGCTGTTTCATGGCTCAGCACTGACCAGCAATAAATCATACACTAAAATTGGAGAGTCTGAGCCAAATTTATCCCCAGTAGAACAATGTGACACTGAACACACGTCTTCATCCTCGGCACTGAGATGGCTTTGCACAGCCAAAGCCAAGCGATGCTGCGGGCCATGGCTGTGAGCCCCTCAGGTGATGTGTGCCAATGCAGATGTGCTGAGTGCCTCCAGCTGTGCCAGGAGCTTGCAGAGCTCGGGGGCTGCTCCTAGGAGAGCTGCTAGGCCAGGCCAGGGCAGTGAGCAAGCCCTGTGCATTCACCATGGCTGCTGGGCAGGAAGGGGGTGGTTAAGGGCACCCCCATTAAGAAGGCAGTAAAACTGCATCAGCACTGTCTAATCTGAGACACTCCAATTTGTGTGTGTGCTGTGCAGTCAGATGGGCAAAGGGATTTCAGCACAAGGCAGCAGCCATATCCCAGAGGAGATCCACTTGAGGAAAGAACAGAAGAAAGCAAGATTTAGCATTAAGATCATAATTTCAGATTGCATTGTGTGAGCATCAACACTCTATATACGTGAGAGCCTTTGGAGAGCATAGTGCTGTAATAGCTATCCAAGCCAGCCTGAACAGCCAGGGTTATTTTTAATTGCAACTGAATGGATCTAACCTTGTGATGTTTGTTCACAAAGCATTGCTGGATTAATACAGGTTCCATAGTTGCTTCAGCTAAAAGACTTTAATGGATCAGCTTAGTTCTGTGCTCCATGATTATAGCATCCTTACCAGCCTATCATGCATGAGCCAGATGGTCCCAGTGAAATCAGAGCATATTTATATTTTTGTCTGCTACTCAGCCACCTGCCCACTGATTTAGCTGCAGAGTGGTAGGAGGAGAGGAGCCTTCCTGAGTGAGGTTCACCTCGGTCCCTAGCCCTGGTATCTCCTCCACCTCCACCAGAGGAACCATGGACGTGTTCCATGCCCAGGGCTGCTGGAGCACTCTCCTGCTGGCTGTGGAGGGTGGACACACTCCAGTGGCAGTAGCTCTGTCTCCTGGCATGGATTCAGCTGCTTTCCAGTGAGCAGGGGGATGCTTTCAGTCCTGTTGGCAATGAGAGCCATTAAGAAGGTACAAGTACTAAAGAGATCCTGAGCGATGCCTATAAAACCTTTGAATCCCTGACAGAATCAATAGTGGGCTCTCAGGAGCAACTTCTTATCCAGGCCAACCTAAAAACATGCCAATGCGCTGTTAAAGATTTTGCATTCTGTGGAGACACAGAATCCCTTTCACCATCATTGTTGGGCTCCAGACTGGGTGAGATGATGAAAAATCACATTAGAAACAGACTGTGCTCCAAGGGCATTTTCCTCAGTGTCTGGGAGAGCAGCTCAGATGATGCTCGTGGGCGGCATCCTTCCTCCAGGTGGAAGCCCTGCTGGGATGTGTTGCAGTGAGAGGCACAGACCCCTCTGGCCATGTCTGTGAGGGAAGCAGGGGTGGAGGAGCAGGGGAGCCCCATGCAATGGAAGTCCTGGGATGCAGACAAGGTTCCGCAGTGTCCCAAGCTGTGCATCTGCCCAGGAGCAGCCCCAGCAGGGCTGGGGCCAGGCCCCTGCTGCACACACTTGCCTCTGTTTGGATAACTTTGCTATTGGCACCATCTCTAATTTGGCATCTCGGTTACCATAGCAACTCGATGCTTCCGTTGGGATCAGATCAGCCTGCAGTTAGTCAGAACTGTTAGCACCTGCGTTGGTATGGCAACACAGCCCTTCTCCATCCATCCTGATGCTACTGTCCAGGGATGGTCCAGGCAGCCCTGGAGGGACCCTGCGGCCCCAAAGGGCAGTGCAGCCCCATGCTTGGCCCTGCTACAGGGTAGTGAGATGCTCCCAAGCCCTGGCTGATCCTTATTCCCTGTCTGCAGTGAGAGCTGGGGCTGCTCCTGCCCTGGCTGCAGGGTCCTGAGCTGCTGAGTCCTGCATGGGAGGAGCTCAGCAGGGATGTGGCTGGCATGGAGCAAGGCAGTGCCCTTGGATCTCAACCTACCTCTCATGAGAGTGTTCTGCACAGGCACCAAATGGTTTTGCAACCTTTGGGGGTGGGGAAAGCTGCTGGTGCTGGTGATGGAAACCAAGAGTCCTCAATCTGAGGTATTAACTCCTGCAAGAGTAGAGCTCAAGGCGCAGAGGAGGGTGGTTCATCCCCTCTCCCACAGCCACCAGCTTCCAAACCACCACACTCTCCCAGTAAGTCCCCGGGGGGAGATTTGTTTTGCTTTAGCCCCGGTCTGATCTGGCACCCGCTTTTCTGCAAGTGCTTTACAATTTGTTTAATGATTTTTAACAGACATGTGTGAGCCGTTTGAATTAGAGCAGTATGAATCTATTAGGCAGCGACAGATGCAAGTTTTGTGTGTTATTAGAAGGGATTGGATTCTGCGGTTTAGCGATGTGCAAAGGATTGGACTTTGGAGAGATTAGAATTATTTTCAGCGTTAAGCACAATATTTCTAAGCTAATGCACTCAGTGTTGAATATAGATTCACAGAGCAGAAAGATTATAAAACATTAAACCTATGTAAATTCAGCCGTAAATTTATGTTTGAGCAAATTCAACAAGAGATTTGACTTGGGGGCTTACAGCAAATAGGTTCTGCTTTTAATGCGCGCTGCAGCGTGTGGCTCCAATGCCACTCTCCCCTTCAGCATCCCACGGCTGCTGAATTACTGGCAGGTCACAGCTGACAGCTCGAGCAGCTCCACTGGAATGTGTTAATAATAAAAGGGAAAATGACTTCATGTTTGCCTTCTCGGAAGACAAAAGCAGATGTTTGCTCCACCCTGTGGAGCGGAGCCGAGCTCCATGGGCAGTGACACTCAGTGCTTGGGCATCGCCTCTTTGGGGCAGCAGTTGTGCAAACCAGAGTCCTCCTCCGCTCCTCCCGGCCCTGGGAGTTGCTGAGAACTTCTTTCTCTTGTGGAGAAGATGAAAATGCAGCCAACAAAGGCTCCTTTAGAGTGGGATTGCAGGGAACCTGCAGCACCGTGAGCAGGCTGCCTACACAGAGATAAATGACAGCTGTGACTGAAGGAATAAACAAGATAATCTGGATTTAAATAAAGCACAAGGGGATTTTGGCAACATGCAAATTCACAGATTTATAAAGTGTATCCTTTGAAAATAAAGAGCTTTTCTGAAGCCGATGGTTAACAACAATTACTGCAGCACTTCTCCCAATGAGCGCTCCGAGCTGGCCTTTGCCACCAGCCAGAGGAGGCTGGGAGCTGTGGGGTTGCTCGTACGTGCCAAAGCACTGAGTCCTCATCCTGCTGCAGGAGCTGGGGCACACAGGACTCCAGCCTGGGCCTGCTCTGCTCCAACTCAGCACCAGGGGATGAACAGGAAAGGGTGAAATACCAAAAGCCCACACAAGCACCCGATGTTGCCATTGTCCCCTTTTTTCAAGTGGGAGGTGATGGAGGAGGGTGGGATGTAAGTAGAGACCAGAGCAGAGCCATGAGCAGATGTGTCCCATTCCATCGCTGCTCTGCAGAGGTGCATCAGGCATGGTCAGCAGCATGTCCATGCCTCTTCACCAACCAGCCTAGCATCAGAAGGGAAAGAAATGCTGCAAGAAAAGCCAAAGTGTGTCCAATAAGCTATGGAGTCCCCTCGAGGAGCAGAGTGTTGTCCCAGCACTGCCACTGCTCTGCAGCAGCCACCAGAGCAGAGCAATAGGAGCACTGCATCCTGCAGCAGTGCTTGGAGCACATGTGAGCAGCTCTGTGAAGGTTAACTGCTCTGAGGAGCATTCCTGCCCTTCCAGGATCTCGGCCACTCCAGGTTTAACACCCTTGTTACCCTCAGCAGCAGGAGCTGGTGATGCCATGCATTGTTCTCTGCTGTGCACTTGGCAACAGCTACTGTGTGCAGCAGGATGGGTGCGTGTGGTGGGAGGTTCACGTGCAGCAGGATGTGTGCAGTGGGATGGGTGCACGTGGCAGGATGGATGCAGCAGGATGTGTGCAGTGGGATGGGTGAATGCAGCAGGATGTGTGTGGGGCTTACTGGCTCTTGGTGCTGATAGGCTCCAGCTGCCAGTGCCTGGTGGGAGCTCAGCAAGGCACCCATGTGCCTGCCCAGGAAAGGCAGCACATAAAAGTAACTCTGAAACAGGGCAGAGCTTTTCTGCATGCGTATCCCAGAGCCGCAGCAGTTGTGGTGCTCTGCAGGGCATGGGGTGTCTCGAGGACACATTGCAGCTCCCGGTGTTATCCTTAAAACTGTGCAGCAAGAGCTGAATTTGCTTTTCCTTGTCTTTTCCTTGATCGCTCCTTCCCTGCTGTCTCTCCTCAGTGCCAACCTCTCTATCCATTTGTCTTTATTGTGCATGGAGTTAAACGGGGTCTGTAAATGTGGCAACACTTTCAGGTTATTAGCTCTGCAATTCCTTGGCTCCTGTTTGTTGTGATAACATCATCTGAAGGGGCTGTTGTAATTAATAGTTTGTTCGTGCTTCTTTTATAAACCCCTGGTGTGTTTGTTTTATACTTCAGCATCAGCCACTACAACTTGCTGCCAGTGTCTGGTCTGAAGCGTTACCACTACAGGGAAAGGGCTGAGACGTTTGGGGCTTTGTTTGAAATAGTTTATTGAACCCATAATTTAAAGTCAAAACTCAGTAAGTACAATATTAAAGACAATACAATCATCTTGCCCTGACCACAGAGCAGAGGGGAACAAAACCCTTGTTTACAGAGTGCCTGTGAAGGGGCAGCTGGAGCACGGCAGTGCTGCAGGACAGGACCCTGGTCCTGTCACCACCCCTGGCCAGTGCTGGGATGGGCTGGAGCAGCAGCAGGGGTGAGGAGAGAACAGATCTGCCTCTGAACTCTGAGTGATTTAATCTCTTTTGAAGCTTTGTCATCTAAAACCTCAGAGACCACAGACACAGTCCATGATGCAGAGCAAATGAAGGACTGTGTAAGTAAAGTACCACATCTTGGGGCACCAACAGTGCCATGGAGGTGCTGGTCAGGGGTAGTAGGAGCAAATGAAGCACAAATGCCACCAGTAACACCCTCTGATTGCACAGCTAGAGCATGGGCACAAGGGGCAGGGTCCAGCCAGTCCCCGTTTGCTCTGAGCTTTTAGTTTCAGAGCCCACAGGCACACACTTGAGGAGCAGCATCTTGTCAGCTGGGAGAGAGACCAGGCTCAAGGGTGTGTTACAGACACCCATCGGGCAGTGGCTGCGGCCAGACTGGTTCAGGAGGCAGCGCTGTGGGGCTGGGGCAGAGCTGCCTGTGCCATGCAGAGGATCAGAGCTGGTGACAGCCCCAGTCCCCTTGAGCCCTCTCATCTGGGAGTCCCTCACTCCTAATCCTGCAGATCAGAGCTGCCTCTTCCCATTCCCCACAGTGCCACCTGCCACAGGTGATCCCCCTGCACCCATTCGACCCCCCTGTGTCACGGTGCTGATCCAAGCTTCCAGCAGCAGCAGTAGGCACAGCCTCAGGTGCCCAGAGTTTCACCCCATTATCAGCTCACCATCAAACATGCCTCTGGTCTGGAAGAACCTGCTGTGAACCCAGACCTTCAGTATTCCTGTTAGCAAAGGGAGCATCAGAGCTGATCCAGCCCTGTCAGGCTTTACTGTGCTGTAAAATGAAGATTGGGGTAAAGAGAGAAGGCGGAAAGCTCTATTCTCCCATCCTTGCAGAGCAGGCCAGCAGTGAATACAGAGCACAAAGGAGAAACACTGCCTGAGCCCTGCAGGATGAATTAATGGACCCTGTTGCTGCTTGATGTCTTCGAGCAGAGACGGGTCTGGCGGGACTGGACACCTTTGTGCATGTTAATGTGCCTGTTAACTTCATCTAGAATTGCCACTAACTACAGAGACTGGGAAGCAATGTTAACACTTTCTGCTTTGGAACTTCATTAAATCTTCAGTGACAGGAATCGGGAGGAGAGGAGCACAGGCAAAGTAATCCACTGAGACTGAGAGATCCTTGCTCTTTCCTGAGGAGCTGCCATTACTGACGAGTGTCAAGGACAGGCACCTGGCCAGAAAACCCCCAGCCACTACTCGGATGTGGTATCTGTGTCCCTGCAGATTGGTAGCGCTGGCACTAAGGATGTGCTCTGGCTGTTAGCACAGGACAGCAAGCAGCAACATGAAGTGTGGTCTGCAGCTTGATATAGAACCCGTTCAGAAGGAAATGCATACAAATTGCTAGCTATAACTGATGATAAAATAACTATTTTGTGGAGCAAGGAACACATTGATTTTGGTAATTAATGGTTCAATAGAAACCTGTTCTCAGAGTGCCCTGGGCAAAGTCACTGGATTAGAAGCATCTTTATTCCCTGGCCTCGGTTCTCTGCCTCACTCCTCCACATGTTCTCCAGCCCCAAGGACAGCCGCAGGCACTGACTGCTGCTCCCCACCGCTCCCACTGTCCTGGCTGCAAACTGGGGCAGGACTGGGGCTCAGGCTGTGGCACTGCTCACCCGGAGCACAGACACCCACCACCACTGCCAGAGGGCAGCTCCGGTGGGACACAGTGCTGGAGGGCCTGGATGTGCTGGAAGGGGTGAGCTGGAGCCCTGCAGCCCTGCTCCCAGCACAGCCCCATTGCCAGCACCCAGAGAGAGGTATTTTAGCAGGGAAGAGGTGACTGCGGATGCCAGGACCCTGCTGGCATCGTCACTCCAGAACACTGATGGCACGAGCAGCCCTATGGCAGCACCAAGCCCCTTCCCTTGGGCTGGGCAGCAGTCACACACAGGAGGCTGGGCTGGCAGTCAGACCCAGCTGGGCCTGGCCTCACTCGAGCTGTGTAATTCCTGAAATGGCTGTTTCCTGGGGCTCGGTGGTTTGACGTCAGCATCACCGCAGCCACCGGTGCCCAAGGTGCTCTTACAGAACCATTTCCAGCCTATTCACATTGTTCCCTCACCGTATGTTTGTACTAAAAATAGTTGCAATGTGAAGGGATAATCCTGTAAGACCCCGAGCATCACCATCCTCTGTGTCTGCTGCAGGAAACCTGGCCAGTGCTACCAGTGCTTCCCGGAGCACTGACACCGCTCCTCCTCCTGCCTCCCAGGCACCCCATCTGCAGGGCAAACCAGCCAACAACGGGTTAAACAAACAGGGGCTGTGGGGATGTGCCTATGCAGGAGCCCTTGGAGAGCTCAAGATAAAAATACTGCTATAACTCAGTTAAGAAGCAGTCAGTGCATGGCCATGGCACACGCAAAGCTGGAGTTTGGCTCCTGGCACAGCTCTCCAGCATCTCCAGCACCCTGAGGAGGTGTGAAAGAGGCTCTAATGCTCTTGCCAGGGACATCACTTAATACCTTCCTGCTTGCTATGATAAACTTTAACTGGGGGCAGCAGGGATGAGCATTTACCTCTTCATTTTCTTAGATATAAATGCTATCTCGCCGCAGTTTCATTTTACACTATGGTAATACGCTATCCAGGAAAGTCTTGCTATGCTAATTTATCCAGTAGGCAAATTCCTTTTGGCTAATAAAAGTGCTTGCACAGGAAGCTCAAAACCCAGCAGCAATTAATTATTGACAGAGCATGTGAATTAGAGATAAAAGAAAAGTCATTCTTTCTCACATACAAGATAGTAAATAAATTTAATTATTGTACTAGAAGCAAGGGATCTTATTCTGTATTAAGTTTTATTAGCTGAGACATTTAAAAGCATGTCATCATAACAAAAAGGTCTTGTGTAATCCTAACTGCACCACTCTGGTACAAGGCTCTGAAGTGAATAGGCTTAATTGAGCAAATGGAAGCAGATGGCTTGCTGAACAGACAGGTATTGTACAGGTTTATTGTCAATTAACTTTTGTCTACATATGCCTATGGCGAATTGACTGTATAATGTGTTACTGAGGCTGATTTAATGCTTCAGGTGCCCACCATGTCCAGGGTCCAAGAGGAAGCCAAGCCAGAAGTGCTTTGGTCACTGGGGCCCACAGGCACGAAGCATCCCTGCTCCTGACAGCCCCAGCAGCGCTGCACAGGGCAGGAGGGACACGAGGTGTACCCCCATGCCCAGCCCCTTGCTAACATCCCTGCTCTGCTTCCGCACAGGAATGTGATGCCCAAGACGCTGGATGGGCAGATCACCATGGAGAAGACCCCCAGCTACTTCGTGACCAACGAGGCCCCCAGGCGCATCCATTCCATGGCCAAGGACACGAAGCTGATCGTGGTGGTGCGGAACCCGGTCACCCGCGCCATCTCGGACTACACACAGACCCTCTCCAAGAAGCCAGAGATCCCCACCTTTGAGGTGCTGGCCTTCAAGAACCGGACCCTGGGGCTGATCGATGCCTCCTGGAGCGCCATCCGCATCGGGATCTATGCCCTGCACTTGGAGAACTGGCTCCAGTACTTCCCCCTCTCCCAGATCCTTTTTGTCAGTGGGGAGAGGCTCATCACTGACCCCGCTGGGGAAATGGCCAAGGTCCAGGACTTCTTAGGCCTCAAGAGGATTGTGACAGAGAAACATTTCTATTTTAATAAAACCAAGGGGTTCCCCTGTCTGAAGAAGCCAGAGGACAGCAGTGCTCCCCGGTGCTTGGGCAAGTCCAAGGGTCGAACTCACCCCAAAATAGACCCAGACGTCATCCACAGACTGCGCAAGTTTTACAAACCCTTCAATGTCATGTTTTACCAAATGACAGGCCAGGATTTCCAGTGGGAGCAGGAAGAGAGCGATAAGTAGAGCCACAAAATCAGGACAAAAAATGCTCTTTTCTTTTGAGGTGTAAATCATCATTAGAGACCCCAAACTCACCCAGGGCTGGAGGCTCAGCATCATGAGCACAAGGTTCTTGTGCTGTTGGGGTTGCTGCCAAAGCCCCCTCATGTTTCCAGCCCTGAAACCTTAGTGGCACCAAACCTTGGGTTGCACTTGGGCTCTCCCCCCTGTGACCATGAGAAGCCAGGGGCTGGTGGGAGGAAGGAGGCAGAGGGTGCAGGACTCCTTGGGGTGTTGGGATGCTTTGTGCCCACATTGCGCTGCTGGTTCCCCCTCGCAGCCAGGCAAGGCAGGAGCAGCTCCTGCGGGGCTGCCTGAGCAGGAGGGTGGCCCCAAACCCAGCACATGGAGTCAAACCCATAGATTTGATTTCTTCTGTCCTGGGTTTTAGTTTTGCCCAAAGGGCAGCATCAGATCTGTTGAAGTCTGGGCTCGTGCATTCATGTGCACACTGGTGTTCATGTGTGGAAGGAATAAAGCCAGTTATGCTGCAGGGGAACGATGTACAGAAACTTCATTTGCACCAGATGTTCCTGTTGCACTAAAACTAGTGTTTACCAAGTGCCACAAAACACCTCGGTCTGATTCTCCTCCAATGATGGGTGCATCTCCACTGCTGGAAGGGAGCCCTTCCTCTTTGCTGGGATGCTCAGTGAGATCAGACCTGGGTCCTCCCCAGGACCCCCCTCCTGTGTGCTGTGCCCTGCTCTGGGGTTCGGAGGCAGGTGTTCCTGGTGGGAATGGTGGGATTCAGAGCCATGGGGACATCCCCAGCACAGAGCCTGGGCAGGGATGGATGTGGGGCCTCTGGCACTGCCCTTTGCACCTTGAAAATGAGAGCTCTCCTGTGTGTCGGTGACAGAGGGGCTTGCACAGCTTCAGTTCACAATCACAGAGGAGTGATGGATTCCCAGGGAGAGCACTGCTCTGCACAGAAAATGTGTGTTTTCTACTGGAAATGGCCAAGTCAACCAAATTTGCAGTCCTGATAGAAGCCGTAGAATAAACCCGGATCCCATCTGGATCCACCAGCAATGTGGTGAGTGCTGCACTCTGGAACCAGTGGAGAGCAGCCAGCAGCACTCTGACACAGCAGCACTATTCCCATCCCCATCACTGAGGGAAAACAGAGAGGGAACAACAGGGAAAATGCAGAGCTGCTGCTGCTGAATGCTCCCCTCATAGGGGTGGTTTCTAAGGGCACTCCAATACTGTTGGCTGCTTGCTTTGTTTTAACAAGTGGTGAGGATGCCTCCTGGGCTGTGTGTGAGTCCTGTCTCCTTGTGAGAGGCTGGTCCTGCCTGTTGGGAAGCAGCAGAGATGCTGTGCACGATCACTGTGGGAGGACAAAGACTCAGTTTTGATTAAGGTGGCAAGAAATCCCTCCTGAGCCAGCTAACCAAATGAAATCACTGTTTTCTGGGTAACAAGCTGAACCTGCTTGGGTTCTGTGGCCTGTCGCGTGGTTCATTACGCCATGAAGTGGTGCTGGTGCCTTGGATTGGATGAAAGGCAGAGCTGAAGCCATTTGGACAATTTAGCCCTTGGGCCTTGCTGGAGGGGCACCGCGAGGTCCCTGCTCGCATCACGTCAGCTCCCGTTAGCATCATTAGGTTTAAAACCAGCTCCTGACACAACAGTTTTTCACAGAGCCACAATCCCCAAATTATTACCTGAAAACTGAAGTCTGTAACAGGAATCATTTTACAGCATTTCACGTTATTAAAATGTCAGATCAGCTCCGGAGTGAAAACTGTTTTACACAGTTCGGTGCAGCTGCTCCATGTGTTCAGTGGAGGACGAGGGAGGGGATGACCCAGGACCAGTGTCCAGGCTCCTCACCAGGGGGTATCCAGAGATCCTTGCCTGTTCCCAGCCTGACATCCTGGCTGAGCAGAACCTGCCCATGCAGAGGGGGGTTGGCCCTGGGAATGCTGCCCCAGCTCATGGCATGGCCAGGGCCTGGCAGGCTGCTGGCTGCACATGACTGCAGCGTGGCACTGTGCATCACCTCATGGACAGAGTGGGACTGCCTCAGCCCCCATGCCCACATTAACCAGGAACAGTTCTTCTCTGGGCAAGGTCTCCTTGAGCTTGAAGAGCCCCAGGAAGCCCCATCCCCACCCTGCAGGTCTCCCTGCATACCCCATGGTGTGGTCTGGTCCAGGCACTGCCCTGTGTCTCCCTGGGCAGCTCAGGCTGGCTTCTCCTGGGAAGAACCTCTGGTCCCCAGCTGCCATCAGGCCACTGTCCCTCTTCCTGTCGTGCCCTTCACTTGGAGGGACAGGAGATCTGAAACCACATTTTTGTCTGACAACTACATCCCAATGAAGCATCCCAATAGGAAAGTCACAGCGTGCGGCTGGACCCGGAGCATCCTGCGCTGGGATGAAGCACAGTCACATCTGGGGCTCGGTCCTGCTGCTGGAGCAGGGAGCTCTGCAGCCCCAAGAGGGGTCACTGTATGGTTTACAGTGATGGGGGTGCAGGGGGTGCTGGGCCTGCCCATGCCCATCCCTTGCTCCCGTTCTTTCTGCCATATGTTCAGAGGTTTATTTTTTATACTGGCTGCAACCTCCATCCCGGAGGAGGCACCGAGCACCCATGGGCACTGAGCACCCCATCCCAGTGGGACACGGTGCCAACAGCCCCTTCTGCTCCCCTGACACACACCCCGTGTCTGCCGTGCTGATGCTGGGGATTGACAGGGAATGATTTTCTCTCTGGCCGAGAGTGGCTTGCGAATGAGAGTCAGGTTAATAACACGTTTTTTTTAAGCTATTCAAATGTCAGCATTAGAATACACAGGAAATTGAATTTTGTATTTGATTTCAATTAGCAGAGCATAAATTATATTTAATTTTATACACGGACTGGGTGATTCATTGTTCTGGAAAAGCTGGTACTTTATGGTTCAGAGACTGGAAATGGAGAGTGAAGTCTTGTCTGAAACCAAACTGCTGTGCTGTCGCCTCCCCCAAATGCGTCTCTGTCAGTGTCACTGTACCTGAACAAAACGAAAACCCCAAACTGAACACTTGACCCCACAGCACTAAACAATAAAACATTGTAGCAGCTGCATTTCTCTGCTCCATTTCTCTACCAACACCCCAGCAGCAGAGCTATGATGGGTGCTGGACGTGACCCATCATCAGCCAGCCCAGTCCCGAACAGCCACTCAACCCCCCTATGGGATACGGCCCTGTTGGTGCCAGAAGGGCTGGGGGAAGGTGCGTGCCATAGTGGGACCAGGACCTGGACCAGGACCAGGTCCAGGACCACCTGGGCCAGCTCCAGCCCACAGGGTCTCAGGCATCCTGAGCTGTCCTTCATGGGATGCAGTCAGGGACCCATGGTGAGCACAAACCCTGCTCCAGTCACTGTCCTCAGCCCCAGAGCTGCCCCAGCTGGGGACAGCAGGACCGTCCCTGCAATGGGGACAGCAGGATTGCCCCTGTGGTGGGGGACAACTTCCCTCACTGGCCTCACAGCTTGGGCTGCACCTCCCAAGGACACAAAGAACAAATCCCTGAGCAGTGAGGAGACATCTCACTTACTGCTCATCAAGGATAGTGGATAATAACAGGAGGGAGGGGGCAGGCTGCGGGCAAAGAGATGGGGGGGGGGGTCTCTTATTCTGTGTGCACAATTTCCTGCCAGTCTGAAAACCTCCATTTCACAGCACAGCCCTATTGTGGCATCTGACAAAAACCCCTGCAAAACTTTTATCAACAAAATGAGAAGTAGTCAGCTATAAAATTGCTAATTATTTTCTAGTAAATTTACTTTTAAATAACTTTGGACACCAATTACAGGCACCATTAAGCCCCATTAACACTGGGTATATTTGCTAAACAAGGATGGAATACTTATTCAAATCAAGATCATTTGTGTGTAGATCTCGCTGTTTGGAAAGCAGTCCCCTCTACCAGATGTTAGAAAGTCAGCAGAAGATCAATTACACCTCACTCTTAATCAGATTTATAATATTTAAGTTGTGGCATGATATAATTGAACCCTTGAACCAAACACCCCCATGAGCAGGGACTGTGACCCTGAGGAGCTGCCCTGGCAGCACCAGCGCTGGGTGGATGCAGGGCCAGGGATCCTGAGCATCCTCCTCTCTTGCAAGACCCAGGTGAGCCCCACATTAAGCTGCTCCAGGTGCCTCTTACAGTATCCCCTTCCTCTGCTCCATGCAAGGCTTCACCACCCTCTGCAAACCTCTTCTTGTCTGGCCAGGGAGCATGGCTCATCCCTGCGACCTGCTGCCCTTTGGCTCTTCAGCCCCATAGCCAGGCACCTTTTGCTGCTTACAGGGGTTTGCTCCCAGAAGATCTGTGCATCTCCCTGCTCCCTCCACATGCTGCACACATGCAGGATGCCCTGGTGCTGGCATCACCAGAGCCCCAGTGCTGGTACAGGCATCACCAGACCCCAGTGCCAGTACTGGCATCACCAGAGCCTGGTACTGGTGCCGGATGTGCTCCATGTGGGGCTGAGCACCAGCATGCACCTCTTAATTGGCCGTTGCCAGGCGGCTGTCAGAACGCCGGCTGCAAAGCTGCTGCCTGCTCTGACTTTCCTGCTGTTATCTTTGACATCCTCATTATTTATTAACTGCCCTGTACCCAACAGGCTGCCACTGATGCGGAGATGCTCTTATTATGCAGGTTCAATATTCCGCCTGCCTTCCAAGGTCACATCCTCCAGGATGTCTTGCAAACCAGATTGAAGAGGCACCAGTAAAGATTCAACATGTTCTGTGTGTGCTGGTGCCAGGTTTCAAACAGAGCCCTCTGAGTAAGGATGACATAGATAGAACCATGGAATTGTTTAGGGTAGAAAAGACTTTTAAGACCATCAAGTCCAGCCGTTAACCCAGCACTGCCAAGGCCACCACTAACCCGTGTCCCCAAACACACCTACACATCTCTTAAATCCCTGCAGGGATGGTGACTCAGCCCCTTCCCTGGGCAGCCTGTTCCAACCCTTTCAGTTAAGAAATCTTCCCTAATATCCAGTCTAAACCCTGATACAACCTGAGGCCATTTCCTCTTGTCCTATTGCTTGTTGCAGAAGAGATGGACCCCACATCCAGTGAAAGATGGAGATTTTCCTTAGTTTTCCTTTGCTGTTAATGTATTTATGGAAGCATTTTAATTGTATTTTACAGCAGTAACTGTATTAAGTTCTAGTTGGGCTTTGGCCCTTTTAGTTTTCTCCCTGCATAACCCCACAACACCCCTGTGGTCCTGAGTTTCCTGCCCCTTCTTCCAAAGGTTATAAACTCTTGTTTTGTCTGAGCTCCAGCCAAAGCCTTTCAGCAAAGCTCAGCCAGGCTTGGCTTCTTTCTGCCCTGCTGGCCTCTGCGCCTTGAGGATTCCCATCTCAAGGCATGTCCACTGATCCGGGACCCCTTTGCCTCCAGGACTGCCCCTGAGGGGCTCTGCCAACCAGACTCCTGCTCAGTTCAAAGTCTGGCCTCAGGAAGCCCGAGGGAGCCATTCTGCTGATGTCCTATTTACTTCTCCAAGAGCTGGAACTGTCACTTCATGACCATTGTGCCCACGACAGCCTCCAGGCAGACGGTTCTATGACACCCTGTTGCTTACTGCCCTTCCCTGCCCTGTGTGTAGCACTGGGCTCTCTGCACCTGCATCAGCAGACCCAGGAAACCAGAGCAGCCGGGAAGGGGCTCCCACCCCAGCTTCCACTGGAGCAGATGAGCTGGAGAAGAGCAATGTGGGGTATTCAGCTGCCCACATCCCAACCTCCGTGACCTGCTGCAGCTCTGTCAGCAAGAGCAGACTCCCTTCCCCAGCACCCTGCCCTCTGCCACCACCTCCCTGGCACGGAGCCGTGACCCCGCATGGTGCACTTGGTGGCTCCTGCCTCCGTGCCAGCGGCTGTGACCTCCCAGATGCTCCAGGCAGGAACGCCAAAGGAAGTGATGCTCCTGCTTCAACAGCTTTAGTGGTGCCTTTTGCTCAGGGTTTTGCTTTGCTTTGCTGACCTCAGAAACGATCCCTCTGTGAGTCACACGCTGGAAAAACAATCTGATTAGAGAAGCCTTGATGCCTTTTAAGAAGCTCTTCTGACTTCAGGTGAAGGACTTGATATCAGAAGGAATAATTTGAGGGTCACTTTGCTGTTGCTTTAACCACCAGCAGGAATATTTTGGAACATTTCAGGTGTAACACAAGGTCTAACAGCCCAATGGATGTGAACACTTGCCTACATGCACCACATGCAAGGACAGGGGCTCCCAGACCAGAAGATTTCTCCAGGAAAGGATTTATCTACAGATTAAGAGGAATTTCTGCTCTAAGGCAGTGATGCTTTAGGATGCCAGAGCAGACAGACACTGGGGCTTTGCAGACTCATGCAGAGAGCTCCCCATGCAGCCACCACCAGCCCTGTGGCTGCTCTGGATGGGATAGGACACATCCCACCGGTGTCAGAGGCACCTGGCAAAGGTGCTGTGTGGATCTGGCACCCTCTGAGGGCTGGAGTGAGGCTGGAGCCTGGGCAGCCAAGGGACCTCAGCCCAGGGTGCAGGCTCTGAGGAAATGGGGTTGAGAGAAACCAGGATCATTTCAACAACGTGTTTTGTGTCTGAAGTCATTATGTGCACAGAGATGTACAGAGAGCTGAAGGACAGAATTAATATAGTAAGTAATCCTCTCCCTTTAGCAATATCTTTCTGCATGAAATAATGATTTAATTTCTAGCTTCTTCCAGCATACACATTTCCTCATAACAAACACTTAGATGATATGCAGCTCTTTATGTTTCAAGGCAAAAAGCGTGGAGTGTAATGGACTCTACTCTGACTATCTTTCCATGAAGAAATTTCACTGTATCATGGGAAATGAGGAAAAACATTTTATTTGGAGACAATTTCTTCCTATTTAAACCATTCTTTTCTCACGCCTTTGTTCTGTGTCTGAAGGGAGATGTACATGACTGTGAGCTCCTGCCCCACACGTGGGGTGTCTGTGCTCCCCAGGAGCCCCTCCCACAGGACCCCCTTGCTGCCCCTGAGCACTCCCACAGGGGCAGGAACCTGCTTTCTGAGGCTGCAGAACCCAGCCCAGGCAGCCCTGGAGCTACCTTTAGGAGGCTCCCAGCTCTGCTGCTTCCTTTTCCTTCCACAGGATTAATATGCAGAGCAGCAGAGGACAGAGCTCTGTCCCATAAGCAGACTTGCCTCCAGGTGTTGCTATCCGTGCTCTCCAAGGCAGATCCCACAAACATCAACACCACGAAGAAGAAATGAGCTTTCCCCTGCTGGTGACACACCGCTTAAAAGCCCTGATCCAGATAACACGAGACATGTCTGTGTAATGAAGGCAAACGACACATCTGGCAATTTTCCACCCAACTGACAGAGATAAACAGCTACAAATATACCCCATTAACAGCGTGAGCATCCTTCAAAGTTTGGCTTTGAGAGTCCAGGGGCCGGCACTGCAGACACCTCCAGCTGCATCCTACACGGACAGGCCCTGCAGGAGCCTCCGGCTGCTCCTGCTCCATGGGCTCAGAGCCGGGGCAAGGCTCGAGCCACAGCTGGATGATGTGCCTGTGTTGGGAATCCCTCCCCTGGTCCAGCACCATGGTAGAGGGTAGAGAAGTGTTCTGTTCCCTCTGAGTTCCCAGTTTACTTGGGCAGAAGTGTCTCATCACAGCTAACTCCTGCTAATCTAATCCCTCAGCACTATGATGTCTGCTTCACCCTGTCCAGTGCCTCTGAAAGCACTCTGGGGTGATGGACACTGATGGAGTACCATGGGTACATGGTGAAGAGGAACCACTCTCAGCAGATGGTCTTCCTGAAGGCGGTCGATCAGTTTATGGGGTTTTGCCCAAGCACCAGTGATTTTGGCTGCCCTTTGTGTGCTATCTGATTGCTTACCAAAGGTTTACTGCTCAGGTGTTTGCTTCAGCTTAAAGGCCCACAGCATTCCCCGAGCCAACTGCAGCAATATCTTAATCGTGAACACTGGGACCACAACAGCCTCTGCCTGTGTGACACCAGTCTGCAGAGGCGGCTCATCAGTGACAGTGCAAAGAGGTTCTCTCTATCCGGGCTGCATTTGGCCACGTTCCCGTTCACACAATCTGTCCGGGTTCACACAAGAGGAGGTCCTGCTGCGAGGGACCTGCAGAGCTGGAGAGCATGAGCCCAGCAAACACCCGGCACAGCCGTTTGGTCGGGGCCACCTCTGCAGGGTAAGACAGAAACCTCTTGACCGTTCCCTTCCTGCAGCACTTGCAGCACAAAGCCTGGAGCTCTCCTCGCAGGTTCACAGCTCCCGTGGCAAAGTCTTTGTCAGATCCACAGCACGAGCAGTGCTCTGAAATGAAAACCAAACCCAAACCTGAGCCTGTATTCCCAGACCTACATTAGAGATGTTCTAACGGCCTGAGAACTGTGAGCATTATCCCTGTTCTACCATGGAAAATGCCTTTTCACACACTCAGAGAGGGACTGGCATATGCCACCAGCCTGTCCATCTGTCTTGCTCTGTTTGCAGCAGCAGAGCTCTCAAACCAGAAAATCAGTCCCTGGTCCTGCCAAAACCTGCACCAGCTTTGGTCTTTTAAACACAGGGCACAAGAGCTGCAGCGATAGGAGCTGGAGGCACAACCATAGCACACATAGGCCAGGCATTCCTATGGGCACTGGGTACAAACCAGCACCAAAGAGACAGACCCAGCGCTGGCTCAAGCCCTGCAGTGGAGGAGACTCTTCCTCCTGCGCCATGGGGGGAACAACCCAAACTGCACCTTCCTGGAGGACATTAGGCACAGAGACACAGCCCATCCACTACAGCCCGAGCATGGCAAGAACACGGGTGTCTGTAGGAGGTTCGTGTGTGCCCCTGCACATGGGGTGCTATGCAGGCAGCTTGGGAACTGCAGCTTCCCACCACCCCTCTATGCAGAGCTGCACCCGGGGCCTCCATCAGGCAGAATTCCCGTTTTCAGGTGGAGAAGGCTTTGTGCATTTGAATGTCTGAGCCAGGAGCCAGGCCAAGCAGCAGACACCATCCCTGCGCTCTGCTGGCCCCATGATCCCTGCAGGAGCACAGGGAGCTGTAGCTGTGAGGTGTGTGCTCATGCAGAGGGGACTGTAGGAGCTGTGCACTGCTGGCTGCCATTCCTCCCTACCCAACTGCATCTCTTTCCTCAGCTCCTTCAGCTCCTGCCCTGATTGCAGCTGTCAAATCGTTTCAGCTAAAGCCTTTTTCTCCCTGCTTTTGAAGCAGCCTCTTCATCTCCTCTTCCCAGCTGTGCCCAGGTGATAGCAAACACTCCTGCTGTGGGGCTTTACTACTCTGTGTTCTGGATGGCACCCTGTCAGTCATTCCAGTACAGCTCTTGGGTGATATTTGGATTACCTTGGCAAGCACTGGATGCTCTGAGTACAGTCAGACCAGTGTGCAATGGCAGTGTCAGCTCCTACCCCAGCACAGAAGGAGCCACCCATCTACGATTCTATCTGGAAGGCTGCAGGGAGCAGCAGTGCTCAGGGATGGTGCTTGCACTATTAACACACAACTCCTGTCTCGCATTAAGGGCTGCTTTATCCCTGTTAAAACACAGAGCAGCCCAAACCAACACAGTTCAGGGCTGGGTTTCATTTCAGCTCTGAGTGTACTTCACCCTGACACATACTTTACAAGAAGCTGTTAAACCTCCTGCAGAAGGGCAGCTCAGTCACCCCCATGAGCACACAGCCACATGGCTGCTGCCCCATGAGGTGCTGGCCCCAAGGAGCCCAGCTCTGCTGGTCTATGCCATCCACACCGCAGGTTTCCCACGGGGAACACATAAAATGCTGTTTGCACGTTTCAGTATCAGCGGGCACACACTGGAGCCTGCTCTCCCCATGGCCATGGCTGCTCAGGTGGAGCCCACACAGCACCAACAGCTTCTCTGGCGTTCACATTCTTGCTGAGGGCTTAGTAAGTTTGTGTAACTTTCTGTTAAGCAGCAAGGGAATCTTTTCCAGGGGAAGGCAATTCCAGCACATCCTCCCTGTGTAGGCTCCATGTTATGGAACAGTGGGTCTGTGGAACTCATTAACATACCACTCTTCACTTACTCAGCTAATTGCATATTCTGCTCCAGGATGAGGGAAACCTCTGGGCACTGATAGGATGTTCGGGTTGTGGTGGCTCCAGCCCCAGGCAATGGGGATGCTGCCACTGCCCCATGCAGGGCTTCCCAATGGCCTGGGCACTGCCTGACCCTGTCCTGCAGCCAGCTCAGGTGAGTGGGACCTGTGTGAGGCACCGCTGCCTCCTGCCAGGATGTGTGCACTGATTCCCTCCCCATCCCATGCCCAGAGCAGGCGCTGCCCTTTGCAGACCATGGGCTCGTGGGGCAGAAGGGGCAGAGCTGCCCCACAGCTCCTGCCCAGGCGGTGCTCACAGCAAGGCACAAAGACGCCTCTGGGATCTGCCATTTGTTCATCTCGGCACAAAATTCTTCCAGAGATGATTATTTGAAAGATGAGTCACCAAATACAATAGCAAAGACACATCCTTGACTTACTGGCAGAGAAGAGAGATGTGACCAGCATTAAGTCTCTGTGCAATGTCTCCATCACACAGTGTCTGGCGTTTATTCTAAACAGCTCTCAGTCTTGAGAAGAATTGTTTTTTCACATCAGAAATCCGGATACTTTTCCAAAGAAATGTCCCTTAATGAAAGACAGACCATGTGTGCAGATGTAAAAATCATTGTAGTGCAGCTCTGCCCTATACAGCTGCTGCCTTTCAAAGCCTATTTTTGTGAGCACACACACACATGTGGAGATGCACATTAGCATCTCTGCATTGAGGGTGTGCTCTGAAATGGGGCATAAATTCCAGCTACCTTTGGGGAGCTTCCACTTATTGAATTTTCTCTCTCATTCTGTCTGGTTTTCCTCACAAGGAGCCTGAGCCTCCCTGTGGGTCCATCCCCCTGCCCATGGCCGTGCCCACCGAGGCTCTGCAGGGTGGGCTGGTCCAAGCAAGAGCAGCCCAAGAGGAGAAACCTCCATGGGCAGAGCAGTGATGGGAAGGGGCAGCACAGGGGGATGTGGCTGGAGGGTGACACATGTGCTGGGTGCCTGCAGAGGGGATGCTGGAGCAGCCTGGCCCTTGGTGCCTCATCACCCCCTGGTCCCCATGCACCCTGTGCGATGGGAGCCCTGAGCCAGGGCTGCAGACCCTGAGCTGTGCCCAGTGCCTGTGGGTGAGTGACCCAGAGCACATGAAGTACAGCAGCCCCTGCTTGCTCCCCCCAGCCCCAGGGCAGAGCCCCCCTTGCCTTTGCTGGGTGAGGAGGGGTGAAGCTGGGAGCGGAGGTCTGGTTTCTGCACTGCTGTGTGAGGGGAGGGAGGGTGCTGTCTTGTAGCCTATTCCGATTCAACAGTGTGATCTGACCTTGATTGTGTTGGTTTAACTAGGATATGAAATGCAAATATAGCCTAAGCTCAACAATTCTGGCACCTAGCAAAGAGACTGAAGGGTGGAACACTTCCAGAAGGGTCAGCAAGAGCAGGAAAAATTATATAGAGCAAATAAACAGAATAAAAGGCTTCTCTATTATCCTGATGCACAGGGCTGCAGCTCCAGGGGACTGCAGGAGATTGTGCTGCTCTGAGGCTTATCCTCAGGGACAAGCTGCTGATCAGGAAACAGAGAAAAGGCTAAGGGCAAGGAGACAATTTGGTTTTAAATGACTACAAGGCAGGAGGGAGTCACCATCATCCTGCTCCTTGGCTGATTCTGCATCATCATCATCACCCGCCCCGCAGCCAGGGCACTCGCCCCCTGGGATCTGGGGCCAGGCCACAGGAGAGAGTTTAAAGGGCCAGGGTGGGGAAGGGGAATTGTTCCCTGTCCTATAGCCAAGCAGACACCCTGCAGGGGAGCACAGCCCCTGCTTTGGAGCAGCTGCTGTCACCAGGAAGGTGAATACACACAAGCTACTGCTGCAAGCTCTGAATGCCACGAGCCATGTGAACACTGTAACAGGCACAAACCCCTTCTTTCCCATCAGGGTGGGACTTGCACATTGCCAGTAACTTGCAGTGAACCCACGAGGATGCCAGTCCTGGCTCCTCATGCCACAGCAGCCTGTGCTCGGGGCAGGTCCTCATGCCTTGGCTCACAGGGTCAGAGCTCTCAGGCTGCCGGCTCCAGGGGATGGATGGGAGACACCGGAGCACGAAGAACGGCTTCTCCCATAGGAGCCCTGAACAGCGTCTGTGAAGGGTGATGTGAGCAAGGATGTCTCCCTTCTCCTCGTGCTTTAAGGAGCCGATACCCTTGTCTGCACAGGAGCAACTTGTAGCTCAGATTCAGCTCAGGCTCAGACAAGCTTCTCACCTCAGGGGAATGCAGTGATTTCTCCAAGGGCTGCTGCATCCAAATCATTGCAGGAGGATCTCATTGCCTGCTCTGCTGCGTGGCACAACACCCACGTGTGCAGAGCTGGAAGGTGCTGTAAGAAGCTCTGCCAGCCCTTGGGGTGGCACAGTTACGATGCTGGGATGGATCCTGCACCAGAGTGCCAGAGCACAGGCTCCCTGTGCGAGGGGCAGCAGCCTGACCTCAGCCTTGGCACCCTCGACACCCCCTGATGCTCACCTCGGACAGACCCAGCAGCCACATGGGATGCAGACCTGCAGCACTTCACTCCCATCCAGCCCATCCCACTCTGCACTGTGACTCCTCATAGCAGGAGCACGTCGAGATCCTGACAAGACTGAGCTGATGGGAGATCCCCATGAGGGGTACCGAGGGCTGGGGGCAGAGCTGGAGGGTGCTGGGTGCTGTGGGGCAGCCCCACCATGCTCCTGAGGTCCATGCTGTGGGCAGCACCTCCTTTGGGCCCCTGCAGTGCCACTGTGACCATCATCCAAAACTTCAAACACAAATTACAACGTTCATCGGGGAAGAATTGCTTTCCTACCAATTACAGTTAATAGGGTAAAATTAATGTGCCAATTAATATGGCTGTTTCCAAACCTCAGTCTAATATGTTAAATACTGCTCCTGCCTCTGTAAATGCAGCAAAATAAAGTGATGATCAGGATGGGAGCTAATAAAGTTTTGCTTCTCTGTACTTAAACTTCTTGGCATCACTGACTTAAGGCACAGGAAAAAGGAGATTATTTAACATTTTAAGGTTTGTAAGACCCATAAATCATTTCATACATGCCATATTTGTTGAAAAGGATAGAATACATTCAATTTTACAGTATATTAAACTTCATCTAATTTGAACGTAAGAACAGACCAGCAAAATAAATGACCAATTTCTGAAGCAGAAATTACCATTTGGCTGCTGCCATTATGAAGCTACTGGTATTTTATCATGTTCTTAACATAATATTGCTTGTCTATTGATGCATAGTTATAGTGCTAGTCCAAATTGGAAGGCGGTGAAAGAGGACAGTGCAGAGGGTTTTTTTAATAGGCATCATTTGTCAGATGTTATTTCAGAGGTCTTTGCACTGATGATAATATGCAGATTAAAGCAGAAGTAAATAGGGGGAAAAAAAAGAAGAGGAAGAGAAAGAAAAGAAAAGAAGGGGACTGAGAATGTGAGCACATTCTGGCCACAGCAGAGGCAGGTGGGCCCAGCCCCAGCGGGTACACATAACAGTAATTAATCTGGGTTGAAGGGTTTCTTCTGAACCCCTCCGTGTCTGACAGAAGGAGCATCCTCCTCTGAATCCCAATGCTGCCAGGACCTGGGGCACAGCGAGCAGAGCACAGGGTCCCTGGGCAGGAGCAGGGCTGCAGCACCAGCACTACCCGGTGCTGTCCCTCCTCCCGTCCCCTGCACCCCCTGCAGCAGCCACAAATCTGAGCACGAAGATTATGTTTAGTTTGCAAAAGAGGAGGAAGGTATCTGCATCCTCCAGAGTTCATTGTTCTGCTCCACTTGGTATTATAGTGGCAATATATTACAGAGGAGAAAAATCAGCTGGCTGCCTTGCCTCCAGAATGACAATGGGCAGGCACAAAACATGATGGAAGTGTGGCTGGAGGAGATCTCTGCTGGGTGCTTGTGGGCACAGCATCCTATGGGGCACAGCCCACTGTCCCACAGCAAACAGACACCTTCTGTGCAGAGGGGACAGCCACACAGCTCTGACCCCAGTGATGCACTGTGGGCATGGCTGCAGAGCTGGGATTGCCTTTCTATCAAACAATCCCAAACAAAACCAGCAAGATGCTTTGTTCATATTAAGGATAATTCCCATTCCCAAACCCCAGAGTTTCCTCTGCTGAAGGGTTCCTACTGGTGACAGGCAGGGGGGAAAACAGGGACGTGCACGGGCAGCAACATCGCTGCTGCCATGCAACCCACTCAGCTCCTCACTGATGCTTGATAAGAACAGCTCAGAGCCCAGGTCTGCTTAAACCAAATGAATTGCTCAGATATTAGAGCTGAAATCGGGTTTCACGACTGCAAATCGGCACAGGGATGTATTGTGCTATAACATAGATTTCAATTACTTCCCAACCTTCAGCGCGATGATGCGACATTACGCTCCGCTGTCGGAGTTTGCCAGCATGCTCTTACTTTTATTTCTCTGTTAAATATGGTCTTTGTTGCGCTTCATTGATCTCTGAGCATATTCTGCTGTTTACAACTTTGATAATCTTTGTGTAATCTTCAGGGGTAATTGAATTCCAGCAAACATAGCTGAATTTTAAACACCAAGCAGATGTAAGTACATTAAAAAGCCATGATATGAAAGTCAAACCTGGAGACAGGGACAAGCCCTTGCTCTCAGCTTCTTCCCTGGAAACCAGGAGCAGAGCCAGGCCCAGAGCCCCAGGTGTGTCATGAGAGAGGCAGGAGACACAGCAGGTGATGGGAGCAGCCTCCTCCCAGCATTTAATCTTTCGTAGTAAATACCACATCATTTAATGATTTTTGAATATGCAAACCCCAAACACTTCTGCATTTACACAAAGTCCCAGGGAATTCCACTGGGTCTCACTCTGCTGGGATGGGATATAGTCAGCAGCTATCAATCTTTGCTTAAATATCGTGGGGATTGCCCTTGCACCAATACATTATCATTTTTATGGGCATATTTTGTGAATTAGACAAGGGGGAAAATGTTGGGTTGGATTTTGATGTAGAAGTTTTCCTGCAGAGCCCTGGAGGCACATGCACACAGCTTCCACAATCATTACTGTTAGTATTTGCCAGCACCAGGAACATACCCAGCACAACACAGCTCCTGTGCCAGCACCACACTGCCACTGCCAACAGACCCCCGGCACTGACCAAACCCAGCCCTTGCTGAGACCCCAGCACCGCATCCCCTGCCCCACATCCCTCCCTCCTCTCCCTGCTGACCCGAGTAGCTGCAGTTGGCTATTGCCTCCTTTTTGGCAGCTGGAAAAACAGATCTCTAGCTTGAGGACATCAGACTTTTGATGCATTTCCTACAAACTTTAATTTCCCCAACCATCCTCCTCAGGATGGAGGGGGACTGCTCAAGTATGCCATAAATTAGTATGCTAGCAGAGCTGCCCCTGGAAAGCGGATAAGCTCAGCCAGACAAGAAGGAGCCTCCAGAAATCTCAGTGCTGGAAGGGAAAACTCACTGGTCTCCTGCTATTTGTGCTGGAGCTCCGTGTCTCCAGTTTATTGCAGCGGCAGCACACGGCAGCCTCCGCGCAGCACAGATTTCCTGCCGAAGGGTGCGAGATGCAAGGAAGGGTCCCCATGCAATCGAAAGAAAAGGAATTAAAGGCTTGTCTGGCTGCAAAAAGGGATATTGAATCTAATCTGAGCTGGTGTAATTTGGAAATCCAATTGCGCTTGTCCATCAGCAAAGGCAGCAACTGGCAATGGGAGCCAGGAGGCTGCGGGCAATGCAGGCTCACAGGACCAGGGCAGGGGAGTGAGAGCTCAGCCCCACAGGACCCCAGCCTGTGTGGGGAAGGATTCTCAAGGTAGCCAAAGCCTCTGTGCTCTGCTGCAGTCCATAAAGCCCCTTTTCAGCAGGGTTTATAGAGCAGCCCTGACATGGGACAGAGCCACGTGCAGGACAAGCTGCAGGTTGGAGAGAAGCTCAGCCCAAGCCCTCCCTGCCTTGCCCCAGAGTTACAGGGAGGGAACCACAGGCTGCCCTACAGACCTTGCAGCTCGTCCCCATTGAAGCTGCTGGGGCCCAGCCCCAATACCCCATTCCCAGGGAAAGCACAGCGCTCCCTGCAGCTCCCAGCTTGGAGGGTTTCCAGGAGAGGCAGACACTGATTGCAATGGATGTAAATGTTCCTGCTCAGGTTTTAACCTGGGCTCAGACACCTCCTTGTCTGTCCCTTGCCCTGAGTCACTGCATTGTTTTACCAGAACAAGGCAGTTTAAGGTCTTTGCTGGACCCCAGTGACCCAGCTGAGGCTCGAGGCTTCTGCTGCATGGCTCCAGCTCATCCCTTTGCTCCTGAGCACCACTTGCAGCCATTGCCTGCTGGGTTTCCCCCAAGGCAGGAGCCTCCAAGGGCCCATCACTATTTCAGATGCCAAATGAAAGTTACCTTGCACCCAGGCTTCGGCAGTAAGGAAATGATCCAACCCACATCAGGCTGTTCCCAGGCTGCTGCCTTGTACCTGGGGAGCCCCTTCCAAGTCCCCTGCGCTGGGAAGGTGCCACCTTGGCAGCACTGCCCCTCAGCAGCCTGCAGGGATCACAAGGCAAGAGGGAAGCAGGCACATGAAGGTGCATCAGGACCACAGGGCTGCCCCTAGCATCACAGGCAATAAAAGGAGGGTACAGAAGAATGGAGCCAGGCTCAGGAGTGTCTCCTGTAGGACTGAGGACCCTGAGGGAGCCCCTGGGGTGTCTGCCCTGGCCGGGAGCTGGGGAGCAGATCCAGAGGCAGCACAGTTTGGATGTCACATCCCCAGCACCGGTGCTCCCACCAGCAGGAGAGCTGGAGCAGAGCCACCCACAGCCATTATCCACACACACGTGCTTCATTTCCTGAATTAAAGAGCAGAATTATAATGAGACACAACGTTAAATTCCATAAAAAGTCAAGCTAATCAGTGACCAAACCTGTAATTGATTCTTTTGCTCGTTCAATACTTAATGCTACATGTTAAGCAATAGGATTTTACAATTTGCTACCACTTCACTTACAGAGAATTAAGCAATAAAAATCCATTCTGAGCACAAACAGCAGGAAGGGAGACACATCTGCTAATAAGTATACAAGCCAACAAAGTGGCTCAACACTTGCATCGATAGCTTGTTTTTCAACTGCCTCCCTGTATGACACATGGAGTGTCTTTAACACACACAGTCATGGTCTGAACCCACCCTGGGGGAATGCTGCTGTGGGAATGCCATAGATGAAGTCTATGATGGATCATCGCCAGGAAGCTGCAGACTGCATCATAGCAAGGGGAAACCCTCCAGCCAGGGAGAACCCTGCTCCCAGGACAGCTCTGGGGTGCTCAGCCCTAAGGAGCTCCTCTGGACACAGATCTGGGGCACAGCCATTCACCAGTGCAGATGCCCCATGGCAGACAGAGCCAGACCCAGCACAGGAGCAGCACTGGAGGGGTTCACAAACTTGTTTTTAGAGGAGGTGGTTTGGTTTGGAACTTCCTGCAATACATCCCTGATTTTATTAAGGAACATTCAGGACAAGGAAGCAGTTTCCACGGCCGTTTTCCACAGACAGGTACCAGAACTCAGTTAAAACCTGGGGTTTTTTTTAACGTAAAATTGTCAGCATTTTCCTCTGCCTCCTGTCTCAAAGATGTTTTCCTCCACTGGCCTCTTACTGTTTTTCAGCACAAGTCAAACCTTTGTCTCAGAGCAGCAAGGTGCTGCTGCTGGAAGATTAACCCATGGCAGTGACAGAAGAGCCAGCAGCAGCAGGCCTCATGTATCCCCAGGAAGGGAACGCTGCCCATTCATTTCCCAACTCATCTGCTGACCCCCAGCAAAACAAAGGCTCTTTTGTGCCCTGACTCACTGCTTCCAGGGCACCGGTACCCACGCAGGGAGAGGCAGCACACAGCAGCCTCATCATCACCTCCACAAACTGACAGCAGTGTATGGATCTCCACAAAGGCTGATTCCTGCTCCAGGAGGGATGAGTAAAGGGCTTTTCTCTGCTTCACAGGATGCAGCAGCCCCACAGGAGCCTGTTGCAGAGATGCTGCCCTCAGCCCTGCACCAAGCCCCAGTGTGCTCACTGACCTGTCAGCTCTGGCAGGCTGCTGGGGAGGGGGGGCCAGGCAAGGACCCCCTTGCACATGGGAACCACAGCTCTCACCTCCTCCCTTCACCGTGTACTGGTTTGGCTGCACTATCCTGCCCCAGGACCACAGGCAGCTGCCCTAGGGCATGGGGTGCTCCACGGCCCTGGTCACCCCATGTCCTGCTCCCCATGAGCTCAGTGGGTGCTCACCCATGCACGGGGTGCAGCGGGTGCAGCATGGGCCTCAGCAGATGTTACTTCAGATGCCGTCTCGTGGCAGGAGACACGCTCCAGAAGTACAATGATGATTGTGAAGGGGATGCCTGCGCTCCCAGGCTCCGCGGGGGTTCAGCATCCTGCTGCAATGATTCAGGGAATCTGTCGAGGCACATCTTATGAATTCCACTGAAGCTGTGGAATTGCTGCATTAGGCAAATACCTCAATGGTTGTCAAGTCAGCCACATGCTGTCAGAGCTGCTTTTCATTGCCCAGACCAGAGACAGCAGATGCTCATAAATAGCAGTCATTTTCTCCACTGCTTTCAGCGCTAACCCTGCACTGCCTGCACATCTCACCCAAAGCCCACAGCAAACATGCTGCAAACCCAGGTCCATTTTCCCTGCCCTCTCTTCAGGGGCACTTGCTAATGGCTGCAGAGATGCTGCAAAGGTGCCTCTGGAGCTGCATTACAATCACCCAGCGCTGGACCCAGTCTGGAGAGACCCTTCTCAGCACAGAGCCAGACCAACCTGTGCTTCACACAGCACTGCTCCTTGGGGAAGGAAGTGCCAAGCATAGAGGGGCTGTTTAGAGTTAAGTCTGCCCCAAGCACAGATGCACAGCACCAAGGTCTCCCCACAAGAGCTCTGAGCCAGGCACACTGTGCTGTAGGATCGAGGTGCTGAGGCACAGCAAGGGAACAGAGCTACAGCCCTAGAAAATGCTCCCAAATTGAAACTTTAAGCAGCAGTAAATCTCAGTTTTCATAATGCAGATTAACGCAAACGTGACAGAGCAAATGGAGCTCTGCGGAGCTGGGGGAGGAAGCAGAGAAATAAAAACCCATCACAAGGCAATGGCCCCGGGCTGGGGTGAGGGGGGGAGCTGCTGTGCAGGAGCTGGTGGGCAAAGGGGGTACAATGGTAGAGACCCGCAGAGCCAGTGCTGCCACTGCCAGGGGCTGCCCGGATCCCATCTCCAGCACATACCTGGCTAATGAATTTGTGTCTGACAGCTTCAAGCATCAGACAATTTGTACAGTACAAGAACGTGCCTGAACACTTGTCACCGAGGCTTGTAAAGGAGCGCTGTGCCCAGACACCGGTCATGCCCCACATCTATTCCAGGCACATCCATCACGTCCTGCAGGCACGCTATGTAAATATGAGGTGCTTGGGGACGTGCTGCTGCCACCGCAGCTGCCGTGCTGAGGACACCCATCCCCAGCACCCCGTGTCACCCCAGCCCCGGTCCCGCTGTGCACAACCAGCTGGTGGGTGACAGGACAGGCAGAGAGCGACAATCTCGGTTAAAAGGCGTCTGCTGTCTCCTGGGGAAGCAGAGGAAGCAACTGGAGACACAGGTGCCCGCACAGATGGGAGGGAGGCAGCACTGTCTGTGCCAGCTCAGGAGCAGTCCCAGGCAGACAGGAGATACAGGACAGAACAGGCTCTGACGGGGGAAGGAAAGGGAGATCACAGTCTTCTGATGACAAATTCCAGCAACAGCAGGTCCTGTTTCTGGGGGATCACAGAGATGCCTGTTTGTATGTACCTTTTCCACATACACTCAACAGGCACTTGTGTTCTGCACTCGGAAGCATTGTGCCCATTTGTCACACACAGGTAAGTGCTCTCAATCAGTGAGTAGCTGAGGATACAACAGGGACTGTGATTCTCAGTGTCCCATGCCTGAAAAAAGCTTGTCTGTGAAATCTGGGAAGAGGCAGAAGGAAACAGGCTCCGGTGCTTTGCTTGTTCCTGTTCAGCCATGGGGCTGGGGGAATTGCTATGGAAAACTATACGGGGACAAACAAGGAGCTTGACAAAGGCTGAAGAGAGAAGCAACCCACAGGGCAGTTAGAGGCTGCTGGGGAGGTGTCTGCAGTCTCAGGGAGAACCAATAGGACAGCATGTGGCAGGACCCATAAGGATTTAGCTGGGAGAGGGTTAAACCCAGCTGGCATGGAGCAATGGAAAACAGGTCTTGTCAAAACATCCCACCTCCTCCTTCAATGAGATTACAAGCTGGCCTGATGAAGGCAATTACACTGATGCAATGGGCTTCTGTGAGGTGCTTGGCACTATACCCCATGCCAGTGAGTGACATAACACACACCACACCAGAGCCCTGCTAAAGGGATTAGGACACTGAAGTGTCTGTCAGTGAGGAATCCCCACAAGGGTCAGATGCTGCTGAGCCTTGTCACCAACACACCCTGGGCAGCAAGGCAGGACACAGGCACTGACACTGGTCTAGCTCCTGCCCAGCACAGACCTTGCAGAGCACTCAAGATGCACTAACAAGCACCACAAGTCACAGTCCCAGCATGAGGCCAATGGGCTGACATGGAAACATGCACCAGTTCAGAGCAGGAGTTGCTCTTTGGGGACACGGCAGGAATGTCACAGCTGCTCCCATCCCGTGCTGTGACAAGGTGTGAAAGAGGGAGCAGGAGCCACAAAGCACACTTGAAAGTCTCGAGAAGACTCCTGCTATTGAACAGCAAAGCCTGGACCAGATTTGCAGAGCAGCAAACAGCAGCCGCAGCCCTGGAAGCCAGCTCATGGTCTCAGGTCCATCCTGGTGGGCACCTGGAGATTCAGTGCAGCTTCAGCAGCATCCTCTGTCCAGGCTGGGAGCAAGGGCACAACTGCCCAGGGGCTGGCATCACCCTACATAGGCCAGCCCAGACACACACAGCTTTTCAGATCCTCCACAGTTAACATCTCCTACAGAATACACACTGATGCTCAGGGACATTTCTCCAACTCAAATGCAGTCTCCAAGTGTGGATCCCTGGTAATTCCTTGCAATTCCTCCCCCCCTTTTCAGAGCAGCCTCAGCACAAGACCAGAAGCTGGTTTGCTACAGCAAGGGCTCCAACACAGATCCTCTCCTGCACCTAACAAAGGTCTGTTTGCATGCCTTTGAGAACATGATGTGGCTGACACCTTCCTGCAGAGACCCAACTCCCCCCTGCCCCTCTCACCCTCTGGGGTTGTCTCCCCCAGCCTGTCTAGGCACTGATGC
The DNA here is from genome assembly GCF_012275295.1 of Melopsittacus undulatus. Lineage (NCBI taxonomy): Eukaryota > Metazoa > Chordata > Aves > Psittaciformes > Psittaculidae > Melopsittacus > Melopsittacus undulatus. The sequence goes on along the minus strand of NC_047534.1, from coordinate 416,145 downwards.
TCTATCACAGCCTGTGCCTGCCCCAAAGAACACTGCGCTGCCTCTGGGCACAGGACAGCACTTGCAGAAAAAGGACCAGAGACTACAGTATATACAGGCTGTCCGGGGGAGTCCTGCTCTTTAGAGAGACCCCCAGGCCTTGTACCACAAGCCCTGGGTGATGCTGCAGACATCACACCATGCGCTCAGCCCCAGATGGCTCCAATAAAGGTTGTTCCCTCCCTCCCAGTTCACACCAGCATCCCTCTGGCTCCATACACTGCTCTTCCTCCTCCTGTGCCCAAACAAACAGGAGCCACAGACCCCATCCAAACACAGGCTGAGCATCAGCAAGGAGCCCAAGCAGCCGCTTTCACTTGGCTGCCTTCTGCCACAGAGTCATGTCCTAGAACTACCAAAACCCTGTACCTGGGTGTGCTGCAGAGCGAGGGGAGGAGAGGTCCTGGAGCCGTGTGCAGGAACAAGGCTCAGGAGGGCTCTCAGGAAGCCCTAAGGCTGCTGCACACCCGTGCTCCCGGCTGTGGGTGCCAGGGAAAGCAGGGACCAGCTCCTCTCTGGAGTGCACATTTCCACCCTGACCCAGCACAGTTCCAAAACCAGTGCCCTGGCCTCCTGGGGAGAGGCAAAGAGCCCCTGCTTCTCCTGACACCCTTGAAACTGCTGTAACAATGGAGAAGCATCTGATTCTCCAGGAGATGATGGAGGGAGGATGCTGGTGTCATTAGCAAGTTAATTAGAAAAACTCAAATGGAGCTTTAAACATTTTTATAATACATTTGGGCCTTTTTTGGCAGGATTATTGCATCTTTTGGGTTTCCATTTCCCATTAAAGCATTCTCAGTATTGCATATATAAAACCCATGTGATCTTAGCTCCTTGCTGCCTTTTTTATTTTTTAAAGATGCCTTTTTTCTGGTAAGATTTATTAAATATTGTAATCAGTTAAACTCTGTCAGCTTAAACATTTCCTTTAATAGCCTTGTTAAATGTGGATTAGATTTAAAATCCCTGCCTCTGAACTCTGGAGCATCACTATTTATATGCAACATTAAAAAAATGAAAAGCTTTACAAAGGGGTAATTACTGCTCTGCTGCTGCAGGACAGACACTGCCTTGCTATGTTATCTCAAGGCAGGTTTTCCAGCCTCACCCTTCTTGGGCAATACTGCACAAGTATAAGTTGCTCTTCCTGAAGTACCCCCTCAGGTCAGGGGAAGCATCACTCATAGAGCCCACACCACTTAAAGCACTGTCAGCTGTGGCTGTGTTTTGTGACACCAAGAGCAGCCAGAGGCCCCTGCAGGACACTGAGCACCCCAGCAGTGAGACTCCATCACCCCAAACACCGGCAGCATCCTACCTGGCAGCACAGTCCCCAGCACCACCAGCCTCCAGAGCAAACAGAAGCCCAGCTCTCACACCCCCCCTTTATGAGCTGAGCTCTGCAGACACACCTGCAGCCCATGAGCTGCTCCCATCAGTGCTGATGGGCAGCACCTGCAGCTCCTGCAGCTCTGCCTCCCCTTCACTCCCCATTGACTCCAGAAACAGGGAGTGCTGGGCTGGATGCTTGGACCACTCTGCCAATGACACCTGTGAGACTCCTGCTGCACCTCAGGGCTGCTCACCTTGCTCATCCTCACAACCTGCCCTGCTTGCAGGGAGCACTGTGTGCAGACCTGATTTAGTGTCACTTGAACCCCAGGAAAACTTTGAGGTGCCCTTAAGAGCAGTCAAAGCAGAAGAGAAATCTGCTTTTCCAGTTCCCCTTCTCTTCCCACATGCAGCAGCTCCAGGCTAAGATGTGGGGAGGGCACCCAGGAGCTTTCCACCCCAGCCGGGAGCTGCTCTGGCTCCATATCCACCAGCCACACACATCACCATTCCCCACAGATCCCCTCCTTCATGCCAAAAATCCCCTCTGCTGCATCAGGCATCTGCCTGCAAGCCCAGCGGTGTTTGCTGGACACAAGGCAGGCCTGAAGGGTAAAAGCACAAAGCCCAACATCAGAGATGTGCTCTCGATGCCCGCTGGTACCACTCATGTTTTGCACCGCTGTGGACGAGTTTCTTCTGCTTCCCATGCTGAATGCACTGGCAGTGGCCCCCACTGTTGCCACCAGCCTGGTTAACTGGTGCTGGTGAGGAGCCAGGAGGCAGCACTGCCCTGCCTGCCCTGTGCCCACCCATGGCTTCCTAGGAAGCCTACAGAGCAGCTGCAGCAGACAGCAGCATCTCTGTCCCTGTCACTACATGTTAGCAGCAGTGGTGTCAAGGTTCTGCAGTTGGTCCTGTTTGTTATCAATGTGTTAATGATCTGGAACGGGCAGGGAGGGAGAGCAGTGATGTACACATCATGTCTTTGACACCGGTCCAGGTGAGCAGCAGAGCAGCACCTCAGGGGCACGCAGGCACCACAGATGAAAAGCCACTGATGGAGGGAGGCCTGAGACACCCTGCAAGGGGCTGAAGAAACTGCCCTGGCTCCTGGGGAGGCTCCTGGGGGCTCTGCACCCCACAGCATGAGCACAGGCAGGGTGAGCCCCACACTGGCCTGCAAGGGGCAGAGGAGCCCACTGCTGTTGCAGCCTCGCTGGGCAGCACCAAAATGCCTCAGTTCGTGTTGTTGGAGGTACGAGTTTTGCTGAATACTTTGAGGAGCAGAAGGAACCTTTGGGAACTTAACTGTGTTTTAATGAAGATTTTTACCATTGAATGAAAGTCAATTTTCTTGGAGTGATTACCCAATCTCTAGAGGGTGTTGTAGGAACAGAGGAGAATGGAGAGGGACAGGAATAATAGCAAAGACTGGAAAAATTCTCAAATAAGGAGAGACATTAAAACAAGACAGAAACAGAGAGAATAAATAATAAATGGTCTTGAAGAGACAGACTGGGAGCTCGTCTCATCCCATTCCCATAGAAAAGAAGAGAAAACACAATGTTGAATTAAGAGGTGGAATAAAGAGGAAATGCTTTTTTCACACGGGGTGTAATGAGTCTCAGCACTGCACAGGCCCAGGTATGGACGCAAAGTCAGAGTCAGGGTTTTAGGGCTGAGGTCCCTGCAGCCGAACACCAGTGAGGGGTGCTCCAGGACACCCCAACCTGTGGATGCTGCACTCCCACCCCTGGGTGCCAGTCTCGGTCCTCTGGATCTGCAGGTGGCACCCACAGGGATGGCCACAGGTAAAACACGGCAATAAATCAGTTTACTATGTGCTAACGCAGATAGAGGTCCATGAGTGCATCTTCCCTGTCTCAGTCAGCCCTGTGGCTACTGGGGATGGGACTTCAGGGAATGAGAAACTCTTCAGTTCTGCACTAGAAACTGAAGTCTTTGTCCATTTAAAATTCATAAACCAACAGAGACCACAAGTTAAAATCGGAGGAGCCCTGTTCATGTGGAGCACTGCAGCAGCCACCCTGCTGCTATGAATTATTTAGCTCGACGCACTTTCACACCGGCCCCGCATGCTCAGTGCCCTCCTCTCGATTACGTGTTCATGGTAGAGGGGTCAGGAGGAACAGGACACTTACAATGTAAATGAAAGCGGCCCTGGGAGATGTGCTGGGGTGTTTATTTATGCTGTTTATGACTGTAAAAGTGTGACCATGAAGACAAGCCCCTATCATGGTAACTTGTGCAAATGAACGTGGTTAGGAGATCATGCATTAAACAGCTCACCCCAGCGGTGGGGCTGGGTCTGGCTGTGCCTGTGGGGTGGCACAGAGACACAAGGACCTGCCCTGCTGAATGAGGAGGAGCTGCTTCCGAAGCCATGGCAATGGGCAGCACACGAGGCGGTGCTGGCCCCACACATCACGGCTGCACTCAGGACAGTGTGGTCCCAGCAGGCACCGAGCACAGGGATCCACACAGGCAGGAGGAAGCAGCCAGGTGACGTTCTCCACATGAGATGTTGTGTGGCAAAGAAGTGAATTGGGTGACACCGAAACCTCTCTGAGTTTGGGTTTGACAATTCAGCTGTCTTTAAAATGGACACGATTTCAAGCAGAAGTTTTGGAGCTTTTCCATCTGACGCCGTTTAATGTTCTCAAGAAGCACGAATTCAGTGTGGAAATCAGGTTCTTCAGTCTGGACCAAGTTAAGTCCTGCAGCCACACAGGAAGGTTGGGCTTTGTTTCATGCTTTACAGAGCTTTCTGTGGCACTGAAGTGTTTTGGGAGCTGTTTAATATGAAGCCAGTGGTGTGGACAGCAAACAGAAACCAGGCTCCTCCAGCTCTCCCTGGAAGCTCTCCCAGCAGCTCTGTGAACAACAGCAGCCGTCATTCCTGGCCCATGGATCTCAGCTCTGCTCCAGCTGCCCTACGCACACAGGCAGGACCAGGCTCCCAGGGACCATGGGCATCGGCCACCACCTTGTCCTCGGGCCGGACAGGGATCCCACTTGCCTCAGCCTGCCATGGACCACATGGGATCAACGTGCATGGAAACCCAAACTGCAGTGAATGGAGCTGCTCACGAGCAGGTGAGAGCCCAGGGCAGTGCACAGGGAAGGGGTGGAGAGCAGGATGCGGGTCCCCACCACCCAGCACACCCTGTGCAAGTGCATCCCTGTTCCCTTTGGCCCGGAGCATGCAGCCAGCCCAGCCTCGCTTCTCACCATGGGATGGGGATGTGGGCAGGGACAGTGACAGGGACAGGGGTTCCTGCACTCTCGGCAGCCAGCATTACCTCTGGGCTCAGGAGCAGCTTTTCCCGTGAACTGTTATTAGCCCTGTATGGAAGGTGATAATAACAAGCCATTAATGGGAATCTGTTTGAGTGCCACTGTGTGGCAAGATCGTAAATTAACGGCCCTTTCATTTATTGTCATTTTACCTATAACAAGATGCTGATTTTCCCCCTGGGATAATGAAATTGGCCTGCAAGAGCCATAAATCCTGACTGTGGTGTGAGGCTGGCGCAAGGTGTTGGATTAACGGGCTAATGACAGAGATGTGAAAGCTCATGAATCGTGTGGCTGCAGGAGGAGCAGGGGGGTTGGTGCCAGCACCCGCACCCAGGCATTGCTAAGGCTAACAGTGAGTTATGTCAGACCAGGAAGATCCAACCCCCCCCCCAGGATCCCCCCTGACCTTCATCCCCACCAGGGCTATCCCAGGCTGCCTGCACCTGAGCAGCTCAGGGTCAGCCAGGAGGGAGAGTTGGTGACTTCTGCTCCCTTCATTTGCACCATAGACCAAAACCACGCACTGGAAATAGGATCTATCGGGCTGAAATGTCCCCTTTGCCCCCTGCCATTGCCAGGACCATCAGCCAAGGACTTTCCATCTGTGGACAAACATGACTTCAAAACAATGCCTGAAATTAAAGTTCAAACGACAAAGTTTCTCATTATGAGGTCTTTCAGTGGCAAAAAGAGTTAGAGCTCTTGGGACAATGAGGACCATCTCCATCCTGCTGCAGAGGTACCAGGAAGGCTGGGAAGGAGCACACCCCTCCTCATGCCCATCCCTGCAGTGGTGCACAGCCACCAGCACGAGAAAGGCTGCAGGGGGTCACTGATGGAGCACCCCCAGCACTGGTCACACCAGGGTGACAGTACCTTCCTGCACCCCTCGAGTGCTCCAGCCGCCCCTGGGGTCTGGGGGAGCACTTGCTCCTACCCCGTTCCTCTCCTCAGGTCCCAACAACCCAACCAGGCTTCAGCTTCACCCAGTGCGAGGCAGGAAATCATACCAGGGCACAACACTGTCACTGGGACAGCCAAGGGGCCCTGCAGCAGAGGATGGTGATGGGGAGGAGACCCCTGAGCCCCTCCGCTGCTCCCAGGAACCCTCTGTGATCCTGCCCCTCCTGCAGCCCAGCCTCAGGAAGGGCTCACAGCTCGGGGGCTTTCCTTGCATAATTCATCACAGATATCACTTTAAATATTGCTATTTTCCTCCCTCAGATATGAGAAATATTAACTGGCCAAACTTTGCTGTGGCTGTCACCATCCTTTTAGCAGTGTGATTGCCAGGGGGGGATTTATAGTCCTCCCCGCACCTGGGTTATTTGAGTTTTGCTTTGCTGCAGGGCCAGGGCAACAATAAATTTCCCTCTCCTCTGGAACATGCTCTAACCTCTCATTTTCTAATAAAGTGTTAAACCTTGGAGCAACCCACACTGGCCTCAGTGCTTGCAGGGAGAGCTGAGTCTGAGCTGCTTGCAGGGTGCTGGAGGGCACTGCTCTGGGCTCTTCCTGAAGTAGCTCTGATAAATCCTGGCTTCCCTTCCATACAGAGCCCCCTCCCCAGGCAGAGGCCACATCCTGCCCAGCCCTGGCAGCACTGCACCTAGTGGGCTCTCAGGGGTGCTGGAGTGGGGTTTAGGGCCAGGGGCCAGGCCCCGGAGCTCTGCTTTGGTCAGTGAGTGGCTGGGACAGTAAAACCAGTCCAAGTGGAGCTGAGGATGCTGTTGAACAGCAGGCACCGGGTGATGCCAGTCAGGAACAGGCCACCTGCAAGCTGGAGGAGCCCCTGAGGGCATCGGGGGGAAATGCAGGAGAAACCCAGAGGTGCTCAATGGGATCTGACCAGGACAGAGTGGCAAGAGGGAAGCAGCCCGAGAGGCCCCACCCCCCATGGATGGAGCATCCCCAGTGTGTCCTCATGCTCCAGCCCATGCTCCTGCTCACACAGCAGAGGCTCAGTGACCACAGGACCCAGCCAGCAGCACAGCACCCAGCATCAGCAGGGGGTTGTTGTGTTAGAAGGGTCCTAGCCAGGGTTTGCCACCCCCTGTACCACCTGCAGACCCTCCCCATGCCGAGCAGTGCCTTAGGAGAGGCTGAAGGGCCTGAAGGATGGATGGGTGGATGGATGGTGCTGGTCTCGTTACAGCACCGGAGGCAGCCGCAGCATCAGGCTTTTACCGGCTGAGCTGCTGGGTGAATTACGGCAGGGTTCTGCATTGTGGTAATATGATTTTTTCAATATATTCTGTTTGGATTGGCAGGTTGGTCTCACTCTTTCTCAACTGACTGATAAAGCACTAGACAGGGGATTAGTCCTCTTGGAAGCTAAAGAAAGAGGTAATTTGGGTTGTTTATAGCCTGCAGGGGTAGAATCAAAATGTACAATACTGAGAGAGTCAAACTTTTACAGCGTACGGCACAGCTATAACTCAGAGCAAGTATCAAACATTACAGTCCTGTGAAATGCATCCCCGTGACAAAAGGCTGGAGAGGCAGAAAGAATGAGAGGAATTAATCTGTCCTTGGGACAAATATTATAATGAAGACAAGAAGTGCCAAGAAAATTAACCCCTGCTTGGGCTGGTTTTAGCATCTCCTGGTTAGCCCTGAAGTCTCATCTCTGCACTTTGGGTGATGTCAGGAATGACCCATACCCTGGGAGGATCCTGGGTAGGCGTAAGGGCCTTTCAGACCCAGTCTGACCTTGGCTTTTCTGCATTAAAAGAGTAACAGCTTTCCATCAACTGGGCTTTGCTGGATTTTCCTAGCTATTAAATCTAATTGCTCAGATAGAGTTATAAAATTATAATTTTAACCATGCAATTTAGATGGAGTAACCGGTCGTCTGTTTCTGTGATTATCCCTGATTATTAAATGAACAGCTGCCTCCAAATATGTTTGCAACAAACTAATTCAATGAGTGCATGTGCCTGAATATTCATGCCCCCGACCCGCGGCACGGAGTTTCTCACTGTGGCTTTAAAGTTAATGTATGCCTGCAGTTTAATGAACACACTTCCATCAGCTCCTGCGGGTGCTCCGGGATCCAGCACCCAAGGTGCCCCAGCCCTGCTCCACCGGGTGCCTGCTTCTCCCATGCCTTGTTTGCGGCTCCAGCCCTCCTGTGGAGCACCAACACCGTCTGACACTGCATAGGCCCTTTGGTTCAGCTTTGCCCCTACACTCTGTAACCACACCAGTGAGCAGGGAGCACCCTGCCCTCCCCGGGTGCTGACATACGGGTGATGCTGCCCGTAGCTCCCCTGGCCTGTGGCCGTGCCCTGGGGAGCAGCTCACAGCAGCTCCGCAGCCACCGTTCCATAGGAATTCCATTGTCCTCCTTCCAAAGGAGGAGCCCCCATGCTGCCAGCCTGGGGATCCACACACTCCCTGCAGGACTGGGGCACAGCTGCACCAGGGCCTGTCTGTGAGGAGTAAAACCTGCCTTGGTTAACACTAAATGTGTGCATGGTCCTTCCATCCCTGCAAACTGCAGGGGAAGCTGCACTTTTACTGACATTTTAGTAATATTCATGGCATGATACAGATTAGAGGAAAGCATCACCCTGTAACACAAGCAGGTGCCCAAGTGTCGTTACTTCACCCCGTGCTGTTCATATCATGATGCACAAGAGTTTGCCCAAGGGTCTCCCAGCCTCCACAGCACCGTGCAGCCTCTGGAGCCTGACAGAAACCTCCTGCTCTTGGGAATGTGCTGGGATTTACATACTTACTGGAGAGAAACAGCTGCTGTGCAGGAAAGAGGCTCCCAGGATGCATTTCCAAGGCACCTATTAGGCAAATGCTGGGTTCTCCAGGAGATCCCTCCTGAGCACAGCAGCCGCTCAGCCGGAACAGCTGAGCACCAGCCCGGAAAGTGGAGCCTAGTTTGGGGCAGTGACTTGTACAACCTCAGACTGTGATGTCTTCCTCACATCCCCATGGACACGTCGCTTGGCAAAGTGATCCCCATTCAAAAGAATGTATTTTAAAAGCTTTTATTAAAGATCCAAGATAAAAAAAAAAGAAAAATCTATTAAAGTATTTGAAATGTAAAGTAGGGCTTTCATTTTAACAGCATCCCTGATGCCTTTTGTCTCTTTCTGCATAGAGGTTTCACAAGAATATACACAGCTTGACAGACTTTCAGATGGTGTTAAAGGTAACACTCGATTGAGGAGGAAAAGAAACAGTTTGACAGAGATGGGCCAGAGCTGGACTCTGATCCGCTGCTCTGTGGAACCAGGGGCACACAGGAGGGTGGAAAGGGAGAACCATGAGGGCACCAGTGCTGGAGCTGCCTCCTCTGCTCGAGGACAGGCAAAAGTGGCACTGCCGGTCCCTGAGCACAGCCTCAGTCAGTGCTGCTGGAGCTGCTGCCTGCCATGCTCTCTGTGCCATAGGGAAGGTGGGAGACAGGAGCAGGGAAGGAGCAGGGAAGAAGGGCACTAAGGCAGGACAGTGCCAAAGGCAGTGAGAGCTGTGAGCATCGGCCCTTTCACCTCCCCACAACCTCTCCCAGCTCTCCCAGTGCCCACTCTCCATCAGCATGTCCTGGCCCCACAGCACTGGTGTGTCTGCCTCTGACTGGGGGTCCCCCAGCTCTGCAATGTCCCATGGCTGAGGCAGTGCCCTCTCTCCAGTGTTTCCAAGCAGAGGCTTTGCTTCCAGCTTCCCCCCTGAAGCCTGCAGGGAAGAGAAGGGGTCTCTGAGCATCTGGCTGGAGTTCCCTTAACAAAGCCCTTCCCCTCCTCTTGACAACATGCTCCTTGTTTCGGCCTCCACTGATCCTGCAGCCCTCAAACAGCAGCTTCTCAGCACTGACCTCCCATCAGAACCCCTCAGGCAGGCTCTGGATCCGGTCACGCTGCAGGCTGGGGTGCAGCTCTCCGGGAGATGGGTGACTGCTGAGGTGAGAGCTGAGCCCATCTCTGCTCCCGATGCTGCTGCAGCTGGAGCCGATCCACTGCCCATGCTGTATCCTGCCATAGCCAGGCCTGTGACAGAGGCCACGGGGGGGGGCAGTGGGTGCCAGAGGGATCCTTCAGCAGGACTCACTGGCTCTGTGGGGTGATCCTGGCCAGGCAGGAGCTGGTCCCTGCCCTGGGGCTTGATGGGGATGTTGGTCTCCTGAGCAGGGATGACAGGAGCAGGCACCAAGGAATGCTGCTGCTGCTGCTGTAACAAGAAGCGATAGATTAAAAAGCTAGTTAAAAATTCATGCAAGAGAGCAGAGTTTCCCAAGCATATCAGAGTTAATATTTATAAAGGGGATTGTTGCTCAGTCTCAATTATCCTAAAAGCTTGGTACAATTGATGCATTGGAGAAACCACGAACACAGGCATGTCAAGGGAAAACCATTCCCTGTGACCGCTAACAAAATGCAATCAGATCTGCAACATGCGGAGCCAATTGATTTTCAACAAGTTATACCATGTAAACAAATGATTGATTCTCGGGCTCCTTTTATTTCTGAGCAAGCAGCCAGAAACCTCTCCAGCTCCTCGGAGCAGGTAAGGCTGGTGGTAAACAAGGGCTGCAGAGGGGCAGCATGCAGTCCTTTCATCAACCTGCGAGCAGCAGGAGCTTTGATTTCTTTTTTCCCCCAGCCCCTTAAGCAGCCACTAAATAATCAACAATTCCTCAGGTAAGCAACCCCTGATCATGTGAAATCTTTGTTGCCAGTGGTCTTGTTGGACCAGCTCCTGCCTTCAATGAGAAGCAGGAGCTTTTTATTGCCTTTGCATTTTGCCTCCTCTGATGTTTCCAGCCTTCCTCTGATTTACCAGAGACAGATGAGACAGGAGTATCTCCAAGAGCTTTATCACTTCTCCCTGTCAGCGGCGGCTGCTAAGTCAACAGTGCAGTGGTGTGTGTCTGCACTGCCCGTACAGAGGGTGCTCAAACCGCTCTCTGCTCCCGGTGAAACCAATAAGCCGCACTCCACTGCACTGCCTGTGCCCATGGCAAATTACACCTCAGCCCATCCCCGGCACGCTGCAGGGCCAGCACACAGAGGTGGGTGCCCCAAGAGCTGCATCTCCCCCTGCCCCATGCACAGCCCCTCCTTGGCTTTGCCTGGGTACCTCATCCCTGCTCTGGTTCCACGGGGTGTGAGCCAGGACTGACCTGTCCTCCCCAGCCTGTGAGCACAGCCTGCCCACGTTGCACCCTGTGTTTTACTTGTCTATCACTTTACTTGCCTTTTTCCACTTCCTTATGCTCCTGGTCACATCCCCCTTGGCACTGGGGTGGTTCTGGCAACACAGAGGCGTCAGCACTGGGCAGAGCACACTCCCTGTGCAGCTTGGAGACAGGCAGTGTGCTCCAGGTGCAGCTCTCACCCTCCCTCCAGCCCTTCAGAGGCTCACTGGAGTGCTGCTGAGATTGCTGATTGCATACCTGAGGAGAGGAGAGCCACATTGCCCTGAACTGTGATAATTGGTTCAACAACAGCAATGAAGACACATTTCCAGCGCTCCACGCTGCTCACTCCCACCTTGTGCACAGGAGATGTGAAGTTGGGTGTTCCTGCAGCAGGGTCCCGAGGGCTGCAGGGGAGGGTGACTCTGGGGGCTGGAGCCCTCTGCTCTTCCAAGGACCCAGTTTGTGCATGGACTGAGCAGTGCAGAGCTGCTGTCAGGGCAGGGGCCCAGGCAGCCCCTTCCCACAGAGCAGGGCTGTGCCCCAGGGGTCCCTGTGACTGCAGCAGGGACCCAAGTCCTTCCCAGAGCAGCAGCCTCCTCGACCAGGGCCTCTTGTGCCAGGACCCTCACAGTGGGGATCCCCATGGATGGCAGGGTTGGGGTACCCCCGCTGCCACCCCCCGGTGTCCCCACGGTGCCGCTCGGCTGCCAGCTCAGTGCCTGCTCCTGGTGCCAGCATCTGGCTCCATGCCCTGCACGTGGGCACAAATCATCCTGAACACAAACAACGGAGGAGGCAGCGAAGCCGCCGTGTGCGTGGGCACCGAGATTCCGGCACAGCAGAGACTTCCTAGGGCCAGGAGTGGGTCTGTTCAAAATTAAAATGGTCTTTTTAAAGCAGATTAAACCCGTTTGAAAGCAACCGTGAACATCTGTGATCTCACAGCAAAGGCTTCCCTGCCTCTCTCAGAAATTGCCCTTTCCCGTTATAATATCAGCATAATTCTGTCTCCTATTTCAAGCTTGTAAGATATTTATATTTCAAATAATTTTTATAGAGCTCAACTGTGAATTGCAAGCTGTGTTTTCTGCTTATGTATTAATTGTATGTGTGTGTCCAGTGCTAAGCCTTATTGCCGTGTAATTTGTACAACGTAATTAACCATGTAGAAACCATAATACATTGTGTTTGGAAGAGTTACATCCAGTTAATCTAATTGGCTAATAACATCTTTTCATTTAGCAGCACGTACTGTATTTCCAGTGATTGAATTAATGTCATGTTAACGGCTGCTTTTTGCAACAACATTTGGCATAAATTGCATTAAAAATTGATGTTCGTACAAATGTATTTTGAATACAGCTCAGCGTGTGGCCTGGGAAAACACTCCTGCTGTTTATTCAATCAGCTTAGTGTGCGGGAGCGCTCGGAGGAGCAGCACCCAAGAGCCCTGCCCTGATGGGTTTGAGGAGGGATCGGTGCCGGCAGGAACGCTGCGGGTCCTGCTGGGGCAGAGCAGCCCCGGGGGCCCCGGGTGACCGAGCCCCTCCGAGCTCCGCGCACCGGGCGGGACACGAACACGCTCCGCAGCCGCTCCTTCCCTTCCGCCTCTCCGTGCACACGGTCCCGGGGCCGCGGGGGATGCGGCCGCAGTCGGGAGAGCAGAGCTCGCCCTGACCTGCCACGGGGAACAAACCGAACCACACAGATGGGCAGCAGGAGAGCGGGACCACAGCCATGAGCGTGAGGAAGGAGCCAATGCTCTGCTCTGCTCTGCTCCAGAAGCTGCTGGACCTCGGTTGGCAGGTGGAGAGTGCAGTCAAAAGGAGCACTTGAGAATGAGACCTCAGGTGCTCAGGTGAGGTCTCTGGCGGGGCTGCAGTGCCTGTGCAGGTGCCTCATTTTGTTTCCATGTGCATCACCAATCCCCAGCTCCAGCCTGAGCCTAAAGCAAAGCTGCAGAAATAAAGGGGCAGAGGATGCATTGGCAGCACCACAGCCTGGCCGCCCGGAGCCCTCTGGAGCCTGCTGGCAGGGAAGGGGGACAGGACATGCCCATCACAGCATCGCAGGTGCCACCCCAGCAGGAGCGGGCAAGGGCAGTGCCCTGCCAGGGGACACAAGTACCCTGCACACACACACACAGGCAGTCTCACAGCTTGTCTTGGCACAGGCAGAGCCCCATTGCACAGGCACCAGTCTGCCACAATGCTTCAGGTCTGGGGCAGCCTCTGTGCGAATTGCAAATGCACTTAAATGCGGAATCAGCTCCTCAGGCTGCTCAGGAGAGAAAAGCACTGCTCCCAGGGTGCCTGGGCTCCCCAGGGCTGCCTGGGCATGCTCATGGACTGACATGTGAGGGTCCTGCTCTGGTAGTAGGGCTGTGGGTGCCTCCACCTCTGGTGCTCACAGACACACACACATACACATACACACACCAACCCCTTTCTTCCTCCTCACAGTGCTTCAGGAGTTCTTTTTGCTCTGCAGTGCATAAATAACAAGAACTGGGTTTTGATTCTGCATGGCAAAGACGTTGCTTTGAGGGCTGCCTGTGATCCCTCAGAGCCTGCTCACTCTGCCTTTGTTGTGCATAGCTACTAGAGAGGAAAATAATGGCCTGTGAAATTCAAGGTGCAAAGTGGAGACTGTCAAGGAAAATGGTTGAGCCCATACAGACTTTTTGCTTTTGTGCTTAAATTTACATAGAGTGACTTGGGCTTCATTATTTACAGGTTGTGTGTTTCCTAATTCCTCTGACAGGTCCTCAGTGGTGGTGAGGACATGGCAGCCTGGGCATAGCCCAGGAGGTGGCACAAACACAATATCACCACATCCACTGTCCCTCTGTCGCTCCCTCTACTCTCCACACTGAACCATCTGCAACGCACACATTTCACACGTAAAATCAGAACGCTTGTGCTGGTGCCAGTCCTCTGCCCAGGCTGCTGTTACCTGTTGGATGGTGCTGAGGTTTCTGGTTTGTCATCTTCAGAGCATCACCTCCCTGGCCACCCTAGCACCCGGCTGTGCCCTGAACACTGCTGCCCTGGCTCATGGTGCTTCGGCACAGCCAGACAGGACACCCGGCTCCTCCATGGCCTGAGCTACCCGGGAAACAGAGCAGAGGGCAGAGGCTGTTTCTGGGGGCAGCAGGAGTGCCCATGACATGGTGCTGCTGTGCTGGTGGATAGCAAGAGCCTTTTCCCTGGAACAAAAGCCTCCTCCTCCCTTTCCCTGGTCCTGCTGCTCCAGGCAGGGCAATAACAGGCATTCACATGTCCCAGCTCCACTTCATCTCCAGCTTGTTCTTCACTGATTGTCTATGTGCATTCACCAGCAGATGTGGGCAAACAGGGCAATGTTACCATGGGGAGTCTGCCCAAGGGGGGTTGCCACAAGCACCTCAATGAGAAGAGACCCCCAAGAGCCAATACATGAACTTCAGGTCTCAATGGTGCTACCAAAGGACTAGAAACAAACCTTTGGGATGATGACCTGGAGAGCCAGGAGGAACTTAGCAAGCTCACAGGACGAGCATCCTGGAGCAGGAATGTGGGAAGCCCCAACCTGCTGCCTGCAGCCTCTTCAGCATCAGCCCCACAGGTTCTGCTCACACCCACCCTGAACCCCTGTCAGTGTCAGTGCTCCTGACCAAGCCTGGCAGCACTGTGGCCCCATTGGCTCTCATACTCTGCATTTCCCACTCTGGAGAACAGGGAGAGACCTCCTGTGTCTCTTCAGCAATACACAGTTCTCATGAAGCCTCAGTGTTGATGGAGTCAGCAGCAAAGGCAGTGCCATTGTGAGGACCACAGCTCCACTGCTCATCAGGGCTTCTTAGCAATTTTAAGTCTATTACAGAGGAACATCTGCACATCGTTAGAATGCTGCACATTTCCCACAGCCAGGGCAAACCACATTCCCTGGGCAGATGGATCTGAGGTGAAACAACACAGCAAACACAGCAGGACACTGGCGCTCAGGCTAAGCTCAGGGCTGGGGAATGAGATTCATGGATCTGCACATGGCACTTCCACTGAACAACTAGAGGATCTCTGGAAGATGTGACCACTGGTTACCAGCCCTGCAGGTGGACGATTTACTTAATTTAAAGCAACAGCTAAAATGAGATTTATTGGAGAAAATTGTATCTAACATCAAAGTGAGTGAACTACATGCTTAAAGGTCATTTCTTAAAGTAAGTTCAAAGAGAATACGTACTACAGAACTTGTGAATGGCATTTTTAAAAGAGCAGCTTTTGTTCCCTTTCAGATTTGTGAACAAATTCAGTGCTTCTAAACAGGGGCATAATAAAGCCAGACTTAAACATCTGCAGCGCAGGCAGGCAGCAGGCAAGGCTCCCAGCAGCTCTGCTGATGCCCCTGCATGCCCACAGGCAGCCATCAGCCTGTGTCCTCTCCTGCTGCCCCTTGTCCCTGCCTGCTCCCATCCCTGCCAGGGGCACGATGACAGCCCTGGTGGGCCAGTCCCTCATGCTCCATCACCTCTGGCAGGAGAAGGTGGGACCAGGGAGGGATGGGGCCTAGGAGGTCAGGGGCTCTTCAGCACCAGGCTCACCCCACAGAGATGGGGGTCACCCAGGATGGGGCACCACTGCCATCCCTGGGCAGGCACCACGGGTGGCTCCTCGGCTGCTCCTGGTGCCTGCCAGTGCTGCCTCCATCTCACTGCCACTGAGCATGGGGGCTGTAAGACTGTGAAATAAACCCACATTGTTCTGTTTCCTCCTCCTTCCCTTGTAAAATTGCTTAAAAATCGAGTTTCTCTTCCCTTCCCTCTCCAAAATGTGTATTTTATTCCAATGAACTGTAACTTTCCTAGAGGGAAAACCTGCAGGAGCACCCCACACTTTTACCTCCCTTCCAGAGCAGAGCAGCTCCTGACACACAGCACAAGGGAACCTGCTGCCTCTGGTGCCACCTTCAGCACACATGGCTTTCCCCATCTTTACCCAGAGCCCGGCATGATGGAGCTGGGATCAGCTGGGCACAGTGTTGGAGATCCAGCGTGCTCAGAGCAGCTTCTGCAGGGTAAGAGGGAGCAGACAGCCCCAGCCCAGTGCATGGGCAGGGACACAGGGAGCTCCATGGGCACTGCTTGGGTTTGTATCCAACACAAAGTCTTTCCCTTGTTTCTCCTTGATGGAGTCAAAATCCTGATGTATTTTTTTTCACTCTATGCCCATCAGTGCATTCTGCTCCTGCTGGGAGGGAGGGGTTTGGTTTAAGACACTTTACAAGCAAAGGCAAAAAGGACAGGAAAATTGTTGGTTGTAGTGGCACTTGTCCAGGAGCCCAGAAAACACCAGGAAAACAATGCACAGATACATTTGTGCCGATGACAGCCTGGTATCTTGTCCTCTCACAAGCATTTTCCATGCCTGTATGAAAACATACATTCTACTGTCTCTGAGGGCACCATTTCTGTGCTGCAGCAAAACCTACACAGCTGTGAAGGGTACCACAAGAGCTTAGGAACATTTCACAGCTCGGGGTGGTGTATGTTTCCTGTCCTTGCCCTGTTGTCTTTGCAGGTTGTACAGGCTTGATTTTCCACCTCACTCAGTTGCTGCTCATCAGCTGCATGGGCAAACATCCTCATACGTAGCCTGTGCTATGACAGGGGATGGAGGAGCTGAGTTACTGCTGCAGCATCCCCAGCTGGAACCCCACAGCACCCACAGCCTGCGAGGGACAACAAGGAGCTGCCTATGGCACACGTGCACTCAGCACAGCCCCAGCCCGTGCTGCCTGTGACGTGGTTCACATGTCCTGCAGAGTGCATCTGCAGCAGCAGAGACATGGTGGGAAAGGCAATGGCCGTGCAAGGCAAGCGATGCAGGAGAGAACAGCCTCTGCCTCGGTGGGCATGAGAGAAGCAAACCCCCATCAAGCAGGGAAGCGGCAGTGAGCAGGGAGGCAGAGTGTGGGCTGCAGCTGCCAGCCAGGACTGCGGCTGCTTGGAGGCCTTGGCATGCTGCAAAGAGCTGATCCCCGCAGCCTTCAAAGGCAAATCACAGATCCTAGCTCCAGCCAAGCACCAGCACAAACAGGACTGACAGCCCAGCTCACTGGAATACATGTCACTGCAGTCAGCATCCCACCGGAGTCCCTGGGACACACAAGCACACCCAGAAAAAGACTTAAATCACAGAACCACAAAGCAGTTAAAAGTCATGTTCATAACAGTCATTAGTGCTGATTCTCACATTCTTTACATAGGAGCAGCACGTAATAATAATTTCCAATTAAATTACGCTTCTCCAAGGTGCATTAACCACTTTTATCCATCCGATTAATTGGAGCCATCTCTGCTGCATGGAACAGAGTTACATCCCTCCAGAGGAAAGCAGACAGTTAATAAAAACTGTTGCTGTGGTACTAATGCAGGAACACTGCTCTCACACACCAACACTCACATGCACACTCACTGCAAACTGGCTCATCAAAGCCAGACGTGTGGCGTTACCTGTACACATCAAACACACCTTGCAGGCAAGCACATGTCTGCTCTTGCACAGCACAAATTGGAATCGTGGAATCCCAGCCTGGTTTGGGTTGGAAGGGACCTTAAAGCTCCTCCAGCTCCAACCCCTGCCACAGGCAGGGACCCCTTCCACTGGAGCAGCTGCTCCAAGCCCCTGTGTCCAACCTGGCCTTGAGCACTGCCAGGGATGGGGCAGCCACAGCTTCTCTGGGCACCCTGTGCCAGCGCCTCAGCACCCTCACAGGGAACAGATTCTGCCTTACATCCAACCTAAACCTCCCCTGTAGGCTTGTGCATCTTGCAGCACTGTCTCCAGAACACACCCTCCAAGCCCAGCACTGCTATCCGGTTTTTCTGGCTTCCTGGGAATCCTCTCCCACCCTCCATTACCTGTGCACCCGTTCCACTGGGAGAGCAGCACCCAGGGACCTGTCCCCCTCCATCCACCCCCTGGATGTGCTGTCCCTCTGCCTGCTTATCCCCGCTGTGTGCTGTGAGCCTCATCCAGGGCCGCTCCAGCACAATCCAATCCTCCTCTCCCTCCTCCTGGGACACAGCCAGGAGGTTCTGCTGAAGGCAACAGCCTCAGTGAAGGGAGATGCACGGGGCCCAGGTTGGGCAGGCAGAGCTGAGCTGATGCCATGACCTGGGTGAGATGTTATTTACTGGAGAGGGATGAAGGTTTCCATGCAAATTCTTCAAACACTCAGTTCTTCACATTCTTCTTGGCAAGAGATGAAGGGAGATTCCTCTCATGCAGAACAGCAGACATTGGTGCACAACAGCAGAAATAGAGGGCAGGGTGTATTTAAAATACAGAGCGTGGGACATCTGGACATGTGCAGACAGCACACAGACCTTATGGCAGCTGCACAGAGGATGGAACCCCAAGGTGCAGTTCCAACAAGAGATAAGGAGAGGTCTTCAAAAGGACTGTCTGCTGACCCTGCCCCTCTGAGGCTGGAACACATCCCCTTTGGTGCCATTAAAGGCTTTTTTCCTGTGTCCAAGCCTCCAGGGAAGACCCTCCTAACTGTGAGGTACAGCTGGCAAGGCTGTGGATCAGCACAGGACTGTCTTGCTGTTTGGGGAAGGAGGCAGCTCCAGGTCTATTCAGCTCACACCACAAGAATTACGTCTGTTACACTGGTTTTGTGCAAAGCAAAAGGATATTTCTCCTAACCCGCATTTAATTTCTGCACATAAATCCCTCTAAACCTAAACTTCCCATTTATTTTATGCGCTTAGATATTTCCTCATGAGTTGCAGGTGAAATCCAGGTCCTGGCACACTCATAAAAGCAAATACAGAAGGAATGTGTCCTGGCAATATATGCATCATCCCTGGGGATAAATCTTTCCTTGCTGGGAAGGAAGCCCTCCCAGCTCACACACACCCCAGCTATTCATTTCTCTCAAAATAAGTACATTTCAGGACAAAAATAGACATGTAAATACAGAATGTGTTCCTCTGGCTCTGTTCTGGAGGCAAGGTGACAACTGGCAGTTAGCCGGAAACTTACACACAGCTTACAAGCAGCTTATTAAGAACACATCAACCATCCCACACTGGGGAACAGTCAGGACCCTGGGAACAGGCACAGATCCTGGTTGTGTCACACTCAGCAGATACCTGTGCTGCTGCACTCTGGTCTAGGAAAGCATGGCAAAAACCAGCAAAATGCAGGCAGGGCCACGGGAGCATGGGACAGGTAGGGCAGAGCATGGGGACCAGCACAGCCCCGCAGTGGGATCCAGCACCGCGCCCTCTGCAGCCCTATCCCAGAGCATCCTCACCTCTGCCATGGGCGGCTGCTGTGGACCCCACTGGTGTGGGGCAGGCGGGAGCAGGGGCAGGACTCCCCCATCTGCTACCTCCACATCCACATTTCTCACAGGAAACACCACCAGGAGCTTCGTGGGACTGTGAATATGAATTGCTTTGACCTCACTTAGTCTGATATGACGGAGTACTAAATCTCTATTTTTCAAGCATTAAGCCTGTGTAATAGAAGGATGCTGTGAGCAATTTGCAATAAGATGAAGGGATATTACTGTCCTGGGAGACAGACAATCCAACCACATCCACAAATTGATAACAGAGATAGTGGCTTAGGTTCATGCTAGCTATTAATTAAGGGCATGTTTTATGTGGAAGACAATACCGGCTTACAGCGGCAGGTACTTGTTGGGCTCCCCTTCCTGCGGTGAGCTGGAGCGCAGCCAGGCGGGTTAGCTCGCCCTGGTTCATGCACTTACATCTGGATCCCTGACAGCAGAATTAACTCCTCAAGCCTGCAGCAGAGCAGCTCCAGCACCGGTGCCCTGTGCCCCGGAGCAGCCGGTGCCTGCCGGGAGCCCTGCCGCAGGGAGCAGAGCACAGGGCCTCTTCCCAGGGACAGCCGAAGCCTTGGCCAGAGCACAGAGCTACCGTGCTGAGAGCTCGTGCATCTCTGGCTGCTAATGAGCAGCTAAGCATGTCCTGAGCTCTTCCTTTGCCCTCGGAACTTGCTGCCTCATTATCTGGCTGATCTCCAGCTCTCAGGCAAAGAAACCCAAACCTGGGTTGCATTCCTTCTTGCTTTGCCTTCTCTTGTCTCAGCTGCTGGCAGCATCCCAGTCAGCCAGGGATGCAATCCCTCTCCCACTCAATGCCCTCAGCAGGCTTTCACTTCCCATCCCCTGCAGTGAGACTCTCAGCATCTCACATCCATTAATTGACTTGGGCTGGTTACAGGGACACTAACTTGTGTCCTCATTACCAACAGAATACCAGCCTTTCATAACCTGTTGCTGTTCACCCTAGAATTCAGCAGCCAGCCTGCAACATGCCTGAAAACTGACCCTGCACTGGTGTGAAAGACCCTGCTTCACACATGAGAACCTCCCACAGCTTGCACCCTGGCCTGTGAGCAAGGTCAGCTTGTGCACGGGGAGCTGCAGCTGCCCACAGCAGTCACAAGGTGAAGCATCACAGAGAGCAAGAACCACAAGCCAGGGAGAGCACAACAGCTCCGGAAGCCAGGACACCAACCAGTGCCCCCGAGTCTGGTGAGCTGAGGGAGCCATGCACCGGCAATACCATGATGCTCTTCTGGAGAGCATCTTCCCTGCTCTGTGTTGCCCAAAAGGTTGTGTAGAGCCAAATAACGCAGGTCAGCAGCGGAAGTACATATACAAAACTGGAGGAAATGGCAAAAAAGCCCTGTGTGATAAATAAATTGAAGCATCCTTTCTTAAGGACAGGCACCTATGGAGAAGTCTGTGAGCTAGACAGGATGGGAGTCTCACCTGCCCGAACACGTACATCCCTCATGGAGCAGAGGCAAGGACTGGAAGGCAGAGACCTGGGCACAGGCTGCTGAAGAACAGTGAGAAATGGAAAAGTTTACAGAACAAAGGGAAAGGACAAGCTGGAAGTCAGGCTCCTGGGAGTGCAGGAGTCCTGCTCCTTTGGTAGTGCACATCTGCAGCCTGCAGACCACATCTGGCCACAGCCTCACCCCCGGCTGCAGTGTCTCCACTGAAAGCCTGGCACAAACATCCTCCTGAAGCCAAAACCGGTCCCAGGCTGAAAGCGCTCATTAGCCCAGCAAGTCTGGAAACCTCTTGTGCTTCTGCACGCTCCACGTCCAAACCCACATCCTAGCCCACTCTCTGAAGCCAGGATGTGTACTGCACCTAGGCATATTGTGGATTACGTTTCAGGCTGCCTGCTGCAGCTCAGCTGTATGTCTGATCTTGGGTGAGGAATTTCTCTTTATACCAAACTGTCGATTCAAGTCATAAAAATAGGCTTTTTTTCCTTCTGTAAGTGCAACACTTTTCATATTTTTACTTCCAGCTGTCTAGATAGTATTTCACTTTTTTCATTTCTAGTGCTCTCTCTCAGTTATTTAATGTGAATTTCTAGGGCATGGTGCCCTTAGCAGACATCAGAGCAATATAACACAAGAAATCAGATATATACTGTTCCAGGAGAAGGCAGGAACAAAAAGACAAACTAGGCTCTTAATACATATGGTGCTTTTGATTCATGGAATATGGAAAATTGTATTTGATTATATCTGTAATGGATCCTTGTAACTTTAGATTAGGGTTATGCTGATGGCCTAACTAATGGACAGTTTATTGCAGGAATAGATTTCATCCTATCATATTTTTTTTCCTAGTATCAATTACTTTGAATGTTTAAATGTCTCATTTCTCTGGATGCTTATTGCTCAATTTACCTTACTAAAAAACTCTACACACACACACAATGGCCCTGGTGTTCCTCTGCCAAGCTGCAAGGAACTGCAGTGTGTGCCTGAGGTCCCAAAGCTCCTGCCAGCTCCTGCTGGATAGGTCGAAGAGCTACATTGGTGATGTACAGATGTTGAAGGCACGGCAGCACGTACGCCATGAGGTAACAAAGTTCTCTTAGCAGACATGTGGATGCTACTGGGGAAAAAAGAAAATGATTAAAAGGCTTATGAAATTAATCTGTCCAAAAAGGAAAAGGAGCATGTGGGATTGCTGCCTGTGAGATTAACAGATCTGATGATAAAAGAGACTGGGAGCGAAGACAGTTTGGTGGAGAGCATCTAATTTTCACTCAACTTGTATTAGTAAAGCCCAGAAGAACAGAATCATTAAATTATTACTCTCTGAAACAGTGCAGAAGGACCTTGAAGGAAACGCCTGTGTGCCAGTAATGAGTTTAGGAGGCTGTGGAGGCACTGCAGATGCTACCTATTGATCTGAGGGCCAGGGGGCAAAGAGGCTGCTGGACTTCTACTTATTTGTACTTGGCTGAGCTGTAACCATGCCTGGAATTGTCTCTAGGGAAAACAAATGAATGAACACCCAAAAAACAACCACACAAAAGAAACCCCAAAACAAGCCCAGAACACATCTTGCAGAGAAAAAAGCCACCTTTGTCCCACTTACATTCTAGCCAAGCTGCTACACACCAGGGGTTTGAGAGTGGTCTTTGCTGGTCCCAGTATAAAAGAATGCTCTGCCTCCCTCTGGAACTGGTACCTGCCACCCAAGGGGTGTCAGGACATTGGTCTCCTGAAGAGCACTGTCCCCAGTGAGGAACAGGAGCTGTTCTGAGGGCTGTCAGCTGAGACATGAGGGAGCACTGGGTGCTCGTGTCAGAGGGTGCCCGACACTGAGGTTATTCATTCCCTTTTTGACTTTCAGCTGAATCCTTCAGTTTGCCGAGCAGCAGAGGAGGGGATGCAGGGGCTCCTCCATCCTGAGGCACTTTACTGTCACAGCCCTTATCTCTGGGAGAAGAGCTTGACTGTCAGGATGCACAACAGCTCTGTTGAGGACAAGGCTGGCCACTGGCCACAGCAAGAGGCATTTTCCATGGTGAGACAGGATTATTGCATCCTGCTCCTGCCTTTCCCTACAGCCTTTTACCTTGTGCTTTGTTGCAGGCCTCTCTCTGCATTACAGCCCCTGCACGTGCTCCTGTGAAGCAGTTTCCTCAAGGACACACAGAAGATAGGGAATGCCTGGCACTGGGAGCTCCCAGGAATGCTGCACTGCTCGGCCTCTGCTGGGGCACATCACCCATACATGGGCTGCGTGTTACTGCTCCAGGATGAGAGCTGGAGACACCTCGGGTTTGTTTCATTAAAATGCAAATTAATTTAATAAAAACTGGAACTGTAAATTAATGAAGCACTTTAGAATTCCACACAACACAAGGTTTACGCTCCCTCTGTACGACTTCCTCAGTTAATGTCAGCACTAACTCTCCTGAGTGGCACCAGTCTGGCAGCTCCACTGATCTAAATCATTCACTCTGACATGATGGGACCAGAGCTTTGGGAACGGGCTCGTTCCCGTTGTGCTGCTCCCTGTTTCCCGGGGCAGCTGGGAGGGTTGTCTCTCCTGCAGGATGCTGCAGCCCCTCACAGCTGATGCGCTCAGCAGCAGGGATGCTTCCTCTCACTTTAAAACAGTGATGGAATCTGGTAATATACTGCAACCCAGCAGTCCACAAGGGCTCCAGGGCTGCTGCCCTGCACAGTGCTCCAGTGATGAGCTGCCCTCCCACCATGTGCATCACAGCTGCCCCAGGCACCATGCTCCCACCCAGGCTTCTATTCGAGACACAGGTTCTACTTTTCCCCTTTCTTTTTGCTGCAATACAAAGTGCCAGATTTAGGTGTTGACTCCAAAGCCATGTTCTGCACACAAGCTGTGGGGCTGTCTCTAAGGAAGGGCTGGCAGAGGGTCACGTATTGCTCAGGTCTACCCACCTTCAGGGCAAATCTGGCTCAAAAAACCCAAAAATCACCTTGAATACACAAGTGCAAGGTTTGTTCTCTGCACCTTCCCTTTATACTTACACTTCTATGGAAACACTGTAGAAAATTCATCCTTAGAATAAAGTAGAAGCAGAGAAGCACCATGAGAAAATGTTGGGTGAAATAAGAAAGGTATTTCCAGCAGGATCAACCCCTCCTGTCTTGCAGGTCCACATCTGAGCTCACCACCTCCTGCTTTTTATAGCAAATGGAGAGAAAAGGCAATTCTGAGAATAATTCAATTCATCCTAAAGCAGGCATCTAAAGTGGCTCAGGTAACCCACACAGAGCCTTGCCCTGCCCTCTCTGCTGGCTATGAAGAGATCCTGGGCAGACGCCTCGCACTGGCATGTCAGGCAACACAAATCCCCCCCACACCTCTCCCGATGGGACCTGGCCACCCGTGTGCATCCATCCACCTCTGCGCTCCCAGCATCAGCCTCATGTCACACATGGAGCCTCACAGCTACACCTGGAGCCTGAAGAGCCCCCAGCTGTACATGGAGCTCCACAGCTGTACACAGAGCCCCATGCCTGTACACACAGCCTCGTGCCACCCTCAGGCTGCGTGTGGAGCCCCACCAGACCCATAGCCCTCCTGGCCACTGAGGGGCCTGCTGGGCTCCTTCTCCTCTGTCCACGCAGCAGGGACCCCCTGGGCTCTGTGTTAGTGTTAATCACCCACCACACTCCTTTACTGCCATGTATACACCAGTGCCAGGAACATTATCCCTTAAATAAAGCTCACCCACCCTATTATTGTAATGTCAACTCTGAACCTCTCAGATAAGCCCGGCAGACAATTTATAATTACACAGAAGTAGCTCTTGTGCACTGCGCCGAGGGGCCATCAGGAGAGGATTTAGGTCTTTCACAGAGCCAGCGTTTGACAGCCCTTTTTGCTGTTATTTCATCTTGACAGCTCCTTGCCACCCAGCTCCTCCTGTGACTCCACACTCCAGCTCTGTTGTGTGATCTCAGGTGAAGAGAGCACGTAATGGGCAATAATTGTGGGTGACTCCTGTTTACTTGTTAACTTTGCTTGGCAGAGCAGTCGTGATGGATGCAAGGACTGGAATATTCCCTTTATCCCCCGTAGCACTGAAAGCGAACTGGTGCTTAATTCAAAGGCTGAAATCTATAAAAAAGACAACGAAACCCATCATTAAATTTCTCTTAGTGGCTATGTGCATAATTCATCCAAACACCATCAAATATGAATGGCCTCATGTCAGGATGAGCAGTATGGGCACTGCAAAGCCAGCCTGCTCCGGGACACAGAGCACATGGCAGCTTCCCACTGCACTGAGACCCGGCACCAAGCGGCTTCCAAAGCTTCACAGTCAGGATGGGACACTGGGACTGAGTGGTTGGCAGGAATGGCCACAGGATGGGGGGGGCACTGGCTGGGGCCTTGTCCTGTGCCCACAGGGCCCAGATGCAGCCAGAGCCTGGGCTGAGCCCTGCATCCCTGGTGCATCCCTGATGTGTCCCTGGTTCATCCCGGTACCTCTGCCCTGCAGCAAAGCCATTCACTTGCACTAATCCAGTACTTACTGCTTCCCCCCTTACACTGGAAAAGCACTTGTACAGATTATGAGATCTGAATCCTTTCCTGCTCCCTGCTCAGACATTAGGAGCTCAATGACCTTGGTTTCCCAGGCAGCAGCCACGTACCCATAGGCAGCCCAGGTTCCACCAGGCGGGTGCTCATCCATGGTCCTGTGGCAAAGGCCCCACCAAGTTTTCCAGGAAGTTTTTTTCCAGTTATTTGAGAAGCACCAAGTTATTTAATAAATCACAGAAGTTGTTTTGTAAAAGTGTCCTTTGAACCATTAGATATTATTGTGAATGCCAATTTTTCTTCCCACCTTATGGCAGGATAAAGATACCCCACTCAATTTTCATCAAAAGCACATGAAAGCAATCAAGGCTCCTGTAGTTTCTATGGAAATAAGGGATGCAAATTGGGATTGTGTGGTGCCTTTTTTCTTGAATTTATCCATAAAAATGCAAATACTCTTCAACAGATACTGAAATATTTGCCTTGTTCTAGCAGAGGCAAAACATATAGATGAGGCTCTTTTGTCCACTGGCTCCACCAGCAATGAGATTTGACAGCTCATGGAGCACGAGCCCATCGAAGCTGAACAAGCCCTGTTGGAGCACAGAACGGTGGCAAAGCTGGCTCCCAGAGGAACGTGCCCTGCCCAGGGGGCTGCAGCTTGCTCCTGGCCGGTCCCACAGCCACCAGTGCTAGCAAACAGGCTCACCACAACGTGACCTACCTCACAGGTACAGTGTAGATCTCTGCCCACAGCACGAGGCTGTGCCAGGCACTCTGGTGCTGAGTCAGTAGAGCAACATCACATCTTCGGTGTGGAAAACAGCTGAGGGAAAGGAGCAGCACAAACAAATCACATTGTGAAGCATCTGCTTTACCTTCCCATCAGAGAACAGCACACAACGGAGGGCATCCTGCTCCTCTACTAGAGCTCATCTTGTCCTGCAGCAGGGACTGATCACAACCCTGCAGCAGGAGGTTTAACTAATTCCCTTTCAGACTCAGGGATACAGAATAGTTAATGCTAGTGAAGGTCTTTGGGTTATTCCACTAAGCACTCTCCTGTTCTCTCCTCTTTTCCTGGGAGCTGCATTGTGTGCTTCACACAGCACTTACCAATAAATAATCAAAGAGCATCAGGAACTGCTGATCCACAGCCCAGCCAGTGCCAGGAGCTGCAGCCCCAGCAGGAAGCTGGAGCTCATCCCTGGTGCATACACTGTGCTTGTGGACCTGGGGAAATCTAAAAGGTCAAGGAATGGTATTTTGGATCACTGTTGTTTGCCAGAATGAATGACAAACCCGGGCAGCTCAACCAGTGAAACTCCAAGTGTGAACTAGAGCATGCTGCAGCTGCAATTATAAAGTTGCAATTAATTGTGCTGTCACTATGTGCACCTGAGAACAACAGCTAGATCAAAGAACTGAGCAGAGATCAAAATGATTAGTAGATCACTTTACTTAGAGTTGAAAGTGCCAATTAGATACAGCAAGGAAGTAGTCTGGCTTAGGTGCTTCTAGTGACAGCTCTGGAAAAGTCACTCAATAGACTGCAGACAAGCACTCCGGAAAGCCCAGTTGCTAACAGTGCGGGCAGGGAGAGGAGCCATGATGTGCCATCCACAGGCTTTTCCTTTCCAAGGATTGACCCCTTGGGCTGTGCTGAAAGGACCCGGGTGAGTCCCACCTGCCTGCATGGTTCTGCAGCCCCGAAGTTCACCCCAGGCAGGTCCCAGAGCCCCAAGAGCCCCTGCAGCAGGAGCCCCAGTGCTGGGGGCCAGGGTGTCCTCCCCTGCCCATGGCTGGTGCCAGAGGCAGCAGCAGCACATTGCTGAGCACAGGGGCTGGAGGTGCCCCCTGAGCTAATGGGGCTCATGTCCTGCATGTGGAGATGTGTGAGCAAAGGAAGAGAGCCCAGAGCAGGAGGCAGCATCTCCCGAGATGTGGGCTCCAGCCGGCAGCAGCAGTGTGAGACCATTCCCACAAGGACCCAGGGAAGGCACTGCAGCACGGTGGGCAGACACTGGCTGCATACGTGGACTTGGTGTCCTTCCTTCCATGTACCTCAGCAGTGAGCTCTGACTCCACTGTCTCGTGCTTGTCACATTGTTTAATTTCTGTTTTTAATTGACTCAGACATTATTTAATTTCTCTGTTTAATTGTCTCAGACAGAGGCTGCAGGCAATGTCATTCTCACATCATCTCCCAGGAACCTTGCAGCCATGAGGGTGACATTACTGGTCGTATGCAGTGAAGTTCTGCTGCATCCCTACAGACCCACCCCCAGTGGGGACCACAAAAGCAGGATCTGAGAGAGTAGATGCCAGTCCTAGGTGTTTGCAGGACTAAGGCTAGCAGCAGGACGCTACCCCAGGGTGAATGGGAACAGCGCTGGTTTAACATACATGCCGACATGTGAAGTAGGAGCTAGAATGAGAATTCAGCACAGCACACAGATTTACATCACTGAAACATCCCAGACAGACACCACTACTTACATCATTTGCATCCAGAAGTCCATCTCCCAAGGTGATGTGAAAGCAGGTAAAGCCAGTGAGCAACAAAGTCTTGCCACATACATGCAGTGTTACAGCAGCCACTGCAAGGTCTGTGTAAGCCACATGATTTTCTTTACTGATACAGGTTCAACCTGAAAAGAAATTGAACAAATGTTCCTTTGCATTTTAAACAGTCTTGCATCCAGCATGCCCTATACCAGTCACATGAGTTACCTGAACAGATAGCTGTTGTCATCTCCCAGGGTTCAACAGGTACCACACAAGAGGTATTTCATCAAGCCTGGTTTGACAGACACAGATGCCTCAGACAGCTATTTTCCCCACTGGTTTCTTTGGTGGGTACTGGATGGGACTGTAACAGCTACAGGTGAAAAATGCAAGTTCAGATTCTCCCTGCAAAGCTGTGACTGTTTGGAACCTGTAGCACTGCTCACTGAAAAGACTGTTAATGGCTCTGACCTTGGTGGGGTCTGTTCATCTCCTTTAGTCAAAAGTGTATGTGGGAGAATCCTGGAGAAGAGCTGAAGGTGATACCTGAGTTCTGCTGCTGCTGAGGGAGTTACAGCCTGCTCTTCATTTCTTGGATTACAGCTCTACAGTTTACACTATCAGCATCTGCTGCTGCAGGTGTAGTTTATAATCAGGAAGGGCAAATAATTACTGGTCAGGAGGCAATATCAATATTTGTAACTGCAGATGACTTATAAATAAATCATTTGAAATGACAAAATTAACCAGACAATTCACCTGGCAAACAAGAATTTGACCAGCTCTGCTGGAAGCACAGCGGCCAGCCAAGGCACCCCATGCAGAACCCCTGGGGTCTGTGGGAAGAAGCACCTCTGTGCCCCAGATCCCATGGCAGGACCATAAACAGGGATCAGGTGGGTTGCAGGAAGCTGTGGAGCGGAGGCAGCCCCAGGGGCAGGGGCAGGCACAGCTCTGTCCCACACCCAGCACTTGGGAGCAGGGCAGGCCCACAGGCAGTGAAGGCACTGCTCCTGGCCAGGGTCCCACATCATCTTCCAAGGGCCCCACATACACCAGCACAGCCTGATCTGGGGGTTATTACTTTTCCCAAACCCACAAAACAAGCGTGTGTCAGTCTAACAGCACCGTGTGCATCGTGTCTCATCTGTATTCAGCACAGCGCCAAAATGTGAAGAAGAAAATAGCCCTTGAAAATAAAAGTATGAGAGAGAGGAGGAGACACGAGCCATGAAACAAGCAAACAGCTCCCTGCCTGTATTCCACTTCCCAGCACCTCTGTCACTCCCACACCCTCTGAGCTGCTGTGAGCAGCTCTTAGTGCCTTTGGACTCATCAGTGTTCAGAAACATTAATATAATCTGCTCTGAGGTGTGCACATATTATCCAAACCCAAACGTAAAACAGGCAAGAACGGCACATTTTTTGTGATTTTTTTTCTCTGTGCATTTTAGCTCAGAACAGTCCAATATAAAAACCCCAATTCTTGCCTCCAATAGCTGAAATGTCAGTTTTCTATTATTTTTACAGTCTGGTCTCAAAGGGATATAAAGGGCATCACACTGCACTCAACAGTGCAGAATCACTGAGCTTTTTTGTATCTTGCATGATGGCACAACGAGAAGCATCATCCAAGGGAGCTGAAGTAACACCTTAGCCACGCTTTCCCTATGGCCACAGGCTGGAGCAAGGACACAGCTTAGTAAGGAGGGGATGATGAAGATCCCCCAACACACACAGGTGAGGTTTAACTCTTTGTTTAACCAGAGTGACTGGAAGACTTGTAAGTGCCGAGGATGAGGAAGCATCCATAGCAAAAGGGGTGACCTGCTGTGAGAGCATTCAAGCTTGGCAGTGAGATCCTAGGAATGGGGTCCTCCTTGCTCATACTTCACCTCTCTCCACCAGAAGCATCAACCCCTGAACTCCTCCTGGGCTGTGGGGCTTGTGAGGGACTGAGGATCCCTGACCAAAAAAGCTGTTAATGCCTCATTTGAATATTTTAGGAGGAAGCTCTCTAAGAAACCCCAGAAGTGCAGCTTTCCTGCAGTCTCCAAAGCCCCAGCCACTTCCAGCTGATGCAAATAGAATCTCGTTACTCAGCTTACTCCAGAAGAGTCTGGCACCTCCTCCCAGGACTGGAGGATTATCTGAAGCCAGGAGAGGAAATGGGCAGGTCAAACTTCTTGTCATATCCAGCAATTCCATGGTTTGATTTTTATCACGAAGGAGGTTTAATGTCATAAACAGCAGCATCCCTGCCAACAGCAGCATCCCTATGGTCCCCGCGGCTCCTGTGACCGGGGATGCAGGCGCTGGCAGTGATGCTGACCCTGGTGCTGGTGGGGACCAGCGACACAGCCCCAGGGGAGGGGTCCATCTATCCAGGGTGATGCTCAGGACCATGGGTCTGTCCAGTAGAGCTCAGTAGAGGTGGGTCTGGAGGCGAGGAGCTGCTCGGTGCTGCTCTGCTCCTCTGGCAGGTCCAGGTAGGGGAGAGAATATTCAGGTCTGCTGTGAATATTGTCTACTCTGTCAACCCTGTATTTAAATGACATTTGGCTGCAGTGCTAAAAGTACCATATTGAAAATCAATAAGTGGAAAGTGTTTGAAAGCCAATCTAAATCAAATATTACAATATGGTGAAGTTAATCATCTGAAATTAACCTCATAACTGCTTGGATCACTCTAATCTATAAAGAAAATCAATACAGGCATATCAAACCCTACTCCAAGCTGCTGTCTGTTCCAGCTGACCATGCAAATGGAAAATAATAGCCAGTGGATGCTTATTGCTCCTTATTATACATTAACACTTCACATGGGGGCAGAGATGGTCAGACACCAATTCCCTGTGAAGACTTGGCCATGAGATGCAGGCAAAGGCTCCTGCTCTGAAGAGGCACAACCACAGCACAAGCCCTCTGAGTCTGTCACGCAGTTTATCTCAGAGCACCAGTCAGAGCTGTGAGTGACTAACAGGCACGTTCATGAGGAGAATTGATTGTCCCTGGGTGAAAAACAGCTGCTCAAGCACAGCACCCTGCACCCTCCCAGGCCCCAGTAGTTCCAGCCTACACCAAGGTGCCTGGGGCATCCTGCCAGTGCTAGGACCCAGCTCAGAGCACCAGGCACAGACACAGGCACATGGATCCCTACCAGCACTGTGGGCACAGCACCCAAAGCCAGCCACAGCAGCACCCTGGGCACCAGCACTGTGCCTGCACCACACCATGTGCCTGCACTGCGTGCCCACAGTGCATGCCTGCACCATGCACCATGTGCCTGCACCATGCACCATGCAGGTGTCTTGGGCTGCATCACAACAGCAGTCCCAGACGTAACCACCACAGATGTGGCAGTGATGCCTCTCAGGGAATTCACCACTCCTGCTGCACCACCACTGGCTGCATCCCTGCCTCTCCCAGGATGCTCTGAAGGGAAGGGCATCGCCAACCCACACAGTGGCAACGGGCACAGAGCTATTACCCTCCCTGTCTAACCACATCTCCAAAGTGGCCATCAACACGGCATTTGCTAGGAGGCTCTGGGACATGACAGTGATAAGTGCTTTGATAGCAGATAGAAATCTATAAATAACAATAGCTCCTCTCAAAAACCTCATTTTAAAATAACGAAGACATTTCATAAAGTGACAAGTGTCTCAAATGCTGATAGCAAAAGCTGGGGGAGGCTCTTTTTGAAGTCTTGGGAACAGATGCAGGGAACGAGATCTCAGCAGCATCCTGCACAGCCTCTGGAGCCCAGATTAGTCAGAGCCAAGCAGAGTGATCACAGGCTTCTCCAGATGCTCCTTGCGGGCCCCACATTCAGGAATGAATGAAGGTTCCTGAGCAGATGCCATTGCCAGGGAGCGTGGCCACCTCAGACTGGTGCTGCCCGTGCTCAGAATGGAGAGTGGGACCTGCTCCAAGCTCCCCTCGCTGGCAGACCCCCAGGCATGCAGGTACCCCCGGGTCAAGACAAAGGAAAAAAGTAGCACCCATTTTATAGCTGTCAATGTGGCTGTGTCAGGTCCCTGAGTACCCACCCCGGCCAGTACCTGAGGGTGCAGCACCCGCACAGTCCCACCATCACCAGTAGGAATTCAGTGGCTGTCACCAAGCACACAGACAGACAGACAGCTCACAGCCAGCTCACAGGCAGACAGACCTCTCACAGACTAACAGCTTACAGACAGACCCCTCACAGACTGACAGCTTACAGACAGACAGACCCCTCACAGACTGACAGCTCACAGACAGACAGACCCCTCACAGACAGCCAGCTCACAGGCAGACAGACAGACCCCTCACAGACTGACAGCTCACAGGCAGACAGACCCCTCGCAGACTGACAGCTCACAGACAGACAGACCCCTCACAGCAGCAGCGGGCACATCCGTGCACAGAGATGCGCTCCCGTGCAGCAGGCGGCAGCAGCTCCCCCACTGCTCCCAATTAGCCCTGTGCTCAGCATCTCCCCCTGAAGCTTTTCCCATGATTCATATCAAGATGTAAACGCTGCATCACCCCACAGTGAGAGGTACCACGTACTGAGCACACTGCATCACCCCACAGAGAGAGGTACCACACACTGAGCACACTGCATCACCCCGCAGTGAGAGGTACCATGCACCGAGCCAGGCGGGAGCCATCCCAGAGGGGACCCGGCATCCCGGAACCTGGAAACGCTGTTGGAAGCAGCAGGTTGCCACAGAGTGATTAAGAACAACCCTTTGATACTGGAAACACGTTTTAATGAGTTCCCTGCAATAGCTGTATCTATCCCTTGGGCTCCTGTGAAAGGCCTTAACCAATCCCCCCTGCCCTCACCCACAGGGACACCAAGATGTATAAAAAAGTGCTTCGTTTTTAACACTTTAAGTTGAAAGGGCTCTAAATAACTGGGAGCTCTCCCAGTGCTGAAGCATCTCCTCATCTCTGTACATTACAAGGAGGAGCAGCGTTTTCAGGATCAATACTCGGAATTTACAAACCCCTCTCAGGTAAAGAGCCTCAGCAGCAGAGCCTGGATCTCAAGGGGGGCAGCAAGGAGCTTCCTGCCCAAGCTGCAGGTCTGGCTGTGGCTCCAGCAGAGCCCCTCTGCACAGCACAGGAGTCTGTTATCTTGCATTACAATTTCCTAGAGACTTTGAGCTTCCTGGGAAAGGTTCTACCTAATGTAGTAGAGCACAGAGCAGCCAGGACAGGGGATCTGTGCCTGCCGGAGCCGTGAGCTCCTGCCACGGTGCAGAGAGCAAAGAAATAATCACTAGAGCAAAGGCAGGTATCACTGTGAGGGGCTCTCACAGCAGCAGCTCGGGGCAGGGAGTGCTGCACTAACAAGAATGGGTCCCATGGTGGGGAGAAGGGGTTTACTGTCCCAGTCCTGCCCCTGAGCCTCAGCATCCCCTCCACAGACCCTCAGAAAGGGGAGCTGGGATGAAAGCTCCATGAGCTCATCCACCAGCAGCACCAGTGTCTCCCACCATCCCATGGAGAACAGTTCAGCTTGGCAGCACTCCCCAGCACACCAAGAGGCGATGCTGTGATGGGCTGGGCATGTGGCAATTCCACAGCTGTGAAACAGACGGCAGGCTCCTGCCCAATGTCACTACAACCATTTACAGCCTATCGGAGGGGACAGTTGTCCCATTAAGAAACCAAAAGACATTCTGCCTTTCTCCAGCCTCGGGGCTTGGAAGCAAGAAGCATTTACTGCCTAATTAAATTTTAATATAGTGGCAGAGCACAGCTCCTCTCGTGGATCTGCACCGGCCCCTGTGCCAGATTGTGCAGAGAAAGAGCAGGCTGGAGCTGCCCGCAGCATCGCATCCTGCTCCCGCTGCCATGGCCACATCCTGCTCCCAGCATCCCAGAGCTGCCCTGTGCTTCCACGCATGGATATGCCACCCAGGGAGCTTGGGTATCCCAACACTGCCGTCAGGAAGGAAGGATGGAAGCACCTTGATGCTGGAGATGACAACAGTGGCTGGTGGCACAGGGAGGGACGATGCTTTCCTGGGGGATCTGAAGCACAGAGAAATGGAGCCAGGGACCTGGCTGGTGTTTAGCAGGGCACTGATGTACCATGTGCACACACATGCAGTTGGTTTGCATTTGAGTCTATTACCTATTCTCTGTTGCTTGCTAATAGGCTATATCTGGGCCAAGTGTCTTTCTCATGCCAGTAATGGTTCTCTTCTTCACTTGTGAGGACTCCTCTGCTTGTTTGTAACAGGCAGACAGCTGTCACAAGGGCTGACCCTGCTCCAAGGAGAGGTTAACCCCTTGCACCAGCTTGCAGCACCCTGCACACACCAGGCATTTGCTCTCCTCATGTCCCCTTTCTGTCCCCAGCAGCATCGGTTGTGCAGGATGTGGCCTCGCTCTACCATAACCCACAGAGCTGAGTGGTCCCTGCCCTGCTCCTGCCTTTGGCGATCCTCTACACAACCTGTTCCTGCCTCTGCCGGTGTCCGCTCTGCTGCTCCGCACACAGGATGAGCCCAAGGGACAAGCTCACTGCTCCTGGGTACCCCTTGTTTCTGCCACCACCCAGCCCTTGTCTGAATGCCCTCAACTCCTTGTGCCATGATGGGGAGCAGGAGCCATCCCACTGCACACACACGGCACAGCGAGCGGCTGGGACCACTCACACAGTGCCCAGGGGTCCCAGCCCTTATTTCCTTGGACAATAACTGCCTAAGAGGCACCCTGGTGGGAGCAGTCACTGACAGAGGGCCAGGGACCGAGCGGCTGCTAAACCCACTATGATTCTTAAATGGGTGACTCAGATGTTTTCATTGTGCCACAGCTCTCCTACCGTGAAGCTGCCTGCAAGAAATGTTCACACAAGCCCTGCCGAGCACTGTGCTGAAATAAGGTGCTGTCAAAACAGCCTATATTTGTGCAGCTGCCACAAGGAGTTGTTATTATTGTATTTTTCTTTAATAGAGAGACAAGCGTGCTCCGGTGCACACACTGGTAGCAATCGTCTGTGGCAGTGCTGGGAAGCAGGAGGGAGCTCCGAGACAACAGGCACTAGACAAGCAAAGGGCCAAGTTCCAGGTCTAACAAAGCCAGGCAGAGCATTCCTACTGGCCAGGTCACAGGTCCAAATGCCTTTGGAAAGGCCTGGCCCCATGCACAGTGCACTGCTGAGCTACAGCCACCCCATCCTCTGCTCCCGAACATGGGACACCATTCCCACACACACACAGGAGCCTCTCTCCCTTCCTCTCCTGGCCACAGCAGCCTCTGGCCCAGGAGCCTGGGCTGGATGCCTGGAAACCTGCTCCACACAAAGGGATCAGACCCCCCTCCAGGAGAGCTGCGGCTGGGATCGGTGGCAGCTCACACAGGGGCTGCAGCAGCCACCACACACCACACACACACTTGCACACATGTACACATGTGCACATGCACTCTCCAGAGCTGCCTGCACACAAACTGCCGAGCACTTGAGTAACTGCAACACTCGGTTTGAGTCCAGGCAGGGAACAGCCGGTGTTTGATCAATATTTTCCACAACAGCCACTTCCATGTGATAAATGCACTTATGGGGAAGAGGAACAAATTAACCTTCTGGTGCAGATGGCAGCTACTGCCGGGGAGAAAAGATGTCTCAATCCAGCAGGGAAACAAGGGAAGGGCCACAGCCAGGATCCTGCAATGCTGACCAGACAAGGCAGCATCTGGGAAGCATTAATGAAAATCAGGCCCTGTCTTGCCCCCCCCACACATGGGGAAGCTGAAACCACACTGCAAGCATCATCTACGTCTTGGAGCAGTGGGGAGCAAGAGAGGAGCTGGAGCGCCTGAACCTGTGGATAATATATATGTACTTGGGGCAGCTGATAGATGAAGACAACAGAGGAATTGTGCTGCAGCCCCATGCACATGGGAAGATAAAAGGCATCTTGAAAAGAACTTCCCAACATCAATCCTTCCACTGGTGACGAATCACTGGGAGTTAGGGTAATTCAGCAGCTGGCTGGATCACAGATTACACCAGAGATTTCTCACCCACAAGGTAACCGGATGCAAATGACAGTGTGTGGAGAGGTGCCGAGAGCACAAAAGTGAAGGATGCCATGCACAGGAGCATGGAAACACAAGTGAGGACCCAGAAGACTAGAAGATGGAAAGGCAACTGCCTCTGCGAGGAGAGGAATGGCAGACAGACCTGGCACATAGCTAGTCCCTTCTTTGGGCTGGCTGTCCATAACATGTACCTCAGGACTACAGGGGGCAAGGCATGCTTCCCAAGCACAGGAAAACAAAGAAAGAAGTAACAGACACCACGGAAGATGAAGACATCCGTTTCTCCCTGACTGTATCTCTGGCCACTCAGGTTGTTCTTACTCTTCTCCCAGCTGCAAACATGGGGTGAAAATAGGCTCTTATTTCACCACTCTGTAATCCATAATGAACTTGAATTTGTCTGTACCTGAAGCTAACCTTGTGCTGCATCAGAGCACAGCAAAACTCAGTACAGACCCTGGTTCATAAGCTGCCCAAGAGCTTCATTTTCCTTCTGCACCCCATCCTGCTTCTCTGTCACTGCCAGGTTGCATAGCTTCCTGTTCCCATCACTCTCACTGTGCAGACAACATGCTCAGGGGTCAGGTCCTGTGCAGCAATTC
Source organism: Melopsittacus undulatus (assembly GCF_012275295.1). Lineage (NCBI taxonomy): Eukaryota > Metazoa > Chordata > Aves > Psittaciformes > Psittaculidae > Melopsittacus > Melopsittacus undulatus. Next base: position 379,746 of record NC_047534.1, on the reverse strand, counting down.
CCTCCTGGAGGCAGCTTTTCTGTAGGATCTAAGCAGCCTTTGGCTCCTGGAATGAGTGACAAATGGAGCTGTATTCTCACATCCCATAAACGCTTCTATGCCATGAGCAAAGAGCAGTCCCAGGTGCTCCGCACAACACCCAGACCCATGTTCATTGTCAAGTGCTGCTGGGAGAGGCCCCAGCCCGGCCTGAGGGGGCTCAGCTGCAGAGCAGGGATGCTCTGTGCCTCCACTGGTGGCCTGGGCAGGAGGTCCTGCCCAGTGCTGCTCTGCCCTCACCTGCAGGGTCTGAAACTGCTCTGGAAAAGGTGACAAACAGTGGAATAATGGTGAACTGTGAGGAAGAGGGATTGAAAATCCTGTTGGGAGAAGATGAAAGCCTATTGCTGCTGTTTGGGTTTCCTGCTGAAACAAACACGCAGGGCATGATCCTGCTGGAAATTCATTAATTGTCTGCATATTCCTCGGAAGTTAATCTGTCAACAGTAACTGCATAACTAGAACAGGCCAAAACACGAGAAGTAGATGAAGCACTGATGTAAGTGTGTATTGATCTGAACATTCCTGTGCCTTTGCCTGTGACACATCAATAAAATGAAATAATATCTTAATAAAATGCCTTGGTAATTATGCCATTCCCCATGGGTCAGTGCCCTCCAGCAGGGTCATTAACACCAAAATTACATTAACCCTCATTAACAAAAACTGAGAGTCTGGAGAGCTCTCGGAGCTCTCACTCCAGCCAGACCACGCTCAGGGCACCCAATCAGCTCTCACACACGCCTGCACCCCCACTTGCATCCAGGCATGGATGAAGATTGTCCTCATTCACAGCATCCAAACACCAAGAGCGTTGGGTCCCTGCTCTGCCTGGAAAAACAAAGGTAGGTGCAAGGTTTGTTCTCTGGTGCTGGGAGGACCCTGTTCAAGCCTTGTGACCATCCCCAGCACAAGCATTCCTGTGGTGCTCCAGCAGCGACAGGCACAAAGCAGGATACAGCCCATCGGTACAGCCCTTCAGCCAAAGGTTGGCTCTGCCATTGCCACAGGCACAATGCTATGGGCAGACCTCTGCCATGAGGCCACCGAGCTGACTTCTCCTCCCCTGGGCCCAGGGAACCCCAAGAGTGCAGAGCAAGCGGTGCTGAGCAGAGTGATGCCTGGTGATCACCTTGGACCAGCATGGCACTGGTCCCTCCCAAGAGAAATTCAGGGTCCCAGTGAGATAAACTGACCAGATGGGATGGAAGCAAACACCTTCCAAGAGATACTGACAACCATTCTCATCCCAAGTCCAAAACACATCACTATGCCAGCTACTGGGAAGAGAATCAACTCTATCCCAGCTACAACCAGGACAACCATTTGAAAATCAAAGCAAACTCAGTCTAACTTTGGGTCTTGTGGGCTGAGCAGTGAAGGCTTCCCCAGGATACTGCATGTCCCTTAGAGACCCAAGCACAGCCCAGGAACACTAGGGAGGCTCCCAAGCAGCATCTCAGAAAGCCACTGTTTTTGTAACTGCTTCCTGCCTGCAGGACATTATCCCACTCCCTAGCTGCACTGCTTCTGAAGGGTGGCTGGACTGTTATCCTCTCTTTTGATTCCCAGTCAAAACCAGCCACAAGGCATTGCACCTGCCTCTTTCTGAGGACTTTGGCCATGCTTCAAATCCTGACCTCCAGGACCTGATTCTTCACAGACCATTCTTGTTTTCAAACAGCCTCCCCTGGTTTCCTCTGCTCTGCCAGCACCAGCACAACCCCCTCCTGCTCCCATGCCCATCACCTGCTCCCTCTGTGATGCCATCCAGGCACTGGGGCTCCTGCCTGGCTGCTCCTGGCCAGCCCTGCAGCATGAACAAGCAGCAGCATGAGCAGCAGCCGAAGGCAGGTGTGAGGCAATGGCACTCACCAAGCCCTGCAGAAACCCTCCCACATCCCCACAGGGCCGGCGGGTGCAACACCTGGGATGCAGCAGGAGCTCTCTCCTGGCACCAGCACTGGCACCCACTGCAGCTCTGACCCACGAGCAGCCGTTGGGAAATGCCACCAAACTGCCCTTCACACAAGCATGTCAGATCCCAACAGCAGCACTGGGGTACTGAAGCCCCTCGTCATTCCCGCTTGGCAGCGATGAACAGCCGCTGATGCGGACACTGACAATATGACCTTTCAGGAACCACTGAGTAATCTGTTTGCTCTGACTGTGCTGGGTCACGCTGTCAGCCTGTCACCAAAACTTGCCACTCACATAACATATTAGTTGTCCAATTTGTCTTTCTGTCATGGCCCTTGATGCTCAGCCCAGTGACTCTGTGCATTTTTAATGCTCTTGTTAGTTAGTAAAGCACCACTTTGGAACCTGAGCAGCTGAGCCATCGTGTCTGGCTCAGCACATCGTCCTCCTCAGCACCCAGTGGGTCCCACCATGCTGTGGCACCTCACTAGTGTCCTGCCTGAGGGACACAAGTGCAGCCGAGCACTGTGGCTGCATGGATGGAGGGAGGCAATGGGGACACAGAGCAGCTCCAGTGTCAGCTTTGGCAGGAGAAGAGGCAAACAGGTCTCAGAGGGTGCATTGTCTGATCAGAGGCTTCTCGTCCTGTCCGGACACTGTAATGAAGGGTGCAGGTTTGTGTCACATTGACACATCTGTGCCCCAGATACCATGTCCAAGACCTCAGTGTAACTTTATCCGGTGCTAAACCCATAACTTCCAGGAGTGGAGAGCAGAACCTTGTCTCACCCCCAGGAGATGATCACAGCTCCAGATCCGAGCTGAATCCAACAGAGCAAAGCCTTTGCGTCTTGGCTCATACCACGCAGTGTGCTTTGAGGGGTGACTGTACCCTGTGCTGTGCTGCTGCGGGTGTTTTCATCTGAAGCCCTTGTAGAACTCTGCAGCCATTCATTAGCAAAGAACTTCCTGGCACCACCAGCTAATGAGAGAAGGGAGCCAGATGAAAAGGCTATTCCTGAAAACCTGTATCAATCCTGAATTCACATCAAGCCCTTTTTTTTTGTGTGCTGATTAGGGCTGGAACCAAGACAATCTGGCCAACTACTGCGCTGCTTTGCATATCCAATAAACAGATATTTGTCTATTCATGTACAATTAAAAACCAGACCTTTAGTCATGTAGTGAGCCTGGAGTCCCTGCTTACTTAACTTTCCATTGAAATCCTTACAACACTGTGCGCTGTACTTTATCAGCCATTTAAACTCCACAGTTAAAACCCCAGGATGACATTTTACACCTGACTTAACCAGCACCAGATTATCAGTTGTTGGCCTGAGAGTGCATTTTTTACAACTTGCTTTCCTCTGAACTCGCATTAAAGGGCCCTGGAAACCTCCCGGGACTGAGCAGGCTCAAGATAGTGGCAACGTAACCTTACAGCTCTTGGCGTGCTGGTACAGACCATTAGCTGCAGATGTCCTTCTGAAGATCAAGAGCACTTCAAAGCCTCCTAAATTCCTTCCTAAGCTCCAGAGGCTTGGAATATTTGCACGGCTTATGCCACCTGACCTTGACTCATAAGGCAGCACTCAGATTCAGACTGAGACTTCTCCTGAAAGCAGTTTAAATGTCTCCCATTCTCTGCCATGAGATAATCAGTAGACCTCATTTGCAAAGCTGCGTTTTCAGTAGTCTTTTGTAGCAAAAGCAAAGCCTTAATGCTTTATGTGTAAAACTGTATGTCTATAAAGCACTGAGTGCCACAGGCAGCAAGAGTTAAGGACTGTAAAGATTGACTGGAATTTCCATTGTGCCCAGGCTCACTGGGCAGCTGTGAGCAGCTCAAATGTGCCCATCCCTCTGCATCTTCACTGTGGTACCTGGCTGGAACACCCAGAGCCAGGGACTGGGAGCATCCCCCTTCTTGTCCCTGGGGGGAAGCAGGAGCTGCCTCAGCAAGAGCTGGGTCAGGAAATGGGAGGGCAGCAACACAGTGGTCAAAGCAACAACCCAGCTGCTCTGCTCGTTTATCTTCAGTGGGGAAAACACATTTCCTTCCCGCACTGAAACACTTCTCCAGACAAACCAGATTCAGCCAACTCTCAGCCTCTGGTTCTCCTAAGGAAAAAGCAGCAGAGTTGAAAAGCCAAAGCTGCTGTTTGTTCTGCCACGAAAGCATGAAAAGGTTCTGTGTGCTGAAGGACTACAGCTGTGGTGGTTGGGTGGTTTGGGGTTTTACAATAAACGGGGAACACTCCCTATCCACCTTAAGAGCAGTGGAGAAGTTTCTGTTCTTCCTGACACTCCTGGGACAAGGCAGCAACTTCCATCAGTATTTACAAATTCAAAGAAACAATGAAAGTAATCCATGATTTCTGAAGGACTATCAGTAGCTAATTTGTGAGTGACAAGTGCTCTGGAATCTGAGGATGGTTCATTTGTCAGCGATTGTTGTCATAATATTAATAGCAAAAATAATTCAAATTTAGACAATTTAAATGCTTTGTGAAAGAAAAAATGATCCCAAAGATGCAGGGGTACCAACAGTCCCCAGCGAGACAGACACTTGTGCCTGTGAATCTGGAAGGACAGGAGTCCCTGGCACACCAAGCTCATTCTGCCTCTTTCTCCTGTGGATCTCCTGAGTTACTGGAGTGACAAAAGGATGTTTCATTTCACTGTTCCTAACCGAAGGAGCGAGCATGGCACAAACCAGAGTCCAAAATCCGGGAAGCTAACATCAGAACAGTGAGAAGGAGCAGACGCTGGAGCAGTGCAGGTGGCACAATGGCATTCTGTATCAAAGGTGGAAAACCAGCACAAACAGCAAAGAGTTTTCATGCCCTGGCAGCTTCCGTCAGTTACAAGTTCATAGAAGGGCATCGATCTAAGATGAGTTTGTTCAGTGTCAGCTGTGATGGTGCTATATGGGAAATTGATTTCTTCTTTAGTACATTCTCCTCCAATGGAAGCTGGCTCTCTCCATGGTGATGGGGTGTGCTGATCAGTTTAACAAGCTGCCAATGGGATTACACAGAATCATCTCATCGGTTTTCAGTAGCTGTGTGAGATGGCACTTGCCAGAAACACAAGTCTGTGCGGACCTAACAGAAAAGGCAATGAGATCTGAGCCCCAAAGCGTTATGCTAAAGAGGAAAGACACACAGAGCCTGAACATCGTCAATATTTCAGCGTGGGAAGGCCCAGCTCCCGCAGAAGGTGGCATCCCTGGAGCAGCTGAGCTTTCTAGGGCAGGGAGGGATCTCAGCAGCATGCAGAATAGGAACTAATGGCAACAACCGAGGAGCAACCACTGCAACAGCAGCTCCCGCAGGCTGGTCAGCCCAACTGCATCACCCACACAGACCTGCCTGTACCTCACCATGCACCCAGCAACAGCACAGGAAGGTCCTTCTTGACAACTAGCTCTGTCAGGACCCTAAACAAGAGCCCAGGCCCTCCTAGTGAGAGGTGAATAGCTCACCTAACTTCATTTAAAAACACAGCAACATTCGTTTTTTCAGCCTTCCAGGGCAAGCACAAAGATAGATGAAAGGAATAAGGAGAGCTGGGAACATCAATAAATTACTGCAGCCTCTTATTGGCTGCAGTATTCAATAGTTTCAAATGTTTTCTGGTGCCTTAGGCAAGCAGAAGATTTGCAGAAATGCTGAGCCTGTCGCCAGTGATGTATCATTGTCACTCAGCAGCAGGTAGGTTGCATTTCCTCTTCCTTCCCCTGCAGTGTGTGTAACTCTGAATGGCAGCAGCAGTGAATTAGAGAGATGATATCTCTAGGCTAGCATGGGCTGTCTGGTGACTGAGTGTCAGGACAGTCCCATTTCTGCTATTCAGACAGATGGGTGAAAGCAGCAAAGACCTGGTGCAAATAAAGGGACATGCTTCAATTAAAGAGTCACCAGTTATTCTAAGAGAATCAGACCTCTTCAGATGTGATGTGATCTGACAGAGGACAAGAGGGTCCCTGCTCCCCATGAAGACACATGTCCTCAGGCAGTGACATGCCAAGAGCCCCCTTGCTCTGCAGCTGCATGGGAAAGCAGAGGTGAAGACTTGGGTCTTCATTACCAATGAGCAGCTGCTAATGAGTCACAGATTGCAGTTCTGTGCCTTGTCTTGCCAAGCTCAGCAGCCCCTTGAGCAGTTTAGTGGCACCTCAGGTAAGGGCAACAGCATCCAGGGCTCCAGGGGCACCGGGCTGGGAAGAAGCATCTTCTGTTCAGGATACACTATCTCCTGCCCCAGGCAGCGTCCCCAGCAGCACCTAATGCCAGGGGCCAAAGCATCTCCAGATCCTCCTCAAGGAGGGCAGTGACAGAGCAGGGATGAGTGGATGGGCTCTGAGATGGCACATTCTAAATGGGGTTTCTGCTGAGGGCAGGACAGCCAGGCCCTTGCAGTGAGGCCAAGGGGGATCTGGGTCCCCACTACCCTGCAGCACCAACACAGGGCTCATTTTCTGGAGCAGAACTCTGCCTCCATTTGGAGAGGATGGTCTGCAAAGGACTTGGTCTGGCTCCAGGAGGTGTGTGGGATGTGACAGGCCTGTGAGCCTGCTAGTACAGAGCGCACTTGAAAGCATCCTTGCAGCAGCCTGGGGAGAAGCTGATCCAATTAGAAACTATTTGGGCTGGCCTGCTCCTGGTGAGTGCCATGTACCTGCAGATGATTTCACAAATGTACTGGGCTGCTCCATGTGGCCTCACTGCTGCTGAAAATATTTCATAAACCCAGGAATATGAATCACTACCAAGGACCCAGAGCATTAATTTCAGTCACAGCTGGCCACGCTGTATCACCCTATAAACACCTCTCCAGTTTCAATTAACATTTCTCTATCTCCTGTCTCACTGAGTATTATATTTAACTAATGTAAGAGGATTGGTAAAGATAGTTTTCACACTTCACAGGAAAGCATAATGAAATAATTATACCTGTACCTACAAAAATCATGAGGATATTGCATAAAGAGCCTTAACGTCATCCCAAGCAGAAACTGCTCCAGGAGACCTTCACTCCAGCTTTGGCCACTGAGGCCACTGTGCCAGCATCTACCACCCCCTGTCCCGTGTCTGCTGCTGGACACCTGCACTGCAACCACTCGGGCACAGTTTCCCTGGAGAATAGGATTTCCATAAGGACACCTCCGCTCCCGCTCGGGGCCACCTGCAGGGCTGGATGCAGGGGCCTCTGCATTTCCTTACATCCCTTCGCTCCTCCCTCATAGCCAACCACACACATTCTCACCGTAGCTGCCGATTGTGCTGCCCCTGGCCCGAGCAGAGCTCCCTCTGCCCACAGTTGCCTTCAGCATTTCAGCACAGAAAGGTTTTGAAGCAAATTCCCCAATCCTATGCATTGATTTTCTTTTCAGAGCTTTAGTGCCAGAGAAAGGGTTTATTTTGGAGAACACTAAACCAGAAAGTCTTCTCCAGGTGCATGCCAGACATTTCCAACCCAAAATCAAGGCACAATGGACCAAGCAAATCACTGATCAGTTTGAAAACACACGCCTGGCCAGGACACACTGGGGATGCTCCATACATCACAGTGAGGCTCTTGTCCCAGCAGGAGTCAGACTCAAGCCCTTCTGCAGAGCTGAAGGACTAAGATGACCCTAACTGTCACCATGCCCCTTGTTTCTGCCACTACTAAGCCACATTTCCCCTTGGGAAGGCGGCAGTGGACGCACATTACATGCATCACTGCTGCAGCTATTTTTACTGCACAGAAATTAGCCCAGCAGGAATTCAATTCCACTAAATTCCATTATTCTGAGAAGGGAAACTCAGGCTGACTTCAGAGATCAGCAGCCACAAAACCTCAGAACGGCTCAGGAAGGACAGGAAAGGAAAGAGCTGCTGGGGAGGGTGGGAGGATGCCAGTGCCTGCAGGCAAGCTACCCCCAGCCACCATGACACATCTGCATCATTCCTGCCCCCCAGAGCCCCACATAGCACTGGGCCTGCCCCGACCTGGAGATGATCTGTGGGTCTGAGCTCCTGATAAATATGAGTCAGTAATAGCACTGATGTGACCAGCACCCACGAGGGCCAGCACCCCAGGCCCATGCAGCAGCCCCCTGGCTATGAAGAGGCAGCTCCCAATGCCCCCCATGCAGACCCAACCCTTGACACCTTGGACACAGACCTTTGCAGCAGTGACACTGAAGTACTGGGACCTGCAGATCCGAGACCATCCCCATGTGGGGTCACACCGGGAGCCCTTGCTCAGCTTTCCAAAGGGCTGCAGCCCCTGCAGGGCTCTGGAGGTACCTGCATAAGCAACAGCTCAGGGACCCTCTCACAAGCCCTGCTCCCCTGCCTGGGTCAAGCCTGTAGCCCTGTAACCTACAGAAGTCTAATTCAGGCAGTGCTGAAGTACTGGCATTGCACTCGAACACCACAGCAGCACACTAACAGCAATGATTTGAACCCGAGGCACTGGCAGGACAGAGTCATAAGAAGTAGGATCATTCACGGCTTGTTTTGGACATACAGCTTCACTAGACTGTGTTATACTGGTGGCTTTCCCCCTGATAAAACTCCCAAAGAAGTGGCAGTCCCTGCTCCGGTGTTTGCATTCCTTCATTCAGGATTGCTGTGCATTTCCCACTTTGAACACATCATCTTTAAATGAGGGGCATTGGATTTCTACTCCCCACTACTTGACAAACTCTGCTGCTGTCCTTAACAGCTTCCAAGTGCCAGATAAGATGTACTAATTCTAAGAGACAAGGGGGATTCCCAAAAACCAGTGCCAGAACATGCAGTAATCCACAGCTAATTAAGAAAACAAGAGAACTACAGAGGCTCTGTGGCTTCTACTTGTGCTGTGCACAGCATGGTCATCTGCTCATGAGCCTTCACAGGGACAAATGCACAGGGATAATGACACAGGATTCCCACAGGGACAGAACTGACCTCACCCTGGGCCCATCAGAGAGAACAGCTTCTTGACCACAGCCAAGCTTTAGGTTTAGACCCTAACATGCAAGAGGCTGTTCTTGTTGATGAACTGAAATTAATGTAGTTATATGGAACTACAGTTTTGGGCACCAAGAAAAACTGGTAGGAACTGCTGCAGTTGGAGATCATAAGAGATAAAAGCGGCAGCCATCCTGCCTGGGATGCTTCCATTCTTACACATTTCTGCTGATGAGAAGCAAAAGGTTCAGAGGCAGAAGCCCATGCACCAAGCTGGTCCATGCACCTGCGCCAACGGCATCGCTGTGCCAGCTCCAACCAGCACAGAGGAGATGCGAGCACTGCTCCTTCTGCGAGGTGCAGGCGCCTGCAGGTCTCAGGAAGATCTGTCACTCGGAGCAGCTCAGAGCACATGTGTTAGAGATGAAATAATATTTTGCTGGTGAGCTCCAACACTTTATTGAATAGAGTTTAAAATCCTCACCCTGACTCAATCCATCTGTGCAGGTGTCAGAGCTGTGCCTCCGTTTGGAGAGGAAGAAATGCAGGGTGAGCAGACAGAACAGTTGCCTGATTTGAATTTCACTTCTATCCCATAACTCTTCACAGAGGTCAAGGAGAAAATGACAGGTGGAAAAATGTATCTTGGAATCACCAACTGGAGGTTTAAGAAGATTCATTTCCAAAGCGTCTGACTGCAGACAGCGAAGGGAGAGGAACAGGGCTCAGCACCTGCATCGGCAGCACAGGATGAGAGCAGCAGGCACAGCCTGCCAGGATGGGAGCGGGCAACACGGCACTAATGCCAGGCTGAAAACACGGCTTTAAACCTGCTCTTTAACATCACGGACAAAGCTCCATTCCACACACCCTTTGGGCATGTGGAGACTGTACAAGAAGAGAGCACATTACTGAGGCCACAGGGTTACTGTGTCCTGAGGACTAAACAGTGGCATCCTGAGCCTCAGAAAGGTGATGCCACCATTGGGGTTCAAAGATGCTGGGGAGGACCATGCTAATGGTGCTTGTACGCACCAGGTGCTGCAGCTCCACAGAGGTCCTGGGCTCCTCATAGTCCCATCACCCTGGTGCTGGCCCAGAGCCACATGGGCTCCTGGAGTGCGTCTGTGCTCAGGCACCCACTGGAAGCTGTTCCCAGCAGCAGCTCCCATCTGCCTCCCACAGCCAATTCCCTGTGACAGGTTCCGGAGCAGCTCAGCACAGACATCTTGTGCTCAGCGTGAGGACAGAATCCCTTTCACACATTTCAGTGCTACCTGCTTATGCAGCCCTGTCACCAGCATGTCCCAGAGCCTCCCCAGCATTGGGAAATGGCAATCACGAGGCCTTGTACTTTTCCTTCTTCTTGCACAGAGCTTCCTGAGGCTGTGCACACACATATCACACTGGGGAGGAAGGGGAGGGTTGTGCCAGGGATGTTTTGCATGTACTTTGAGTGCAGCCCTGACTCGAGTCCAGTGACAGCTCTGACCCCTGCACATGGTAGTCCCAGTGGCTACACTGGTGCTGCTACTCCTGGGATGCAGCTGGTGAGCTGGGACCTCTGCCACTGTGCCAGGGAGCAGCAGAAGGGAGCCCGGGAACAGCTCTACCACAGGGGATGGACATTTCACCTCAGATGCCATCGCACCCTTTGAGGCTCTCAGTCTGCTCTTGGACACTCCCTGCCTCTGTCCCAGCACAGGACCACGCAGCTGCCCCACTCACCATCACCCATTTCAAACACAGTAACTGACAGCACCTTTCAGAGCTGGGTCAGACCCTCCCCATGTTCTGCAGCCCAACAGCCCATGCTCACAGTGCACCCACAGCAGGACATTGTCCATCAGCAGCACAGCCCCATCCCACCTCACCTCAAACCCATCCCCGTGCAGGTGCCTCCACACAGGGACACCCTCACCTCCCAGTGTCCCTCCACTCCTGCCATCTCCTCACCATTTCTATAGGGTGCTTTTGGCTGTGGTTTATTTGTGGGCTCCATTCCCATGAGGTACAATCCTCACACAGGTTTGGGTCCCTGCAGAAAGCCTCACACTGGGATAGCTCAACCTGTGAGGGCTGAACAGTGACTGTAGGGGCCAGTGTGTAATACTGTCAGTTCTTTCAGACTGTGTTGCTGTCATTTTAGCACAGCAACTTATTTCTAATCGAGTTTGGGAAGACTTTTGTGTATCTTCACTTCTACTCCAAGGATGTTTGCTCTCAATTTATTTCTGCTCTTCTTATCTCCTCAACAACTGCATCTCTTGTTCCAAGTCCTGCTCATTTTCTACTCCTTATTGTGAGTTTTCTTTAATTTCATCTTGTTCCCACACTTCCCAATCACACATTTCATCACTTCTGCTTCCCTATTGCCAACAATATGCGATTTCTTTATCTTAATTGTATCATCCAGTCATCTGGTTCCAGGATGGCATCTCTTTACCTCACAGTGCAGTCCTTTTAATCATTACTGCTTCTGGCATGTATAATAATAGCCGAGACAAGCTGTTAGCTTTCACCCCCAGTTACAGTCACAGGATTTCTCCTGTAAGTCCTAATGACAACAAACTGAACACCCTCCAGACACCGCTCCTCAGCCTGCAGAAGCAGCTGCTGCTCCAAGGGCTCCTCTCCTCAGCTCCCAGCGGAGCAGTGAGGTGCAGGGAAGCCCTTCTGGAGGATGCAGCCCCAGCCCCTGCAGGGAGCTGGTGAGCAGAGGTCACTGCACAGCCCCGCTCCTGCTCCCAGCATCCCCGTCCCACAGAGCCTGGGCTCTGCCTCATCCCTGCCAGGGCTCTCTGGGCACGGGCAGAGCTCTCCAGGTCCTCTGGGTAGGGGCTACACAGGCAGGTACATGCAGTGCCCTTCATGTCCCAGGTCTCCATCCAGCTCCTCAGCTTATAGCACTCAAATGGCTTATCCACATTTAAAGCATCTTCAGCACTTGTGGGGCAGGGAGGTCAGGGTGGGCAGTAACAGCCCCTCTCCAGGACAGCAGGAGGGGGATCAGCCTCACCACACTGGGTTTGGAGGAGAGGTTGGCCACAGACTAAGAGGAAGCACTGCCAAGGCATCCATAACTGTGTGCTTGCTCCCTCCCCATTACTAGCAGGCTTTCTGGATGAAAATTGCTATCTGGATCCACTTCTCCAGCCTCAGGAAGCTCCAGGAAAAGGCAAAGAGCTGTGGATGCATTGCAATTTATCAGCATTAAGTAGTACATGTAGGTAGCAATAATATTGAATCTAAGAACAGCTTAAATACCACTGCAGAAGGTAGCACAGTGTAGAAGGAGTAGCTCCTTGTGTGAGAATCAGCACCTCTGTATTCTGACCCACAAAGCACTACTTAGAAGGTTGCTGAGATCCTGGCTTATACAGAGAGGAACATTCCACACGTCAGAGGGTAGTGTGGTGCCAGCCATGAGTCAGAGAGTATCTGGCCACCTGATTTGCACAATGATAGAATTCAAATGGAGCCTGAATAATACAGGTCAACCAAAAAGAGAATGGAGTGAGGGGGGTGGAGGGAGGAATTTATACAGCAGGAAAAACCAACAAAAGGAGAAAAGCCTCTTACAAAATATGGCAGCTTGTGTATTTGTCAGTGTAAAGCGATCCTTGCTGGTCTATCAGAGGTCTCTAGACAGGCCCATGCTAAAGGTCAGCAGCACAAGTGGAGGAGGACTGTGCCCCATCAGCTCTCAAGGTGAGGGTTGTGTTCATGCTCCCATTCTACCTCATGCAACAGGCTGTGACTGCAGCATCCAGGCACGGTGGTGCTGAGCTCAGAACTAACTGCTGTGTTACAGCAAGAGAAGGAGTCAAAACCCCTCCAATCCTCAGCATTGTTACTGGGGTCATTCATCCTCCAGAGCAACTGTACTTGTAGGGTTCAGAAGTTTAACATATCATTGGTGTAACCACTCAAACCCGGGCAGAGACAGAGCCTGGAGCAGGCACCAAGGATTCCCAGAACAAGCCCATGAGCTGCTTCAGGGTGAATTGCTGCATGTGGGAGATAAAAGGAGGGGAAGTTTTCATTAAGTAGTTCAGAAATAAAGCAGATGCTGTGCAGTAGCTGGAACAGAAGGAGGCACCGACTGACCCAGATGTCAGTGCATTTACGGACCGGGAAGGAGAATGCACAAAGAACTAAACAAGGCTCTAGAGCAGTAATGTTTTGTTTAATGGCCCTTTCAGCCCCACAGCTCTGCTCCTGCCAGAGCAAGAGGAAAAGCATGCTCAGGTTCAGACAGTGCCCAGCACAGGCTGGTGCTGAGCCTCTGCCCAAAAGGCTTTTACAGACCAAGGCAAGTTTCAGGCAGAATGTGCCAATACCAACAGAGATGTACAAGGAGGCTATGAGAAGAGCCTGCCAGCAGCCGGCCCTGGCACAGACAAGGGGAAGGTTCTGGGCAGGTCCCTGGGAAGCACTGGCTATGCAGACACACACCAAGCACCAACCCAGCTTCCACAGGCTGCTCTGGAGAGCTCAGCTTCATGGGGCCAAGACAGGGGAAGCCTGGGTCAAGGCAATGACCCAGAGCACAAGGCCAAGCTGCCACTTACTTAGCACACAATAACCGTGAGCAGAAGGGTCACAGCAGCAGGACAGAGCTGCTGCCCAGGGGTTAAGACCAGCGCTGGAACAGTCACCTTCCTGGTGCACCAAGGGACTGCCAGGACAGGGATCAGGAGCCTGCAAGGCTGTCAGGGAGCCAGGCACACACAGGACAGTGACAAGCCACCAGAGAGGCACAACTGCACAGCCCCTGCTGCAGCATCCTCCCCTCCAGAGCCGGGGCTCTACTGCCTGCTGCATTAAACCCCATGTTCCCTCTGCCGGGACCTGCCAAGGTGGGAGCTGGGACAGGTCACCCCGAGCTCCAGTGATGCTCAGGGGCCCTGGGGCTTGGCTGCTGAACACATCAGGCAGAGCTGCATGGCAATCACACTGCTCACGTTCTTCCTCATTCCCACACACCAAGCCCGCATGCTCACGTGGTTTAAATCTTAAGCATTCAAGGCATGTTGATGTATTCAAATATTTCTTCCATGCAAATAAGACTCTATATAATCCATTCTAGGCATCTATAACTTAACCTGACAGCTACTAAAAACTGGGGGAGACTGTCATGGGCATGACAAATACAGATAACAATGTTTAAATGCAAAGTGAAATGCACCAACAGTCAGCCCCAAAAACATATGGGGAGAGTCCTCCAGGGCACTCCAAAGTACAGGAAGTGGGATTCACATGCACAGGTCGAGGGCTCGGGGAGCAGGGCAGTGTTGGCAGTTTGGTTTCTCCCCTTACGAGGTCACCAGAGGCAAAACAAACCTGACAATGGAAATCACCCAAACAGAGTCAGTCTTCTCAGAGAACAGCTCTTTGAAGGCACATTTCCCCGCAGAGCTGCCCTGTCAAACTGCCCCCATGCACAGCCAGAGCACACATCACATCACCCCATACAGAGCTGCTGCTTAAAGACCCATGCACCCAGCTTTGACCTGCACTGTTCTCTGCCCTCCCCAGAGCCCTGCAACCCTGCTAAGCACAGCCCTGCACCGGAGCTGCTCTGTGCTGCAGCCCTGAGCTAGTTCATCCTAACACAGCCCAACACCAGCTGCCCCTTCCAGAGCTTCCCTGGAGCTCAGGCCTGGCCAAGCTGATGGTTAAGAGAACCATCTGTGTCCTATCTACACACACACTTGTGGGTAGTAAGGCCAGAAGGGACCTGATGATCACCAGCCTGACCTAAGCACAGGCCATCAGACTGCCCTGGATTAATTCCAGTCTGAACAGCCACAAGTCTCCTTAGAATAAAACCATTTGATCCTCACTGCAGCATTCCTAGTGAGGGAGAGGTCCTGGGTGCATTGCTCCAGTGCTTAATTATACCCAGTTTCCATCGTGTAGCTCCCTTCTCATCTGAACTTGTCTGTCTAACTAGATGCAGCTGAAGACAGACTTTTGTCTGCCAGACAACAGAGCTGTCTACTACCAGAGCTCCCTTCCCTACAGAAGTACTCATGGGCAGAAGCTGCTTCCGCAGCCGCCTCTGGCAGAGGAGGGATCTCTCCTGCAGGCTCTCCCCTTGCCATTCCATCTCATTCTCTCTAATCATCCTGCAGCTCTGCCTAAGTCTTCTCTTAGAGGTCAGCTCCCACCTCAGCACAGCAGAAATGAGCCCACCCCTGCAGCCAGCCCAGCAGGAGATAACCTCTGACTTCCTCTGGATTCCCTGCATCCCTGGAAGGCTTCAGCCCCTCCAGCAGCATGGGAAGCACCCGTTCCTCCCTCACAGGGTCACCACTTCCTAGCAAAGCTCTCTCCTCCCTTTATCAACATGCTGTGAGACCTGGCTTCTCATTTACATTCTCATTTTCTTCCACTCATTTACATCTTTCTCCCAGCATCCTGGCTCCCAGACAACAGCTTCATAAGTATTTTCAACTCTGAAGTTAGCCCTTTAAAGCACCATATGTACATACATGTATGGATGCACATTTGATTGTGTTCCTACATAAGAAACATGACTGAGTCACAACCACTCACATCAAGGTAGCTCAAGGGCTAAGCTCAGTGACCAATCCTTCTCCGTGGAAGGGAGGGGTACTGCAAAACATGCAAAACACCTGGATGAAACTCCTGAGTCAGGGAATCATCACATATGGTTTTGGAAGCATCAGGGCCATTTTAGCTCTGGTAGCACAGGACTTCCAGCATCCATCAATGCAAGCACAACATCCAATGCAAGCCTGGTCTTTTCCCCCTCTTCCTTCAGATGCACATGGAGCAGATCCTCCTGCCCTCTTTCACAGCAAACTCCTGCACCATTCCCCTGCTGCCCTGCCCACCAGGACATCCATCACCACACAGCTCAGATCACTCCTTGTTCCATCGGCAGCAGCAGAAGTGCCACCAGGACAGGGACTGACCACCTCCCTGCCCCCAGTCACCCCCAGGAGCCACAGCTCAACAGCCTTTGGGATTCCCAGTTCACTCCTGCAGCAGGTCCCAGCAACAATAAATAGTTGAAATTGGGTCTCATGAATGAGCAATTCGGAATCTTCTTGTTTATTACCCGAATAAACCGGTGCACAGCAATTAAATAACTCTGTTAATGCATCTTTCCTGTTCCTCACTGCAGATAGGGATGTCTTGAGATCTTATCACCCCTGCTCACAGGCAGGGATTTATAAGCACAAGCAGTGACTCAGATAAAGATATTCCAACTGGTGCATGAAATCATACCAAAGCTGTCCCCAGTCCCCACCACAGGCTACTGCAGCCTTTGGGATTAAAAACAACTGCTTCAGAGAGACACTTGCCCCAGCTTTGAGAACCAAAGATCCCTTCTAATCAAATTGCCATGCCCATGACTGCCTTCACTGCCACTGCAATTAACCTCCACACAAACAACATGCAAATCATCAAAACATTTCCCTTCTCCAGGGCTCTGTGTGACTTACCCATATGAAAGGAGAGGTCCTTTGCTTTGGTGTCTCCTCTTGGCTCTAGCAGGACTTCTCACATTCACCTCATCCCACATACACTAATCCATCACCCACACCACCCAAGTCCCCCATCACCTGCTTCCCCTTTTATCTCTCCTTAGGGGAGACCCCTCACAAACCATTGGTCACTGGTCTCCAGAGGGGTGGGGAGAGTCAATACTGAGGACAACAGCAGCACCACCTGCCCCCAGTGAAGCTGCAGAATGGGCACAGGGCAGGGGGAGCCCAGGAGCTGCTCTGGGAGAGACCCAGGTGCTGGGAATGCTGTGATGGATGGAGGTGCACACTGTGATGGGTGCTGCTCACACCTCACCTGGGCAACGTTTGCCCCCCCGTTTGCCTCTGCATGTTCACTAAAGCTCCCCTTTGTGCTGAAGTTGCTCTGGAACCTGCTTATCCAGGTGTCCCAAAAGTGTTTTGCTGGCTGATGTTGCTTTGCTTTCCTCTGGGAATGCTGCCCTTAGCCCTACAGAAAACCACATAGGAAGAAAGACAGACAGAAATATGATTTCCTTCTTTGGTCCCAGACCAAGGCACCAACATCACACAGAGAAAGCTGAATGTGCCCAGTGTATCACAGGTATTTGCCTGCAGACGACACCTGCCCAGAGGTCAGCCTCAGGGGCAGCTTTCACTTCTGGTGTCTGGAAAACAGACCACACAAAGCACTGGTGTGTTCCGTGGCACCTAGCAACAGCGCTCAGGCTGCCAGCAGAACCAGCCCCAGCTCCGCAGGACCTGCAGGAGCAGGATGAGCCCTTGGGCTAATTTACAAGGAATGAAAGCACCTTCTGCACAATGTCCTGACTCCCTGGCAGCCATTTGCTCTACACAAAACAAACCCAATATTGCTATTCTTCCAGCCAGGTTTTTCCAGTTCTGAAGTCCTCTTAAGCATCCCCTGTGCTACTGAGTTAGTTGTGGCTGCTGAAGCATCCCCCCCACTGGGACTTTGAAGCTCCATGCCCAGGAGCACACAGGCACTGCTGGCTCCTGGGGTGCACTGGGGTGCACTGGGGCAGCCCATCACCTTCCTTCCATGGAGAGGAGCCATCCGGAGGCTCCCGCCGGTCTCTCAGGAGGGGTCCTGCCTGTGGAGGCAGCTCCAGGGAGCTTCAGCCCCAGCCCAACCCTCTGGATCCTGCTCTCCTCCTCCAGGCAGGGCCCCACAGGGTCTGATGGGAGCATGAGGCTGCATCTGCAGGAGCTGCCTTGCAAAGCCATGAGAGTGCTGGAGCCTCTGTTGGGACTCGGCACCGGTGACCCCTAAGAGAGGATCAAAAAGGCCCCTACTCATATACCAGCAGCTGTCACCTGCACAGGCTCCAGGCTGCAGCTCAGGGCCAGCACCAACCTCTCCAGCATCCCCCTGCTCACAGCTCACAGGCTCCTGCACATCCCTATGGAGCCAGGTGCTCCCTGCGCACCAGCGCTGATGGACACAGAGCTGTCAGAGGCTGTG
This sequence comes from Melopsittacus undulatus, assembly GCF_012275295.1. Classification (NCBI taxonomy): domain Eukaryota; kingdom Metazoa; phylum Chordata; class Aves; order Psittaciformes; family Psittaculidae; genus Melopsittacus; species Melopsittacus undulatus. The sequence continues at coordinate 361,849 of NC_047534.1, read as the reverse complement.
GCCCTGGCTCAGCAACCTGACATCATGCATCTGATGTTGCCAAACACAGAAGAGCTGTTGCTAGAACAATCAATTTTTAACTCTCTCTCCGCCTGTACCCTGCAGTAACTATAGTAACAGTGCTCCGGGCTCCCCCCTCAACTGCACCGCAGCTGCAGCAGGCTTGGGGGCTCTGCCCAGGCTTCACTGCAGGTCACCGGGAGCATCCCACCATCCCTGCCCAGCAGCACCATCCTGGGCTGCCGGGTGCCAGCTCTGGGCCCTGGCACCAGGACTCTGCAGACTCCAGGCAGCTGCGGCCTCTCTGACTGCAGAGGAAGTGTTCCCTCAGTGCCAGCTTTCCATCCCACTGCCTTGGGAATAGTGAACCCCTGGAAGGGGCTGTGCTGCCCACCCAGGGGCTCTTGCAGGGCCCTACACAAACAAGGGTCCCGTGGAGCAGATTTCCTCTGGCACACGTGGCTTTTGGCAGTAACATGACCAGCACCAGCACCTTGGCAGAGCCCATGTGTCTGGATGGCAGTCGGGTGCTGTTTGAGTGCCATATCCACCCAAGCAGTGCTGCCAGTGTGGGTGCTCCCAGGGAGACCGTGTGTGTCACAAGGTATGAGTGAAGAGTAAACCACACTGATCTGTTTACTGAGCTGAATTAAAGGATCAAGCAATTGATATCCTGATCAGAAGCACAAGAAGGAGCAGGGATGTACTCTGCCAGTATCAGACACTCCGGTCACCAGCTTGACCTCTGGCTCCCCTCTGGCATGCACAGACCTCTCTGCAGAGTGGGTGCAGACACAGCTCTCAGGGCAGCTCCTGTCCACTACAAGGCTGGTTTGGATGGTGATCCCATCCACAAAGCGCTGCTTGCACATAGCCTGGTCCTTGCACAGCAGGACCACGTCTCCCTGGCAGCATGAGGGAGACGTGGTCCAGGAATCCCCTGCCCCAGAGCAGGACAGCACAGAATGCTGTGGCACACATGTGAAAGTACACAGGGTGTCCTGAGGCTTCGGAAGGATCTGTTCCCTTATTTCTCTCCCTACCTCAGTTGTGCTCAGTAAAAATGCAAATGAAGTGCTGTCATTAAGTTCACTGTACTGCAGTGCAAATGATGTGTATGCTCCCTCTGTCCCTGCCTGCCTCCCAGATTTAGGAGGTGGAGAGCAAGGAGGGAGGTGGGTTGCCTGAATTGCAGCCTTAATTGGGCTCCTCCCCAGACAACACACACTGAATCTTTCAGAATCACATAAATCATGTAATACCAATTATTCAATCATTCTGCTAATCTCGAGGCTTCCAGAAGACCTCTAGCTTTGTATAAAAGCTACACATGAAGTACCAGTTATTGACAGCCTTGCCACCAGAGGATTAACACCCAAGGACGTATCGCTTCTGAACACAAGTGGAGCATGCAGTGCTCCGCTGGGAGGTATTACCTCCGCTCCTCAAAGTGCTCCTGAAGAGGCTTCATCACACCAAATTCTGTCACTGTGATTCACAAACCCTGTACTATTGGATTCATTTATCCTGCAAACACTTTGCTGTACAATTCCTAGGGCTTTTCTCCTGACTTCACCGAGGTCCATGTAACCAAGGCACAGAAACTTCAGACTAACAAACACCTGACAATTACACACACAGACAATTACTGGCGTGTCTCATGGGACTCACCTCTCTGCACATACACATCCTCTCAAGGGTCACACCTTCTACACGGTGGGAGTTGAGAGGGGCAGCCCATATCACACATTAGGGTAACCCCATGCTCTGCCAGCCTCGTGTCTCCCTTCCACAGCCGCAAAAGGGGCAGTTGGAGGCTCTGTCTGAGCAGAGCAGGGGCCAAACTTCAGTCTTCTCCCATAAACTGGGTTTTCCCTTCATGACCTTTCCTGCGCATCCTGCTCACAACGTATCTGCCGCTGTGTCCCCGTACAGGGATGCTGCTGTGGGTGGGTTTGGTACCACTGGCGGCTCCAGTACAGCGGGTCTCAGCCGCATTGTTTTCATGGGCAGTTCCAAGAGCACCTGATGTAGCTGCAGAAAGCCAGGAGCTGCCAGCACCACACAGAAGGTTCAGAGCCTCCCACAGGCAGGAGGGGCAGAAAGAGTCCATTAAAATGCACTGAGCACATGTAAAGTTCTATTACAAAGCACAGAGGTAGGGCTGGCTCCTTCCTCCAGCAGGCACATCTGCATAATCCAGGCTGGGCTCCTGCAGCTGCACTGCGCTGTGCATGCTGCTGCCACCAGTATTGTTTTCATCTATTTTATTGAATAACCACTACCCCAGGTTTAAGCTGTGTAACAAGCCCTGCTGCGCAGTAATGTCTTTGCTTGCTTTCTGCAGATGCATCTAACTGGAAACTCCCAGGTAGTAAGTGACCATCCTGCAGACAGGAATGCCCATCTTCTGCCTCCGCCTCTTCTGCAAAACTGGGAAGCCTCAGACACAGGCAACGTGATGGCAGGAGGGGAACTGCAGCTCCATGGCAGGTTGCAGTCATACCTCATGCTCCCAAACCATGCCAGCACTGTGGGATCCACAGTCCTACCTCTGCTGCTGCTGTTACCGCCAGGCAGGGAGGATGAGCAGCAGGAGGTAGGACTGTGGATCCCACTCTGGCAGGACAGCAGATTGCATAAAGGGGGAAGGAGATGGTGCTGCCTCATTAATCATGATAAAGAACAGGCTTAAAGAGAGCCCGGCTTTCAGCATGGTAATTAATGAGCTCTTTAATTTTAGGCTGTAACATCCAAACTACCCCATTAGGCAAAGAGCAGCTCGAAGTGTCCTTCCATGTGATGTCAGGGAGATGCATGGAGAGCTCCGGAGTGCAAAGCTCCAGGGGCTTTTCCTGCAGTGCCAGAGGTGCACTGGGCCATGGTCTCAGCACATCAGAGATTTAAAGCTCCCCTCACCAGCTCAGCCCTGCTGCTGGCATGGAAGAGGCCAGGGATGCTCCATGATTCCCACACCGAGCCACTGGCCTGCCCTGGCCTTCTGCAAGGGCTCTGGGAGTCAGTGCCCAGGAGAGCACCAGGCTGCAGGGATCAAGATGGGAATGCTGGAGCAAGGAGGCAACCATCACCTCTGCCTCTGGTCCCACACAGAGCTCGGTGGTGTCTGCATCACTCTGCAGGCAGGATGCAAGCCCCATGTCTGACACAGAAACTGAGCTTCCGCACATACAACCTGCACGTGGCCGGTGGCATGGCTGAGCCCTCAGGAGGTGGCTGGGATCGCAGCAGACTGAAGACTGCTCAGCACCAGCACTGCCACCACGGCTCATTTCCCCAGTAAAACACTCACAGAAGCATTCCAGGTTCCTTAGTTGAAACCCAGCCCAGGCCACCCTGTTCTGGAGCATGGATACTCTGTATGTGAACTGGAGATCTGTCCCACATACTTTCCTCAAAGACTCTATGTCTTCTTTTTTAACAATAATTCCAGTCACAAATGTCACGTGCTGGAGGCCTCATTGTGGTGAGCAGAGCAAAGTGTGCCACACAATAAATCCTTTCGTGGGAAATAACCCTGGTGACTGGAGGAATTTATGAATTTATTACTCTGCAGAAGCCTTTTCTTCTGTGACTTTAGGAGAGATCTATCATCCTACAGGAGACCTTGCTGGTTCCCTGTTTGGAAACCTGCATAAGGCTTTATGTCACATCCCTGCCTGCATGTCCCAAGGGTTCGTTCCACATGAATCACTGGTTATAAACAAGGGGGTCTGGAACCAGCACCCACCACACTGACAGGGGTCAGCTGTGCCACCCCTGCTCCTGCCATGACCTGTGTGTCCACCAAGGCTGTGTCCCTGTGCTCACAGCCACTGCACTTGCAGCAACTGAGAAGTGAGCAAAGCCCTGGGCAGGGCAGAGCCTGCGCAGCTCCAGGGGAGCACAGCATGGATGTCCCAGGGAAGCAGAGCTCCAGGCCCTGCCATGCAGGACTCGTGCACGGCACTTCCAGAGGCTCACTTAGGACAAAGTCCAGAAGCAGAGAAGATCTCACTTCTTGCTGCAAGAAATCCTTGACAGTGGTGCTGGCCATGGGAAAAGGTCACAAAGCCCCTGCCTTGTCACACTGCACACTGAGGACAGTAGAGTTGCCACTGCACTTCACCATCCAACACCCTCAAGCAGCCTGAAGAGCCCCTGCTCCCACCCCAGCATTAGCCCCTCTGCCAGCGAGCAGTGAGCATCCACAGCAGCAGAGGGATGGGGCTGGCAAACAGGGAACATCAGAAGAGTCAAATGCACCAAGAGAAGGCGCAGAGCAGGAGCCCACCCGCAGGTACGGTGCCTGCTTGCCGGATGATGGCTGCGCCGAGACCGTGTCCTGTTAGCCCATTGTCAGTTTTATTCCAACACAGGTTAGGAATACTCAGAATACAAACCTTTTCTGTAAGATTACAAAACGCTCGAGCACTTCTGCAATTTGGATGGCAGGGGATCAATTACTTGGGCATGGTTTTGCATATAATGGCCTGCAACAGATTGTAAAGTTTCTCAGTTAGCAAAGCAATTATGAATACTGAATGCAAACTAATGGCTACAGAGTGGTGGAACGGGGCCATCTGGACTCGAAGACATGCTCCTGGCTACAAGGGGAAGGAGTGCGGGGAGGGGACCCCTTCAGCTGAATGCAGTAAGTACTTGGCTAAGTGTGTGATTTTCACGGACGTGCTGTGGGAGAAAAGCTGTGGTGTGAGAAACAGTGCCCAAGAACAAACATCAACACAAAGGGAAAAGGGAGCAAGAGGGAGAAGTGCTGGAAATCCTTTTGCCAAGCAAGAAGTTCAGATTTCACTTCCAAGTGATTACTGTTTATTCCAGAAGACCAGATCACTTTGTTTGTTTAATGATTCAAAACAGATTAGTTTCAAAAACCCTTGAAAGCTTTCACAAACAGACTCCCATCCAGCCAAAACCCAGCTGGCAAAGCTCCTGCGTGTGAGGACAGATTTATTTATCACTTCTCAGCAATGAATATTCGGGGTTTATTTTGTTGAAAAGGGAAATAAGTCAGGGTTTGGACCATCCAAAGTGGCAATCAATGCCCTCAAGCAACAGAACCAGGAGTGATTGCCATGAAGGGCTCCATAAACCACCTCCTTTACAGCACGTTTCCAGCCCAGGGCTCGGGTGCACCACTCCCCGGCTGTCTGCAGCTCATAGGAGATTGCTCCCTGGCTCCCAGCACATCCATGCTCTGCTCCCCAGCACCAGGCCAGGGGCACGGGCTGCCTGCACCCCTCCAGTGCACACACATCCACCTCACCACCATCACCCTGTGCTCTGCACGGGGCCTCTTGGAGCTATGGGCTCTGTTCCTGCTGCTGCAATCCATCCATAAAAAATGCATGTGGGGTGAAAGGGTTTACACAGCAAACAGAACCAAGATTAAGGGCTACAAACGTCAGATCTCACAACGCACTGTCCATAAAACTGCTGAGGAGAAAGTCACAGCACCAGAGCATGGAGCAGGGGATGGAACCACAGATTTCCTGGAAGTAAATGAAAATGACATCAGGAGTTATTTTTCTCCTACTTTTAAACATCAGCCTAGCAGGAACATCAAAGTAATCCATGAGTCTGGTCATTCCTGTAGCACACTGGTATAAATCAAAAACAAAACCACAGTCTAGTCAGGTAGAAAATCATCTTCCAGAGACATCCGACTGAGCTCAGCAAAGGAGAAAAGGCTGACACAACATCTTTAAACATTTTTAATTACCCTGTCAAACTGACAATTATGGAGCTAATTATTAGGAAGACAATACCAGATATAGTGAATAGCACATCAACAGTGGTTTTATGTAATTATACAATTTAATGAATTGAAGGCTACAGTAATGGACTATATCTGCTTAATTAGAGCCTCCCTTTCTGCTAATAATGCCATTTATTTTCGACTCACTGTATTTGTTTTTCCTGTAAAACCAAGCATGTTCCCACAGATGATGAAGGATTTCTCACAGCAGCTCCCGTGCCCCTTCTGTTATTTACGGCAGACAGGCTTTTCCATGGGGTGGACGATGAGCTCCAGCTGGATGCTCCTTCATGCCCAGCTTTGCTGTATTCCCTAAGGGTTGATTAGAGGCTGGGGCTGGGCAGGCAGAGGGACCCCTGAAACCCCCCAGACCCCTTCCGAGGCCAGGGGGTGCCCAGCAGCACACGGGTGGGCTGAAGGTGCCTGTTTGAAGCTCTCACAGGACCACCCCTGCAGCAGCAGCCACCATGCTCCTGGCACCACAGAGCAGGAGCAGGGCACAGGGACGGGGCTGCCACAGGCTCCTGCCCCGGCACAACCCACAGGAAGACAAAGAGAGAATTGAAATGACTTGCCTTGCCGATAACATTTTGGAGGGTCTGAAGCATCCTAATTCCTCATTGTTGAATGAAAATTGTCTGATAAATTATTGATCATATTTAAAATGTACCCACAGAAACCATTTTAATCCTTCTTTTCTCTTTTTGGAAATAATGAACCTGTTTCAAGTTTCTAAACACTTGGAGCTATTTCCCATTACTGTTACCTGGAGGGGTTGAACAGTATCCCATGCACAGGAGACACCTGTGCACCTATGGGATGAAGTTAGAGCCTCTTTTTGCACCAAGTGCTGGTGGAACTTGCAGACTGTGCAAGCCTTGAGCCCCACGAGCTGTGTGGTGTGGGGCAGCCCCAGTGAGGGGTCCTCCCAGGCACGGGGCAGGCAGACCCCTTCTGCAGAGCTGCAGGACCTGGCAGATGAGAGCACCAAGTGTGTCCTCTCACATCTGCACTGCACTGGCATCAATGGCACAGCTATTTGGCAGGTGACTTCCTTGCAGTGTGCTAGTAGCTTTGCCTACCGTGCACACCCAAACACACTGTAGGACTCCCCATCTCAGTGAAAGCTGTTCTTAGGAAGGAATAAATTCATTAATGCACTTGTAAATTAATAAAATTCTGGCAATTGTGAAAACATCCTGAGCTTTTGTTGGCCTGGAGATTTATTCAGTCCTGCTGGCTTCCAGCTGAGGCAGGAAACATCATAAACCTGCCAAGAGAAATGCCTCTGCAAAATGTTCCAGGCTCAGCTATAACATTCCTCCTCCTGCTGGCACATCAGCCAAGGTGCCTCAAAAAGGCCAAGAGCTGAATTTGCAAAGCCTGTCCCTTTTGTCATTGCCAGCAGCCGCTCAGTGGCATTAACACTGACAAGAGTTGACCATTCGGCAGTTTGGATTTGGTTCGGGGGATCTTTCAAAGCTTCATTCTTTCTAGGAATATAATAAGCCTTGAGCTGTGTTTTGTGCCCATCAAAATCAGCACAGTCCATGAGGGAGCGCTGGGAGAGCTGTGTCAGGGATGTGGCCGCACACCAGCTCCTGTTCACAGCCAGCCCAGGTTCACTGCTCGCTCAGGCAGCAGAAGCTTCCATCAAGCACTTGCAGGATGTACCCACCTTGTCCTTGAGCTGCCATTTGGCTCCTAGTTTGCCTTTAGGCTGCATTGTCAGATGGCCAGAGGCTGTGTGAGCTGGGGCTGTCAGCAGAGTGCCACTTCCCTACCATCAGCCCTGCATCAGGAGAGAGGGAACAACGGAGAATGGGCCAAAGAAAGCTCCTCTGAGCTGCCCTTCCCACCTGTATTCAAGAACCTGTCATAAGTTTAGGTAGAATGGAAGCATTTTATCTCTGAAGACACACCAGCATGAAAGTCAGACCGTGCAGAGGGTGATGGTACCGGTCACACACACCATGCAGTGAGCCACTGTGTCCCTGGCAATGGGGTCCAGCAGCAAAAGCTGCACCAGGCGCCTTGTGGGACCTCCAGCAGCACTCACAGCTTCCAGCTGCCCTGAGAAGAGCCTCTGCTGCTCTGCAATGGACACAGCCCTGGGATAAGCACTGCCAGGAAGGGCAGGAGCAGCCTCTGCAGGAGAGCAGGACCCACCACCTGCAGCGACAGCCCTGCTCTAGCTCCTGCTGCTGAGCAGGTCAGGTACCACAGGCTGGTCCCTGCTCCCCCAGCGCTGCTTTGAGACCTGCAGCGAGTCAAAGGCACCAGCTCCAGCCCTCCAGGGAGGCTCTGAGCACTGCACCTCCCCAGGGCCCTGCAGCTGAACGTCCCTGGCTGTCAAGGCAGAGATTTCACCATGTTCCCCCTGGGTTTATAAAGGCCCCAGAGCCCCCAGGCCCAGGCACAGGAGATCCATGCTCCCTAGGAGCAGCACCACCACATGTGGACCCCAGCTGAGATGACAGAGCTGCTGGTGGGATCCTGCTGTGCAACACACATCCCAATGGACAAGCAGAACCTGCTGCACTGCCCCATGCTGAGCTGGCTCTGCAGGCTCCCCACTTTGATGAAGCACCACACACCTCTGCCCTGCAAAGCCAGACACGTCCAGCAGCACAAATTCAAATTGCCCAGCTCTAGCAGCAAGAAAAATCAATCAATAACTGGCAGCACAGACCTCTAGCATGGATGCTTTCCTTCATGGGTGCAGGAAAAAGGCTGCATCCAGGGATGGGAAAAGGCTGAGCAGTGAGAGGACACCAGGGCTGCAGTCAGACTTTGCCAAATATTGAATAGACAAATGATCCAGAACCAGCACTTCTTCTGAGGAGCAGCAGCATTTCATTTTCATTGGGGAATGCTCAGCTAGCTGATTTTATGACAGTATGTCTTTTTTATATATATATAAAATTTGTGAGTGAATTTAGTGCTTATGAAACCAAAGGAGTAATAGCACTGGCAAGAACCAGGGTAAGGTGGAAATACAGGCCAGTGTCTAATGGTGTTGAAGCAGCACAGCACCACGTGTGATGCTGCTTGTACTGCTCTCAGGGAAGCGGCCGCCCTGCTCTTCCAGCTCTCCAGACCAGGTACCAGTCATTCCCTGGCACTCCAGCGCTCACTTCCTCAGCAGGAAAATCTCCACCAGTCTCAGCACAATAGTCATGAAAGTAGAAGCTGCTTGTGCCAGTCCTTGTGTGGCGCAGGTGGCACCACCAAAACTCCATGCAGCTCTGCCTGCCAGAGATTCACACCGGTCATCTCCAGAGCAGTGACCTGAGATGTCCCAAAGGCCACCAAAGAGAAAGGAGAAACTGGTTTGATTTCCCTGCAAGCTGGGCATAAGAACTGACCTGCTCCTCCTGCACCACACAGCACTTCCCTGCAGTGCTCTCTGTCCTCCCATGGCTCTTCATTGCCAGGGGGGTCCAGTACTGGAGAGCCCTGGGAAGCTCCTCAGGCAGCCACCCTTCCCACAGCATCACTGCCGGCTTCCAGCTCTGCCCTCAGCCTCCATCCCGTACACATCACTGCCAACCTGCCTGCAAAACTGCCCATCCTTCTGCAACGCTTGCCTGTGCAGCCAGCAGTGACCATGTAGGTGCCACATGCACTTTCCTCTGCCACATGAACATGTGCTGCCTCAGCCCTGGGGCCCCATCCCTCTTGCTTTACTTGGCTTCTCTCCTGCATTCTTCCCCTACCTTATCAGCTGCACTGATGCTGTTTTCATCTCTCTTCATCTCCCTTTCATGCAGTGACACAGGCAGATTTTTTTTCCAGTCATTTACACATTTTTGCTACTTACAATCTAAGATTTGCTGGCTGATCATCAGGTGGGACATCTCCATTGCACTGCTCATTGAATCTGTAGGGCTTTTGAACATCTAGGGTGCACTCAGAGAACGACCAACTCCTCTTCCTACTCCTCCTGCTGCAGATCCTCCTGGGCAGCTGCTTGCCCTGCTCTGGCAGAGCTTTGGCAGGAGGTCAGACTGGATAAGCAGAGCTGTCCCCTCTGGTCAGGAACCTGTGGAATGCCAGAGTTTGCATCTGAGCTCAGTTTCCATCTAGTGATCAACCATCCGTTCACTAACAGTTCAGACTGGTCTGCATGGGGCCCGCAGGGAAGGCAAGGGGCCAGCAGAGCTGTGAGGGCAGGAGAGGTGGTCATGGCAGAGTGAGGCAGGAACTGCCCAGGCACAAAAGCCACATCAGTGTGCGGCCAACATCCGTTCTTCTGATCCATCATCCCATGGTCCCTGCAGCATAGCCCCCAATGCCAGGAAGAGCCTCGGGTGCCACATCCAGCACCAGCACCCACCGTGCAGTACCCACAAAGCACCCACTCCATACAGGCCCTGGGTGCCCCATCCTGCTCCCATCTCCTGACCAGGGCATCAGCTCCATCCACCCCATGACAGAACCCAAACCCAGCACTGTTCTGATGACCCGTGCCGGGGCTGCAACAGGAGCCTTCTACTTTCTTGCCTTCAAATGTTTTTGCAGAGCTCGATCTAGGGGGGATGCTGCTGGCCAAGGCTGCAGAGCAAGACAGGTACCAGTAAACAACTGCTCCTTCCCCCGGCCTGAGGCCCTTGTCACACACTTACGGTGCTAATTAAACAGGGAGGGAACAGCCCATAAATTTTACAGTTTACTCTATGTGCGGTTCAGTTGGTTTTACAGGAGCTGATGTGGGTAAGTGCAGCTCTGCGGATCACTGGTGCATCACTGAGAGCCTGAGACTTAATTAAATGTTATTCTAGGAATAAAATTTCACCCTCATCGGACGAGAGTGAATATTAAAGCATCAATTTCCTGAAGGAGACTGCCTGTAAGCAGTGTCTCCTGCCATGGGAAGGCAAAAACAACCCCAGCTACTGACACCAGCATCCTTCAGACAATGGCACAAAGCAGCAGGGTGGCTGTGGGAGCGCACACTCTGTGAGGGACAGAGCAGGTCCCACACACAGGACACACATGGAACTGCTTTCCAGGCCATTGTACATTTTGGGCACTTCTGAGGCTCCCCGTGGGCATGGGAGAGCTCTGCCTACTCAGTGCAGACAAGGGGGGATCGGTCCCTCCCCTACAGCCCAGCCCCAGCCTGGCTGTGTCCAGAGGTGGGTGCCTGTACCCAGACATAAAGCACGTGCACCCTCGCGTTGATCTGTCCCCTCTCTGCACCCACCCGGGCACCCTGAGCCCTCCCTCAGCCTTCCCCATGACAGCTGAGGTTCACTGCTCCATCCTGCTGGCACTCAGCACTGTGCCCTCAGACCCCTGCTGCGCTCCTCCCTTGGCTGGGCTGCCACATCACCCTGAGAGCTGACACGTAGGAGCAGCACAGGCTGCTGGAAGCACACCAGGCACCTCCCTGGGCCTGCTGTACCCCGAGCTACCAGACACTGCACTGGGGAGGGATCCCAGCATCAGATGCAAACAACAGTTCAGAGGACTGGAGATCCCCCTGGGCAGGGATACAACAGATCTACCCGCATCCTCCACGTGGTTTTATTTCAAAGTGAATCGTGGTGTTGCAATTTATGGCATCAGCCCCAGGATGAATGAACAGCGTTAAACTTCACAAATCCTCTAATATTGCTGTGCCTGCAGTTGGAGGCCTTCACATATGCAGATATTAACTTCTCCGTTGCTCAGAAGTCTCTTTCTAATTTAATACTTGCCCAATATTACAAAACTCATAACATGGGTTTCTCCAGAGGACCCAGCTGATCTCCCAGCAAAGGGCAGCCTGTCACTGCAGCAGCTCTGGGCTGCTCCACACACTCTCACACCAGGATGCAGGGTGATGTTGGGAGCCCCATGCACCCTCGCCTGGCCCAATCCCAGGGAGAACAGGGCAGAGGCTCTGCCTGCAGGTCCTTCCCCCCTCCCATGGTCCCACCATCTCCCACCCCAGCCTTGACAGATCTCTCCTCTTAATGGTATTAGGGGTCTGGCAGCTGGGTCTGCCCTTTGCTGGCACTGTCACATCAAGTAGTTGCTAATTGACCGGTATGTCTCCCTTTGCTGAGCTATTAGCAATGGCAGCATGGCAGCTTGCTGACATGAATTATCTGTGAGCTTGCAGGATCTGCAGCAGGGTGAACACAGGGGCAGATGTGGCCACCATGCCCCAGGTGCCATTGCCAGGCCCTGAGCAACAGCAGCCCCTTCTCCCCCAGCAGCACTCTGGGTTTGGCTGTCACCGCACAGGGACACTCTGCTTCTCGGGCCACATTCACCAGTGACAGCAGGATGGAGCCAACAGCACACTGAAGAGCAGGACTGGGTGGGCTTTGCCCTGGGCTTGAGGCATTGCCTTGCAGCCAGTGCAAACAGGAAGGGCAGCAGGAGAGCAGCCAGCGCAATGTCCATGAGGGATCCTCCTCCAGCAAACCATCACCACAGAGAGAAAAGGATCAGACTTTGCAGTCTTCCCTTTCCTGGCAGCTCTGAGAGGTTCCCATTATCCCAGTCGCCCTCGGTTTGAGGGGCTGTCCCCACAACAGCTTCCTCTGAGATTAGCAGAGCTCAACTGTTAGCAAGTAAAGGAGCAGAGCAAAGCAAACAGGCTCCAGGCACTCCACACTGCTGAGAGGGCTGGGATGGGTTTAACACACACTTATCTGCATTTCACACATGCATTTGCATTTAGCAAACACTCATCTGAAAGACTCTGAACCCATGTTGGGTCTTTGTAGCAGCTCCAGCACAAATCCCCCTGCCTGGTCCCTGTGGCTCACAGCTCACACTGATGCATCCCAGCTCCCTGGGCTCCCTGGAAGGGGATTCCTCCTGCCCGGCCCCGGTCGGTGCCTCCAGGAGCAGAAGCTGCAGTCGGAGGGGAGCAAACCAAGCCCCGTCCTCGGCAGCAGCACCACCAGCCCCATGCAGATGGGGACTGGCTGGAGAGCGCTGTGGATCCGCAGTGATGAGGGACAGGGGCTCTCTGAGGACATTTCCCTTGACCAGGACGAGCCAGGAAACCTCCCTCCTTCCCGCAGTGCCTGACTTGGAACTACCTCCTCACACCCCTGTTGAACACCATACATGATACAACAGCTGAGATGAAGTAAGGATTAATTGATTTTCATGGGTGAATCCAAAGGCTGGCCCAAAAGTCTGCTATGGTCATTGTGGACATTGTTCAAGACCCAGCCAGATGACTCCAGAAATGTGCTTAATGAAGGTGCTGTTTGGTGACACCAGCTCAGAATCTGCTGTCATTTATGGCAAAGTCCATTTCTTAAGTAATAGGAGGGAGACACTGAGGACACACTCAGGTGAGCAAGGAGCACAGCACCAGCTCTGGCTCACCAGTATGTCCCCACTGAACGCACCGAATCTGCCCCTCAGGACCATTATCACCAGCACCTGTACCTCCCCCAGGCTCAGCCGTGTGGCACCATCCAGCCCAGCCTGTTCCCGTTGGCACTGCCAGGCCCTCGCTTCTCCTGTCTCATCCCAGCTCTCTGTGCCAAGCCACATGGCAGGAACTTTGAGAAGTCACATCCAGGAGGAAATGCGAGCAGCCTCAAACCCACATTTCGCTCCTGCCACTGCCAAGCTGGCACATGGAAAGTATATGGCTGTCATCCAGCCCTCTGCTCTTTGCCTGCATCTGCTCCATCCCAGGGCGTCTGGAGACTCCTGAGCCTGTCGAGGACAGACAGGGCTGTCTGCAGCACCCACAACTTTTCCCTACTTCCCTACCAGGATCGTATACCTGGTTTTCCCAGCTGCATCCTGTGAGCACCAGCAAGAAAAGGTTATTGCTAAAGGAGAAAAATCACCTTCTGACTCCAACAGAAGCTCCCAGCTGGGCTGTGAGTGGCATCCTGAGCAGCAGCTTGGGGCAGAACACAGCGACATGGGGCACAGAGCTGGGCAACGGCCCAGGTGCTGCAGGGATGAGGTGGGGACAGTGTGCAGGAGCCTTGAGAAGTGAATGGTCCTGGCTGTGGAGCCATGTGAGCTGCCCCTCTCCAGCTGTCCCTGTGTATTTAACCCTGTCTAAATTCCTGCTCTGTTGCAATAACCAGTGAGTTCAGACCTGAGAACCTGGTTTGGGATCGACTCCTGTCCCCTCAGGGCAAGCTGATATCCCTCAGCCGATGGCCAGTACCATGAAACACAACATCCTCCCTGGTGTTCCCTCAGTTCCCCATCTGGACAAGGCGTGCAGCAGTTACACAAGCTGGGCGCATTGTCTGCTGCACGGTGGTAGCTTTGAGGGAATTCCGACCTTTAGCCACAGGTAGATGGATGTGACCTTCTGCAGTGTGAGTGTGACAATCCTGCCATTTTTATTCCCTAGTAGTTGAAATATTTCAAAGACTAAATGACCCAAGGTCATTAAGCTTTGTAAAGAGATTGCTGCAGGTATTTCCAGACATCTATCAAAACTAAGTCACCATGACTGCCTGGGACTAGAGCAGAGCACAGACCTGCAAACAGTAAATTGTCCTGGTTTATATCCCTTCGGAATTCTTGCTGAGGTTTCCTAATTCTTCAGATCCAATTTGATGACCATATTAATTAAAATTAGAGTTGAGTAAGAGGTACCTTTATGCTCTTATCACCCTATCTGATGTGAAGAATTAATCTAGCTGATGAAAAATAGCACAAAGAAAGATAGCTATATAATGGAGGTTCTCTAAACCTGGTTCTGATTTAAGGCATGTTACTTTGTGGACTACTTCTGCTTACCTGTGGTATTTGAAAGAGATGTGCAGAAAGTTTCCATGGTTTTGCTTTCTCTGTTCCCAGCTGCACAAGCTGTGGCTATACACACATGCAGGTATGTGATACTTCACCTCACTTCTGGTACTTAGTGTCTATCACAGTGCTTGTTGCAAGAATAAAAGCAATGCAAATGATGAGATGATTTTAAGGAAGGGAGCTGCAGAAAGGAGCCAGCATCTACCCCACTGCACCTGCCCCAGTGCTCCATGGATGGGCCCATCCTGCCCAGCTTTTGGCAGAACCAGCACCAGCAGAAGAGCCAAGCTGTTTAAAAGGTGTAGGTCACACCAGTGCAACATCATGCATTACTTCATGAGGGGTCACTGCAGAGCATCCCTGCTGCCCCTTTGCCTGGCAGCAGCACCACTGATGTGCTCTGAGCAGTGGGCACAATGCAGGAAATAAAACCCTCATTGACCAGTGTCCCCACGGGGGCTTCCCAACCAGCAGCTTGTGTGGGGTGCAGGATGAGTCCAACGTTCAGTGCAGGAGTGAGCATCCATCCCAGGAGGACCCTGTCTGCAGAGCTGACACAGCAGCACCAGCTACTCCACTGCTCATTTGACAAATGCAACATAAACCTAGATCACAAGACTAGATTGGTTTTTCTTGCCATTCTTGTTGCTGTGTTTCAGTAGGGGAGAGAAAAAAAGGCAAGGCACAGCTAACCAGATCAGGGTGTGCACGGTGAGCCCACAGAGTGCTGTGAAATCACATCATGGATCTGAGCGCAGTCAGTATCAGCTGCTGAGCTGTAATAGCTCCTGCGATGCTCCTAACAAGATTTTAATGTTATGTTTATTATTCAGGGACTGGCAGAGCACAGGCAATGCCTGTGTGGTGCTCTGGGCCCTTTCCATCCTCTTCTGGAAGGCCGGGAGGACCCAAGCACAAAGCAAACCCACCTTCAATATTTTCAATTCTTGCTTGTGTTCTCCAGGCTTGGCAAGGAGAGACTGAACTTAATTAAAATCAATGAAGAAAAAGAAGGGGATAAATCACGATATGAATATTCTCAGTGTCTGTACGCAAGCAGCACACAGCTCCTGCCAGCATCCAATCTGAGTGAGGAGCCTCCTGCCCACCCTGGGAACCCACGACCGGCTCCCTACCAGGGCTGGGTCCTCCCACCGCATTTAGCTGCTTCCATAGCCATCATGCAAGAGCTATGGAGCTTCCTCTCTCCATGCAGCCAGGGGTTCAGCCTTCATAAAAAAAATCATTATTCCATTGTTTAGCACCACATGCCAATCCCTTCCAGATGGATTAATTTCTTAATCATACTTTTAATGGGGGAGACTGTTAGAGCCCATGCGGGAGTGGTTAATATTAGTACTGTTTAACTGTCGAAAGCTTTTCACATCGTAAACCAGGCTCACGGTCCAACAGTAAAACTCACAGTTTAATTGGTGGGTAACAGGCCTCCAGGCACTCATAGCTCCTGATGGCTGACAGCAACCACGCCACGGGCAGACCGGGACAGTAGCCTGCTCCACACAGCCCAAGAATGGCAGTGCCACGTCCCAGCGGTGCCACATCTCAGCAGTGCCATATCCCAGCAATGCCACATCCCTGCAATGCCACATCCCTGCAATGCCACATCCCAGCAGTGCCACATCCCAGCAATGCCACATCCCTGCAATGCCACATCCCAGCAGTGCCACATCCCAGCAGTGCCACATCCCTGCAATGCCACATCCCTGCAATGCCACATCCCAGCAGTGCCACATCCCAGCAGTGCCACATCCCAGTAGTGCCACATCCCAGCAGTGCCATGTTCTATCAGTACCATATCCTGGCCCTGCCACCCGCTGCAGCAGGGTGACCCTGTGCTGACTGCAGGTGCATTTGCTGCCCTCAGGCTGGATCACTGCTTATACCAGGTGCAGGGCACGGGCAAGCACTCAGCATGTGTGGGGCTGTTCACGAGTCCATTTTTCTTCCAGTCAGTCTTTCACAGATTTATGCTGGAGAAATGGGAGCATTAAATATCCCCGTGCTGTAATTCAGCATGCAGCAAGAGATACAGATTTAAATATTTAGTAGCACATAACTGGCTAAAAGCCTCAGCAACATTTTTAAAAATCACTTCTTAATAAAACTGGTCTGAAATATTCCCCACAGTTAGAATTTATGTTTGGTAATTGGTGTTCTTGTGATAAATAGGAGAGAATATATATTTATGAACAACAAATATTAATGAAGAAATAATACGGAGCCCAACTTCAGGCAGTACAGCTTACTATTATCTGCAGTATTCCCTGAGGAACACTGACATTAAGCAAACACCAAGGCCAGATCAACAGTGCTGTTTGACTGAAGAATCCAGGAGAAAGGGAGCACATCCTGGACAGGGAGGCCACATCCCAGCCCTGCTCCAGGTGGGCTGGATGCAACAAGAGGCTCTACAGTGGCCAAGCAGCCACACGAGAATCCTTCATGAACCCTGCTCCCTGCTCATGTATCAGACCCATCACATACCTGAGCCACAGCCTGCAAACACTCCAGCACTATTGATTCTTATCATGGGTGAGCCATTATTTTGCATGTGCTCCCCCATGATTAAAAACCTGAAGGCAAAGGCCATGGTAACTGCTCCTCCTCTTCCGTGTGACGGCAGGAAGAGATTTATCTCCAGGTGATGATCTTGATCACTGCTTAGGCACCACACAGGTCGGAGCCGCATGTTGATTCTCAGCAGGAGTGGGGTTCAGTGCCGCTGCCTTCTGTGTCTCCAGTAACCATGAGCCAGAGAGAGGAGCCCAGAGAACACCCTCCAGCTGACGGGTCCTCCCCTCAGCCCAGCAGCGCTGGAGGCAGCAAGAGGGCAGAGGGGAGCCTGGTGGGGTTCAGCAGAGCCATCAGCTCCCCAGGGTGCTGGAGCCCATGGCAGGGCAGGCACAGAGCCCCAGCACAGCCGCAGGGCACCGGCTGCTGGGTGAGTGCAGCAGGAGCAGCCGGAGCTCAGCCCTCCCGCGCCGCTGGCATCACCAAAGGAACGGTTCTAGCGGTAAATTAAAGAGACGCCTCAGTTCTGCAATAGAAACTGTGATCTTGGAACACAGACATCTGCATACACAGACAATTTGGCTATAAACATTTTCAACATTAACTGGTATTTACATATAGAACAACTCACTCAAAATACAATTAAAGGCCTTGATGGATTGGAAAATGTCAAAACATTTACAAGGCTTCAACACACGTGTTTGATTTACATCTCCTTGGTCAGACATAAAACTGGAGTTTGTTTACACCTCCCTACCAGAACACAGAGCACATGGAGGTTCTGGCTCCCTGCACCAGCATGTGCAGGGATCTATTCACAGTTAATTCCTCCACATAGACAATCACCCGTGTTTTGTCTAAGAACAAGTTTGAGATGAGCAGGCCACGCTCGGATCCCTTGGCTTGGCTCAAGCTGTCTCCACTCCCTCAGTGCCCTTAAAGGAATCTGCAGGGCCGCTATTTTCCACATTGTCCAGAAAGTGGAGGCTGAGAGGATGCCATTGAAACCAGGTGAGACTGTCCTGCTGCCAGCACACAAGGAAACCTAAGAGATGTCACCAGGAACTTGGCATTTTTACCATCAAGTGCTCTGCCTCTGACTGCTCACTGAGGTTATCAGGCAGCAAGAGGAGCACTGGAGTCACTTCCTCAGACCACAGCATCCTGAGGACACTCACCCACTGCCAAGGTGATGGGCACGCACGACTGTCCTGTCTGTCCATTCCCAGGACATAGCAAAAGCTGCTCTCAGCTGTATTTCATAGAACCATAGAACAGTTTGAGTTGGAAAGGACCTCAAGATCATCTAGTTCCAGCCCCTCAAGGTCAGATTCCTTTAAGGCTATAGCCTGAATGATTCCACATATATCCTAAAATACAGAGCTTCATCTTTAAACTGCCTAATACATTTTAAAGGGCAGGTGCCACACATTTTACTTTTTATGGCCACTTATCTTTCATCTCTACCTGTGTTTATCCTGGGCTACGCAAAGGCGCATGTCCACAGCTCTGCTGCTGCAAGGGTGACACGGCACAACACCAGGGGCTCAGCCAAGTGCAGCCCTTGTTCTCTGTCAGAGCTCACAGAAGAGACCTGCACATCCCCTGAAATACCACTGAGCCTATAAAGCAAAGCCAAAGCCTGTAAGTGATCACTGACCACAGAGCAGAACAGAGGTAAAGACCGAGAGCTACGTTCATGAACACCACAAGCTTAGCCCAGGAATGGAGCGCAGGAGCCTCTCCAGGAGGGAACATGCCCTTGGCATTGGGAGCTTCTTCAGCTTAACTAGGAGCCATTTGCCTCCTCACACCCTTCTCCACTTCCCTCCAGGCCACAGCAGCAGCCCCAGCTCTGCACAGATGCTCCCAGCCCAGGCTCACACACAGGGATGGGAACCAGCCTTCAGCCCCACGAGCAGCATGTGCCAGGCAGCAGGACAGAGCACCCATGTGCTCCACCAAGGTCATCAGCACTGTGTTAACTGCCCTGGGGAGGGTTCTCATCATTGCATTAGCTCCTGGCAGGCTCTTCCCATAGCAAACCCTCAGCCTGAGCCCTCCTTCCCAGGCCGTAGTGGAGCCCTTTGCTGGAGCTGCCACTGGTGTTGCCCAGCAAGTTGTAAACTGTAATTTACTGTAGCATAGCATATGGATGCTTTTGTTCTCCATTTGTCTGCATGACATAATTATTTAAGCTATATTAAGTATTTATCAAATAAACTGTCAGCAACTCAACTTTCCTTATTGTAGTTGGAGATTTAGAGCAGCAATTCGTATGTATCCTGGCCCTTGCATGGAAAGGGCTTTCCACAGCCTGAAATTAAGATACAAAACATGATTTTTAATGAGATACAGCACTTGACCTCAGAGTCTGGGAGAAGGGAGAAGGGAGGTGAAGGGAAACAGGAGGTGGCCTCTGGATACAGCAGCAGACAAACCAGCACTGCTGCTGCATCAGAAGGGCACTGAGTTGACTCCATAGGAGTCCATCCTGCCCTCCTGACATCCCTCCTGACACCGCAGGAAGGCTGGGGAGGCCTGGCCCAGGAGCAGCGCTGCAACCGCTCCTCTTCCTCACCTCCAGCTTTGGCGTTGCTGTCTCCCACCCAGCTCTGACAGCTTCCACAGCAGGAACCCTCATGCTGGAAGCTGCATCCTTTCATTTCCCAGATGGCTCATGCTGCTCCCTTCCTTTCCCTTCCTCTCTGCTGAGCTGTAGGTGCCTTCCTCCAGGTCCTGCCCAAGCTGGGCATCCATGTGGGGAAACTGAGGACATGCTGTTTAGAAAACATGTCAGCTCTTGGCAACCTGCACATTGGAGGTTTAGCAGCTCTCCGCGTGAGCAGCAACCACACAAAGCCCTGCTCCAGCCATCACCATCACTACAGCCTGTGTCAGCCTCTCACTACAGGTCTTTCAAAGGATTCATTTAGAAGCATCCAGTTTGGTTTATCACATCCGATGTGCCTCAAACCACTGTGAGGATGTGGTGGCAGAGCTGCAGCTCCTGTCCTGGCAGCCTCCTTGCACTCACCAGATGGCTGCCTTGGCAATTGCACATCAGCTGCAGAGGCTCAGCTCAGGGTGCACACCAGGCGAGCCCCAGGAGATGGCACAGTGCTCCTTCCCATCCGCAGCTGAAGCTTCCTGCTGTAGGGAAGCAGCCGGGAACTCTGGGCAGTGTCTCAGCCCCCTGAGGCCTGGCAGGGCCATGGAGCTCTGCTGGAGGAACCATCAGCAGGCGGCTGCTCTGGGCACAGAGAGGTGTGGAGAGCCCAGAGGAGGGGGCTCAAGGGGGTGAGGATACCGGGTCCCAGCTGTGCCACCGCTCCCTGATGTGAAGGGAAGGGTGCAGCAGAGCCCAAGCAGCAGAAGTCCTGGTGCACTGCATGCATCCCAAGCCTGGCATCAGCTCTGGAACAGGATCCTCCACCTTCCTGCAGGTGCCAGTGGCCCCTTTGCTTTCGGAAAGCCTGCACAGGCAAAGGCTGCTGACCTGCATTTTGCTGTGTGTGGTACCTGGCTTGTGTGCCTAAGAATAGCACCCACAAGAGTCATGGATCATCCACCAACAGCTTCAACCCATGAGAACACAAAAACCATGAAGACCAAGGGACAAGTTGCTTGTGCCACACACAGCACGTGAGGGACAAGCTATTTGTGACACACACAACATGTTGCGCAGTGCAGAAACTTGGGATGTTCGGAATGGAGCCACACTGGGAGAGGACTCATACGGAGATGGAAACCCACCCAGTGTTCAGTGCCTGCAGGAAAGCACGTAAGCCATATTTCCCTTTATAGATTCTTGACACTTAACCTACTCAATGCTTTTTATTTGCATTGATCTCATTTTATAGTATGATTAAATTTCTATGGAAAAGAACCAATTAGTTTTGTTTTACACTTATTGAATCCACTTTATGGTCAGACAAATTAACTCTCAGCAGTTAGTTTGATTTATCCAACAGTATAAAGCTTGACAATCTGTCCTCTCAGATCATCAGTTTTAAAAGAATTATCTTTATTGTTATTTTTCCTGCCTGGGAGAAACTATCAAACCTGGGGACAGGTATGAAGAGGAAGCAAACACTGTCAGCAGACCAGCCCTGCCTGGAGACCTCTAACTAACCATGCCTGTTTGCCTCCTGACAAAGCCTTGGTGAGAGGCACCATAGAATCATAGAATAGTTAGGGTTGGAAAGGACCTTAAGATCATCCAGTTCCAACCCCCTGCCATGGGCAGGGACACCTCACACTAAACCATATCACCCAAGGCTTCATCCAACCTGGTCTTGAACACTGCCAGGGATGGAGCATTCACAGCTTCCCTGGACAACCCATTCCAGTGCCTCAGCACCCTAACAGTAAAGAATTTCTTCCTTATATCCAGTCTAAACCCCTGCTTGTTCCCCTCCAGCGGATCAACCGAACCACACAGCTTGGTGTCATCGGCAAACTTGCTGAGGGCACACTCAATCCCACTGTCCATGTCAGCGACGAAGATGTTGAACAAGACCAGTCCCAACACCGATCCCTGAGGGACATCACTCGTTACTGGTCTCCAGCTGGACATTGAACCATTGACCACAACTCTTTGAGTGTGACCATCCAGCCAGTTCTTTATCCACCGAGTGCTCCACCTATCAAATTGATGTCTCTCCAATTTAGAGACAAGGATGTCGTGTGGGACAGTGTCAAATGCTTTGCACAAGTCCAGGTAGATGACATCAACTGCTCCACCCCTGTCCATCACTTCTGTAGCCCCATCATAGAAGGCCACCAAATTGGTCAGGCAATCACCATGTTCTCCACAGTGCCTGTCTCTTGGCAGAGAGCAAGTGCCAGCACAGGCATGCTCTCCTGAGCGGGAATGCTGGTCTGTTTGAGAGACATTGCTTTAGCACCATCAGGAGTTGTGTGTAACTGAGGCAACCCTTGCTGCGCCCAGCACACAGCTCAGCGAGCACTGCCCCTTCCCATTGCTGTGTCATTACAGATCTGCCTTCAGATCAGGTGTGGGGCATGGCCGATGGCTGCCCTTAAAAAGCTGCCTGCCCCAAGGCTGTCCCTTCTCTCCTGCTACTTGGGAAGAAACAATTGGCAGTGCTGTGAAGTGCTGCTCTGAGCTGGAGCAGGCTGCTTCCCACCCAGCACACTGCCATGGGGCTCCCAGGGAGCCTGGTCTTCCTCTGTGTAACCTTTCATTAGGTTGGGCTCAGCAACCTGCTCATGTCTAGCAGGGCCCATCAGAAGAGGGATTTATTGCTGGCAGAGTGACACTGCCATTGGCACAAGGACAAATGGTACAAGGAAGCTGCCTGGCACCGGAGCAGCTCTGAAGCCCAACCTCATTCATATTCAGCAGCTACAAGTAAAAAGAACTTGTTCCCAGTTAGTGAATGAGAATTAGAAAAGTTCATAAATGGGTTCATGTGAGCAGGCTGCCAGTTGTTCTCATGCAATGCAATAAATGAAGAGAGGAAAGCTTATTATTTCATAAGAAGGAGCTGTTTTCTTACAGGACTTGGTGCTGGTGAGATGATTGTTTGCATACAGTGGCCATGGTTGATGATCATTTGTTTCAAAGACCTTTGCACAGCATTCAGGATGCTTCCATAGTGTGTTGATCCTGAAAGTACTTCCTTTTCCTGAAGTGGATACTAACTTCGCAGGGTCCTTAAAGGACACAGTTGCACCTCTCCCTTTGCAATGATCTCCTTGAGAAGCTTCACATGTGCAGGCTACACAACTGCCACTTGGCCGAGCCACGAAGCACTATGAAAGTCAAAGCTTGCACTGGGAGTAGCATGCCATCTGTTCAGGCTTGCAAGACAGGAAACAACTATCAAAACTACAGTGTAATCATATCAGCTGGCTGGCAGCTAGCGAGCACACCCGCTGTCTGGCGAAGAGCTGAGGTGCTTATCAGCTGAGCATCCTGCGAGAGAGAAAGGAAGTGCCTGATGGGCTGAGGGAGCAATACACCAAAAGTAGGCAGCTAAAGCAACGCTGGTTAAAAAGGGAAGTCATGAGTCCAGTGAAAACCACGGAGCATCTACACAAGGTTCCTCTACTTGCACCAGCACACCTCTGGTTAAATTCATATCCACTATTAAACAGTAGCAAAAATGTGTAGTCCAGGAAGCAGTCAAATGTATCTGTATGAACGAAACTAAAGCCTCCACCAGGGATGTCACAGCACCTTGTGGTAATGCATTACTGGTTGCTATTCACTATTTAGCCAATAAGGAAGTGACAAATTCATTATGGAGTTAAATCTTTGCTCCAAAAATTGTCCTGGGGTCAGCTCCTCAGTATGTCTGGTGTATCTGACTACTAATGGCTGATGGGTGGATAGACATTCCTGGGATAACAAGGTTCTGGCAGGAGATAAACACAGCAAATGCATTTGAACCCAAGGAGATGCCAGATTAACCAGCAATGAGAAATAGTCTCATCCTCACCAACTGGTCTGGATTTCCAGCCAGCTGACAGTCAGAAGGGAGCACGCACCCATCCACACCCTGCTCCCAAACCAGCAGTCCATAGCTGTACAGATGAAGAAACACCAATGGATTCTGCATGGACAAACCATTCAGCAGCCTGAAAACAAATGGAAGCAAAGAACACGAGGCTCATCCTTCCACAAAGCACACCCAGGGGCAGACAGTACATCTGACAGTACAGACAGCAACACTCCTGCTAGGCCTGTGAGCCGCTGCAAGTCACCACTATTGGTCCTGAGAGGAGAGACCAGGCAGGACTCCTGGAATGTGTCCAGCCCATCAACACGGATGTCGAAGGAAGAGAAAGAAATATGTGATCAATACAAGAAACACGGGGCCTCATGACTGTAGTACACATGAACGGGAATGTTGAGGAAAGGAGGATGAAAAACTGACCTGCTGCAGAGCTGTCCTCCTTCAGCACCTTGCTGAAAGCCTCACCTGAATAATGTAGATGTTCAACTTCGGGCAAACTGGAAGATAAAGAAGGCAAAATCTTAACAGAGACGTATTCAGTGTAACAGCTGTGACTGCTGCTCCTCAAGCACCACAAAGCACAGCCCTGCCTGCACTCAGCTCTGCAGAGTAACTGGTAATTAGAGTTTGCCAGTCATTGTTGCTTCCTCATTGACAACAATGGGGACGTGAAGGATCCGTGATAGACATGGACTCTCCTGAAGCTTCTCTCTCCCATTTGTCATTTCAAGCTTGCAGTTTGAATCAAAGGATTTGCTCAAAATGTGTTTCAAGGATTCTTCTCCATTTCTGTTCTCTGAGGAGATTGGAGTGTTTCGGAAATGGCCTTGTTGCAGTCGCCTTCAGCACACAGCAAAGTGCAGCAATGAGACACCAGAAAATAATTGGTCTGGATCCCACCTACAGCATCCCACCAGTAAACTTCCAAATCCTCTGCACTGGTCTTGATTAAGACCTTTCAGGCACACCCTGACATAACCTGTCCTGGAAACAGAAAGCATGATGCATTTGATTAAGAGGAAAGGCTAACTCCAGGATTGCAGCCCATGAACCCACAGCAAATAGGGAAGAGTGAACAGGTAGGAAAAATCCCTCTTTGTCTGGCCCAGCTCCATGACCTGTTAGAGCTGCTGCTCCTGCAGGCTGCATGTGTACATGGGTCTCAAATGCAGCACTGACCACCCTGGCACTTGCACAGGGAAGGGAGGGGGTGACAGGGTGACATCCCCATTCCCAGATCAGATGAAGGGAACCTGCAGCCACTGAGGCAGTTTCTTCAAGAGCTGTAGCTCTAAAACCCTTTTCTGTTGTTGAAACAATGCAGGTTGCACAGCTTTGACCGTGAGAAGCAGCAGACGGAGCAGCTCAAAGCCCAGACCCAGCCAGGTGCTCCCAGTGCTGCACAGCCTGCAGCCCCTCCACTCCAGGGAAGATGTTCCTGCAGGAGCAGGGAGCGCATTCAGAGAAGGAAGGAGCTCGGGATGTTTTGGGCTATGGCACATCTGGATTTGCTTTTAGCATTCTCTTTTTTCTCCTGGTTTTGGTCTGTCATTCCTTTCTGGAACAGTAACAGGAGCAGATAAGCCAGGCTTTAAACAGCTCCTGGTGAAAAGGTGGAATGCTGATTGCTTCTCTGCCTCTTTGGCCACGCATTTTTATGCTGCGTTGCTTTGGGGAAAGGTCTTGGCTCTTCAGGTGCCAGCTTTTGTCTTTTTGCGAGCTGAAGGGCTTTTCCCAAGGTGAGCACTGAAATGCTTCAATGATCTTTAAAAAAGAGCTGTGCAGATTTTGTGAGATTTGGGGCTGCAGTGAAAGGAAAATCTAACAAGCTGAATGTCTTCTCTTTTTTTTTAAGGAGATAAGAAAAAGGCGACTGGAGCTGTCAGAGTTTAAGCTTCAACCTTTATGTTTACAAAGCAAAAAGGGCAATTAAATGTGGAAAAATAAATCCTTCCAGACTCTGGCAGTGGTTCTTCGGGTTTGTACTCAGACTGCTGAGTGACAGGCTAGTTTAGTGCCTTAGGCAGGGACTCACAATAGAGCAGCCCTGACATTTCTTTGATGCTAAGTAGTGTACCCTAATAAAGATGTTCTTTAAAGCCATTCCCTCTTGCCTGGCAATCAGGTGTTACAGAGCATCCCTGCTTCAACAGGACTGCCTGCCTGCTTCATGCCTCCCTGCGCCTGGCGCTCTTCTTCCCTCCCTGCTGAATGCAGCTGCTTCAGACCTCCTGTACACCTCTGTGCTGAACCAAGGGAAGAGACTGTTGGCATAAACCCAGGATATAGTTAATAGGCAAATTCTGTGCTTTCACCCCCTGGCTATTTCACAAAGCCTCATTTCACAGAGGTGGTGATGGGCAGAAGACATCACGGTCCTGCAAGCACAGAGTCACTAAACAAGCACAGACCACCATGTGGCAAGAACATCTGCCCACACTTGGAAAGAGCTGCAGCCCTCCAACCATCTAAAAGAGCAGCTGAAAAAAGACCTATTTTCTCAGTCCACAGCGTAAGCTCCTCTCAGATCTCTGCTCCTGCACCCTGTCAGTGCTGAGCCCATGGGCACATCAGCACAGCTCCCTGGCGCAGGGCAGGGCATAGGCTGTAGACAGGATGGCACCTTTGACAGCAGCTGTGAGATGCCAGCAGGGAAGGACTGCATTCCCTTCCTGTTCCCTTCCCATGAGCATCCAGCTCTTCACACATTTCTACTCTCTGCAAAGAATAAAATGCAAAACGAGAGATGAACAGAAGTGGGGAAAGGCACTGGGAAGCCCATCTCCAAGTGTTAAGTGGCAGCAGATGGTAGAGGCGCTGCTCTATGACAGATGAAGAAATCAGACATGGAGGTGTCAAAGGCAATGTCATTCTCAGCAGCCTGCCTTGCTCCCAGAGCTGCCAGCCCCGTCAGGTTTGGATCTGCTGGGGACATGGCACATCCTTGCGCCTTCTCCCACAGAGCTGCATGTACAGGCACTGGCACAGACACAGGCACAGGCACAGGCACTGGCACTGGCAGAGCCTGCAAGGGCAGCTCCTCGGCTCCTTGGGAAGGATGCACCAGTGTGGGGTCATTCGATCTGCCTGCAGCACAGATTTGCTCAGCATTGCCTGAGTGTTACATGTTCCTCCCATGCTCATGCAGTAACGTTGTTCTCATTTACCACCCAGAACAGCAGTGACTAGAAGCCAAGAAGGGCTTTGGCACGCCTCCATACACAGAGAGATGCCTGGGAATGCAGTGCTGGGAGCAGTGGCAGTGCACAGCTTCCATTTGGACAGAAGACCAAGGTCCCACCTCCAGGGTTTCTGTATACCCTGCTCTGCAGAGACCTGGAGTCCCACACATCAGAACTGGCACAACAGCAAGAAACGGAGACAATCAGAGTACACTGGGAACAGAGCCGGGCAGGCAGTGAACCTTGGGGAGCCCCAGATTTCTTCCATTTAGGGTCAGATTCTTCTTCCTTGGTTTTCTGCCCTTTCACTCACACACAGCCAGTGGTGGCAGGACACATCCCCACTGTCCTTCCTCTAGAGCTGGTCCCTTGCAGGGCCACTGGCTGACACACCAACCCGCACCCTCCCTGCACCTCCTGTCTTGCCCAGCATTCAGCCCAACAGGCTGGGTGTGATGAACACACTTGCAGCTGCTGCTGCCCCACAGCGAGGGGTCTGCGGTGTTTGTGCGGTCTCCAGCAGTGACAAATACCCTGTCACCACCTCCCCACGACTTCATGAGCCTGGGAAGAAAATTGCCTTCTGCTTACCGACCTAGAGCTTTATGAGCAGCGCAGGAGCATATGTCTGGGAGACAGAACTCAAATTGAATTAACTTGTTGAACAAGCATGAGAAATCCTGCTCTCGTTATTTACCCAAATAAATGTACAGACCAGAGAGGTTTCTGGCTGCTAACGAAGTTAGTTTCGTATCCCCCTGCTCTTTTACAGACTACACTGAGGTTGCAAGATCCCTGTTGGAAGTGGCTGTGTGGGAAGCTCACAAGCCTGCCAGGCTTTATGCATCTACTGTGGATCCTGCAGGAAGTGCCAGGCCCCTGCAGAAGGCAGGGAACAGTAAAGCAGCAGCTCTTTCATGACTGGACAACCACTCCTCTGCTGTTCAGAAAACAAAGGAGAACCTGGAGAAGTTGCTCTGAGCATAGCACAGGAAGTGCTGGGCTGGTTTTGAGCTCCACAGGGGTGGCAGGGTAAAGAAAATGAGAATACTGCAGATTTGCACAGGAACTACCTGTTGAATGACACCCACACACAGAATCCACATGTGCCCTCCTTAACACCTGCCCCAGGCAGCTAGAGACAAGTGAGCCAGCAACTGCTGCTTCCGTGTGGGGCCTCTGACAGCACATGTGCCCACATTTACACCGAGCTGCCTGCATCAGGCTCTAACCATCAGTGTTGAACATGCCAGCAGCCAAGTGCCTGCTCAGCACTGGTGATGCTGCATTCCTGGAGCCAGGCACAGACATCCCACGTCTGCACCTGGACCCACAAAGCATTCACTTGGCAAAACTGCCAAACTGAATGCTCGGGGTTGGTGCTGCCCAAAATGAGTCTTACAGAGAGTGAAAACTTCATTAATAACAACAG
Source organism: Melopsittacus undulatus (assembly GCF_012275295.1). NCBI lineage: Eukaryota > Metazoa > Chordata > Aves > Psittaciformes > Psittaculidae > Melopsittacus > Melopsittacus undulatus. The sequence goes on along the minus strand of NC_047534.1, from coordinate 333,694 downwards.
TGAGCACTGACGTGGCCCCAACACCGCACCATGCACACTGTAACTAATGAATGTACAGTGCTCACAGTTGTACACAGCTCTGTATGTCCCAGGTCCTGTGCACATAGTAACTAAGGCATCTGCAGTGCTCAGTTGTACACAGCTCTGTATGTCCCAGGTCCTGTGCACACAGTAACTAGTGCATCTGCAGTGCTCAGTTGTACACAGCTCTGTATGTCCCAGATCCTGTGCACACAGTAACTAGTGCATCTGCAGTGCTCAGTTGTACACAGCTCTGTATGGGAGCAGGGGCAGAGCCTCCTCCAATCACTTAGGACTGGAAGGAGTTCAGTGCACAGCAAAGGTGGTTTCACATCTACAGACCTGGTGCACAGCCAGAGACTGAGGTTACTCTGCAGATTCAGCACATCAAAGGGAATTTCGGAGGTGACTCGATCACAGCCCATATTCAGATGATGTCTAATTAGATTTGACACATGGAAGAGAAAGGCAGGAAACCGGAAACAAAATCTTGCTTTCCTAAAAGTGACTGTGAGCGACACCTGGACAGCTCATCCCGAGGGCAGCTGGAATGAGATCTGGGAATCATGACTCAGTGTCCTGCTCTCATGTCTCTGTGGGCTTTACTGACGGCTCAGGGCTAATCACTTACAGAATGCACATTGACCCAGGCTAAGCACAGCTATACACAGGTATGAAGCATCAGTCCCTGAGGGAGGTGAGGCCGGTCCCCAGTCACTGCCTCCCCCTGCACTGATGGGGAGCTCATGGTCCTGCTGCCATGAGCTCCCCAGGCACCCAGGAAATTAGACAAGCCACCCCAATAGCCAAACAACAGAAATAGGGAGCACTTACCATAAAAAGATCCCAAAGGAGCTAAGTCTGCCAATCAAACACTCTCTAAACAAGCATTAATGTATACCCACTCAGGCAGAGCTGCATCCCTCTGCCGCTTATTGCATTTTAACATTGTCAACAGAGCTTGCTGAAGCACTCGCAGTGCTCTGCTGACCTCCATTATTTATGATGGCATGTGAAATTGATTGTGGTTGAAAGATCCTTACTGGAATAAAATGAGCTTCTCAATTATTGCCACACAAGTAAATCTGTTTTCCAGTGATCCCCCCTTGGGAGCACTTGCTGAACCCTGAGTTCATGACAACAGATATCTCCAGCTGGCAAAATACAGGTGACTGCATTGTAATCACTGTCGAGTTACAGGATGGCAGGGGTCAAGCAATTCTTCGTGTGACAACAGGGAAGGGGATTGTGGGGATGATGTGCACCACTTACTGGTGTTTCTAGGTGGATAAATGGTAGATTCTCCAGCAGAGAAGTTGTGGCCATTTTTGGTACTTTCCGTCAAATGCAGCGCAGGAAATATGCACTAAGTATTAATGGGATTATGAACAGATAAACAAGACAACCAAGCCTTGCAGAGACCCAACCTCCTCCTCACCTTTGCTCTCCCAGAAAATCCTCAGCTAGATGTAATTCAATAACAGAACTTAACCTGTTACCACAACCCATAGAGAGCTTTACTGCTGGTTTCCTGTCTCCCACAAGAAAGGCAGCGCTCCACAGGAGCAGGCAGGCTCCACGGAGCATCCTTCCTCGGGCCCACACCAGCACCACACACATCCTGCCCAGGAGCTCCTGCCCATGGGGACCCCCGGAGCACACTGCAGGGTCCTGGCTGCCCCCGGCCCTCACAGCCTGCCAGTGGGAGAGGAAGGCAGGGACAAACCATCCTGCACTAGGACCGTGAGCTGGCAGAGCCCTGGGGAGGCACAGCCATGGGAACAGACATCCGGTGGGGATGGGGCTTGAGCCCCCATTCCCACACTTCCAGCAGCCCAATGGTGAACCAAAGATCAATCCCACATCACTTATCACTGTGTTTCTGTTCTTCCAGTTCTTTCGCAGTCCCTCGCTCCAAGCCTCTCTGGCAGGATTTGCTGCTCAGAGCATTCAGTTTGTACTTTCTTGGTGACCTTTAATATTAAGGAACGTTATTAATTCTTGATTTATTTAAAAGAGTCTATTTTGACAAGATTGCAGGGAGCACCTCTCTGTTGAAGGATTACAGACTTAATTAAATGCCAGCGACTGAGAACTGGAAGCTTTCCAAATGTCCACAGAGGAATCTCTCTCCCTGCTCCCTTCTCCCCCCTTCTTGTTCGAGACGGTTACAGGAGGTCTGGAAACCTGCCACAGTCAAAGGCGAAGGGAGCTCCCTCCTCTTCGCTCCTGGTTAGCTGGGCACTGAGCAGCCTCTCACTGCTCTCCTGCATCCATCTGTAAATGCACAAGCCCTGTCAGGCCCCAGCAGCCCGGACCAGCCCAACTCCTGCCTCTGGATGTCAGACACCACAGGGTGCACACTCCTGGAGATTCATCCTTCCTGCTCAGTGCTCCCCAGGTCAGGCAGGATTAGTCCTCGGGTGCAAGAGAACACAGCAACCCAGAACCCCTGTTTAACCCTCCTCATACTGACAGTGCCACTCTGCGTGCCAGGAGGGGACACCTTGAGCAACCCCAGAAATAGCTGTTTCAGGCTGCTTCTTTAGGGCTCTGGCACACAGGCACACATTAAACAATGTAACTTGCCCAGAAAAAAATCATTGTTTCTCTATAAAAAAGGGCACATGGTACAAATCATCTCCAAATCTTGTGCAGAGTTATCCTGAACAGGCTCCACGTACACATTTGCTGTCGGTGAGATGCATCTTGCACTGCACTAGAGCCATCTTTATGTCTTTTGGTAGCTGTGGAAAGCACACAGAGTCTCTGAATATGCAAACCAACAGCACTGTAATGACAACATCTACTGTCAAACTGCATCCTCAGAAGGAAAGGAAAATAGTGAGGTTCCCCTCTTCAATCAAGTTATGCTTGGTATACTCATTGGGAAGCAGACTGAGATCAGGGCTCCGTCAGCCCTCCTGGAAGGGATTTCTTGTGTTCATCATGCAAGATGGTGAAAAATGAGTGCAATGTTTTGCTGGTGATGTCATAAAAATGATTGATATTACTGGAAATAAGGCATCTTGCTGTGACAAAGTGAATGGCAACAGCTTTCTACACGTTTTGTCTTGAACAGTGTATTACAATTTGCTCTGATTTTCTTGAAGGAACCATGGCCTCCATGCAGAGAAGGTGCTGATGCATCTTGCCTGGCTATGAGGAGTTTTCAGTTTGATAGCAGAGGAGAAGGATGAAGAGCATCAGATAAACTGGCTACACATCATGATGAGACAATGTTTGGACAGCAGTTAGCAAAAGCTTTATGTTCCTAGAGCAGATTTCACTGCTTAGAACTAACTCATGCCTTTCAGAGGCCAATTTCTCTTTGGACAGCATATCTAGGAAAAACCTGCTAAATAGACCATCTGTATCAGGTGGTATTGTGCTGCTAGGACATCATATTCTCTGAACAGAGATGCTTGTTTCTTCTCTCATGTCCCCTTTCATACTTGTCCCTGCTCAAGTCAGCCAAAATGTATTTATCTTGCACAGATTTGATGTGCATCTCTCCCTCTTCACGCTACCTGCAGTGCCTTTTGGAAAGGGAAATGATCAAGGACCCAGTATGCAAAGCAAGAGCGGAGGAGCCAGCCATTTGCATGAAGATGTGATGCACCCAGTATTGTTTCTTATTACATTTCCTGTGAATTCTTAGATAATGGTTTGTATTTTGATTCCTGGCACACATAGAACAGTTTACTTGGCTTGCCTGCAACAATGCTGCACTTGATTCAGAACCTGCAAGATATATGAATAATTCAGACTGCTCATTCCAGTGTGCCTTGCTCTACATTTGTCAGTGGTGGGTAACACTCCACTGCACGTTGTTCTCAGCTGCCACTATTATGAGAAGAACTGCATACAAACTCCTGTCTAAAGTCTCTGCTGCACATATTTACCCATTGCTGGATGCACTGGCTTTGCTGGGGTGATCCTCACCATGCACTACCTCTGACTGACACTCCAGGAGATGGATACGCAGCCAGTGAAGCAGGGTCCGTGTCTTGCAATTCAAATGATGTCCCCACAGCAGGGAAAAGCACTCAGGACACAAGAGAAGTAAACACATTTTAGAGAAAGCTTTCTCCTAGAGCACGACCTAAGAGGTCACAGATGGTCCTCCCACCACCCTGCCCCACTTCACCCCAGACTCCACTCATGCAGGGTGAAGATGCTTTACAAGCCTGCAAGGAGTGGCAGAGCAAGGCACAGGGTGGCTGCAAGCAGCAGCACTGCTCAGTCCCACTGTAAAATGCCAGCACAGAGGAGAGCCACATGTTTGCAGAATGAAGCATGTCTAGCAGAGGAGCTGTGTTGGGGTGAGGGTCAATGTCTGAGGAAGGGCAAGGCCAAAGGAGGAGGACAGGCATCCTATGCTCTCTGTGTGTCAGACCAAATCAAACAGGGATGTGAGAGGGGCAAAGAGACATGCTGTTTCCAAAGGCCTCCCGAGCCTTCACCACAGCTGGATACAATCAGCATCAGATCTGAATGTCCCTGAGCAGAAGCTGTGACAAACCACAGCACAAAACTCCTCCATGGTGCAGGGACACAGGCAGGAGAGCTGGGCACAACAGGGCCGCAGCTGCCAAGGACCTGCTCAGAGCAGCCCATGTTCAGCATCACTGCTCCCCAGCCCAGCTGGACCAGCCTGTGGAGCTGTGTGGTCCTGCAGTGCCAGTGCCCGCTCACGGACAAGCCCAGGGTTCAAGCCATGCTCAGCCCCAGCCCCCTGCCTTCTGCTCTTGGGGCTTCCCTTCTGCCATGCCAGGAGGAAAGGGAAGTAAGCAAGTGCAGCTGGATGAGAGATAAACCACCCATGGTGCTGTGACTGCTGCTCCTGGGGGAGTCAGGGGTGAATCATAACTTCATCAGCCTACAAGGAAAAGAGCCAATTATCTGGCAATTGTATGCAGTTCATTTCCGTGGGAGGCTCATAACCTAACCAGCCCTTGTAGTCAAGAGGAATAAAATATATGCTGACATCAGTACACAGAGGTTCCCATTGGAAGCCACTTTCACTGCAGTGCCGTGAATCTTTTCAGAAACAGCTTGAGAAGATTCATTCTGTGTATCAATCTTCCTGGGCAGCAGAGCTGACGATGGTCATACATAGTAATGCTTAAGTCAATTCACATGCACCGTCAGTGGCTGTCTACAAGTCTTGGGCCTAATCAGTATATTAAATAGAAACTTATGACAAATAACTCTGAAAGGGCCTCTCCAGGGGCAGTGAAATGCTCCACTTCGGCCACTGTCAGCTCCTCAGGCATGTGCTGTAGTGGCACACTCTCCCCTTGGCTCCAGGAAGGGAGAACAGAAAGTCATAACTCTCCTTCTCTTTGTTTGGGTGACACATTTTTTATGAGCCAAACTCTTTACTTCAGGTCTTAGCAGTGATCCTGTGACTTTATGTTTGTCCTGTAACCACAATACTGCTCTGGAGCAGGAACACAGCCCATAAAAGCTGCGGGCTCAGCCAGCCCATGCTGCAGGGGAAGCAGATGCCCTGCGCAGAGCCTCTGGCTGCCCTCTGCTCACGTTCCACATGAGCATCAGGGTGTGGGACACATCCGTGCTCCTTGTTGATCCCTGGCCTGTCTGAACATGGGGAGGAGGCTCAGCACAGCCTTGGGCACCCGCCGAGGCAAGGCCAGAGGCACAAACATGGCAACACACATCACATGCACAAGGAGAGACTTTCAGAGCAGATCCTGCCACCTGCGCCATCCCAGGCTTCATGTGGCTGTGGTGCAAGCCCATGGGAGGCTGCCAGTGGTACCCAGTCCATGTGACAGCAGCTCAGAGCCCCTGTGCCATCTTCTGTGACACCACCCCAAGGACAGGAGGGCCCAGAAGGAGTGTCTGGGCTAGATCCTGTCCAGTGCCAGTGTTCAGAGCTCTCTCTGTGCTGTTTTCTACAGCAGCTGAACCACAGATGGTGCTTCATTAAGCCTGAGATTCATCAGCCATTGTTAGTGCTGCGCTCCATAATGAAATCATCATTTAAAGAGAACGGTCACCAGGACTAAGCAAGGCCCCTGGCTGCTGTGTGACCTCCGCTGGCTGCTGTGTGACCTCCCCTGGCTGCTGTGTGACCTCCCCTGGCAGCCAGGGCAGTGCAGGAACCTCACATGGGGCTCTCGATTGGGAAACACTCCATGAAGCTGCAAACATATCTGTCACCTTCCCGCACGTTGTTTACCAGCTTTCCTCAGCATCCCCTAAACAATATTTCCTAGAGACTGTAATTCAATAGCTCACACCCCAGAGCTGCAGCATCAGCCCAGAGAGCAGCATGATGAATGGATCAGTTCCTCCTGGGCCTGGGCTGGGGAACTGGCTTGTGCTGTTGCAGCTGTTAATTATCCCTCTGCTCTTCGCTATTCTCATCCCAGCTGTGCCTCTGTATTTATCATACTGGTCTACACGCACCAAAAACATTCTGATTGTTTAAAGTATAAGGAGCAATTTTACCCCTTCTGTGCAACTCTGGCAGCTCAGGGGATCAAATGGCAAGACTTGATCAATAAGGAACTCGCTAGCTTACAGGCACCAGGGCTCAGAGCTCAAAGTGCTTGTTTAGGAGCAATGCAAGTGAGAGAAAGCCCCACCAGTGTTAAGCACAGACACAAATACGACTTCCATCACTCTCCCTTCCCCAGCCTGCATCAGAGAGGCATCCTCAGGTTAATCCCTGTGCTGAAGGGACCACCCAGACCCAGGACAGCCCTGGCCAGGCTGTTTGCTGGGAAGAGCCATTCCTGCTTTTCCAGCCGCAGCAGTGCTGGCCTGGCTGGCAGCTGGGGTGCAGGGGGGATGCTCAGGCATCTCCTGAGCTTCTCTGCTGGGGAGCACCACGACAGCCCTGACCTGCTCCAGCTCCCCAGCATGCCCCATCCAGCACCTGGGCACCCCAGCACCCATGAGCTGCAGCAGCAGGGTGCAAACACCAGGCCTCCATGTATTTCTAGTGTGTCTTACACCGCCATATACCCTATAATGCACACTCCCTTTTCTCACCACCCTGGTACTGCTGCAGGGCTTTTTCACATCTGCCCTGGAGCCTTCCTCTTTCTGCTTACAATGTCAGGCTGTGCTCCCTGGGAACCCTGCAGCCTGCCACCCAGTCAGGAGGAATACAGCTCGGGGATCCCTGATAGGGATCTGTCCCACTCCCCACTAGCGTCCAGGAGCTTCCTCTTGTGGAGGCATCACACAGCATCTTCCTCCTTCCTGAAGTGAGGGGTAGTTGCTGCCTGCAGGGACAGCACAGGGTCCTGGTGCTCTCAGCACTGTAGAAACTTTACTCCTCACAGCTCCCCAGGAAACAGCAAAGCACATCCTGTTATCCTCAGTAAGCACATCCCGTTATCCCCGTAAGCCCCACGCTGCCACTTCTTGAGCTGTGAATTGCTGATATTTAATGACATTTCCCAAATATTTTTAATGGAAATTTCAGATCTTGTTCCTAATCTGACATTTATCTTCTATTAGCATGAAAACAAATAGAAGGGCCTGAGAATCATTGCTTATATTATAAATGACTTTACTGTTGGCTTTATTACCTTCCCCATTAAGCTGTCACAATCTGTGCCTCTTCCTGCTTCGTGATGACCAGACAGTGGAATCTGCCATCTTTCTATGTGATTTATACAGGACCCTGGCGGTAACTTTATTCATGTGGAGGATAATTATCAGCTGTATTATTAAGGTTGCCCTAGGGGATGATGTGCCAGAAAGGTTAAAATATTGACAAGCAGTAAAGCATGCATTACAATGTAGGAGTGCCAGCGGAGATGGCTGGCTGTGAGCAAGAGGCTGAGTTACAGCTTTGCATCTGCCCAGCAAGGACAGTAACAACAGTCACATCTTACACCTCCCACTAGGACTGCGGAAGCTTAGGCCAAATATTTGGATGGGACTCCAACAAAGAATATGCTTTCACATATATTCATATATATGATCACTTAAACCCTGACGACCCTGCTCTACAGTGACCTGGCCTGTTATTCAGAGTTGAACAGGATGTGGTAGCTGAAGCAGACAAGGTTTTTTCACAGTCCTCCAATGGAAATCTATTTCTTCCCATGCCCCCTAAAAAAGTTTGTCTTCATAAGAATGGCAAAAGGAGGGAGAGCAAAGAATGACCATCTCTGAAATGAAACACTGATTTCTTTTGGGATTGGAGCACCTTATTAGTAAAGTGGTAGACACCTATTGTCTGAAGGACACTACTAAGGGAAACTGCACTTTGGTTCAGACACTAACAAAACGAAGTGCTGAGTAACTTGGCACTACAACTGAAGTGAGACTATAAACCTAGCCTTGGTCATTCCCCAGATCCCCTATTGTTACGTCAAGAAAAGTAGATGGGGTACAGAAGAGCTCATAAATAATTTCCCATGGAGAGCACGTACACCAGCCAGACAAAATCTCTTGCTGAGAAAATGTGGAAAAGTGGTAGGTTTAACCTACTTCAAAATGTCATTTTTTGAGGAAAAAAAAAACCCTGATCCACATCTCTTTCCTGATGCTTAAAGGATGTGTCTGTACTGCAGCAGCATGTTAAGCATCAAGCCCTAGACTGGGCTTTGGGCAGCTGAAGGAATTTGTTGCAGCAAACCCTTCCTGTTCCCTCCAGTACAATCATATTGAAAACAGAGGGTCACCTATGGATAAACATGACCAAACGAGACCTGTAAGACATTTGTTAACCTGCATCAGTACACTTTCTTCTGCTAAGGAAGAGCCAGACTCTATAGAAACTGTATTTATCTCAGGTTCATCTACATCTCATGGGATCTGCCCATGGAAACATAACTAATGGAGAGAACTGGGGTCCTGCAGACAAGGGTCAGAGCTCTGTCCAGTCAGCATGAGTCACCTGACAGCATTTCCCTGGAATATGGGCTTGTGCCACTCTTTCACTGGCCCTTTGAATGAGTCACAGACACTGGTGAAAGCATCTGATGCTGTTAGAATTCATTCTATGAAACATCCATTCTCTGCTTGCCACAGGTACACGGTGAGAGCATCCGGCTTTCTTCTCTTACTCAGGACCAAAAAGCCTGGCACCGGAGGTGTAACCCTGTGCTGCTGACAGCAGAGCCTCACACCTCCTCAGAGGCCTCTGCTGTGTGAGTCCCTCTGTTCCCATGCTCCCTGCTCCCTCTTTGAGCCCAGGCATCACCTGGTCCCCCTCCTCACATCCCTGATCCTCTGCATGGACTTTTGCCTTCATAGTGCAGCAAGTGCTAATGTTTGATGACTCAGGATAGGGCGATGAGGCAGACAGGCACCACACACAGAGCTAATAAAACCCACACTCGGTGTGTCTTGTTATTTACTTTAGGAACATGAAGTTCTGGAGAGAGTATCTCGTGCTTCCTCCTAATAGTAATTCTGAGAATCCACCAGGGATCAGTTTAATGCTTTGGAAAAGGTTAATGTTGTTAGGGATTTACAGCTATATTTGAAATGGTTTAAACTATTATTTTTATTTCCTTGAGTAAAATGGAATCTCAGTGAGTTGTGCAAAGTTAGACGGTCAGTTTGGGTCTGAAAGGGGTCATTAACAGCCTGGCCGGTTTTACATAGCACCTAATCCTGCCTGGCAGGTGGGGAGTGGGGAACCTCCAGCTCTGGGTCAGCTGCTGCTACCAGTTGCTCCAACCACATCCTGGAAGTGCCTTCCTGCAGCCTCAGAGCAATGGGACTGGGCACAGCCACACCTGTCCCTCCTGCAGCCCGAGCAGCTTCTCCCAGGTACAGCAGGAGCTGGTACCCAGCAGCCATGGACCAGCCTGCACCAGAGCTGGCCCCTGCTGCCCATGGACATGCCCCTCCGGAGCAGTACCCTCCAAGGAGATGCAGTTTCCACACCAGCTGCCCCTGTCAGGCTGGGTGAAGGTCCCTTGTGCCAGCACAGGAGCCCCAGCACCTCAGCTGCTCTTCCCCTCACAGAGCCTGGTGTGAAGCAGGACCAGACCCAACCCTGCTCCCTCTGCCTCTGCTTGTGTCAGGGCAGGGGCAGCAGCATGCCTGGTGCTCAGCTGATGGCTGCTCCAGCACAGTCACCCTCGTCAGCTGCAGATGGTGTCATGGCCAAAAGCAACAGCAGGGAAAGTCCACATGCAGGCTGTGCAAGAGTGAGTGATAACACTGCTCCCTGCACACCACCGGCACAAAAGCCTTTGATTTAAAACCCTGACATTGGCCCCGCATTACCCTGAGAGCCAGCAACTCTTTCCTGTGGAGGGAGCTTAGGGCATCGATGTCTCCTGCTGCCCATTCCAGGGGTCATCTGCTAGCCTGCAATTGAAGGCGTTTGTGCAAAAAGCAGTGAGAGTGTCAGCTGTAATTGCATCAGTCACGGCACACAACAAGACAAATGTGACTGGAGATGGTGTGTCAACTTCAGAAATTGCTTAAGACTGAAAAGCAAGTGGAGGAAACAGCAAGTGTTCAGAAACAATTATTTCACTATAGTAGGAATAATAACAGCTCTCATTTCCTACACACAGCTCTCTTGGGGATGGCGCAGAAAACTGCCAGCATCTCCTCCCTTCCCATTGGGATACTATTGGACTGAAATAACAATCATGGAGCAAAGGTGTCCCATTTTCTTGAGGGAGGCTGAAACTACAGGATTAACCTACCCTGGACACAGGGACCCTGTTGCAATCTCCGGTCTCCACAGCCCACAGACCTGCCTCTACAGAAGGTCTGGTTCCACTAAGACATAGGATGAGGCATCTTGCCCTGCCAGACTCATCTGTAAGAGATTACACAATGACTCACCCCCGTTTCCTTCAGTGAGCTGTGGACACACCTCAGATACATCCCAATGTGACAGTGGCACCCTGAGGGACATGGGCCTGCGGAGCTTGTGCCACAGTGACCTCTCATCATCGCCATGGGTGAGGACAGGGCAGGTTTCCAGCTTGGCAGACTGGTAACCTTGTACCAGCGCTGCCCAGACCAAGAAGGTGTGGGAGGGATTCTTCCTCGTAAAATTAAATAAACCTGATGTGGAAACGCCATTTTCAATGTCTGGAGCTGTCAGCTGCAGGAGAAAGTGATATTGATTTCCACAGAAACTTTATTTAAGTGAGTGACCTATTAAATGAAACTTATTTGACACCAGATGACACTTGTTATTTAATTCCTGAATGAAGTGAGATCTCCAAGGCTTTGTGATGTTCTTTATCTCAAACGATGAAAGGCATTTTCCCTACAGCCATTTGCTCATATATCCCAGGTCTTTGCAAACAAAGTCTTTCAAAGAATCCAGAATACTTATACCTTCATTAGCCAACTCCAGCTGATAAACAGATAGCCCAGCACACACCAGTCCTTAGGAGCGAAGCTAAAAGGTGCAAAGAGCCTGAGGAGAACCACCAGCCTCTCTAGCCAGCCACTTGAGCAAAGGCACTGAGACACTGCCATGTCCACACAGGGTCTTGCTGCTGCTGCAGCAGGACGTGCCCACTGCTGGGCTGGGCAGCACTGGCTGCAGTGATGGTGCTGGGGATGAGTCTGCATCTAGGGGTGCTCAGACTCCAAAACCTCCTGCCCTTCCTCCTGTGCATTCCTTTCCCCAGGTGCCTCAAGGTAAAGCTAAAGCTGAGCAGAGGCCTTTGGTTTTCAGTCCAGTCCCCTCTGCACTGGGCCTCGAGAAGCTTGTTAGGTGGCTGTGAACACAGGGCTGCCTGCCACGCTTCAGAGACCACTCCTGCTCACAAAAGCTTTTCCACAGTTTGTTCTTTTAAAAGAAGCCAATTTATTTTTATTTGAAATCTATAAGAAACAACTGAATAGTAAAACTGTCAGATTCCATCTCTGTCATCAGAATGGCTTAGTCATGTCTGGAATGTCAGCACTGAGTATCAGCCCAAGTCCTTTGCATGCTCACAGCCCCAAGTGCATCAGTCAAGCGCTGCAGAGCACTGAGCCCTGCAGCTCACCCTGTGCAGTGCTTGTGCCGAGCCCTGCTCGTCCTTCTCCCTGCAGAGCCCTTCCCAAGGGCCCCTCAGGGGCAGAGACCATGATTTTAACCTCTCTGTTCACAAAGCCCAGAAGCTGAGACCACACAGCATTCACAGGACAGCGAGGCAGAGCACCTTGCCTGTGCACATGAGGGTCCTTCCATGGTGCTCTGACCTGTGTGGTACAGGCAAAGCCACAGCTTGGTTGTGCATGTGCTCAAGGGAAGTTTTGGAGCCCAGCAAGCACCCCAGGCAAGGCCAAGGAGTGGGGCAGGAGCAGTGCCCATGGGTCTGGGCTAGATGGTAAAATCTCACTGGTATTCCTTCCACCTGTGAGGACTCAGACCACCGCACTGGATGCTCAGCAGCCCCAGGAGGGTAAACGGTCATCAGCAAGCCAACAGCCCATACAAAACAAGAATCACACTCTGAGCAAGAAGCCATCTGATGAGCTCCTCCCTGTAGCTCTCAACAAGGATCCCAGGGTCAGGAAGTGCACACAGAGGCCACTGTGCACTCCGGTCCCATGGAACCATCAGTGCAGCACTGCAGCCTCAGGAGCACACAGCTGTGTCCTCCCTTCATACCACAAGCCTGCTGTTGTCCCATCTCTGTCCTGCTCAAGAGACAGCAGAGCACTGAGTGCTTCCCCCAGCAGGCAGCCATCCAAACAGCTTCTATAAAACTACTTTGTGCATCTCCCTCAGCTTCAGTTCAGCCACAGCAGAGCAGCCCACAGGATTTGAATGCAATTTTCTCATTGAGTTATACTAAAGCCTTGAGGAAAGGAGCCAAAATGATGTGGAACCCATAGAAACTAAAGCAACTTTTCTATTCTGCATTTTAACTTTTTATTATTATTTAGAATTAACCTTTTCTACTTCTAAATCATAAACCCATTTTACATTCCGCTATCAGATATGGGCCATAAGGTACAGGAAACATAAGATGACTTTGTTTCATACACACACGAGCAAAAAGATAATGGGGCACCCAGCGGTCATTGCTCCTCAGAACAAGACCCAGAACATTAAATTCACTCAGACACCCTACACTATGGTCTGCTTGTTAAAAGCAGATGAAATGATGCAGATGAGACATGCATCATACTGCAGATGAGACATGCATCATACTGCCACGTGCCCAGCTCAGTGCCTCACCGGCAGCAGTTTCACCCCAGCAGGGATTCTCGCTCTGCTCCTGGGGTCATCCCCATCAGACCTAAACACAGGAGCTGGAAATCGGAGACCCAGGAGCTCAGACAGTAAATACTACAGCACATGAAAACCAAACACCACACTTAAACCAGATCTGCTCTCTGCCAAGCTGCACAGGGCACCATTGCCTATAAGCAGCATTGAAGGCTGGAAGGAGCTGCCCTCTTCCACAGCATCACATACAAGTTGTCATTCCAGGGATGGAAACTGGATTTGATGGATGAAGAGTTAAAATAACTATGACCCTCCCCATGTTAGCTGCCTGCAGGGCCAAGTTACTGAGGGCTGGCAAGCAGCTGTAAGGCCACTGCTCCCGGGCTGGAGAGCAGCATCTCCTGCACCCCAGCCAGCCAGCACCATGCTCCAGCTGACTGCACACCTCCTGCACCGAGCTCCTGAGCTGATGGGAGATCATTCCAACCTCCTTGAGGGAGGACCTGAAATGCTGACTGTGCCCTTGGATGGAACAACAGAGGGGACCAGTATATCCATGGATGCTGGTGGTAGTTCAGTTCTCCCAGAAAGCACAGCCTCACCTGTCCTCTGGCCACGCACCGGCACAGACAGAGCAGGATCCTCTTCAGTTCAGCTCTGATGGTATCAGTACCTCAAGTGCTCTGAAGCAGGAGGTTTTCCTGGCAGGGCACAGGCCATGTGCTCTCTCACAGACAGGAGCAGCTGTCAGCTCAAAGCAGCAGCTCATGCCACAGTCCAGCAGTTTGCCACTGAAACCAGTCCCTGCCAGGCTGCTGGTGAGCTGCTGAGTCTGTCACACTCCACACACAGCTGCGGGGCTGCCACTCTGATCTCTCACAGCCATATCTGCTAGCTGAGGGAATACATCCTCAAAGGCAGGTTCTCTCATGCAGTGTGTTTTCTGTTCCTGTTTTACAAAGAAAGAACACAAATCAGTTTAATTTGTAAACCATTACTGTCTGGAATTTCAGCAAAGCTGAGACTTGACTTGAAAATTAACATCAGATGCATTTACTCTTCATGTAATTAATTCCCTTCATGCCAAGCACTACCTTGGGAAAGAGAACAAGTCATAAACTGTCATTAAAAAAAGGCAGACAAAGTAAATAATTCAAGAGATCTAAAAATAAATCCACACTTTCACAGAAACACACTTCCAAGCCTCTTTTCATCTCCCCCCTGCAGCACCTTGCTGCAAGAGAGCAGTGATACAAAGGGAGAGAACAGAGAGTAAGTCCTGGGCCTGACTAGCTTGAAAACCAAAGGAGCCTGTTTGCCGGGACAGAGCCCTGTGAAATGCACACAAAGACCTCCTGGCTTTGCAGTCAGGTCCAAAGAAACCAAACCCTTGATATTCTGGAAGGAAAAAAGGCTTTCAAAGCAGACAGGGCTCCTTTGAATGGGATGGGGCAGGGAATCTGCAGTGCCTCCTCAGAGCTCTATGGAATGGGGTATACAGCAGAGTTGCTTAACAGAGAACCACATCAGCTTTGCTGCTGCACTTGTAATTTCGGTCCTATTTTGGTCCTGCTTGGCACTGTCAAGCCCTACATTTAATAACAGCATCCTTACTGGGCTGGGCAGGGCTGCAGGTGCAGGTGCAGCCTCAGCAAGGTGGCCCCAGGCTCTGTGTGCATCTGAAAGAGGCCGGGAGAGATGTGTGTGCCCTGCTCCACTGCTGCAGACCCCTGTTCCCTGGGCCATTAGCTGGGTTCCCCCGACACAGAACAGGGGGTGACCCACCATATATATACTGTAAAACACTGGTGCAAACTGTCTTGTGATCCCAACTCTCTGAAAGTGTTCCTCCTTGCACTGGTTCTTGGGTGAAGGAGACAAGGAGGCAACAGCGGGTGCAAGCTACTGCTGCACCTCCAGGGGTGCAATGCAGGAGAGCTTGGACCATCCTCCTGCATGGTCTATAACAATGCACTGAATTCTGGAGATCCTCCAGGTGCTGACTGAGCAAAGACTGAAGAAGGGTTGGGAAAGGTGTGCTCAGGATCTAGCACAGAGGAGAGATGCACAAGGACCTGGAAACCTGGTTCAGAGCTGGCATGAGGGAATAGGAGCCCCATCCCAGCACAGCTTCTGTCAGAGCTGCCTCAGTAGCTGCCACTCCTCTGCCTGGAGGAGGGAGAAGAGCTTCTCTGATAGAGTTCCCTTTGTTCTCTTCAGCAATCTCAGCAACAGGATGGGAGCAGATAATGTGCAATTTGTTTTAACTCAGCTTTACCTTGTCAGCCCAAACTATAATATTGCAGCAAGCACCATTCTGAAGAATAAAGACGCAATGGTGCAGGATGAGATTCTGCAAACCCCATTGATTACATCACAAGTCATCACTATAAATATTTGGAGAGGAAAAACCCTTGTTGTATCTAAACATGTTCATGTAACAAAATGTGCAATTGAGAGTAAGAGATGGCTCTAACAGGACACAGATGCTAGGAAGCAAAGCATTTAAGCTGCTTACCCTTCAACCTAAATAACATCCATTAAATGGAGCATTGTGGGACTCACTGTGAAGAGACAATGTAAAGGGCTCAGTGTGCAGGAGCCTCAGAAGCAGAGACAGTATGTCACAAAGGAGGCAGTGTGTTCCTAATCACTACAGGGAAATTAAAGCACTTTCTACCACTCCTTTTGGGGCCAGGAACTGCTGAAAACAATGGGATGAGGACACCAGTGCAGCAGAGCAGCTCCTCATTCCGGGGCTGTCACTGTGCCAACACTGTTCTCACTGTGGAAGATGCAGAGGGTTGGCTGTACCCTGGCCTGGCAGCTCTCGGGAAGGACCCTGGGCTCCTGCTCTTCTCCAGTCAATGCATGTGGCCAGCACTGGCGTTTGGCAGTGGCTCTTGCCATGTCTGTCAGGATGACTCGTATGGCCTGGGGCTGTCCTCCCAAAGCCAGCACCTGCAGCCACAAACCTTATTCCTCTCCTTGTCTACAGGAAGCAACCCTGATTCATTCATTCAGCTCATATTGATCCTCTTTTCTTTATTTTTATGAGAAATGAGTTGCGAGGAGCTTTTGCTCTGTTTAAACTTGAAGAGATACTGTTCAAGGACTTGCTGTGATGTTTCTCTATCTGACAGCTTTATTGGGTAATAGCCACTGATGGTATATGTGTGCACAGACAGTCAGACCTTTTATACTATGTGTGTTCCCATAAAAATGATTGGTTCCAGGGTGTTATCCGAACATTGTTGTGATTGCACCACGGGACCAAGCAGCCTGAAAGGCAGATGTGAACTGAAGGCAGATTAGTAAGAATTGATCCCCCCTGTCCTCCATGCCCCAGCAGGAGGATCCAGGCTCCTGCTATCTGCCTGCTAAAGACAGACAACATGGAAGGCGAAAGCATGGCTCTGTTGAAGTTCAGTCAGCAAACAATATCAGCTGCCCCAGCTGCCTTGGAGAATGGTCATTCCGGGTTTCCCTGCTGCCCAAAACCAAGCTGGAGGGATCGATCTGTGCCTGAGGAGCCAAGCATGGCTCGTCTGCCACCTGAGGCACGTTCTGCCCATAGCAGCGTCCATGGCACAAGCCACAGACAGTGCTGAAGCTGTTCTTCAGCAGAGAAACAACCAGAGCTCAGTACCACTCAGGAAGCTCATCTCCTCCCTGGCCCTCCCGAGGCAGTGCTGGAGCAGTCTGAGTGCTGCTGCAGTGAGCGCAGCCACCACACAGCAGCCAGCTCTACTGGTGGCGTGGCTGGATGGGGCAGTCACTGCACAGCTTGGAGGGGGTTCAACCCTACTGTGCCTACAGCAACAACCTCTCTTAAAAGCAAGACTGAAGGCATACTTGATGCTGCTAGCATCCCACTGCTCTAATTCCAAGAGAGAAACTGTGCTTTTGTGAATTCCTTAGCCAGTGCCATTAACTGCCATTAGTTAGTTCTCACACATTATTGTAACTGGGATTTCAGACGATTTGTAGTTTTGAATCCTGGTGTTCTTGTCAGTGGTTTCAGAAGTCCATGCAGCCAAAAGTGGAGAAGTTTAAATGTTATTCCAGGGATGGCTTTGGCCCTGGGAAGTGAAGGCAGTGAGGAAGTGAGCTGACTATTTCAAAAACAAAGAACAGATGTTCCACATATTAAGGAGCTAAGTGTCATTTCACGGACTCATGCGAGTGGCACGCTCACTTACAAAGAGTATCTGCTCCAACAAGGTCATTTATGTTTTAATGTAATCAGTTATGCCAGCATTGATGAAGAAGAAAATAACTATAACCTGGCAATGAAGCATCATTACATTATAAGCAATACTATCTCCTTGAGTGCAAGCTCCCTCAAAAATCCCAGTAGAGTCCAGTTCATACATAAGAGTGTTCCTTCCTTTTCTGTGCTGCAGGACAAAAGGGGAGGGGGTGGGTGTTGAACCCCAGATCCCAGTAAGAAACCAGAAGCACGTCTGACAGCACATCTCCAGACGGACAGCTCGGAACCCCCTCACTCCCGCACAGGCACAGCCGAGCCCCATCACACACCTCATCTGGTCCCACTGCACAGAGACCCATCTTGTTCCTCGCAGGACCGAAGCTGCTTTCAGTGTGAGAGCACCAAATCAAAGTTTAATCGCTTTGTCCTCCAGAGCTTTATGCCATCTTTTACAGAAGCTTTTTCAGACACGAAGAACTATCACAGGCTGGCTTAGAAAGGGAATAATTGACTGACAGCTAAAAAAACCCTGCTAAGGACAATAGCATTTGTCACTCTGGTATTTCTCATCTGAAGACAAAATGCATTTTATCAACACCCTGAAATTATTTTGTCAACAAAATTCATTTTGTAGCATTCCCTTCACCTGTCAGGCTGACAGAACACTCTGGAATGGTTTAAAACCCATTCTGCTAACACAATTAACTCAGTTCTGCCTTGCCATGGCCTGAGCCGGGAGGTGCTGCAGCACTCAGGACTGCACCAGCCCCGACGAGAGCAGAGAGCAAGTGGCCATGTGGGGACCAGAATCCTGCTGGGTAAATCCTGCCTTCACAAGGTACTTGATCTCACCGAGACCGTTATGAAACCATAAGTGAGAGCTGATTGACAGACATGCCAATTTATACTGAATGCTAACAAATGCTGGTAACTGTTATTCCCGGAAACAAAAGCTCCATCAAAGCTTTCCTTAACCCTGTTTCTACATCTTTCACCAGTTCCTGTCACCAGCCTCCCTCCCAAAAGGCAAACTCAGGGTGTGAGATTCTGCCTGGCACCTTGGTTTCATTTTTTAGTATTCCCCAATGCACTTTCTGACGTCCTGGATGTGGCTTCAGGCTGGAGCAAGGAAAAGCTGGAGCAGGTGGATGTGCCTGAAGCTGTGACCCCATGGAGAGCCCACACTGGAGCAGGAACTGTGGCCGCAGAGGACCCAGGCTGGAGCAGTGTGCTCCCAAAGGACTGTCTCCCATGGGAGGGATCCCATGCTGGAGCAGGGAAGGACATGAGGGTGAAGGAACAGCAGAACAAAGCATAAAGAACTGAGCCCAACCCCCATTCCCTGTCCCCCTGCACCACTCAGAGGAAGGAAAGGAGCTGGGGGTGAAGGAATGAAGTGAGCCTGGGAGGAAGGGAGGGCAGGGGTGAGGTGTTTGTGTTTGTCACTATCCTGTTCTAGTTTAGTTTGCAGCACAGTAAATGAATCTCTTGCCTGTGATTGTAACTGTGGGTGATCCCCTCTCCAAACCTTCACTCCGGAGCTTTTTCACCTCACTTTCCCCCAGTCTTCCGGAGAGGGTGGAATGAGAGCTGCTTGGTGGGTGCCTGCCGGCAGCCAGGGTTAACCCATCACATCTGTGGTGAGTTAATGGCTGAGCTGGAATACAAGAGCCTCAACCCAATGGATACCGCTGCTTCCTCCTACCTCTGAGCTACCTACCTGTGCTGCGTGCCCGAGAACCCAAACCTTCAATGCCCACCTTCTGACACGGTGTTAAAATCTGGCCCATCCCTTCCCTGTTCTGCCTGTGCTGGGGCTTTGTACCACTGAAACACAGCCCCTTGCTCATTCCCATCCTCCTTCTGCTCCCGATGCTGCCGAGGACCTTACACTCACATGATTTAAATAGACCTGCTCCTGCTGGGCCCCTTTTTGACACTGAATCATTAATTCATTAATCTGTTTCTCATATTTCTAAATCGAGACAGACATGACTGGTGTGGATGATCAATACTGCGTTCTCTCAATCCTCTCAGTTCCCATCATTTTAGAATCTACCCTGCTTTTAATCTTAGGTCATTTTAATAGGAATTTGCTTTATGAAGAATTTGACACTTCATTATGGCAGCCCCATGCTAATAGATTTAATAATTCATATCTGCATTGGTCACTTTTAACTGAGAATACACATTCCAGGGCTGCTTCACGATTGCATTCTTGCAGTAACAGCTCTGGCCTTCCCCAGTGATCTCCCATTGCATTCGCAGCACACAGGGACTGCATCTGTCAAGACTCCCCCTGTGCTTTCAAGGGGTACAGGTCACCCCAGACTGCACCATGGCCTCTGCAGGGTAACAAGCTCATCTGACCCCACAGGAAGAGGGAGGCAGTGAAGCAGAGCTGGCACACGGAGCTGCTGCACCCAGCAGAGATTTGTGCCAAGAGGAAGCAGCACCCACCTCCCTGCTCCGGAGAACATGTGCTCCCTGCAGCATGACACCATGGTGGGGTGAGCTCAGCTGGCCACCAGGTGCCCACCCAGCCACTCCATTACCCCCTTTCCCAGCAGATACAGGAGGAGAAAAGACAAAAGGATTCTGGATGGAGATAAGGACAGAGCAGGGGACGAGCACAGGGACATGGCTCAGCAGTTACCATCACAAGCAAACAGATCCAGCCTGGGGAAACTAATTGAATTTATTGCAATCAAACCAGTGTAGGATAATGAGAAATAACAAAAAGTCTGAAAACCTTCCCCAGTCTTCCCTTCCTGGGCTCACTTCACCACCACCTCTCCACCTTCTCCCCCTGAGGAGCCCATGGGGACGGGGAATCCGGGTTTCAGTCAGTTCATCACACATTATCCCTGAGGCTCCTTCCTCACACTCCTCCCCTGCTTCTGCAGGGAGCCTCTCCATGGGAGACAGTCCTGTACAAGCTTCTGCAATAGGAGTCCTTCCCATGGGCTGCAGTTCTTCCAGTGTGGGCTCCTTCAGGAGCAGACTGCTCCAGTGTGGTCTTGCCAAAAAAACCCCTCTCCATGGGTCCCCAGTCCTATGTGAAGCCTGCTCCAGTGCGGGCTCTCCATGGAGTCACAGGCACATCACCCTGCTCTCATGTGGGATCCTCCTCAGGCTGCAGGTTGGTATCTGCTCACCATGGACTTCCATGGGCTGCTGGGGCACAGCCTGCCTCACCATGGGCTGCACCACAGGCTGCAGAAGGATCCTCTGCAGCTCCTGGAGCACCTCCTCCCCTCCTTCCTCACTGATCTTGGTGTCTGCAGCGTTCCTCTCACATTTTCTCACTCCTCTCTCCTGTCTCTTGTTGCAGTTTTTCCCCTTTCTTAACTAAGTTATCACAGAGGCACTACCACCATCCCCTGTGGGCTCAGCTTTGTAAAGGGCAGGTCTGTATCAGAGCTGGCTGCAACTGGCTCTGTCCAACATGGGAGCAGCATCTGACGTCTTCTCACTGAAGCCACCCTCACACACCCCCACTACCAAAACCTTGCCACATAAACCCAATACAGACACCAACAAAGCACCAGAGCCCAAGCCGTCTGCTCCTTCTGACCCCTGCCCCCTCCACAGCAGACAATGGAGGACAGTAGGGGACATACCAGGTAAGCAAAAGGTCTGAGAATGAATCACACAAGTGCCTTTAACTGATACACACACCTCTGGCACTAGCTCCATGTCAACTAACCCCAGCAAGTATTTATTAATGAAACTCTCCTGATTTTTGATTCATTTGATTGTTAAAGCTTGTGGAACTCGCACTGTTATTACTCATTGTTATTAATGTTCACAGCTCAGCCTCTCTCTTTTCAATACGCTCCACAGAGGAAATCGAAGGCTGAAGCCAATCGTTACAGTAAATGACTGATGGAGCCGCTTGAGGATGGGAGTAAGCTGCTGCTCTGGGACTGCTGCAGGTTATTGGGAGTAAGTTAATCTTCACACACAAGGACTGCAAGATAAGAGGCTGTTTCAGGTGGGTTCTGAGCACTGATTCCTTAGTCAGGTCATCAATGTGCATCACCCTAACAGAGCTGTCTGTGCACAGGACCTGTGACCAAGGCCATGTTTTGATCTATGTGCAGAAACAGGTCTGTTCTGCAGGAGCATGGCCTCTGCTGAGCAGGTTTGACACAAACAGACAGATGCTACAGGCAGCTCAGCACAGCCTGGCAGAAAGCACATCTCCATTCCTGCACATACTGAAGGAAAGCAGAGCAATCCTTGGAAAGGTTCATCCTCTCCACCCCTCTGAAACTGCTCATTCCTCAGAAAAGACCAAGGACAGTACCACAGGGCACATAGACCTCCAGCGTGCAACACCCAAATGTGTATGGAGGGGATTCCCTCTGCCCCTTCTCCAGCCTTCTCTACACTTCCACAGTCTCTTTGCTGCACAGCATTTGCCAGTTCTTGCACCACATATAAACTCCTCAAGCCAGAATGGTGGTAATGCTCCTACCTGTCTGGTAGAGGAGATGCTTCTAAGTCCTCAGTAGCGCCGTTACACCACCTTTCCAGAGCAATGTTCATGTTGTATCTTCCGAGCCTACAGAGCCGCCACATACCATATTCAACCTATTATTCATCTCAAACAGAGAATTCTGCAAAGCAAGAAGAAATAAAAGAGGGCTTAATACAACTTTACTAAAATGGAATTTGCCAAAGACTCACAGAAAAATGGATTTAATTAGGGCTGGTAATAGGGAACAGTTTGTTCCCGTGATTTAAAGCAGAAGTTAGATAGTGTCTATAATTTCAACATTTTAAATTATATATAGGGGGTTATTTCTCATTTCTACCTTAATTATAAAAATCTATCTTTATGAATCACTATTTTGAGGCAAATAAAGCAAAGGCAGAGAAAGTGATGTTTTAGTTAAAACTTTTAAGAACTCACAAAAGAAGCAACAGACACTTCAGTATGGATAACACAGGCTTGCCATAGCAAGTAAGAGTTACAGGCAGTCCTCTGCATGCCACTTACAGACACCACCACAAAGTTAACCTTTTCCTTGGGAAAAGGTGTGCAAAGGAAGGCGTGTTCTGTTACAGGAGATGAAACTGGGTTGATTTTGTGCAATAATGGGAACGTCCTGTGTTGAATCTTGCAGCTAAGCAGCCCATTAGACTTGCAGGCATTGCTGGCCTAATGTGCTCCAGTTGGTAACCCCATGTTCTAGAAACCTCCACTACCCCTTCCTACGCTGATGACTGTCAGACCCTCTGAATCACCTAACACTGTTTCTGCAGACAAAAGGGCCATGAACCTGTCAGAGCTGCTCCTCCTGAGCCTCCTCAGGAGCCTCTGGTTTCATTTAAAGCTAACAAATGTCGCTTTCGAGAAATTCCTCCTGGTGGTTGGTTCTGACCTAAGCAAATGAGTCACAGCCTTGTACAGCACTGACTAATGTAGGAACAAATAACCCAGGCAAGTGACGAGCACGCCGGGCCCAGCTGCTCTCCTGCGGCACATCCTCCACCCACCAGAACCCATGTTAATATTGCACCTCGGCTCAGAACGGAATCAATGAGTGAAGTTCAAATGTGGCACATTTCCTATTTCCCTGACAGCTTATTTCATGGATCACAGGGACCAAAGTACAGCTGCTTATTCAACAGAGGAAAGAATGAATCAATTTTCATTCCTTAATATACTGTGTGACCTATTCTCTGATGCTCTATTCTTTACATCGCTCCAGTCTTTTCAAAGCCCTCAATTTTGTCAGAGAGAGAAAATTTAGAATAGTGACAAAATGTCCTGGCCCTGACCTGCTTCGACTGACCGACCGCTCTGCCCGGAACAGGTGCACATGAAAGACACCGCGTCACTCTGCCTCAATTACACACACTGGGATCCCATGTAATTAGAAAGGAACCATATTCCTGAAAGTGTCCTGCTGCTCAGGACCACAGGGAGCTCACAGGAGCTCAGCCCGTATACCATCACTCAGGACCAGGTGCACAAACACAAACACCGTGAGTGCCATCTCCCCACCCGTGGTCCCCAAGACCATGCCACACTGAGCAGTGAGACCAAAGCCCTGTTGCTATGCTCTCCAAAGCTAGCAGATAATGATAGCAGGTCTATAGGCACTGCTAATTTGGCCAGAATTAATACACTGAGATGCATCATTTTGCAATTTCAGTGTGAAGATCATTTTTTCGTTTAGAAATATCCTCAGGTATTGTGGGTTTAACTTCTGTTTGTCTTGCCTCATTTATCCCTAGTTCACAGGTAACACTCACATTGCCCTTGTCACTGATAACTCGGTTTCAGCCTGGGCTTTTCTACAGTGACGTTTTCCAAGCAGGAAGGTGAGGCTCTGCACAGGAGAGCAGAGCAGAGGAGTGAGGCTGAGCCCTGGGGCTGCCATGGCCACCCTGGAGCCACTGGCAATGAGACAAGGGGCATCTGAAGAGCCAGCAGCCTGAAGAACTAGACACGTGTGAATGGACAAGCTGGGACAGGAAGCACCCCGGGACCTCCACAGGCAAATGGGATTTCTGGCTCTCCTTTCTCAAGCTCTCCTTCTGCCCAGGATGATGGTGAGACCCCATGTGGCTTGCCTGGCCTTAAGACATGAAGGTAATGAATCAGGCCCTATCAGAATACTATCTAGATGAAACAGACATATCGCGGCCAGCTTTATTTGTGTTTCTCTTTACATATCCAGCAGTTCAGCTCTAGGGCTTTCAAGGCATGTGGATTTAACAAATATCAGCACTTCAGGGCCCATGGGCAAACTGCTTTTCCAGTTCGTAAAATGAATCTGTGAAGAGTGTGGGTCACTAAATAGCTGCAAAAAACGTTCTAGTCCAGACCTGTGCCTCAGCATAAGAGCTGCAGCAGAGGCTGCTGTCCCTGAGACATTAATTCACCTTTTCTGTATAAGATCAACTTTTCCTTCCCAGGTTTATCAGACTTATCCCTGCCACCAGCCATGCCTCTCCTGAGCAGAGCAGCTGCCCATGAGCTGGCTGCTCCCAGTGCTCTGATCATTGTGGCACTGTCCCAGTGCTCTGATCATTGTGGCACTGTCCCAGTGCTCTTCTCACGCAGCCAGGGTTGTGCTGCACCAGAACAAGATACCTGAACCTCCCAGGGATGGAGTTCTGGCAGACAGCTTGGGATGGAGGTGAGCAGCCGGCAGCTGAGGTTCACCTGGTTAGCTCTGGATGCAGGAACAAGCACTGTGTGTGCGGTGCTGGGCACACACTGCCATAGGGGTTGGTGTGCTGCATCCCTGTCACCAGCACCCATAGCTCTCAGAGAATATGCCAAAACTGCCCACTATGCTCTGTCGAGTTTTAACAGGACCTTTTCCCTACAAACAATGTACAGATTAATAGTCAGCAGCATTTGAAAAATGGCCCTAATCCCTGTCTGCACAGGGAGTTTGTTCCCAGTTCAATGTGCCATATTATGACAACGATATATTCTTCAAGTGAGTGAAAACTAATGAATAACTAACACCCTGACAGTCTTGCTGTTACTGAGTGCTTAGGAGTTGGGTAAAACTGACAGTGTAAGATGAATATGGCACTAAGATGAGATGTTACTTTGCATGGCTGGTCAGGGGAATCCAGACTTAATGGACATTACAGATGGGTTAATTCTAAAGGCTGGATTTGATCCTAAGCCATAGCTGCCCTCCAAGCAAATAGGGAAGGCTTAATCAGTCAGACAGCTGAGCCCCAGCAGCAGTGCCATTCATGAAGGGAGCACTGGAAGCATGGTCCTGGGAGCAAGGATGTGAGTCTGCCTGCTGCCTCTGCCTCCCTGAGAGCAGGCAGAGCCCCTGCCTGCCCGAGAGAGCCCAGCAGAGCTCAGGCAGACTTTCTGTACTCCCCTGCAGATGCAGGCAGGGAGGCAGGACTGTCCCTCGCAGAGCACACCCAACATGCACTGAAATCTTGAGGTGCCAGTGAGATCATTCAAGCTGCAAGAGGATGGGCAGTATGATCCCAGAACCAAACGTGGCTGTTTGCCCAGAACACTGTGGAACCCTCAGTATTCATGGGTTGCAAGAGGCTTCAGAGACACCCCTGCAGCAGAGCCTCACCTGCCAGTTCAGTGCAATGGTCAGACAACCACTGCTCTAGAAGGACTATGAGCAGGATCTCTGAGGACTGCATCAAACACTCCCATAATCCATGGCCTGTCTGCTATGGGTTTTCACAAGCATCTCCTAATGGCTGTGGCAAAAAAAAGCCCCAAGCTAGGCAGCCCCCCATGCCACACTGAGCTTCCTCTCAGACCTCCTCCATGGTGGTGCTGAGGGTCGTTCAAAGGCTTGTCATGGCCAGCACCCCCTGCAGCATTCCCCACACTCAGCAGAGGATCATGGTCAAGGGGGGATCTCCTGTGTCTGGGTTAGCTCTGCACATACCTGGTGTAAGACAAACTACAGTGTGGTGGGCTCCCTCCTACACCTGGCTTGCAGCAGCAGGCATGTATCATGCATTCCTTGAGACCTGACATGGCTGTACCTTGCTTCCATCCTCATTCCCTTCAGTTTAAATTCAGTCAAGGACAGATATCCATCCTCAGCAGATACAGAGCAGGTCCCAGTGTGTACTTGTTTCCAGGAGCAGAGGCTTCAGATTATGACAGCCTTGCAGTGCATGAGCCTGGCAAAAACGCAGTCACACTGATGTCAGGATGGTCCCTGAGCTTCTTACCCCAGGCACAAATCGGGAGGAGCCAGTTCCTGTAATTAAAAAGTTGAGCCATATCAGAGGAAAACTAATCAGCTTGTTGGATGCCAGCAAATTAAATATTAATCTAACTATTGTGAACACAAAAATGTTCATCTTCAGATATTTTCTGGCACAAGTGTCAAAATCAGAGTGGAACCAAAGCTTTATTCATTTCCCATTATCAGCTTAAATAAAAACACTCAGAAAAATGGGCAATGACGTGCAGAAGCCACTCAGCACAGATAATTACAGTGTAAGTTTAGGCAGCTAATCACTCCTAGAATATGCTTTAGATCAAGATAAGTCTGACTGGCTTGTTTCTCTGCTTTGTTAAATCAGACATTCTCAGCTCCGCCTGATGGGGATGAGGCTCCCAGAGTCAGCACCTTTAAATAACAATAGGGCTGTCTGGCAGGCATAGGAGTCACCCTGCCCTGCAGCAGGATGGATAGGAGGCCTCTGCTCTAGGAAAGCAAAGCAGAAAGAGGCAGGGACACTGGAAGCAGTGCTGAGAAATGGGACAGGCAGTGGCAGGCAAGAGCAAGGAGAGGGGAGGAATGCAGGGCAGGTGTGGGAGCAGAAGCACAGGGAGCCATAGGCAAGGACACACTGCAGAACCGAGGCACTGCTGCAGCTGCAGCAGAAGGGCCAGTGCTGCAGGAGCCTCTCCCTGTGGGGCAGCAGCTCTGGCCTTGACAGTGCTCAGAGGAAGAGCTGCCCATGGGGCAGCCCCACACCCCTCACCCCCTGCCTGGGGCTCCTGGTGCCCCACTGCAGCACTGCCATGCCCCAGCTGAGCCTTGCTGCAGAAGGATGGCAATGTGGTGCAGAGGAGATGATGCACTGAAACCAACAGGTTCTGCTCCAAGGGCATCCACTTCTTTGGACTGTGGGCAAGGGGTGACGTTCCACAACCCTTCCTCTTGGCATGTCAGGCCCAACTTCCCAGTGGGTGCCAGCCCACGTGCTTTACATTTCAGTTTCAATGAGGGCCTGATGTTGCTGGAGTGGCGAGCAGCCCCACACAGATATAGTGAACATGGTGTGGGCCTCAGCGGATGGAGAGAGGAGCATCCACCTGGGACAGAACACACTCAGCTGCAGCCTGGGTAATTCTGCACTGCATTTGCTTTATCAAGAGTGGATAAAATGAACTCCCGTCTATAGCTCCAGTGGATCACCCTTACATTCTCAATCACTAATTTACATGGGTGTTTGCCTGGAACCGGGCCAAGAATTATCTTTATAGCAGCATTCATGGACATCCTTCTGTTTAATTATTAACCTTGCTGTAGTAAATAAAGGCTGTTTATGAATTCCATCAATCACTACAAACCTTTTGCATGTAAAGCACGGAGACGTTTGTAATGAAGAAGCAGCATTCACTTTTGCTTTATTTAAAGCAATGAATAAATATAGTCTGTGGATGCTCTCATGCAGTTCCTTAAACCCGAAAGCCTGTCAGCAGCTCTGCCTGACTTCCTGCTCCACTGCAACAGCCTAAGAGCGGACTGGAACACACGGGGACTTTAAAGAGCTCGGATGCCCTTCAGTGATACAGGTTTCAGAGATGGCAGAAGCTCTGTCAATTAACACAGTGCTCAGTGTTCTCTTTCGGAGTCAATGTCAGCTGTGCATCAGCCAGACTCCAGCCATCTCAGCAGCCTTCCTTCAGTCTCACTGGTGGGCTGTGTTCTGTGGAATGCTGGGTTGAGCTATTTCTTGTCCTTAAGATCCTCAACAGATAGAAAGCACAGGGGAAGTGCCAGCCACTGAATTATTCAGTGTAGTCCCCAAGGTTGGCCTCACCATTGAAAATGCATCTCTCTAGAGACACACAAACTAAAGCACTAGCTTTACGCACCCCAAGACACCTCTCCCAGCTATTTATACATCCTATTGCTAAACAGGCATTGACAGGGTTTCTTCTTCTCATCCACTCTGACCCTGACAAACACAAGTTTCCCTGAACCAACATATTCTCTTCTGTTTTCCAAATAACCATGAATCTTTCTCCCTCTTGAATTAAGCAAGCCATGATCTTTACTTACATGCCGCTTTGGATCCTGGGGCTCAGCACAAGCAACTGGAAGAGAAGCCAGTAAATTATTTTAGCTGAGCAGCATAAACCAGTGAGAGCTTTTGTGGACATCAAATGAAAATGACCATGCTCTCATTCTGGAAGAAACTGTGGTATTAGAAAGCATAAAACCTACACTCTTCAGATTCCAGTAGGCTTATGTCCTATTAATTATTTATCAAGATGTTTTCTTAAAGTAGTGTCTTTGTGCCTTTAATTTTCAATTCCCTTAATGCTATGAGGATCTCTGCTGGCAACACATCAATTATTAATGGAGTTAAAACAATATTTGTTTTCCCCAACTACATTTCGGAGCGCTATCTTCACACCAGTTAGGCTGCTCTGACTCTTCCCTGAGGGGCTCTGCTTCCTCCAGCCTTGTGGCTGAGGCTCAGGCTTGGCTTTGATTTGGCTATGGGAGCTCGCGTGGCACCACAGCCGCAGGGCTGCGGGATGGATCAAGCTCAACAGCCATGAGGAGGGCACAGCAACAGCAGTGCGGAGTAAATGGGAATCTCAGCTGCTGGGTTCAGAGGTTCTGTTGTTGTAGGGACTGCTCTGCCTTTCCCCATTGCAGCAGCTGTCCCCAGGCTCAGCCTGTGCCTTCCTGGGTTTGGAAGACTTGTCTCCTAACAAAGAAAACAACAGCACAGCTCCCGAAATCTACAAGCAAACCACTCAACTCAGCAAAGGGATACTTGGGTTTAAGAACTTTATGCAATCTCAGCCACTTCTCTCTGCCAGGGAGCACATAAAAAATTAAAACCCCAAAAAAAGCAAGAAGCTTTTCTAGGCCCCAATTATAAATATATTTTCACAAGGAGGAGTCAACTTAAGCCTAATATCGTGTGAAATCTCATCATTTCAATACAGTCTTCACTGGATGTAGACTGGCAATTGGAGCTGTGGAATCAATTTT
This sequence comes from Melopsittacus undulatus, assembly GCF_012275295.1. Classification (NCBI taxonomy): domain Eukaryota; kingdom Metazoa; phylum Chordata; class Aves; order Psittaciformes; family Psittaculidae; genus Melopsittacus; species Melopsittacus undulatus. The sequence continues at coordinate 304,590 of NC_047534.1, read as the reverse complement.
TCCCGTACTTGAAACACCCAAATGAGTATGAAATGTGTTGCATTTGTTCCATGCACGTCTCCAGTTCTGCACTTTGCTTGCAGTGGAATGATCATTCTGATGTATTTTTTATAGCAGAGCAACATTTCCTCAGACTTTGATGTTTCACATGTGGAGCCATTATAGCCATTTGCCATTTAGATGCATGATCCGTGGTTCATCTCCAAAGCTTTGATGCATGCAAGAATTAGTACTATTGATGTCATTGCACCATATTCAAAACATGGACACCTCTTTGTAAGTCTACAGCTAACAGAAGAGGGAGGCAGCTCCTGTTGGTGAACTTCCCATGCAGTGCCAGGTGACATCCTTCAGTGAGAGCAGGAAGGTGATGCAATTGTGCTCTGGTCTCTGTACATGAGAACAGCTCTAGGAAACTGAACCCTGGGGTCTCCAGATGCCACACTGTGGACACTGACCCTGAACTCAGCTCCACTGCATGGGTCAGCAAGTCCTGCACCTAGGGCCCTGAGTACTTCTATCTGCAGAGTGTAGCTCTGTGAGTCTGTATGCACTGGGAAGAGTCTGCCTGGAGCACACAGGACAAGATTAGCATCATTCTGAAAATGGAGGGCTCAAGCTGCTGGACTTGGCCTCTTCCCAAGGACACATGGAAGCAGCCTGCAGTGCAGTCTGGCTTAAAACAGCTGGCTGACACCAAGCTGAAGTCCTTACCCTGCACCTCCTTACAAAGAAAGACACGCAAACAACAAAACTCTGCCTCCTGCACCCAAGCACCTGGGAGCCAGCCTGCCTGGGTAGGGTATGCTCCTGTGCCTCTGCAGTGAGACAACCTTCCTGCTCCTCCACAGGAGGTGTTCATTACAGGCTGCCTTGGCCCTGCTCAGACTCCACTGGTTGGGCTGACACGTCATGTCTGAGTAGAAATTTCATTGGTTTTATTATGTACAGCCAGTGTTTTACATGGCAGGATCAAGAGGCAGGAGACAGAGAGTGATTAGCTGAAAAAGAGAACCAAAGCAGGAGGCCAGCAAGGGCAGATGCAAGGATGGGGAGGCGAGGGCAGACAAGAGCATCAGCAGTCAGGGATGAGATGAGGCTCTCTGGAGCTACAAGCCAGTTACACATAGCAAAGACATTGGCTGTTCACATGTTCATCTTGCCTCCCAGCCTTACACAGACATCCTGATCCCAGCCATGGCCTTTCTTACCTCTGCCTCCTAGAAGGTTCATGTGGTTGCCCCACTTCTGCAGTCCTGACCTGCTCTGCTGGCTGCAGAACCTCTCCTCCTGCTCCCTCAGCCCATGGTGCCTCAGGCAGCTGCTGGTAATTCAGAGGCTGAGCCCTGCTGTACAAAGAGGCTACAAAAATAGCTCCCAAAGGCTCGGGATGTAGCCAGCTATCTGGAAGAAAATGTGAACCCATGCAGAAAAGTGAACCCAGAACACTGTGCAGGTCCTGACCAAGGAAAAAAACTATTCCCTAGCAAGCAGGAATTCCTTTGTTGGCCTCCAAAGGCAGAGCTCTTGTCAACCCCAGTGGACACCCTCATGTTCTCAGTATCCACCACCCCCTTCTCAACTGCTTTTAAGACCATCACTGTACATACCCTTTCTTTACACTACCAAGCTAGAACTCGCAGTGCCACAGTTAGTCCAGCTGTGCTGTACTGTCACTTCATCCCAGGAGCACAAAACAGGGAGAGACAAGTGTAACTTACTCCTGCATGAGCACTCTGTAACATCCATGCCTGATAAACTGACAGCACAGAAGACAAACATGACAAGAGCTTGCTTTACAGATCACTTTATCCCCTTTATGGTCAATGGGGCTCTGGGGGTAAAATTACTGAACTCTCCAGTTCCAGCTCCCAGGCAGTTCTGTTGCTCCCTTGATCCAAGGCTGAACAAAATCAGCCAGTTTGCTGCATGCTCCAGCAAAGCCTCAACCTCATCTGACCAGTGCAGAGCACAGACCCAGCAACTGCAGGGAGGTGAACTCACCACTGGCAGAAGTCGCACTGCCTCCACTACTGGCTGTGGGATTGCTCACCATGGAGCCAGCCCAGCACCATGAAAAGGCCTCAGCAGTGTTCATGTATTCCTGTTTCACTTCTGAAACAAATGACCTGAATGCAACATCTTGATCTTTAGCTGGTGACCAGAGACCTAACATGCTTCAGCAGTATGGCACTCCATTCGATTTCCCCAGCAGAGATCCTTGGTAAATCTACATTGTGAAGGAGAGACCAAGTTAATCTAGAACTGAATCAGGCATCTCATTCTTCAGTACAGCAGTACGGATCAGAATGCACTAGAGTGGAGGTTAAGCAAAGACAGGACCTCTGACAAGGCAGTACCAAGCCCTCAGCCCATCAAGGCTAAGTGCTGCCTGTCCAGAAGGCCCTGCTGGCACAGCAGGAACCACCACCCCATGGAAGCTCTCCTGGGATATGAGGCTACTTCCCAGCCTGACTTCTGCCTATCAGTGAGGTACCTGCAAAGTCTCACCACAGTTTCAGAAGTGCATCAATTCAAGCATCAAGCAGAGTAAGCTCAGACTGCAGGTAATGAGTCTGGCCTGCACTCCCTCCCAGCCCGGACTGGCCAAGAGACCCTTTGAGATGCATGCAGAGATGACAGTCACAAGGGGAATCTGCAAGAGACTGGCTTATTTCAGCACTCAAGGGGCAGCGTTGGCACAGCACAGCCTTGCCTCAGTGCACAGTACCGGCTGCCCTTCCTGACATGGCTTAAAATGAACCATAAGTACCAACGGGGCACTGTTCATAAAAACATGTTTGTGTATCTAACCAGCATGTGAGAGTGTTCTCTGGTGTAACACTGAGAACACATTAAGCTGAGCTGTATGTGCCTAGGGTTACATACATTTCCAAACACTTCCAAACCAATACTTAACAAGAATTGCTTTGAAACCCCTGAAATAAGTACAACTAGTGCAGAGTCTCACCCATCCCATCTCCTCACAGGGGAAGAGCTTGTGATAAAACAACAGTCAGACCTTCATCACTTTACTGCCTATAAATACTTTGGTGCTTGTGGAACTGTCTCTGCATCACATTTCCAGAGTTCTCCTAATTTTCCCAGTGAGGCCAGAAAACATCTCAGGACTGGGGTCACAACAGCACTCTCCAAGCAGTTAAGCAATGGAGCACCAGCATCCTTTCCGTCCACACAGCCCTCCCTCCCCTCCTGACCAGGATCTTTTTATGCAACTAACTAGCTAGAAGAGAGCCACCTTCTGAGCAACTCCAGGAATAAGGAATAGGCCCAATCTTCTTGTAGCAAAGTGCCAGAGTTGCTTATCACCTGGATGCACAGAAGAAACACCTGCACCATATATAAATCACCTATCATCATCCTCCCTGGAAAACTCATTATTGTAATAATCTAATCACTATGCTATCCACTGGATCACTCCCACTAACATTCATCCTGACTTATTCCTCTGGTATTAATGTGGATGTCACAAGTACTTCCATGTGATTTTCCAGACTTGTGTGCTTAAGACCATCCTGGTTTCTGCTTCAAGACAAAAAGCAGTTTGTTCATCACCTGTACGTGATGGGCATCAAAGCCCCAGGATTCATTAACTAAGCCAGTCCTCTTCCCTTCGGTATTCCTCTTGGTGAAGAACTGCCCTCAGAGCCCACCACGCACCCCGACACAGGAAACCTGTGTTCCCATTTGGTTATTTTGCCTACACTCCAGAGCCGAGTGAAACACAAGCGTGGAACACTCAGCAACCACCTGCCCACGGTTCTGGTGCCTCAAACCCATGCAATATATGGGGTCAGTCTCTAAAGTGAAAGGAGCAGCCGGGGTTGCCCACGTTGCTCCTCCAGGGCTGTGCCCTCCCGCAGGCACCGGGCCCCTCACGTCAGCCTGCGGCAGGCAGCACCACTGCTGGGGAGAGGCATCCTCTCCCGTAGGAACAGGAGTGAGGATGACTCTGCTCAGCACAGGCATCTTATCACAGCGCCAGGAGTTTTACTACCAATTCCTTCAATGCTCTTTTACATTGCACTAGCTCTGCCTCAGACATGGCTGGAATATCAAGTGTAATTCCACGTGCAGGAGCATCAGCTAACCCATGCTGCCCTCTTCAGGAGCTGCTGCCATTAAATCATTACCAGAACACAAGCCTGCTGCGCAGGGAGTGATTTGGACTGGTTTTCATGAACAGGCACATCACGAACTTCATTTGGGGAAGATAAAGTGCTCCTGAAAAGGAAGGGCTTTTTCTATGGCACTAAACGCCCTAGTCTTTAGCTCAGGCTCATAGGAGCAAGAACCAGCTTTTCTCTAGGTAGAACATGCAGCCAGGAGGCACAAAGGAAGTTGTAGGAGTAGGAAGTAGCTATACCCACTGCCTGTAACTCCAGGAGCAAACAGATGGCAGGAGATGAAGGGTAGCAAAATCCATGCTCCCTGCATCACATTCTGATGCAGGGGATTCCCTGATGGCACATGCCATCTCACCCATACCACAAGCATGGGCTTGAAACACTGGCACATCCTACTTCAGCAGAGGACTTTATAGCTCAGGAAGCAAAGCATCAGGTGACAAAGCAGTCACTGTGAGATGAACATGACACCCCAGAACAAAAAGGATGGGCATGTCCTGCACAGGAGTGGAAGAATGCCAGGAGCCAGCACGCACACTGTGCTGGGCTTGTCCAGTCATGGACTCCTGAAGCAGGTGTGGAGAAGGGGTATAAACAACAGGGACAGAGCCATCAAAATCCAAACATGAATAGATCACCTGAAAGCAGGAACAAGGGATGATTTTCGCATTACATCAGTACAGGGGAGGCCAGGAAGAAAGGCACTGAGAAAATTTCAACTAGTTCTGTTTCATTAAGAAGCTGGAATTCAGCACAGCAAGGCTATGTTTGAAGGTCGCAACTACATCAGGGAAGGTCATGGTCCAGCATGTGCCACAAGGGCCCATCAGTCACACTGTCTCAGAAGTGGGCTTTTAGCTTCTGCCCATTCCACAAGAGGAAAGTGCTATACCCAGCATGTCCAAAGCAGCTATCTGGAGACAAACTGTGACTCATTTCAGAGATCATGTGTTTACAGGTCAACAGTGTTTAAATCTTTTGTTTCCATCTCCCATCCAGGGACATCTTTGCATTTTCCTTTTATTTGTTACCAAAGCCCATTCTCATTCCAGCCCATAGAGGCTGATGAAGAGTGTTTCTTAATTTTTCATTCCAGAGGATTATTACTTATGTTGAACCCATTTGTCCCTAACAGAGATGTAAGATGTAGTTCTCTAGGAATACAGATGTTACTCAAAGTTCTTCTCCAATATCCAATTTGCCCTTTATTTATTTAGGGAGTTATTTCAGTAGGAACCTTGGTGCTGAGAGACACCAAGACTTGTTTACAGCACTGGTGATGAAGGTGGCCAGGAGCTGCTGGAGTCGGGCATGTGGCAACATTATAGATCAGAGAAGTAATTACAACAGAGAATACAACATTAAATAAAAGCAAAACCAGCAAAGACAATGGAGGAAAAGGAACTGTAAACTGGGACAAATGAACTGGTGCTCAGGGTAATCCCAGTGCAGGGGCTGGAGCGAGGTCCTGCGCAAGTGCATCGCAGTCAGACACCACTTCACCTTGGAGCAGCTCTCCCCGTGCACTGTGTCCCTACTGGGCTGCATTGGTGGTGGCTCCTGGGCCACTGCTCAGCAGAGGGCCTGGCTGGCTGCAGTGGGGAGCACAGTGTGGGTAACTCCCAGCCACAGACACCCCAGCTCTGCTGCAGACCCCGCACAGCCCTGGGCAAAGCCTCCCCAGCTTCTCCTCTGTCAGAGGTGCTGGGTGACAAGGACACTCCTCACCGTGTCACATGGAAGTGAGGTACTCAGGACCAAGCAGAGCCACTCTGAGCCTGCCTGGCAGCAGAAGGGGGACTGAGCACAATCCTGCAGCCCCCTTGCAGCACAGCTCACAGCAGACCTGAGTGAGGAAAGGGCCTGGCCTTGGGCAGGCACCAGGGGCTGAGAAGCCTCATTCACATGGATTAAGGTTCCTTGTATGGAGAAAAGCCATGTCCCTGTCACAGCACCATGCTGCCAAATGGACCCTCCCCCTGCAGCACCTGCTTGGCAGCACCAAAACCTTCATTCCCCTTAACTCAGGGACTGCTGGAGCACTGAGAAGGTTCCTCACTGCCCCAAACACAACATAGCTGCTAATTATTCCCACTGCTGTTAGTTCCCTTTGATCTCGCTCTCTGATCATTTAATGGGAAGTAGCTTATGCAGTAATTGAATGTTGGAACCAGCAGACCCCCCCAGCAGGGGATACACATTATTTACCCATACAAAATATTCCAAGGGTTATTACCATGTAAACTGTGATGAATTACATTTACAGGAATTATTTCTGAGGCATGTAAATGGGAAGATTCCTGCAGAGGAAAAGCTGGGGAGCTGGCTCCATCCTGAGAGCAACAGCCATGGAGTGAGAGGAAGCCCAGAACTTACCCCCATGACTCTTGTGCTACACAGTGAGCAACCAAGTGCACAAAGGAATGGGAATGCTGAAGAGTGGACCCAGCATGTCCATCTAGAAATGCCACAAGCTTCCAACCACCTTCGTGCTAGCATCCCTTGCGCAGGCATGAAGAACCCTCACCGAAAGTGCAGACTTAGATAACCATCCACTGCACAGAAGCATCCTTAAGTATTCCCAGGTCTTCAGTGCCTCACAGAAAACTCAAACTGGATCCCAGATGCTGACTGAACCTCTTCCTCCCTTTTCTTCCTCCACCCCAAACAATCAGCAAAACATCACAAGATCAGGTGCTCTCCTACCCAAGTCCAGTGGGATCTGACATACACAGCAAGGCACTTGTCTCCTGTCTTTAGATCTGACTTCCACTGCTGGCAACACCAGTCTAACCTGGAGTTCCAATCTAAAGCCCATTCAGCCCAATACCCTGCTGATGACAATGACAGAAGAATGGATAGAGAAAAGCACAGCACTTAGAAGAGCAGGTAGGCACAGGCCAGCCTCCAGTGCTGCACCTCAGAAGCTTCCTGAGCCGGAGAGCAGGGGCTGCTTGGGATCTGATGTTCACAGATGGGATTTTTCTTCCCAATTTTACACTTCCATTTTTTGTAACTTTAGCACCGACAGCATCCTGGCACAAGAGAGCTCCCAGAGATCCATGAGACGTCTCATTTCCTACAGGAGTCCTAAGTCTTCAGTGTGTCACATTTACTTAGGTGCTACTGACTCCATGCATTCCTTACAGAACAAGACACCGATTCCTCGCCCACCCCGTGCTGTCTCCAGGTTTTCCCTGGCTAGGTTACAAGGAATGGTGTCCAAGGAGTTTTCCCAAGTGCCAGCTTTGACATATCTTGGGCATGTTCAACCAAACATCCACATGAATTCCTGCCTGCAGCCGCAGAGAGCACCACAGGACAGCTGGGAGAGAAGCTGCCTCAGGAAGGTGGGAGGGGAGAGTGAGCACTCATCCCATGAGCATGGTGCTGCTCCTCTGAGGGCACAGGAAAGCCCCTGGCTCTGCTGGGCAATGGGCTGCTCAGCTGTGGCCCTCCTGCAGGGACCCCTACATGCAGCTCCAGCACAACAGGTTTGATTCCCCACTGAGAGCAGTAGCGCAGGTGCAGTACAGAGCAGAGTGAAATCTCATGTGTAGCTGGGGAGCCATTCGTCACAGCCTTTAATTTCTTAGAGTGAAGAAGACAGAAGAATATAGGATTCATTACTTTAAATTCTATATAGAGACAAACCAGCAAGTGCATTTAACAACCAAAATACACTTTATAGACAGTAATGGATACTGTAAAAGTGTAACCTCGTATTTGGATTATCAAAGGCAGAGTCTATCAATTTTTGTTTTGTATTAAAGTTGTTTTTTCCATCTGTTGGAAGTGGCTCTTTGTGATTTCACAGGGCATTACACTTTATGTGCCTCATTTGCTGCACCCAAAGGAATTTCATTCTGCTACATTAAAAAATACCTTGGGACGCTGGCTAAGCTTTTAACTTTCCAGAACATGCTGTTCCACGTCTGTCTCCGTCCCAGTAGCTACCTTCTTTGAATGTCTAATTTATACATACATATATGTATTCAATGCAATCCACATGTCACATTGCCTCATCACAATGAGGATTTTGTCTCTATCCCTTTGTGCCAAATCCATGCTCACCCACCCAGCTGCCACCACTCTGGTCCAGAAGGGACACTCTGAGCTCCGGAGCACACCTAGATCCCTTGCACTGCACACAGGTGAAGCAGAGAGCTACATCAAAGTTCATTTGCTGTCGATGTCCTACAGACACACTGCACACCCAGAAGCACACAGTATGATTTCACTCTCCTCTTAATCCTACTTTATCTTTTAAGGTAAAGTGCAGGCCATGCTTGCTGAGCATTACCATGCCAAAGCAGGACTGCCTCTTAGTAAAGGGTCATCCCCATCGCAGCACCAGGACTGCCACCTATGAGAAGTGCCATCACAAAACCCACTTCCAAATGCATTATCTATCCTTCCTTTATAACCACGGCAACCAAACCATTGAGCAATTTTCCTTCAGTAGTAGTAAGCCTGGTCTCCCATTCCTGCCATGCTCTCAACTCTACCTCCCTACACGCTTGCCCTTCCTCTTATTGTTACTCCACTGAATTGGCTCAGATCTTGCTGGCTTTAGATCCTGTTCTGAAGGATTTTGCTACAAAGTAAATTTGGGGAAGGCTTAGTACCTTGCTGAACCCAAGCTTCCTACTGGGCCTTCCCCAGCCACATTATTGCTTCATAGAGCAACATGTTAATAATTCCTGTTAACAGGAACTGAAGGTGTAGCTCGGTGGGTGACCTGGTCCTGCTGGGCAACACACACTGGCAAAAGCCGAGAAAGGGGCTTGGTCCTGCACAGCTATGCGAGCTGGTGAGCACTTTTATAGAGCAATATAGCCCACAGTGTCCCACCAGGAGCTGTGTAAAGCAGAGCCAGTCACTTTGAAATGTAGCTCACTCCCATGATGACGAGTGTCACATTCCCTCTAAAACCATTATGGAGAGAATTTCCAGGGCAGAGGAAGCTGCACAGCATTTTCATTGTTACAACAGGCAGGGATCCCGAGTGCATGCTGCTTCTCTGATCTTCACTGCAATGACCCAGAAAGTTCTCTTCCCCAAGAGCTCCAGCCTGCTTGAGCTGGAGACTTGCTCACAGGGAGGATGCTCCTCAGAATGTGGATGAAAATCTACCTACTTCTATTAATTCTCCTGACCACAGCAAGTAGCTGCTCATCCCCAGAGCATCACCTGGCTTTGCAGGACACCTGGTTCTGCTGCCCTGGCCAGACTGTGGGTGCGCTCTGTGGGGAGCTCTGCCCCCACCGGCACCATACGAGGTGTGGGGCAGCCGCTCAAGGAGTCAGCACCGAGGCTCCAGCCCATGTCAAGGGGAACATCTCGGAAGCAGTCGGGTGGAGGAGCTCCTGCACTGCCGCAGGGGCCAGCCACGACCTGCCCCGGTGGAGCGAGAGCAGCCCCTGCGCAGCCCCGGAGCTGGCACCAGGCTCCGCATGGAACTCTCGCTGGGCATCCCAGGCAGCACTGGGACCTCTGAGCTTGTTGTGTTTCTCTCCTGCGTTTTCTCACAACCTCCAATATTATTATAGTGACGCACAACACCAGAGAATATAATTGCTGCAGTGATTACTTACAGCCATTACATTAAGCTTTAAAATGCTCCTTTCAAATTGAACAATGTTTTTTCAAAGTCAACAGCTGTTTCACAGCTTGAAAGCAACAGTTAAGATAAATTAAATAAAAAGGGTAATAAAATCACAGACTAAATTTAATTTCCAAAGCACATGCAAACTCCAGCAAAGCCCTTAAAGTATCTTTTAAAAACATCCACAGAAACAAAAGTCAATAGAACCAACAATTACACTGTGCTCATTAATAGGAATGTGATGTATGAGCACAGCTAACTGTGTACATCTAAATATATTTCAAACAGAGCACAAAAACAAATTCATGCAGCATTTATATCACTATTCGGAGGGATAAATCAAACAAATTTCAAATGAGATTTGTAAATCTTGGAATGAAGAAAAAAAACCCAACAACATTTATAATATATATTCTTTCTCTTAAGGTACATCCATATATATAAAGTGTGGTTAATGGTTAATCCCTACCCTCAGGATAAAAAGGCAATCTGGCTTGTGCTCAAGAGCAGTACAATGCCAGAGGCCTGTATCAGCTCTTAAAAAGCACCACTTTCCACGGCAACAAAGGCAATCCAAAGGCAACACATTTCTAGAGTGTCTGACTTCCCCTACATGCCAAAAGACTTTTCTCCAAACCGATTTCTGTTTGCATTGGGAAAACACTATTCACAATTCAAATGGCCTCTGCTTGGCTAACGATGAAGTGCCGACACTACACATCCACTCGCTGAGGCAGGAGCCATGCCCTGGCTTCCTTCCATACTCCTGGCAGAAGAGCTTCCCACCTGCAGCACCATTCCAAGCAGGCTGCCTCCCAGGCAAGCTGCCTCCTTGCCTCCATCCTTTACATTGGTAATCAGCTGCTCAGCATTTTATACTCTATCACACTTGAAAAGAAAATGACACAAGAATCAAGAATACATATTCCACCTTCTTCATCACAACTGAGGTTTTGACATGTTGAAAGGCTGTTTCTCATAAATGCTCATTAGTAAGAAGAAATATCCCAAATCAGTTTTCCTCATACATCTTCCCAGTAGGCAGCCAGATTTGGTGCTGCACTTTTACAAAGCACAGGTATGAGCCAGGTATATTGCAACAGACAGGTACATTCTCCAAGTTACACACCACTTTTCCTCCTTCCTTCCTCACTGCTTATTCCTTGCAAGCAGCAATAGCGACTATGACAAGAAGAAATCAGTCAGCTACTTGTTCTAGATATCACTGGGACTACCTCCATAGGAAAAACTGCACCAAGTACATGTCCAGAAGAGTAAGGTGAATATGCAAAAGAGGATGTACCTCACTGCTTTTAAGGATGGGCACCTCTGTGAAGTGGATTACACCAAATATCTTCCTACACTTGGTGCACAAGCAGGATTTTGGCAGCCACTCAGAGCAAGAGGATGTGTTGGCATATATTCAGAATGTGATTCACTTCACCTGTGTTTATCTGCCAGAAACTCAAGGCCACCTAAGCTGGCCTTTTCCTTTTGTGGACTGCGGAGACGGACACCCACAAAGTGGTGCTTGCCTACCCCAAGTATCCCACCTCAGCTGGGATGGATCCCTTTCTCTCAAGCAACCCCAGAGAACCCAGCAGATCAGTTTAGGCTGCACACCGAGTGGAACCTGGTCTAGTCTAAAAGTAGATCTCCTACCTGAGGTCCAGCTGAGACAACATTAAGAGTCCTTACTGCCGTGAAGATGTTTTCAAAGGTTTGTTGTAATGAGTTTTGGTTTCTTTTAATGCTGAAGGAGCTGTCTGAACATGTGTGTAAATATGAGGGAGATTCAAGGTGATATAAACAAAAAAAAAACAAAACAAAACAAAAAACCCACACTAGGTTTTAAGAACAGTCTAACTTACTTAATTTCCATGCAGCAAAGGTAACTAAGCCTACATATGTACAATCCTAATGCTGACTGTGTCTTGGTTACATCTCAGCACTGACACATACGTCCCAGATGGATGTTACATGATGGTTTTTTTTTTTAAATAAGCATTTTCCCAGAGGTTTCTGAAAGCAGAGCTGGGTGCGCTGTTATAGCCTGCTCCAGAAACAACACTGAGTGTCCTATGCACACTGCAATGAAATACATCCCAAAGTGCCATGCAAAATGTCACCTTATCTCACTTAAAGTTATTCCATCTAGTAATATCAGAGGAATGATGACAATATGTTGTTCTACATGAAAGTACATGACAGTGCTATTTTGAAACCTGGCAGCTGCCACTCTTGGCACAGCAGATGGCACTGATAAAAACACAATGCAGGGAACAGGTTGATAAAGACAGAGCCCTCCTCACACTTTCACTATGCAATTACACTCGGCTCTAGAATACAACTGAAATGCATGGCAGGGTCACTCTTGAGCAGGAGGACCCTGCTCATCTACAGACAATAACTCTTGTAGAACAAGTAACTGTCTACATATTATTAAGCAGAATCACTTTTCATATCCTGTTCACAGGAATGGAAAAAGGACCCAGGGAAGACATCCAAAAATCTTTTGTGCTCATCATACTTTCATTCTCACTGAGGGAGACAACCTTTCATGCCCTGTAATGCAAATCCAGACTCAGCCAGGATACCACTTGCAGCAACCCTCAATCTACACTCCACGAAGGGCCAGGGAACACTCAACCTCCCATTGTCACCACTTGTTAAAAGAAAAGAACAAAACACCTTTTTTGGGGGGGGGGGGGGGGGGTTGTTAAACAAGAGCATTGCTCATGGGAGGTACCAGCCAACCACTCCTGGAAGCAGAAACAGCCTCCTTACCCCAGGGCACACACAGCAGGACAGAAGCAGGAGCAGCCCTCCAGCCCCTTCATCCCTGCCCCACAGACAGGGCACTGCTAACACTGCAGGCACTGCTGCTGCAGTGTGCAGGGAAGCTGCCTGCATCCTGCTGGTGCTGACAGCTGGCAGGGACTCACTGCCATCATCTCAAACACTACTGCAGGGAACAAGGGTGCTAAACAATATTCACAACCTCTTAATACCACTGAGACTCTTGCTATAGTATGGCTTTCTTTTCAAGGAGGCAAACTAATAAAATCAACCACAATTTTAAGTTCTAGCTGAAAACCTGTTAGCTTTCATAACAGCACCTAGAACTGGGGCACAAACATAAAATGCCTATAAAATGTTTAATATACAACTTCAAATCATGATACCTTTTTAAAGTTGATTCCATCCTTGCTTATTAAGTAATCACAGTAACTTACACCAGAAGCCTGACACCTACTACCTCCAACTCACAACTGCAATCATTAATCATCACCAAATATCACATGGTTAAAAATGTGGCTGCAGACCTTGGACCTGTGCAAGGCTCACCTCACTCCTCATGCCCTGAACAGGATACGCTTCATCTTCCAGGCTGGTTTTGAACTTATGTGCTTTCCACTCACAAAGGCATCCTGAAATTCTGGATCTATGCTCACCTGACTACAGAGTCCTTTTCTTTAATAGCCCACTTAGAACACTGCCAGACCCTCTTTCCTTTGTATAAATAATTGGTGTAGAGGTTTGAGGGTCCCACTTTACACACCACAGAGACACAGTTTATGCCAGCTAATGGCAAGATTAGCGATCTTCAAACATACTAATTTTTATAGACATGTGATTTATAAAATACCCAGCCAACCACCAAAACGTTATAAAATGTTAGGAAAGTTCCAGTGAAACTTCCATAGCTTCACCTCGGTTTCTGATCTCTACAAAGCAGAAAGGTCACGTACCAACAACATACGTTTTTTTTTGTTGTCATAAATTGGTTTTTATCTAAGAGTACCTGCATTAACTGAGGAGCACAGTGTAAACTCCTGCTTAGGAATCCATCACTGCCAAAAGTCCTGGTGGAAGGGAACACAGACACGCAGAACAGGCTTTCCTGTCCTGACAAGTGCCAGAAGCCACCAGCAAGAGCTGTGTGCCTGCACACCACGGCTCATGCCAGCCAAGCACTGCAGAGAGCCCAGGATCACACCAGGATGCTCTCCGGATTGCTGGATGCTACACAGTGGTGGAGAACATTTAACCTTTAATGAAAATACCAAAGTCAACTCACCTGACACTGCTTTGCCCATCAGCAGAGCAAGTAATTGACACATCCCTACTCAGGTTTATGTATTTGGGGCACCTGTTTAGTTTTCATTACTTCTGGCCTTGGCTCCCACACTCCTTCACAGATCAAGTAACTGCTTTCCCTTGCTGCTAATTTCAACAGCTGGTTATTACTCTCCAGCCTCCTGCTACATTCACCTAGGGAAGAGTCATAAATAAATGTGTACGAGCAAGCAGCTGCTGTCATTTCACAAACTGATCCACCCAGTAAAAATCACCCTGCTCAGGACTGAAGTGCCGAATTACTGAGCATGTATCTTGAGATCATGTTCATAAAATCCCAGACCAACTGACTTTGTTCATTAAATGAGTAAATGAGGAAAGACTGTTACAAAAGAGAAGTTACTACAAACAAATAATTATATTCTGAACAGGACAAACACCTGCTCTTCCCAATAAACACAAAGGCAAAGGACAATACAAAGCACAGGGTTTGGTATTTGGTGTAATTGACCACTTTTACATCAGTGGCAGACAAGGTAACATCAAGTAAACATGGGGCCTGGAATCTCTGACTGCAAACAGAAGAAACACAGATGGTTCATCAGGCTTTGTTAGCTGTGCTGTGTGCTCTTTATTGGGGGTTAACTGTGTCATTTCTTTTTGGATGTCGGTGCTAGGAGAACCTGAGTGTGTGCTCCACATTTAGAATCCACACAGACTACAAAAGAGAACAATCAGGGCTTTGCAGACTGTGCCACAGGCAGATGCAGGGAAGAAATGGTTTCCTCTGTGTTTGAGAAAGGACATCTTCCTGCAAGGTCAGGCAGTTTGGCTTCCACAGCCTTTAAAGAATTTACCTCTGATGAGGCCAGCCCACCTGTCAGTGGCAGTGGCCTAACCCACAGTCACTCCTGCAGGTTACACAGGTGACAATAATCTTTGTCAGCTGGCACCAAGAATTAAATTAGCTCTTTCTGACTTAAAATGGAAACATCTAGAACTGAAGTGCTCCACTTCCTTGGTCAGACAGCTCACAAAAACCCCATCTGCATTAGTTTACAGCCATATTTACACTGGTACACATGTACTGCAAGGTCTATTACTCTGACAGCAAAATTTCCCAGTTCAGCTTCTGCAAATCTCTTGGGGTTTTCCCACTAAAGACAACTCCAACAAATTGCTAACATAGAGCACAATATTATGAGCTTTTAGTGGATTTTCGTCCTAGACTAAAAGCCAAATTCACACACTACAACAAGGCTCCACATCTGAAAACCTGGCCTTATTAGTTTAGCAGATACACAGCTCAGCCCTTTCAAGACTATTGATGCTATGTCAGCATTTAAACCATTGTACCAAAACGTGACTGACTAGAAATAACCAGAGAAACACTGAACCTCCCTGAACACCCAAAACCTAAAATCTACCCAGTACTTCTTCACCTACACTAAAACTGATAAAGCTCACCATAAACTTAATGCCCCACCACTGCACTAGAGATAGCGTATTCAGAACTTAGTGCTATTTAAAATACCAGAAAGAAAATCCAAACCTCCAAAATTTCATTTCTGGAGGAAAAAGATCCTAGCATTTAAGCTAGGAAAACTACCATTAAGCAAGACTTGTATGAACAAACTTAAAGAGGAATAAAAGTCACTACAAATGGCAATACAAAGCCCAGAAAAACAAATTACAAACATTGAACACAAGGTCTAACAAGAAGTTTTCCTTGACAGTTCAATACTTCCCTTACAGAAGCATCAATTAACATTTAGCAATCAAAGAGGAGAAAATCCTAAATGAAGGTGCTAAAATCACACAGTCACAGGAGAAATTTAGGTGCCAAGAGAAAGGAGATGGAGGACAGACGGGCCAGCAGGATGAGCTGCTGAAGTGTGATGGAAGTCATTCAAACCAGACAGCAGGAAATGGGGCAGAGGAGAGGTATGAGCAGCAGTGACAGGACTCACTGCAGCTCTTTCTCAGAGGCACTAGTAGCCATCGAGCAGGGGGACAGAGGAATGGGTGCTCTCTCAGTACAAAAGGTGATGGGTTTAACTTTTTCTGTAAAAGTAATATTTTGCATCAAGCCATATTTCAACCCCAGACAAGCAACACTATCTCATGAGTTACAAATGTATCATTTCTTGTTATGTTGCTTTAAATTTCAGCTCGTGATGTTCTTTCCTCAGAGGTGCTGAATTTTAAGCAAAATAATATCTACAGTCCCGTAGGAAGTACTGAGAACATGTTCAGGACACATTATCAAAGAAAGTGGGGCTGAAAGACGCCGTGTGAAGTACGCGACAAGCCTGAGGTGCATATTCCACACAGGAAGCACGACCTAAGTGTAGATATCCACACAGCATGAACAACCCAAAGGACACTGCCCCGCTCCAGACACTCCGCTACTTCCAGGCTCCTCAGCTCAGCACACAAGGTCCCACACACGCTTTCTTTCTAATATTTGAGAACAACATTGGTTAGAGCATCTCCTCATCTTACAGGAGTTATCTGCTTGTGATTATCCCGCTTTCGGAGCGGGGAGACTTCCAAAGTGAAAACAGCTATCTTCCTCATACCATGGCTGTATAGTTAGGCTACCAAGTACAGCAGAAATAAGACTACATTAGATTTACGTGTTTCTCTTTAACACAAAAGGCTGCACCAGTTATAGAGTTACTGAATTCCAACAGAGCCACCAGACAAGAGCCCAAACAGGACTACGTGGAGAGAGTTTTACTGATGTTCCCCTGCCCGCGGAACCTTGTGCAACAGTTTCACGGCGTCTTTAACCCGACAAACCAGCAACGCCTCCGAAAGGGGAAGCTCCGCTCGCCTCACCCCGCTGAGCGCTCCGCCGCTCCCTTCACGGCTGCGGAAGCTAAGCCGGTTACGTGAGGAGCGGACGGTGACTGCTCCGCACCAGAACTGACCTGCAGCCGTGAGTGAGGCTTTTAACCTGGAAGCGCCCACCCCTCTCGTGGTGCTGCCGGCGGCAGCGCAGAGCCCCGAACCGGCGGCGGCGGCCAGGACACCGCTGCCCGAAGAGCATCGCTCCGGCCGCGGGCGGCCCCCGGGACATCCCTGCGGGGGGCGGAGCCACAAGGAGAGCGGCCCCGCCCCCTGCCGGCCGGGGGCTGCCCCACCTCACGCCGGCCTCGGGACACGCGCAGGCGGCACCGGGCGCTGCCATGGCGGCTCCCGTTGGTGCGGAGGCCCCGGCAGCCGGCCCCGGCGCTCTCTGGGCCGAGGTGCGGGCGCTGCTGCCCGGTACCGAGGGGGAGTTCACGTTAGCGCTGAGCGGAGAGGTGGACCCGTGCGTGCGGCCGCTGCTGCGGAGGGCCCGCGGGCTGCTGTACGGCGCGGAGGGCCCGGCCGGCGGGGAGGCGGCTGCGCTGCGGCGCCTGGGCCACGTCCTGCGGGACTACTCGTGGGAGAAGCTGAACGCGGGCCCGTGGCAGGAGGTGAGCAAGGCCTGGCGCCAGGTCTACACCTACGGCTGCCTCTTCGGGGCGCTGGCCGAGATCTCCGCGGGCTGCCCGCCGGTGTCCGCCGTCCGCCTCTGCGACATGGGGCTGCTCATGGGGGCCTCCGTCCTGGACAACGTCCTCGGGCGCCTCGTCCGCGTCCTGCAGCAGCACCTGCCCCGGGAGCGGCGCGGCGCGGCCGGGCTGGCCGCTGAGGTACGGCCTGAGGGGCCCGGGCCTCCCCCGCGCCGCCCTCTCCTTCCCTCCTCTCCCCCCGGGCCGGGCCGGGGCTCGGCGGGGCCGCTGCCGGCAGCTGCGGGACCCGAGCCCCTGTTGCAGAAGGCCCGGCCCGAGCCCCGGCCCGCCCCTGCCGTGCGGCCGGAGGAGGAGCTCCCCCGGCTGCGGTGCCCTTCGCTGGAGAGCTTCCGAGACAAGCACCTCATCCCGCAGAAACCCGTGGTGCTGGAGGGCATCATGGACCACTGGCCGTGCATGAGGAAGTGGAGGTGAGGAGCAGGAGGTTGTGATTCCCTAGAAAAGCGGAAACAACACTTATGCTTAGTTCGAGCAGTTGCTTTCATTCCACAACCAAGGGTGAAATTGACGTTATCCAAACGCACTTGTTTCACAGGGGGTTTGTTCTGTTCTGAGGGAAAGTTTTCCACTGCTTAACTTCAGACACTTAAAACGATGAATGCCTCTGTTTAGTGAATGTCATTGTCAGTGGTGAGGTGTATGCCACCCTCCGAAGTAACTCCCCCACCTTTAGCCAGGATGGGTATTACTGGCACCTGCAAACAGTTTGGCCCTGATGGAGAGCTGATCTGGCACAATGATGAAAACGTAAAACGTGTTTGGCAAATGTGGCAGCAGGCAGTAGGAAGGTAAGCCATCTGTAGGCAAGAGGGACTAACAGCTTACATCTCGGCTGATAGGAAGCAATAGTTAACTGAGGTGAATAAGGTTTGGAAACAAAACAAGAAGGACATTGTAACATAATGTACACACAAACATGACTGGTTGCTTCCTTGCTGCTTCCATCCTTTTCTGGTGCTTTTTGTGTCTCATTGATTGGTTTTAGAGAGAAAAACCTCATGGTAGTAGAGCTTTATTACTCTAAAAGATTGATTTTGCTCGATTGCCTTGCATTCAAAATCAGTAAGAGCAGCAGAATAAAGGGGTAATGGAACATTCTTTATTTCAGTGTGGACTATATCTGTCAAGTCGCTGGGTGCCGCACAGTGCCTGTGGAATTGGGCAGCCGATACACAGATGAGGAATGGTCTCAGAAGCTCATGACTGTTGATGACTTCATCGGCCAGTATATTGTGAATGAGGTCTGTTGCTCTCATTTTGGTTCATACAGCAATGTGTTACTGGTACCAAATTTCTGCTTAGGTGAAGTCAGGGAGGGGTGTACTATAATCACAACCCTGAATTAGAAGGTTTGATGTTTTCAAGGTCTGAACCTACTAATAGTTATTGTAACAATAGCTAGGTTTGATTTTTATATATAATCAAGTGTACAGCAGCTGGAATTTGACGAATAGATTAATACCTTCTGCAGCACAAACCTGAGTGGTGGAGTCTAAGGATAAGGGATACTCAGCCAGCAGGTTTTTTTTCTCTTGGTTATTAGACTTCTTAGTGAGATGTATGATCCAAATTCCTGTGCCACCAGTTGAAAGAATAAAGACTTGATTAGCAATTGAATGTCCCTTGGCTTTCCCAGCTGAGGATCCAAAGCCCTTATTTCCATTTCCAAGCCTTCTGGCCAGGAGGACCATGTGCACATGGTCTATGGTACAGCCTGGAATCCAGGATGCTTACAGAGGACAAGGTCTGTGTTCGGCAGGGTCTGGCAGTAATGATGCAGGGCACTGTCACAGGACTGACAGCAGAGCTGGTGGGCACTGCAAGGTTATAACTGGGCTGCTTTGGGCAAGCTCATGTGTTGGAGGTGGGGATAGAGCTGCACTTGCTGTTTTGTGATAGCTGGAAGTTACTATTTCAGAAGGCCTCTTATCCTAGTCAACTGCTGAAACAATTCTAGTACTCTGAAACAGACATTGGAAATGCTGGTTTCCTGTAAGTAAATTCTGCTCACCTATAAGAAAATTATTTGACTGAGAATTCTTACCTATGTGTCACTCTCTGTTTCTGTGTTTTTTTCTTTCTGTGCTGTGATTTCAGAAGAGTATGGGATACCTTGCCCAGCACCAACTCTTTGATCAGGTAAAACTGAGTGAATGTTTTTATCTTTCTGCAGTCCAGTGTTCCTTTTGTCAGCTCTGCTAGATGGAAGGGCATATGGAGAATTTCTTATGTTTCTAGTCCCACAGTTTGAAGGAACAGAGGGAGGGGTTTGTTCCATTTGGCTAAATGGCATGGAAAAAAACAACTCTTTCAGGGATGAAGACATTCAGTCTTAGTGCTTTTCAGTACAATGTAGCATAAACATATAGGGATATCACCTGGAAAGCAGCATTTCCCTAAAGAATATGTAAATCAGGGAATAGGTTTGGACAAGAAACAAGACTTCGGTGGTGATATGTTCACCATATTCTGAAATGTCATTCTTGTTAACCAGAGATCAGGTTGATGGGAGATATAAAAAGAGATCTCAGAGAGATTCTCTGAAGAATGAGAAACCCCTTTCTTTCTCCCACCTCTCCTTCCAACAGAATCTGCTTGCTAGGACAGAAGGTGGGAGGACATTTCCTGCAGGTTCCTAGCAGTTCAGCTACTTCTCTCCTGCCTTTGCTGGACAAGCAGGTCATTTGTTTTCTTTGTGTCAAGCCTTGTTCTTCTGTTCTGTGAATGACATACCTTTAGCAAGTCAGCAGAAACCCTTTTAATGCCTATTTCTTTATGGGAATAGATCCCAGAACTGAAAGAAGATATCAGTATCCCTGACTACTGCTGCCTGGGGGAAGGGGAGGAAGAGCACATCACCATCAATGCTTGGTTTGGTCCAGAAGGCACTATCTCACCTCTTCATCAGGATCCCCAGCAAAATTTTTTAGCTCAGGTCTGTACTGTGCTTACTGTGTACATGCCATTAATGCTTTGCCTAGGAAAAGTGCTCACAGTGTGCAAGTGCTAGAGACAAGGATAGGAGACAACTTGATGAACAATTGAAAGGTAGGGAATATGCAGATATTGTTTTGCTATTCTATTGCATTTGTTGCTACTGCAACTCAATCTTGTAGGCCACAAGTGCTCCTCATTGAGATAGATCATTACTTACCCTCATTTTGCAGATGATAATTGGGAATCACAAGAAGCAGCTTTTCCAAGGTCTCACACAGATTTTGTAAGAGTTTGAAAGAACATAAATCCTGTCATAGTAGACCAAGGAATTTGCTTTTCTATAACTGCAAGATTTTGGGGTGGATATAGGTGCATACTTTACCAACTTCAGGCTACCCGGTAAAATACCTAGTCATGCATGCATTGAGTCAGGTGAAGTAGTATTTGCACAGTGACCTCATTGCTGCTAAGGGAGATGCTGCTTGTAAGCTTCAGAGTGACATAGTTACGCACTGGGGTCCTGTGTGGTGTGTCTGTGTGCAAGTTCAAAGATGTATTCCTGGTCCAGGCAGCTGACAGCTTCAGACCCTGATGGGATTTGTGTTTACTGGAAGGAGTTTGCTGTCTTTTAAATGGCGTACACTTTGAAACATCTTCCAGGAGGATCACGGTGTTGAATGCTTTCTGCTTGTCTGTTTGTGGGTTGAGGCTTAGTTCCTCTGTCCCAGACAGTTGCATCTTGCTAACCTGTGTTTTCACTTGTAACTGAGGCTTAATTCAGGCCTTCCTAATGTGAGTTTTTACAGCTCCAATAGTCTGATTTAACTTTATTATAGCAGTGTCTGTTTATTGTGAACAAAGACAATGATGTTTCTTGTAATCAGATCTATTTTACTGTGAAGTGCCAGCCTAGGCCACAGTTTGGAATGTAATGCAGGTTAATGATACATTTGGATACAATTGTAATGATACAATTGTCTCATTACAATGTATCGTTACAATTGTATCATTACAATGGATACAATTGTAATGATACAATTAGAATGCAGGTTAATGATACATGGAAAATGTTTACTGTCATATACACAGGTATTTGGAAGGAAGTATATCCGCCTGTATTCACCTCAAGATTCAGAAAACCTGTACCCACATGAAAGTCAAATTCTTCACAACACCAGTCAGGTAAATAGCTACCTGAAATTTTAATATCAGTAAAATGTTGTATTATCAAATTGAATTTGAGAAAAGAAATGCTACTGATGATGGATTATTCTGTTTTTTCATAGGTTGATGTGGAAAACCCTGACTTAGTTAAGTTCCCCAATTTCAGAAAGGCTGCGTTTCAATCCTGTGTTCTGATGCCTGGACAGGTTCTGTTTATTCCAGTTAAATATTGGCACTATGTACGATCGCTTGATGTCAGCTTCTCAGTCAGCTTCTGGTGGTCATAGCTCTGAAGCATGAAGAAAGTCTGTTAGCACTGCAACAGGAATTAAGAATTCTTCTTAAGTACAAGAATGTTCTTCCCTATCCAGAAGTTAGAGATGGATTAAAATACCCAACAAACTCATGCTTCAGCTTGGTGAAAGAATCTGGATGGGTAAAAGGAAAGAAGATGCTGCAGCCACTTTATTGTTGTGAGTGTTTCAAATATGAACACCTCATAAAGAGCTTATGTTAGGTCATCATCGTGTGTGTGTGTATTTGAAACAGCTCTATCTATGGCCGCTGCCAGGACTGCTTCTAACTGTATCTGGCACATCAGGTTAGTGTTATCTTCTATTTGGATTTAATAACAAACTGGGAGTTACACAAGCAGGGTGTAAATGCCAGTGAAGGATGGTACTACCCAAAGGTAGCAAGATGCCAGTCTCCTATACAGAAAAAGTTACCAATGTTAAGACCTAGGAACATAATTAGTTGTGGCTAATCCACAGCTGAACTGCAGTTAAATAAACTGAAGCTTAATCATGCTTTGAATATCTGCCTTCTGCAGATATGCTGCCATTCCACACTGGTACCTGGCAAGATTTGATCCTTCTGTTTTTTTAAGTCACTGTTAAAGTAAAAAGCATCCTTGCATAAAACTGGACAGTGAAGTGCTAATACCAAAAGTTAATTTTAATTAACTTTTTTTTCCACACTTCACATACAAAAGCTGCCATTGGCCCATTTCTGTGAGGCTCCTGCCCAGTCATTTTGAGTGTGGGAATATTCCCTCTTTTACTGAGCACAGCTGCTCACAACCTGTCTTGTTTGATGAACTCTCCTGTGTCTCCAGAAGGAACAAAACCCAAGCAGCAGTGCCCACTGAAAGCATTCAAACTCTAGCCCTAGGTCAGATACTCAGGCTGTCCACCTTAGTGAGACACCACAAGTACTGCATTGATTTTTCAGCTGCTTGAAGCCCTGTAATTTCATTTTCAGTTGTGTCCCAGCCCAAGAGCATGGAGAACTACAGACACAGCAGGCTCCAAGAGAGCTGTGCAGGCATAACTAAAGGAGAACAGGAAGGTCAATGATAATTTTATTATTGTAAATTTGTCTGTAAAATTCTTAAAAGCTTGTAAAATTCTTAAAAGCTTGAGGAAAAGCCAAGCACACTGACCTCTGCATTGTTGCTAATGAATACAATACAAGCCTGGCTGCTCTGCAGGGGTGGGGGAAAGAGATTTTACTAAAATCCAGTTTTCCTAGGATCGTCTTGTGCTGAGCATGAAGCTCTTCTCTGTTCGCACTGGTTTCGGTGGTGACTGGGTGTCTGTCTGACTCACTCCTGTGAAGACAAAAGGAAGGAAGGTCAATGACAGACACATAAAAAAGGTTGATACTATATAACCTCCAGATTTCTAAAACGCTTTATACACTCCTGTGTTCAGTGTCCAGTTTCCCTGGCTAAATAAAGGAATTCCAAAGAGATTGTGGTGGTCTTGGGAGCTCAGTATTTCCAAAGATTGTAGTGTGATGTGCTGTGTACCCTGCTTTCCTGTTACAAACAATATGCACATTACCTGCTCCTGACCACAAGGCATAACCCTTGTGTTTTCAGGGCTCAGTGTTGCCCCTGCATGGTTTTCTCTATGAAACATACAACTGAAGTCAGAAATAACTGGCAATCCTGCTAGAGCTGTCACTAACACAGGCAATGCTCTGGGTATCAGCCCCTTCTTGAGTATTATTATACTAATCTTTTTGTTTAAAATAGGTTCTTGGTACCTGGGATGTCACAAGTCCAGAAATCATTACACTGTGGACAGCGAGGTTCAGTCTGAGCTCTAAAGTACTTTCTGATGCAAGGTAAATGCATTCCAATTCCACAGGATTCACATACTTGGCTCTGAAATCAAAAGCATTGAAAAAGAAAATCTTTATAATCTGTGCTTCAGTTTAATCTTGTTAAAAGGACAGCAGACATGCACTGGGGAGTTCCAAAGGGGAGCTGGTGGATATGCAAAGCTGCTAAATGATAAAGGAGGTATTTTCCTGGAAACTAGGAAATACTATTTCCCTTTATGGGCAAAATCTAGCTTGAAAGACAAACCATGCTGAGGTATTTGCATGCAATAAAGGAGACTTCTGGGATGGAAACACTAACATGGATACTCCCATGGTACATCGGCAGATGCCCACTGAGGCAATTAAACAAATGTTACCTGGATGGCAAGGCTGTGACAGATGTTACACTTCCTTGCCACATCTTGGTAGTTGCTGAGAATGTATTGTTCCATCTCGATTATGCAGCGAGTATGCAGAGTAAATTCTCCATTTCTCTAAGGGAACAAGTGGCAAGACGAGGAATTTCTTTCAATTCCTTTTACCTTCTTGACTTTCCCAGTCCCCGGCTAGCAAGCATTTGACATCCACTTTCTTGTGCCATCATGAATCTAACATGCTGACACTGATGCAATGCAAAGTCAAAATACTTTTGAGGTAGCAGAATTAATGTATTTAGAGGATCAGAATAAAGATCTCACACCTTTTACAGAGATTTATCTAGTCCTAAGTAGGTATGTATTAGTGGGCATGCTCTCCTTGAAGACGTGCAGTTTTTGGACCTTCCATTTGCCCATGAGCAGAAATTCTGCTAGCTTTCAGCAAAATCTAGGCATGTGCTGCTTGAGGTATCTTTGAAAATCTCTGCTAAATCACTAACATAAGTAAACGTGTGGCAGCAGGCTAGAGACTATGATGCAAGGAACCCAGAAATAAAAGGATGGAGGTCTCACTGACTGCAGTCAGTGTCCATGTGGTGAGCTCATCTTGGTTTCTCCCTCGTGAAAATTAAATGAGATTTAAAAATGTGCACATTTTTATGCCCATGCATTTCTGGTACAGGAGTTTTCAACACATTTGGACTCACAGCTTTTCAGGATATAATAAACTTAACAGTTACAATTTACATTTACCTTAACCATAATGGCATTGATCACCCTGAAAAGCTTTCCTCAGGTCTTGTTCCAAGTTTAAGTAAGCCATGCTGTTGTGAACCAAGGTCTCTATGCCACAGTGCATGGCTGTACACAAGTAGGCATCTATGTCATGGGCAAGGAACTAGAATCATGTCCTGTACAGACCTACCCAAGGACTTCTTGTCAGTGTACTACCTTTTCTGCAACAAACACTGAAGCAGCAATAAGCACATGCCCCACAAAAACATTTTTGCCATTATTCACTAAAGAAAGCTCCAGTTTCATACATAAGAAAGTAATAGCTGCACCTATTAAAATACAGACAATTGAAGATACAGCAGTTACCTCAGAGAGCCACTTATCCTCCACAAAAACTTTCAGCACTTGTTCCGCTTCCTTTTTCTTCATTTTCTTTGTCTTTAGTTGGTCAGCCAAATTTAAAATATCTGTAGAAGGGGCAAAGCCATTTTCTGATAAAATGATTAGGTCCATCTACAGAAAGAAACATGTTCAACTATTAAAAACACCCACACAATTAGACAGACACACTTTATAGTAATGTGCAGCTTATTTAGCTTCCATACATAGGAGATATATTACAGTATATGGCTTGGTCCAGAACTGTAACACAAAGGCCAAAAGCTGAAACAGCTGTCAGCACTTTGACAGCTTTAATCCTTGCCAGGAAAATGTTTCCACAACTGTACAGTGCTGCCTAAATGAAGCTGCATTCAGGGACCTTGAGCATACTCAGCAGTTGATCCACTTCCTTTTACTTGGTCTTCGTCAAGTTCTTTTGAGGAAAACCCTCTCCCTAGTCAAGTAAGTGTAAGTTTGCCCACGCTCGAGTCAGTAGCACTGCTGAACTTACCTGGCATTTGAAGGCTGTAGCAGTGTTACCAATCTGCAGAATCTCTAACTGGAAACATTTGCTTCCCATTATCACAGAGCAGCATATATAGCCAGTAGGATTGTGTGCCATGACAATGCCGTCATTGCAGTGCTGACAGGCCTGCTGAGGTGCTTCACTAGTTATGGGGGGAGGGCAGGGAAATCTGTGGATTCTGCTCATACAGACTAGGTTTTGTAGGTGGCACAGCACAGGCAATGCACCTCTTGCCAGCTTGTACAGAAAACTTCATGAGTGTGGAAAAAATCACTTCCATTTTCATGTATTTTAAAATGGTACCTCCACAAATAATGTGATTTGTTACCTAATAACTGACACACTTACTGTTTTTCTGAACAATTCTAATTCATTTTCGGTATAGTCAGATGCCATTTTAGTTATTTCAGTTTCTGCCAAGTTCACCTACAAAAAAGAAAATAACAATACTTAAATTGCCATCAAAGTTGCCTTTGTGTTTCTGCACAATAAATTGTAAAAGATCCTCTGGGGTAAATAATACATCAATTCACAGAAATGTCATTTGTTTAAGTGGCATGAAAGAGGCTGTTCCTTAAAGATGGCACTCAGTGGTACTTGAGTCCTTTCTTCAGGACTGATCATCCAGCCACATGTTCTCCACAGCTGTCTCTCCCCAGTCCAAGCTCTTAAACAGCCCAACCTCCCCCATATAGCTCTAATACAGGATATTAGTTCCATGTAGTAGCACACCAGGATGCTGTGCTGGATAGTAGCAGTAACTATGTTACAACAGCCATTCTTGTTTTGCTCTGAAGAACAGTTGCTGTTCTTTCATATTCTTACTGCATATGCTACTGCTATTGATTATTAGCTCAACTGAATTGGCAAAATGACCCAAAAAGGTTGAAGCAGCAGCTAATGTTAGAATACCTCCTGTACAGTCTTTTGAAATTCCTATATAACCTTCCTTCTCTGACATGCACAATGCACAGCATTTAGGGAAACTTTTATAGGTCATTCTTTAGGAACCCTTTTATGCTAGGTTGATTTTTGACTAACAGACAAAACTATGTTGGGGGGCTCTCTGTGTTTTCTAGTTTAAAAATTAGTCTTGTGAAAGAAAACCCCTGTGAAAAAGAAATCTCACGTCAGCACTGTTAATGCTAAATAAATGAGCACTGCTGCAGTCCTGCTGCCATGTTCCATTTCTATGCACCTCAGTTGTTGGCAGTTTATCCTCCCACTTCCCTCTTCTGCAAGTAGCTTCTACAGCAGCTGCCAGCCTAACAGGAACAGCCCCACTTAAACCAGGTGATGGCAGCATCATATATGTACTTACTAAAGCATAATGGGCGCTCCCATCATCTTCTGACAGTCCCTTCCGGATCTGCATGAACAAAGGCTGTAGATGCCTGTTGATGGTACTGATGAAATCAGCCAGTTTATCATGCGCATAGTAGACTGAAAAATAAATCAGAGAGAGCACATAGACAAACAACCCAAAGAGCTCCACATCAGGCAGATCTTTGTGTGTTTTATCTGCTGAAACTTTAGTGTAACTTGGTAACCCTTGTGAGAACACTCCCATCATTAAACTTTCTTTAGATGGTACATGCTTTTCAGAAATATAATTATTTGTAACCAGGAAAAAAACAGTTCATCTCCCCACTTTTTCCCCAAAAGAGACACACACCGTTATGGACTTCACAGCAGTGTTTGTGTAACTTCCTTGCCTCGGATCCTTCCATTATCCCATGAGACATCAGGACCTGCAGGAACCGCCGATGAGCATCAGTCATCTGAGCTGCCATTGCGATACTCCACCAGGCTCCGAATGCTGCAAGAGACGTACACATTATCAGCGCACATGTTCATGCAGATGGAGAACACACTGCAAGCACACCGAGAATTCAAACTGACACTGCCTCAGGGCAAAAGGAAAATCCCCAGGTTGTTCTCAGAGCACAGACAGTGACTAACTCCAAGGTTTTAGAAGGATGCAAAAGACAGTCCAACTAATTTTAGCTACAGAAGAGACAAGCATAGGCACTGTTCTCTCATACCCACACTGGACATGGCAGTGCTGTACCTATAACCACCAACACCTTGCACGGTTTGTGTCGATGCTTCTGCTCACCACATACCCGGTGACTTGTGCGATGAGGAGTGCAGCTTGCTCCGGACACAAACCCCCTCTAAACGTCCTGAACAACACCGGAACTAAACGAACGCATCTCCAGATATCCTTCACCAACAGCTCACGGGAACGACAAAGCTGCCGGGCCCCAGCGAGGCCCAGGCCGAGGTCCCGCCCCGGCTCTCGGCAGCGCCGGCAGAGCGCGGGGAGCAGAGCCGGGCGTGGGAGCTCCTCGGGCTCCTCCTCTCCGAGAGCGATCGGCAGCCCCCGGCCGAGCCCGGCAGTGATCGGCAGCCCCCGGCCGCTCGGCCTCGGCACCTGCACGGCCCACGGCTGAGGCTCCGAGCGCCGCTTCCCCTGCCGGCGGATCGAACCTTCGGCGATCGCTGCAGCCGCCTGCGCTCGATCGGCTCCGCGCGGGGCCCGCCCCGTGACGCCGCCGCGGGGGCGGCCCCGCCCCGTCGTGCGTTAAGTGCCGTAGGGCGGTGGGTGGTGTTTGTGCCGCTCGGGCCGGGCCTCGCTGAGCTCCGTTCCGCTCCGCTCGAGCCGGAGGACCTGGGCCTGCGGAGTCAGCGTCCGGCGGACCCGCAGGTAGCGCGGGGTCTGCACCGACCCGGTCCAGACCGAAGCCCGGGCACGGGAGCCCGCAGCGCCGAGCAGGACCCGGAGCAGGACAGGTACCTCCGGCGGCTCCTCCGCCGCTCCCGGCTCGGTGGCCGTGCGGGCTCTTCCCCGTTGGGAGCTGTGGCGGGGCCGGGTTCGTGCGTGTTGCGGCCGGGGCCGCCGTTGCCTCCGCGGGGGCCGAGCGGGCGCCCGCTGTGCACGGTGCGGGCGGAGCTCCGGGTGCTGCTCGGAATGCCCCGGGGGCGGCGGGGCCGGGAAGCGCCCCCACGGTTTTCCCTTGTCCGTGGCTGAGGCCGCCGGACTCGGGCGCTGCGGCCGAGGCGGATCCCGGCAAAACGGGAGGAGTTCCCAGAAATGCCCTTTCTGCTGAACCCCGCCCGGCGGGTGCGGGACGAGGCGGCGGAACACGGGCTGCTGCCCCGGGCTGCTGCCCCGGCCTGTGCCGCTCACGGCTTGCGCCTCGAGCGGGTTTGATTTCCAGCCTGTCCCTATTGGATCTCTGCGGTAACGGAACACCCGCCCCGCCCGTTACGGGGGTGCCGTGTCCTTATCCCCTTTGCTGACTTCTGCCGTCTCCAGATGAGAACGTGCTGGAGAGCAGGAGCTTCAGCTGAAGTCATCACCCAAATCTAACTAGATCCACGTTTTTCCAGGAGAACCCATCTGCTCGTTTTGAGAGGCTCTCCCCGAATCTGGGAGTAGGGGCTTATCCAGATGTGCCCCGTCCAGCACCAGAAATGCAGATACCCTTGGTGTGTTGTTGTGTAAGACATTAGCTCGAGGTATCCCAAATTACATGAAGGAATTTCTGGAATGAGAATTGAAAGGATATTAAAATATTAGTAAAATCAGTAATTTAAAAAGAATAAAAAATGTCTCCGTCCGTTAAAATCCACGGGTCTGAAGTACCGTTCTTCAGTGATCATACAAGACAGGAAATCCTGTGTGAGACAAACGCAAGGGCTAGCAGAGAGGAAAGCTGTTTCCTGTTAACGTCTCCTCCCTTTGCATCGGGTTCATCGTCCACTGCTGGTATTAAAACAAAGCTTTCTGGCTTTGTCCGCAGCGTTTTGCCAGGGTTTGCAGTTAGAGCCGCGGGGCAGCGGCTGCCGCCGCTTACTGCATGCGCAGAGCTCCCCTCCGGGGAGCTGGTCCTGCTGTGCCGTCTCTGATTCACGCAGCCTTGCGTGATGCTGGACTCCCTGCCAAGCCTTGCAGAGTTTCTTGGAAGTTCAGTCATGCAGCAGTCAGTTAACAACGGGCTGGAAACACAACACTGCCTCTCTTGGGAATGCCAGGAAAAACTGGGGAAAGCTGAAGGAGTTTTTATGCTGGAGCAGTTTGTTCTGTTTTTTGCTGAGCAGCAGCAAAAGCACTTGTGTTCTTCTCAAATAATTATTACTGTGCTCAGTCAGGTTTTGTTCCCAAAACGTGAAAAGCTCAAAATCTTAACGGCATTGGGCACATTTCTAATAACATGAACATCGGTAGCCATAGCTAATCCAAAATACGATATTCCTGTGTGGCTGTGTTGCATCAGCAAAAGGACCTTGGGGAATCATGTGTTTTGAGAGTCTTAAATGAATTATTTCATCTGTTTCAGTTTACTTGAGCAGCTTTGCTGCACTTAAGAATTCTAATATGTGAAAGCTGCATAATTGTTCTCTCCAAAATTGTGCTGGTTATTTATGACTTAGGTGTGTGTTTCACAGCTTCTAATTATTTACTGGTTTAATGAATCTGCATTCGGCAGAAGCAGGGCTCAGAGGTCTTTGCTAAAATCTTTTCAAGGGAATGGTATTATCGAGGTACTTGGGGAAAACACTTTAGTAAATAGGTCAGACACTTTATGCTTAGATTCTTTCAGTTGTCTGAGTGGAATTGTAAGGCTCTGGAGGTGTGTTGCTTGGCAGTGGTTTTGGTGTAGTCTTTACCCTTTCAATACCTCACTGGCAGCTTTTATTTTCCTGGTAGCTAGAATGGGTGTCTCCAGTGCCAGGCCAAGATTCTGTAATTCAGACTCTGCAGAAAAGCCTTTGAGCTCATTTGTATTATTCTTGTACACTTCTCGTTGTTCCATGAGCTGACTTCAGGGGGATGAGGATATGAATCCTAACATCTAGCAGAAGCAGTAAGAACTACACCTTTACCTTCACTGGGACACTGATGTAAGCTTGAAATCATGTTTTCTGTTGGCAGGATTTCAGCACAGCTTGTCCTGCGGAGCCTGGCCAGTGTCAGTGATGGCAAGGCTTCCAAGTGCTGCACCGCATACCCTGTGGATCCTTTTCTTTTCATATACAACAAATGAAGGTACATTTGTCAATGTTTTCAATGATTATTCTGAGGTTTTTATCAGCAGCATTTTCCCTGGCCAGTAGGCAACACTGTTACCTGTTCAACACCAACACTGTTACCGTTCATTAACCACTATAAAATGTGTCAGAAATACCCATATACTAAGTTCTAAGGTTTTTTTGTTTGCTTGCTTTTATTTACCTCTTCCATATAGGCAAGGCAAAAAAGGAATTTGCAGGAAGGAGGAACTGAAGTTTGGAATGTCATCTCCCTGCTTCACCATTACCTAACCTCTTTTGAACACTTTGCTCCAAACAAGGTGCTCAGCAGTAACCCAGGGACATCTCTGTAGAAATCCCATAAAAACAGAATGCATCCCCTGTTTTCTGTAAATTACCTTTATCAAGGTTTAATTTTACCCATCTTCCCCTGGTTAACAGCATGTTTCAGGTTTCTTCAGCATGATGTTCTAGTTGGGGATTAAAAAATAAATCCAGTATTTCAGTTCCCTTTTTTAACTGCATGAACTGAAATCAACCTCTGTGCTCTATGGGGTTTCAAAAGGAAATTCTCCTGTGTCTGAGATTTAAGTAAAGTACGGTGTACCGGAGATGAAAAGGGAGGTCACAGGAAAAGAGAAAATAATGTACAGACCTGGAATCACAGAATCCCAAGGGTTGGAAGGGACCTTGAAAGGTCATCTAGTCCAACCCTGAGGACACTGAAAGGTAAAGCAAAGCTGCAAATCAGCATAGCCTAATGCAGCAGGAAGAGCTTCATTTAGTTGAAGTGTTCTTGTGAGTGTAAGATCATTAACACATTGAAAACTAATGATGTTGATCTTTAAAAGGCTTCAAAAGTCTACTTTCTTCTGATGATTCCTGGGGTTTTTTGAAGAATCAGAGACTGTGCAGAAGGAAAGGGAGCTGAATGTGGTGTCACCATCCAGAAAGGATGTGTGTGATAGTGCTAACTAAACTAACCAGCTAACTGATGTTCTAACTAAAAACATTTTCTAAGTATTTGAACACCAACGAAGCTGCCAGCTGCCTCAGGCCCAGGTTTAGAACCAGTGGATATACCAGACAATTCATATTATTATTTGTACAGAAGTTTTAAATGGCTCTTTTACATTGCCAAGCCTTCTCTTGGCATGAGTGAGCCTCACTGACGTGACTGAGCTTACTCACATGACTCAGGCCTGCTTAGTAGCCAGGTTTTGTGGGAGACCTTGCAGAAAGGCAAGTGCAAGTGATGTGTGCTTTTTAATGGGGGTGAAAGACCATACACTGAGCGTTCTCAACAATGAAGTGTTCATTTGAGTCAGGTTTTTATTGAAGTACCAGAGCGTCTGGTGGTAGATCCTGTTATGTATCCATGCTATGTATCTAAAAGGCATTTGACCATCATGTTTATTATACTTGCAGATGCTGTACTGTCTCAGAAGTTATATTAGAATAAGTTAGATGAGTGGACTACAGAAAAGTAGAAATGAAGGGAGGATAAAATGAAATTAGGTATTTTTGACAACAAAAGGTTTGCTTGGAAGGAATAATCTAAAACTTAAGTATCCATTGGAAAGAACAAGCCTGTGAAGAAGCAGTGACTGAAGGACAAGGACCTTACAGGATGTGAATTTTCCACAATTTACTTAATCCTGAATTTGCAATGCAAATGACAAGAATGGAGAGTTAGATATGTGCTGGCCCTTGTATATTTGCTGTAGGAAACCTAGCAGAGCACCTTAGGAAGCTGTCAGAAAAATATCAATTAATGGGATTCTAAGCTGCAGCAAAAGCTAATCTAAATTCTGTTGACTGTTGAGCAGAAGAGGATTTAGATCTGTACAACTTACACAGGAAAAGAGAGATGTTGTTAATATTTAACACTAACAGAGAAGTCAAACATGAGACCAGGCAAAGAATTGTCTGGGATGGCTATTTCTCACTGCTTCATTTAGGAATGACTGCCTTCTGGTCCCATATCTGGCTCACTGTCAGTTCTAATAACTGTGTGACCTTACTGTCACACAGCTGCTCCTCCTCTGTGCTTTGTTTCATTCATTTCAAGTGCATTGGAAGAGTGTAAAACGAGGCAGGGAGGAGTGCTGAGGGTTGCATATTCCATTTCCCTTCCCAGAACTGGCAGAGAGTTTAACCAATGTTTTCTATGGTTTGTTGGGTTTTTTTTTCCTTAAATGTTGCTAGTGGAAGATTGTAATAGTGAACACTGGGAGTGCAGAGAGCTTGGGCTTTACTGAACCTTCTCAGTGCCTGGAGCAATGTGACTCAGTCCCTCCAGGTCTCTGAACACTATCATAACAATGAGAAGTAGAAGACACAATAGGAAATACTGAGTGAAATTAAGAAGAGGTGTATACCAGGAGAAAGTCTGGGACAGGAATTTCTTCTAGGCAATGGGGGGACTACTCTGGAGGGGCAGAGGACATGCATTGGGAGGCTTAGAACCATTGTAGGTAAAGCAGGAGTGTGTGCCTATGGGCAGTGATTTTGGGTTGTTAATTACATACATTTTGGCTTTTGAATGTTTTGTATTTAATGCATAGGATGATGTTGTCTTGTAATTAAATGTTTTGTAATTAAATTAAAAGCTATCAGAATCAGATTTTCTATGCTTGGAAGAATGTTGGCTCAGTTGTGCCTTTCTATTTCACTATTACTACTGCAGACCTTTATCCTGTCAGACCATAGGCAATCACAGAATCATAGAGTGGTTAGGGTTGGAAAGGTCCTTAAGATCATCCAGTTCCAACCCCCCTGCCATGGACAGGAACACCTCACACTTAATATATGTCTCCAGAAAGGTGGAGACATTTGGTGACTTGCATCTCTTTCCATTTACCTCGAACATGAAAAATAACAATGCTTGCACTGAATTCACAGGGGTTGGTGACTCCCTTTAGATGGAAAAGTGGATGTTTCTGCCTAGTGGTATTTTTATTCTTTTGCTTCTCCTTGTGTGCTGCTTTTCCCTAGTCATGGCTGCAGGACACGTGCAGGAATTCGCATGTGTCACAGACTACGACAAAGAGCTGGTTTGTCACTGGAAGGTGCCTGTACCCATGAATTGCTCCAAAGAATTCCTCCTCTACTACAGGAAGGAAGTTTTCTCTCTGCCGTAAGTATTTAATAAGATGTTACCAGTGTTGAAATGTCGTCTGTCCGGTAGCTGTTGTCAGCTCTGATCCCCTCCCTCTACTGTGAGTGCCTGGGACAAATGTAATCCTGGTTATTATTCTTGCCAGGAGGATGAGGGGTTGCAGCGCACTGTTCAGTGGTCTGTTCTTCTGCAGGCCTCTGCACACTTAGAATAGAGGAGTGATCAAGTCCCCCCTGTAGCAGTGGTGGGGCTCGCATAATTTCACCAAACCTTAATTTCATGCAGAATGTTACCTCCTTCAGGAGAAATCTGACCTGATTCCCCATACACAGCCTGTATGAAAGGTACTCTCCCCTGCAGCCCTGGTGATTATCTCTGTTCACAGTCTAGCTCCCTGTTCAAACACAGGCTGTTGTCCCTGTTCTGCAGCAGGGACAGTTGTCATCTCCTACAAAGGAAGATGTGTTTGTGCTCTCCTGTTCCTCTCCAGGTGATTTCTGCACACAGGCATCCAAATAACCTCACTGTGTACACCATAATAAACCTGCTCATATGCTAGCAAGCTGTCAGTCTGCTCCTTCGGAGGCTGGAGTGTGATGAAGGGTGTTAATTTTCCCTCTTGAGATCAGTCTTCAGCCTTTCTATCAGGTTTTATTTGTGCAATACAGAAACCCAAGGGGTGTCTGGGGAGGACAGGTTGTTTGGGGGAGCTCAGTTTTGGTTTGGATTTGTTTGCCCTAAACATTTCCAGGAACTGAGCTTATGTGTCTCAGGTTTGATTAGCTCTACACATTGGGAAGCTTGATTTCACCCTTTCAAGAAGTAGTATGCCACACTCTCTAAACATTACATCATTTTCTGTCTGTTTTCCAGAAACAGTGTGTGTGTCCCCAGGAACGGGAAAGAGAGTTTAATGTGCACTTGCACAATATGTCCGGATTATTTTGTATCGGGCCTCACGTATGTTCTAGCTCTACAGTACAATGGGACTGATACGTGGAATTACAGTGTTACACCAGCCCTGGTTGGTAAGAAACTGTTTACTTTGTCACAGGACATCTGACTGCAGGCTTTGCAATCCTAGCTGACTCCTCATTCCAGTCACTGGAATGGTTTTCCCTTTTCGGAGGTGAAAAGTGTCATGCTGGCTTACATGCAAACTCCATTTGGCTTAGAAACCTGATTCTGGAGTAGGTTCTTAAGAAAAGGGTCTAAATAATGAGGCAAGCAGGGAGTGATACTTCCTCTAGCAGTACCTTCTCGGTTGCCAGGAAGCAGCTTAGACATGTCTTTAATGCATTTTCATTTGTGGCTGTGGAATTCAGGGATGAAGAGGAATGTACCACGTCTAGGTTCTAGATAGACACTAGGTTATACTTGCTGAAGTTTCTTCCATTTGTGCCTCTGCCACACTCTGATCTTTTCATACAAATTGAGTCACCCCACAAGCAGAAATGATTACAATAATTGCTGTTGGATTATAACAACCAGTGCAAAGAAGGCAATGACCCTGCTCTTCACAAGACAGAGCATAGGAACAGTTTATATCTTTCTACAGGCACCGTGTTTGTTTATAACAGTGTGTCTGTAACACTTGTCACCTCAAGCGCTCAGTCACACACCTCAGGCAGGCATTTGTCTGCATCGTTGTGTTTTTCCAGGCTGAAAGCTGCATCCCAGGCACCAAAAGGTTGAACTTGCTGTTTGTTCAGCCAGCACGAAGAGTTAGTGCTTGTTAATGAATACCTTGCAGTTGCTCTTTTTAGGCCTCTATATCCTTGTGCTATACAGCAGAAGGGCTAAATGCATTGACTGTGATGAGATTCTGGTCTCTAGTGAATGTTTGTCTCTCCTTCTCTCCATCAGTACTTTGCTACTGCCATTCTTCTTGATTGTATTTTTTTAATGTACAGTTAAGCCAAGGGCCCCCCAAAACCTTGCCATTGAGAGAGCTGAAAATGGTAATTTCAATCTGAGTTGGGAGGAGAGCTACTCTCCTCCATCCATGCTCTCTGGACAGCCAGTCATCCATGAAGTGAAATACTGGAAGAAACAGTACCCGACAGAGGTAAGAGAAAGCCATTCTCTTCGTTTTCTGTCACTCTGGAGTTCTCAGGCCTAAAAAGTCCTCTGAAAAGTCTAGAAGCTTTTTAATGACTAATGGTATTGGTGTAGGTCACACTGCCTCAGAGTGGTTCAGCAGGGCTTCAAAGGATTGAAACTCTTCTGACTGCCACCCCAGAATTGTCTGCTGCTCACAGCAGACAGAGCAGAGATTGAAAATACAACACTTCTGTTCCCTGAACTTAACTTGCTCCTTAGGCGTCAGGAAGCTGGAAGATGCTCATGACTCCGTGGTGCAGTTGAGGCATTTCAGCCACCTCCCAGCACTTTAGGACAAGGCTTTTTCTGGTAGGGGGAGATCATGCTTGCTGGCATGTCACAAATGTCACCCACTCATGACAACAAAATGCAGTATCTCATACACCACATTAGGTACACGGTCATTCATTTGCTCACTTGTGAAGGGCCACTGAAACACATAACACCATTGTTACATAATTGATGTCACTGACCCTTCACCTCAGAAGGAAACCAAAGGGAGGTTTCTCATTTCCTTTACAGGTTTTTGTAAAAGCCATTAACTACCAGGCAAAAAGCTTCGAAATCACTGCAAGCTCCTTGAGGAGAGGCTATGATTACGTTGCAAGTGTGAGGTGTAACTATACAGACTACCCGGCCTACTGGAGTGAATGGAGTGAAGAAGTTGAATTTTACTATGGTGAGTATTGTAACAAATACCAGCTGGATAAAGGGATGGTGCAGTTGCACAAACAAGCCCTCAGCTCTCCTCTCAGGGAAGGGTTATGAATCAACATCTCCATCCTTTTGAATGTATTGTGGATACACCTGTAAAGGCTTCCAAACAGACTGAACATAAAATGGGAAACTGAAGAAGAAGAGTCTAAGGGAAGTTG
The DNA here is from genome assembly GCF_012275295.1 of Melopsittacus undulatus. Lineage (NCBI taxonomy): Eukaryota > Metazoa > Chordata > Aves > Psittaciformes > Psittaculidae > Melopsittacus > Melopsittacus undulatus. The sequence continues at coordinate 267,817 of NC_047534.1, read as the reverse complement.
GATTGCTTAGCCTTGTGAAGAAAAGGCTGAAAGGGAATGGGTTTATTCTCTATAAATATTTCATGAAGTAGACACCAGGGAAGAAGAGAGATTTAAACTAAAAAACACTACTGACATAAGAGCAAGTGGGTGTGAATGAACAAGACGTATTTAGGCTGCAAATTAAGCAATACTTTAGCCAGCAGGGAGCTGAGGGTTTTGGAAGCCTCTGAAGAGCAATAGAGGGGACAAGAAGCATAGGTGCACTACAGAGGAGATGATATTGTTAGGGACTGTGTGAGAGGTTGTCCCCAAGAGCTTGCAGTGGCCTCACAGTACAGTGTTGGCTCCTGACACCATAACTGGCTGCAGTATCTGCACTGATGGGTCAGACATGTCACACACCATCACCACAAGCAGCTTTTTATGCTCTGTTGATTATCTGCTGGAGACTTGATTTTACATCCTCTGAAGGAGCATTTTTTAAGGCACAAAAGAGCAGCAATGAATTTCATATTGCCAGTACCTGTATTTAGATGCACATACACATGTAAGTGTATATGTGTGTTTAACAGAATACCGAGTGACAGCTGAAGACATTCTGCAGATGGCTGTTCCTGTGTCCTGCATTCTGATTGTGGCCCTATCTGTCGTTTGTTACTTCTGTTTTAGCAGGTATGTAGCATGCTGTCCATGGCTTTCCCAGAGCAGCACTCTGCATGGATAGCAGTGTTGCTGTCAGTTAGTTGAGTGTCTTGGTCAGGAATCTAAGGGTTTGCTTTTCCTCAGCACCTGTATCTGGCTCTCTACAAGCAAACGTTTTATAAACATGAATCAGTTGCACTCTCATTTTCTGAGTCGGTAACTGAACATTCTCTATTAATCTCATCAGAATTGGCTTGTTAGAGTGTCCAAACAGGTTGCACTTCTGGGGTTTGTAAATTTTTGGCCCATCTTTGCTGAAGTTCCAGTAATGATGGTCAAATACCTGTATTTGTTTTTAAATTTCTTAGTGTTAATGTGAAAGTGGGATCCCATCTGTTTTGTGCATCAGTTCAAACATGACTAGAAGAATGTGTGACACTGGTTTTGTAGAGCAGTCATGCACCAAACATACAAATATCTCTGCAATAGTTTAATGAAAAGCAGCACCTGAAGATGCACAGAACAAGCACTTCCTCTTGCTGCAGTGCAGGTGGCTAAGAGGAAGAGAAGAACAGAAGAGAGACATGCACATTGATCAAGTCAAAATGCAGTCAAAGCAAACAATTTTAATTCTTCCCTTGCAGAGTGAAGAAGGAATGGTGGGATCAAATCCCAAATCCAGCAAAGAGCCACTTGGTCGTAAAAAATGTCAAGGTAATTTAAAGGCTTTGCAAAAAAAAACCTTTTCCTGATGACCAGAAGTAGAGTATGTAATAAGTGCTATTGTCTGGCTAGTGCAGGAGTTACGAAATACAATTCACATGTGTCCTAAATCTCATTTGTGTCTTTATTAGTTTTCAGTTTTGTGCTACATTGATGAAATTAAGCTCCCTTTCCATGATGTAAAACAGAATCATATGGAAAAGGAAATGTAAGTAAAACAAAGGAGGGGAAAAAAACAAACTGCTTTACAGCATGAAATAGTTCCCTCTTACATAAACGTTAACTCTCCTTTCCTTTTGAATTCCAAAAACAGGAGTTGCAAGAACTGCCTGGCTCAAATCTTGTCAAGCCAAAACTTCAAGGGAAAAGATAACACCAGACATGGTGAGAAATCTTGCAGTTGCCACAGAAAGCCTGGAGAGTGGTTTCCGAAAGGCAGCAGTGCAGTTTTAATCCCTGAGACAATTCTGGTTGAAGAGTCGATAGAAGTTTGCGAATGCTTAACAGACATTGAGGCTGAGCACCAGGAAGAGACTAGTGACCATATCGCTGTGTTTGAGCCTTCCGAGTGCAGTGTCAGTGCTTTCAGAGAGCACACGGAACACAATGATGCACTAGCTAGCATGTTTATTAAGCTCCTGGCAGATGAAACTATGCAAGACCATAAAGATCCAGGCATCATCTTGGGTGAGAACAAAACCTTTGAGAAACTTGAGTCAGAAAATCCCTCACAGCAAAATACAAATGAAAGCACAGCCCAGAGTCAGCAGCTGTGTGATGTTTCCCTTTTCACCAGAGCTTCTCAAGATGACTACAATTGTAGTACAGCCAGCAAGAAGACAGAACAATCAGAAGAATCCTTTGAATCTGGCTATCGCAGCTCTAGCATAAATTCTGCTTCTCTGGATGCAAGAGAACTTCAACATATGGTTCATCAAAGCCTTTTTCCACACAGTTCTGAAAGTCAGCATGATTCGCATGTCCTGATCCAGGAATCTCCAAATAAAACATCATTTGGGACCAAAAAAGACACAGTAAGCAACCCTGCATGCAAGAGTTTTGATACCCTTCTGTCTCCATCCATGGGGCTATGTAGCTCTGCGTATAAGAGTTTTGACACCCTTATGTCTCCATCCATGGAGCCCTGTGGTTCTGCTTACAAGAGCTTTGACACCCTTATGTCTCCATCCATGGTGCCCTGTGGTTCTGCTTACAAGAGCTTTGACACCCTTATGTCTCCATCCGTGGAGCCTTGTGGTTCTGCCTACAAGAGCTTTGACACCCTTATGTCTCCATCCGTGGAGCCCTGTGGTTCTGCCTACAAGAGCTTTGACACCCTTATGTCTCAGTCTGTGGCTGACAGTAGCCTGAGTCTGTACTTTGAAAACGTGTGCTCCTCACCACCTTTAACACAGTTTTCAGACACACCAGAACTGAGCTGCAGAGATCAAATTTATCAGCCCTCTTGCAATCAGACGTGTTACACCAACTACAGATCTTCCTGCACTGAGCTTGATGTTCACAGCACCTCTTCAGAACATAGTGATTTTCCATCTTTCCCCACACATGCAAATGACAGTGCTTCAGGTTTCCTGCCAGAAGAAGAAATACATAACCAAGAAACATACCAAAATGTTCAAAAGAAAGCCAGTGTAATATCTTGCCCCACTGGACCTCAACCATCTGGTTATCAACCTTTTGATAATGTAGTTAAGTGTAACGGTACATACCATGACAATGACAGTGAGGTTATCTCCAGGTCACCGTGCGAATCTTTCACTCATCCTTTGTACAATAGCCTGAGAGGAACACCTCCAGAAACAATGATCTGTGAACCTGACCTGAAGACATGACCACGTATGTTTGATTGCACAGGGTTTTGATGGCAGAATTGTCCCAGATTTAGTCTTTAGTGAGGATGTTGCACAGACTGGTGATGGCAGCCTTTGGATCACAAACTAATAAGCTGTCTGGTGATAGCAAAGATGAAAATAGCAGCAGAGAGGAGCTGGTGTTGCATGTGTTAGAGCCAAGCTGTCAAGAGTTTAACAGCAGAGAGAGAACTACAAAGCGGACAAAGCCTAACAGCTTTAAGTGTACTGGTAAAGGAATGCAGGACAGCAGCAGTAACAGACTAAATACTGCCTTCTGCTGCCACATGCACAAGCACTTGAGGAAACATGGCAATGCAGGGGAAAATCAGGAGGTGATGGAGACCACAGTAGGCAGGAGGTGCAGCTCTGCAGCTGCTTTACCAGAACAATCACTGGCCAGCACTGGGCTAAACTTAGCAAGACGAACTGCAGAGCCCTCAGAGCTCCTGGTGTCGGACGAGTTGGTGCCTCCTCTTTCTGTGGGTAACTCCTGTCCTGCTGATTCTCACACCGTTCACAGTGAGGCTTCCAGACCAGCACCTGCGGTTCAAAAAAGACCAGTAGTGCTTTTGAGGGAAAACGGGGAGAATGAAAGAAAAATGAATTGTGTACAAGGCCTTGTCCAGGAGGACAGCTGCTACATGAAGGTCACCTAGCCATGTGCCAGGGCTGCACCAAACCAGCCCTTGGAAATAAACTGTGTCGCAGATTGAAATGTTGCTTGTTCTTCCAATCTTGACTGAAGTGAGAGCTGCTGCCGCTCAGACAAGGGTTCAGTTGGGATGTGATACTCGTGCCTGCTGCAGGGCTGGCAACTAGTATGTGATTCAGGCCCCTGGGGACAGTAGGGGTTGGTACCTAACAATTGCAGCTACAGATCTGTCAGGGTTGCAAAGCCAGAGCTAAAGCTTCTCTGGCCTTGACTGTTCTCTGAAGTCAGAAGCAGCTGCATAATGTAGTTCTTGGTTCAGCTCCTGTGGTTATGCACCAGCTCTGTGTTGCTTGGGAAGCACACAGAGGTGATGCATAGGACCCATCAACCTACTTGGAAGTAGGATGTAGGTGCACATCAAAGGGGAGCTTCCTTAACTTATTTATTGGGGTGAAGGGAGGTCCTGAGTGCCTAACCCCAGCATGGGGTATTGTTTCTACCCATGCTCAATCAAGACCCAAAATAAAGATTCCTGTTACTTGAGATTACACAATGCTGTTACTGATTATTGTTTTATTTTGTGGAAGGAAGCAGTTATTTCATAATTCTACAGCTGTCAATGGAATCAGATACTTCTAAGCAGTGTTTTCCCAGGGAGTTTATCAGCTTAAGGTCAGACCCTTAATTGATGGAGCTTTTATGGGGTTCTTTAAGGCAGCTTATGCTTGTTGTTGGTTAATTATTGCAAAAGTTTTACTCATAACTGCACATTTCTAGGGCATTATGTATTTTGATGTGGTACATTCCACCCCAGTCAGCTGGCAGTGGCGCAGAATAGTTAAGACACTTTATGTGTACTACAATACGTATGTATGTTTTTACTAGGTTAGAAACCCTTATTTGTATTGGCATGCATAAGGAAGCCATAATGCTGAGCGCAGAAACTGGTTTAATGTGGTTTGTAAGATTTTTGTACTGCAAATCTCCTTTCAAAGTTCTGTTTGGCCAGGTAGGAGAGGTGTCTCCCCATCAGTTTTGCAGCAGTAAAAAAGGTTTGTAAGCCCTGGGAGGAGGTGCACAGCGAAATGTGTGTATTTAGAAGTAATGGTTAATATTTCATGTTTAGTTAATATAGTTAACCATAGGCACTGATTTGTAGCTCACTTTCACTAAGGTGGTGATTGGTGAAAGATCTTGCTGCTTGTAGATAAGGTGTTGGTGAACATGTTATTTATTTGCTTTTACTGGAAACATCAGGTTGAGTTTTATTTCCACTCAGGTGAGGTTTGTTTCTATCAGAATTACTTTCTTTGCACAAGGGGAGTCACTGCTACACGTAACGTGAGCACAAGCTCTGTGAAGTGGGAAGGGTGTGAGGCAGATGGATGAAGAGGCCTTCTAGGACCCATCAACCAAACCTGCACTGAAATGGTGGAACAGGAAGATGCAGAGGCCATGGTCTGCCTCATGAGTAAGCCTCACTTCCCTAAATCCAAGCGAAGTCAAGCTGAAGCAAAATTCCACAGCTAGTCACTGCAGCTGCCCATAATGGGTGACTCACTGTTTGCTGTGATAGCACAGGGCTGTTAAAGGAGGCACAGGGACCAGTGGTGCTTTCTTCCCTTTCTGCTCCTGTAATCTCTCTTGTGCTCTTGGTGAAATCCTCCTGGAAGGTTTGCACTCGGCTGGATCAGCTTCATCCTGCCTTTCCCTGTCTTTGTCTTCTACGTAGCTGCGACCTCTGTTGTATGGCTTTCTGTGTGTGGGTATCTTCCCCTTTTCTCCCTTCAGTATTTCTCTGGTGAAATCAAACTGTAACTCTTCAAGAAGGGGGAGCCCTATTCCTATGCCTTTGCATAACCCAGAGCTGGTGATGGACTCTGGGGCAGGTGGGCAGCTCGGCCTACAGGCATAGCTCATGTCTGCAGCTCATGCTCCATCCTTCAGTGCCTCCACTTCTGCCACCCACAGTGGTTGCAGCGCTGTAAAACACAGGGAGGTTTCAATGATGGGTTTCCAGCCTGAGATGATCTGCCCAGAGTGTGAGGGCTGTGGCTTGGGCTGGCCCCAGGCTGCCGTGAGGTGCACTGGCCTGGGCACATGGAGACAGCCTCTGCTTGCAGAGCAGCCCTCCTGAGAGAGGAGCTTCCTTCTTGGCTGCTGGGACCCTCCAAGTGTGCCCCCACGAGGCTCTTACCAGGACAGAACATTACTGACCACAGTAAGTATACCCTCTGTGTTTTCCAGTGTAAGACTGCAGTGCAAGTGGGGGCTAGTGCCAAGTTTTAGCCTGGTTATAAAGCACTTCATTACACTCACCATCAGTCCACCTCCACATCTTTTACCTGGCTGCCTACCAGGTACTAGCAACCTGACTCACCATGAGTGCAATGGGTTCCTGAGAAAAGCAGGTGTATTCCCAGTTCAGGAGAAGCTAGTTCTGATACAGGCTTTTCCTTTGCAGAGTGCACAGCCTCACCTTTTCTTTCTGAACAGTGTTGGCTACTTAGAAATACACACCTATGTGGAACAACTGTTGGCAAATTCCTGCCACTCATAAGGCTTGTCGTTGCCTGTGGAAAACCACCAATAACCACAAGAGGATGAGACTGGTGTGGAGCAGAAGTTTGAGGATGTGGGGTCAAGTTCTTGGAGGTGGGAGCAAGTTAATTTAGGATAAAGGGGCAGTCAGCTTTTTAAATAACTTGTCTCTGCATCTTGCTTTGGGACCCTGCACTGTTCAGGCAGGATACAAGCACTTACCCATCGTGAGCTACAAACTTTCATCTAAGAAAGCAAGTTCTTTTAGGTATTGCATAATAGCAGTAGCATAGCAAAGGGTGAGAGAACCAAATTGAGGGGGTTGTGATTTCCAGAATCCTGCTCCCTAACATTTTCCTGTGATTAGAATTATGTGACTCCTTAGTGAATAGAGACTGAGTGGACAGTTTGCTTTCTCGTAGCCATGGCTTTTCTGTAGAGAACTCCTTAGGAAGCGTGATGTGTGCCGTTTGCATTCTAGTTCTGATAGAGGTGTGTAATTCTGCATACAGTTGCTTTCACAAAGAATAGGTGGTTTTGACTAATCCTCCAGGGAACTGTGCCTGTGCAGTGCACCCACACACACAGAGCATCCCTGCTGCAGACCAGCCAAGTGAGGAAGAGGGCACTGCCCAGGTACCTCACCAACACAGTTAAGCCAAGTTGAAGCTACGCCTCAGTGTGTTTTGTCTGAGTACCCAGTAACAGCCATCAGCAGCACCACTGGTTTTCCAAGTCCTGAGTATTCTCATTCTTGTGACAAGCTGTGAAAGGAATGTCGAGAGGAACCTTGCAGCTCTGCTGAGCTCTGGCCAAAGATGCTTTGCTGTGTTTGTCCCTTGTGCTGTCCTGTTTCTATCCTGTTCCTCCAACAGCTTTCTACAACATGGAATTGTCCACACAGCTGCCTTCTGCCCCACTAGCAAGACTGTAAGATAGAGAAGAAAACCTGGCTGCAGCCCCAGATGAACAGAGGTGGGAGCCAAGTGCTGCTGCAGGGACAGAAGCACCATTTCCTTTTTTGCTCTGCTGTTAACAGAACTGACCAGCTGTGCAGGAGCCCTAAAATTCTATATACTGAATGCAGAGAGGCAGTTGTAATGGCAAGAGTTGGTAGAGTACAGCCTGTGACCCACAGCCTGTCCTTGATAGAGGGATGACTGCCCTAGACCTGTCCATGGAGTGTGGCAGGTGCCCTAAGGAGTTCCTGTCCCTGATGGATCCGTAGCTTCCATGGTCTTTGTCTGTGCCGCATTGCATAAGAGCAGGCATTAACAGTAGTATGTTGTTTGTCCTCTGCTTGAAGGTTACTGAGTCAGTGCCTTACCTGTCACTGGGACTTTCCTACTTGCAGCTGTTTCCCCAGCTCTTAGACATGGGGGAATTTGGTATCAGCTGAAGAGTTTGAGATTGGCTGGTTCTCCCCAGCTCAGCCACTGCTGGTTTCACCTGCAATGAGCCACCCACACAGCAACAAGAATTACAACAGGGTGAGAGATGCTGGAGTGCCTCCTGGGGGGAGAACTTCCACACCCGGTTCAGGGCTGTAACTGGCCCCCAGTTCTTGTCCGGATCCTCTAGAGAGTTGCTTTGAGAACCAGGTGTGCTCTGTTCGAGGCTGGCCCCAGCATCAGTCCCCTTGGCCTTTGGTGAGTGAGGTCTCCAGGAGCTGGCTCTGGGAGGCTCTTGCTGTGCTGCAGTTACTCTCCAGTGCACCTGTCTGCAGGCTCCAGGCTTGAAGGTTATGGAGGACGGTTCAGTGCTGGGTGACACCACTCTCCAGAAGCACACAGTATCCTCCTCCCCAGTGTGAGCTAGGCAACAGAGCCATCACATGCCTTGTTTCCTCCACAAGGCAGGAATTAGGACCTGCAGTTTAGCATTTGTTACCCATTCCATGGCCTTGCTCTGAGCTGCTGCAGAAGCACCAGGGATTCTTCCCACCTTTGCAGTTCTTATGTCTTATAACCTTCCCCCTGCGCTCCCCAGCAGGAAGGACCAGCGCATTCAGCTGCTGTTTGTATTATGTCTATTTTGCCAGTTACTTGCCATCAGTTTAGCTTCATGCTGCTCTTGGCACGTTCCACTTTCTCTGCGCTCTCTTCCCAACTGTTCTGCACATGCACAGTGGCAGGGAAGGGGTGTGGAAGCTGGGGCTGTGCAGAGCTGGTACTGAACAGCAACCAGCAGCTCAGCTTCCTTCTTTGAGCAGGAGCCTCACACCACAACCAGTCACTGTGGGGCACGGAATCCCCCAGCCCCTGCTGTTTGTAGGAACAAGCCTCAGACTCCTCTTCTTGCAGAGCGCTGGAAGTGTTTCCCAGTGCTGCTTTGGGTGCAGATACACTGATGTGACACAATTTCATTGCATTAGTCCCTGTGTTCTATGGAGCCAATAACCTCATATTTTGGCCTTTTTAGCCTCAAACAAAGCAATCTTCTGCCACCTTCCAATGAACTCCTAACACGGCATCATAGCAAAGCCACAGCTTCATAAAACCTGGACTGCCCCAAGAGTCTCACAAAGCCTTTTGGCTTCTCTGTGCAGGATTGTATTTTGAATTTTTGGAAACGCTGGTTACTTTTGGGCAGTCTGTTTCCAAGAAAATCCCGTATATCTTGTATATCTTCAATGTTATTAATATGCCCAGCATATTGCAAGGTGCTTCCCTATCTCTGCCTGTTTGTCCAGCCTGTACCCCCACCTGCCTTTTCTCCTAGACAGGGATGTGAGAAGCCACAGCTTATGTTAGGCCTGTTCTGTGGGTTTGGGATGGACCCAGCAGTGCTGCTGGTCTGTGGCTGCCATGCCATCACCTCCTGCAGCTCATTGCTCACCCCTGCAGGCAGCTCTGCCCTGCAGCCATTAGCTCTTGCTGTGCAAGTACCTCTGCAGTCTGAGGCTGAAGGTAGCCCTGGGCAGAGGGTTCCAAGGCACACTCAGTGTGGAGAGCCTGCTGTGGTTGCTGGTGGCCGGGCAAGCTGCTGCAGGGCTGAGGTGTGCTGGGCTGTGACAGCTGTGGCAAAACAAAGATCAGAGAGGCTCAGGTGGCTCTTGACCTAGAGAGCTCTGTGCCAGCAGCAGGGTTCTGGCCTGGTGCATCCCTGTGAGCAGACACCTGGGCACCAGCTGGTGGATGCTGCCTCTATGTGGGTCAGTTTCTGCCAACCTGTGTGGAAGGAGCAGAGAGTTCTGCCAGCGCTGAGCACTGTGGAATATGCAATGAAGCCTTGGGTGATATGGTTTAGTGTGAGGTGTCCCTGCCCGTGGCAGGGGGGTTGGAACTGGATGATCTTAAGGTCCTTTCCAACCCTAACTATTCTATGATTCTATGACTTGCTGACCCCATGCAGGGTCAGAGCTCTTTGGAAGTACAGGAGGGTAGCGTGTGACCTGGGACCGGTCTGAGAATGGCTGTGGCAAGGGAGGGTGGAGAGGATGGGGCACATCAGTTGATCAGACTAGAAAAGGCTGATGTTTGTGAAGCTGCAGGAACCCAGCTGTGGGGCAGGGTCCAATGGAGGCAGAGGACTGCCTGTGGGCTATCCGCAGGGGTCTTGGCTCTCAGAGAAGGCTGGCGTGGAGGCTGTCCTGGGGAAAGCATGCTTTCCTGTGGGCTGAACGTGTTCAGCATAATGAGGCATCTGGGAGATGCTCTGGGCACATTTTGCATGCTGTGTGAGATCTGTAGGTTTCTGTTTCAGATGGTCAGGGTGAGTTCACAGGCACAGTCATTCCTGTTTCTGTTTAGCAGCATGTGTCTGGTGATTTCCTAAGAGAAGCTACGAGCCTCTGTGCAATCTCCCCTGTGTGAGCAAAGCGTTCACAATCAAAGCTCTGTGAAGGTAAGCCCTTTTCCCCTGGCAGGAGCCAAAGTGGTGTCCTCATACTACAGCCTTCATGCAGAATGGGTTCAGACTTAATGTATAATGGGGAAAACAAGAGGCTGAGCCCAATGTTGGTGGCTGCAAAGAGACAACTGACAAAAGCAAAAGGGAGGTGGGAGGGCAGGGTGCTGGGGTCTCTGCAGGTGGCACTCAGCATTCCCCAGAGCAAGAGCAATGCACTGCTTCCTCCCCTGCAGCATCCTGCCAGCTCCCAGCCTGCCAGCTGGGGGGCTTTGTTGTTTTTCAGCGTGCTGCTTTGCTGACTAACACCTCTGCTTTCTGCCTGGCTCATTCATGTTTTACCCCATTTCCTGACCTTTGAGGTGGTTTCTTCTATTGCTTTCCCTTCCACTAGAACATTGTTACTCGTGTTTCAGCTGTTCTCCTGCCATGTTTTACTTATTGCTTATCATAAAGTATGATAATCTTCCTCCTAAATGTAACCAGCTAGTAAAGGCTCCTTTGACCCTGGAGTTATACCAGCTGTGTATATTTGACAATGTAGAGGTGGTTGTTTTAATTCCACTGTGACAGGAAGAAAATAGAGATGTAGTACTGTTTGTGTGGAATTTTCACCCCCATATCATGAACTTGGTAACTGCAAGTATCACTAACTCTCTCTTCAAGGGAAAGGAAACATCAGCTCTGACTGTTATTTTCTCTGTGTGTATTTATTCCTGCTTATAAATACTTAGAGATGATGCCCTTCTAGTTGTGGCAAAATGCTCTTGGGTCATCAATAGCTTTAGCAGAGCCTACCGAGACTTTCCTGCTGCACCCTTCACACTTCCTTCTGGTGAACATGTGATTACAGCTGGATGAAAGTAGTTGCCTCTTTTCTCAAAACAATATAAATCCATGGCAATTGAACTGCTTCAGGTCTCCTGCATGTGTGTCCTACATGATGGCTCTTCCCAGGCTGTGTACGGTGGGTACAGTCCTCAGGAATGAAGGAGGTCTGGTGGGTCACACTGTGCTGGGCTCCCAGTGCTGAAGAACCTGTTGGATGTTAAGTGTTTGCTCTGCAGGGGCAGGACTACTTCTTGCTCTTCACATTGGATTACTTGCATGGCTTCACATGTGCACATGCACGTACTTGCACATGCACGCATGTACAGGCACTATGTACTGTACTTAGACTGAGCAGCCTGACTCTCCCATGTCTGTAATTTCCCTTACAGATATCTGAGGAGCCCTGAGCTCTGGGTGAGAGTTGGCCCCTGCTTGGGTGTGCGTCTGGTGCCTCAAGCTGGTCATGCTGTGCTGTGCCAAGTCTTTGCACCTCCTGTTGTGGTGTGGTGAGTGCAGCAGGGGCTGAGAACAGAGCCTGCTCACCCTGCACCCAGCTGCTTTGTGCCTGCTTCGCTGCTGCAGTCTCCTTGGGTTATTCCAGCTCCTTGTTCTTTACCCTCCTACCACCACACTGCTGTGTGTGCAAAGCCCCCATATAGCGCTGCTCCATTCCCTCTTGCCCAAGGACACAAGCAGCATGCACTGGACTCCTTGCAGCCCCCTTTACAGTGTGCAGGAGTGGGTTGGCCTGCGGTTCCTCAGTGTCAGCCTGCAGAGCTCCAGGGCAGGCAGGAGGGCAGGGCAGGGGAGAGCCCCTCTCCCCTGCAGGAGCCAGACCAGCTCCCTGCCTGTGGTCTGAGGATTGGTGCTGCTGCCCTGGGCCCAGGGACCATTCTGGGGACAGGCGGAAGTGCAGTGCAGTGGTTCCTCTCTCTGGTGGGATACGCACTGTACTATATAGTTAGGTTTGGCCATTTAACGCCCTGACACTGATGCGTCCCCACTGCAAATCTCTAACCCGCTAGCCCCACTATGACCTTTTAGATTGGAGGCTTATGAGTTTTTATGTGCTCTCCCACCTTTTTCTCACATGAGAGGGACAGAGCAGAGCAATACAGTAATAAATGCTGTGTGGGTGTTTAGACCCAAATTCATTGCCTCCTCTGCTCACCACATCCTTCTGTCTGCACAGTAATACTGGTACAGTGGTGACGTCAACCACCATTTATCACTGTATTCCAATGCCTACAGCCCTGGTTGTGCACAAGCCGGCTTTACCCTTACTCAATGCTCATGAGACCCACCTGCTCCCCAGTTCCTGCACACACAGCATCTCAGCTGCAGTGGTGATTTAGCCAGGCCAGCCATGGACGTGTTGGAAGGCTGAGTGGACAGTTGAGAGGACAGGGACAGGTAATGTTCATGCTTCCTCCAGCTTTCCCTGCTGCTAGTTTGCTACTGCTTGGTATCTGTGACTTCACTGTAAATCCTTTTTGTAGCTGACGTGCCCCTTGTGCCCCTGCTGTTGTTGTTGGCCTCTGCTGGACAGCTGGAGAACCCTTCTGCCTCCCTGTTGCTTTGGCTTTGTGCTTAGATGGTGCTGTACACTGATAATCAACTTCTTTTCAAGAAGAAAGCTCTGTTTTTCATACAGGGGGTGACTGAGAGCCTTGTACGGTTGTTTGCCTGGGTGTAGCAAAGACATTTATTTTCTCATGCTTGGAAATACCGAGGGGGCTGTTTGGTTTTGGTTTTCAACTGACTTCTTAATTAGGGTTCTTTTGGGGAAGTTTGGTAAGTATCTACATTTCCTGGAGACATTTCAAACTGTGAGCTCGGACTGTGTCCATCTTTGGCAGCTGGTAGCACCATATTACCAGATCCTTCACTAAAATCTTTGTGTCTGTAAATGCCTGTCTGTATTGACCATATTTCTTATTCTCTGGTATATCAAAACCTTGTCGTATCATTTACATGTGGGGTGAAGGAAAGGCATTTCCTCAAGGAAATGTGTGGTGCAGAAGGAAGTGCTGGAGTGGGGGGAAGAGCTCCGGTCCTGCCCTCGCAGCAGCTGGGGCAGGCTGGCTGGTGCCGGGGCCATGCTGAGCTGCAGCGTGTGCTTCACCCGCACGGTGCCTGCGGCAGCAGCATCCCCACCGCAGGCCTGTGGCCATGAGGTTCTGTGGCACCTCCTGGGAGCCTCACTGGTCTCATCTGGACACTGGTGCTGGAGAGTGAGGCTCAGGCTGCGCGGGGCTCAGGGGCTTTCTGGGGCTGCTGAATTCACTTTGCTTTCATTATTTGAGTAACCCTGGGAAATTCTTCAGCACCACAAATGTTCCGCAGGTGGGAGAGGCTGCGCTGGCTCTGCTGAGGGACACTCTGCAGCTCGCCGCCCATGCTGGGGAGCTACGAGGCAACCAGGACCGTTCCTGCACCTGGGTCACGGCACCCAGTATCGGTATCGGTACAGGCTGGGAAATGAAGGGATGGGAGCAGCCTGAGGAGGAGGACTCCCAGTACTCGGCAGGGAGCTCATTTTGAGTCTTTCTGTGCACATCTGTGTGTTTCTGTAAATGTTAAATGCTGTGAAAACACAGCCTTAGTGTGTTATGTGGCTTCTGGGGTTGGTCTTGGAGTGGGGGCTGTGGGTTGAGCAGTCATTTGTATGCAATGCTGTTTCCTCATATTGTTGTAAACATCCTGCTGTCCTTCTCTGTAGGTTCTCTTCACCAAAGTGCATCAGGACAGCGTTTTCCTGAAGTGAGTACTGTACATCATTCTCTTCTGTGCCACATGAGAAGCTTTTTGGGCTTTTGACTGGTTTGCCTTGCTGGAGTCGCTTAACCAGGAACTCCATGCTTATTAAACCATGGGTAGAGCAATGAGTTCTCACAAGCCATGCTTATACAGACCCACAGTGACATTCAGACTATGACTAATTCACTGTACAGATATTGAAGCCACAGCAATGTCACTTCTCCTATTTGCAAACCATTTCTAGTTGCAGGAAACCACTGAAGAAAAAACGGGTTAGTGCTTAACCCAAGTGCCTTCCTGTTGCATGGATAGCCTGTGGCTGCAGGCGCTCTCCTGCCTTCTCTGAGCACATGCTGCTGGCAAGGAGCAAAGATCTCACTGACTTGGTTCCATCAGCAATCGGCAGGGCTGTTGGTCACTCTCCCTAACCCATGGAGTAGGTACACACAGGATGACTTGCCTAAATCAGGCACTTTACTTTTAGACATTTAAATGAAAGCAAAATGAATTCCACCTCAACTGTTTAACACACAAGCGATGGCAAAGGTGAACTTCTAATTGTTTGTTTAGGACTTTTTAAGCTGTGTGGTTTTGGTTTGGTTTTGTTTTTTTCCCCCAGGACATCCAGTCAGAACCAACATGAGGAACAAACTGTGGCTCCAGAGTATTTCCTTCTTCCTCTTACTCCAGTACAGTAAGTTCCCAGACATCTCTCCCAGGCTGTACACCCATAGGATTTATCTTAATTGCTTATGACACAGATCCTGCTGAGATTTGCATGCTACTAAGTTGTCATGGAACAGCAAGCACAAGATAGGATACCAAGGGAGAAGGTTCCATGGGATAATGAGTTATGGAAGACACTCCATGCATAATAGAGGGTACACACAAGGAGCTGCACAGCTGGGCAGAGCTCAGCCTGACTGCAGACCACCCAAACCCCACCTCTGGCACAGGGGAAGTTCTGGTGGCCAAGACCAGGATATCCCTGCAGCTTATGGCTGCTGTTGGCAGGCCAGCCCAGGACAGTGGAGTGAACCTCTCCTGGTCCAAGCTCCGTTGCTCAGGGCTGCACCATGCAGTCAGTGTCATTCCCCCCAACCCCCTTGCTGGTTCCTACCCACCAGGCAAGCTCCAGCTGACTCAGAGCTGACTTTCTGAACAGGTCAGCTGGGCAGAAAAAGGCAGCGACAGCAGCGTCTGCAGGGAGCAGGCACAAATGTAGCATTTGCAAGCTCTTCTAGGCAGAGCATTGGACCTGCTCCAAACCAAAATTAGCAGAAAAGATGAATTCTGAGGTTTATCTTCCTGCCATATAGGACCATTGTGATGTCTGGTCTGAATTTTGCGTAACACTAGCCAGGGAATTATCCTGTACCAATTTCAGTTTGGACCAAGCTAGAGTCTTCTATTAAAAGTATTTGATTTTTGTTTCTGATGCTGCCAAGGATGGACAATTCATCCTAGATCAAACTGGGTTTGGGACACTTGGGTATTTCCTTCACAGTAAAAAGCTGCCATCTTCTTAATTTTGTTAACAGATTCTTGCCCAAATATACACTTGCAGCTTACCAGCTACCTAAGCATAATAGTCCATTTGGCTGATGAACATAATAGCATAGAAGACTACTGATTAGCCATTTTATGAGATTATTAATCTCATAAGGCTGGGAGCAGTCCTGATGATGGGGGGTCCACGTTACATGGATATAACAACCTTGACATCTTCCCCTGGATTATGACAATTTTATTCCCATTAAAAGGGGTGATACTGTACATGGAAGAGATGAATAGTTACTCTAGCAGGCATGGTTTGCACCAGCACCTCCTACAGGCCCTTCCTCACTAGCAGTGTCTCTTGTCAGCCCAAGATGCTGCCAGGAGACGACTCACCAATGCAGACATTTCTCACTGTGCTGCCGTCTGCTCTGCCATGAAACCCAGGGAAATAACTTACATGTGATATGCACAGAACAGCAGTGCTGCTGTACAGTACACTCCAGATACTGATATGTGAGCAGAGCTCCTGCAGAACAATTAGAAGAGCATAAAAACTGCTTTGTGAACACTTTCAAATTAGCTCATTTTCTTAATGACCAGCATAAATCCTACCATTTCCCCTCAAGTTCTCTTTACAAGTCTGGTTCAGTTACAGTGGTTAATACATTGTGCTTCTCACTTTACTATCAGAATGATTTATGGAAGTTCTAGTAACTACAAATTTGCAATTTTTATTTTTTTTTTCCCAAAATTCCATTAAAAGCATATTCCAAGCCCCTGGAGCTGGACGTGAAAAATAATGATGCTGCAGACAGCAAGCTAGAGAAAATAGTATGCAGAGAGCATGGGAAAGAAAGAATTACTAAAATACTACTTTTTAAAATGTGCAAATTCCCCTGTCCATAACATAAAGGAAAACAGCAAAGAACAGAACTCGGTTTAGGAAATGGTATCATTAAAATGGTTTCAATATGCTGCTGTTTGTGATGGGGTAATCATGCTTTGTGCTGCGTAAGCCAGGGCTCTTGCAGAAACAGTATGTGACTCTGCTATAGTGACTGTATAAGAGGGGCCAGAGATAATTTTGGCAACTCAAGCACAGTCTGAGCAGCTCCTACACACTGATGTGCCATTTGCTGCCACTGCATTTTAATAGGTTTTTGTTTGACACTTATCCTGCTGTCAGTGACTTGCCTCCCTATAGAGGTGAACACGTTGTGCACTCTAAGTCTGGAGATTTTGGGGGGGGCTGTCACAGAGTCTGTTACCTTCAGATTTAGTGGGAGCCCTGAGGACTCTGTGTACTGATATGAAGTTCTGCTTGCTTCACCATGGAAGTTGATATTGTGTTTTCTCTTTCCCAACCTACAGCTACATGTTGTGAAAACCTCACTTGTTTCGTGGACTATGTACAGACGCTGTCCTGTGTCCTGAGGAATGACTTGGGTGCCAGTTCATATAATCTCACTGCAACATGGTGCGTCTCAATAGGATGAGTGAAGTGAAGTTAGCAGGAACTTGTACCATGACCCTAGCACAGCAGTGTCCTTCTGACCCCTTTGTTAGGTAGAAATCTTGTTCTTGCTGCCATGCTGGTTTTTACTTGGTACTTCACACTCCAGTTATCAGCTGGCATCTCCCTTGGCAAAGGATCCCTGGTTCCTGTGTCCACTAACTTGCCACTGACTGCTACACTGCCTCTGGTTTCTTCTCTGGTTTCTTTGGCATTGTTTTCTCTCCTGCCCTGGGAATATCTTGCCTTGTGCTGCTGTTAACAATGGACTCTCACTCCTGTGTGCTGGAAGGGCTCCTGCAGTCTGTCCAAGCCGCATGCTGCTGCTGCTCTGCACCAGCAAGGAAGTGGGTGCAGTAATGAGCTGGGTGGCCCTAGTCAGCACCTTTCCTTTCCACAGACACTTTCCTACTGCTCTCAAACATCTTAAGCTGACCAAAGAGAAGGGCAGGGGATGGATAGACAACAGACGGACACAAAAACTGTCAAAGTTCAAAGATACATTTTTATTTGAACGTGTTGCACTTTTTTTTCTCTTAATTTCTGTGCTTGGTGCTTCAGTCAAACTGCAGCATGTGGCAGATGGGAACTTGTTTGGTTTTTTGGTGGTTTTTAGGGTTTCCGAGGAAGCTCCAGAAAACACTGTGGCTGCCTGCAGTCTCCTGCAGTTGTCCAGGAACACCAGTCACACAGAGTACATGTGCACTGTGGATATGACTGAACTGCTGGCAGATATCAAAGTCCAGGTGGATGTTACAGAGATAGCTGATAAGCAGCATGTGATTTCCAGTGCCTTTTATATGTCTGAGAACAGTAAGTAGAAAAATGGTGGATTTCATAAATACTGTCTAGCCTTGTACCTGTCTCCTAGATAGCCTGGGCAAGGAGCAAGCATGGCAGGCAGGGCTGGGGGGCTGTGTTTGGTGTGTGCTCATCTACACAACACTGTGCTCTTATTGTAAACTACAGAAATGTATATGCTTGAGGCTGAGCTTAGGGCTGGCTTGGTCCCAGCCTTTTTGTGGGGAAATATCTTTTCTCCATGAAGCAAGAGTGACCACCCATGAAGCAGGTGCTTGTTCTTGGCTAGAACCCCAAGGCCAGGAGGCATTGCTTTAGTTGCTAATGCCACAGATGTTCCAACAGGAGTCCCAAAAGGCTCTTGCAGTGGATACCTGAACCAGCATGACATTGTGGGTGGCACAAGGTGTCCCAGACATAATGGATGTGCCAGTTCTTTCTGGGGCAACTCCAAACCATCTCTTCTGCATGACAGGAGGTTTGGATGCAGCCATTTGGTTGACTTGGTGGAATGCTGGTGTGTTCCGAGTTGTGCAGCAAACTGTGCCAAGAAGGGATGGTTAGCTGGGCAGACAGGCACTGGGTGGCCATGTGGAAAAGGATTTATCTACTTGGATTCTTCTCAACTTAAACTTTATTTGAGAAGTGTCATCTCTTTAAAAAATACCATGACATTTCAGGAAAGCCTCTTGTCTCCATTGACAGACTATTGTGGTGCTTTGCATGTCTCCTAGATATCCCCATACAGAGGTATCATAGCTTAGTGATGAACCCTGTAGACCTAGGGCTGGAGTTTGTGCATTACTGCTTTTGAAAACAGGCTGCAGGGGATACAAAAGCTTGCTTTTTAGGCACTTATGACACAGGGATTTACACTGGGTTTACGCAGTGTCCACTATCGTCACCTTTTCCTGATGTCTCTGTTACAATGAGGGGTATTTTCCTAACTGTGCAAGTGACTGTGACTACACAGAATCCTCCTATGCCATCAGAAGAACAAGGTGCTGTACTCTTTATGTTTCCCAGCTGGTATTAGCCCCTTGTGCTATCTTCTCCTGTTCCTTAGCTGATGAGGAGGTTCAGAGACAGGCAGATGGCATGTTTAGAGGGACGTGCTGAGGTGTGGGGTTCTGTGCATGGCAACCCAGCCTGAGAGGCAGCAGGGTTGTTGATGTTGTTCTGTGGAGGGGGCCCCCACCCTGCCAGGGCACTTTTGCTCCCTGCTCACTCTGCATGGCTGATACCACGTGGGGCCACCTCTTGTCTGCAGTAATGCTGGGAAGGATAACACCATTCTGTCTTTCAGTCAAACCACAGCCTCCATTCAACCTGACTGCTGTGTTCTCAGAGGGTTACAATATTTCTTGGGAAACCATCTACCAGAACTTTCCTTTCTACTTTTTGAATGAGGAGCTGGAATATCAGCTGCGTTACAAGAGAAGGACTGACACCTGGGAGGTGAGATGTCAGTTTACCATCAAGTAGGATGTAGTAGCAAAGAGGGGGTCCTCACAAGCAGGACAGGAGCACTGATGGGGAGGAGGGTTTTCCTGGTTTGGAAAAGATGTCTCTTTGCTTACCTGGACTGAAAACAGGTAAAACTGAAAAGAGAATTGAGAAGCTGTTTAAGAAGTACTAGGTCCTGTGGGGATGCTGACAGTTCATTTACTTCTCATGCTGTCCTGCATGGAAGGACCCCTGAGGGCCCCATGCAGCTGCTGCTCAATCAGAGCACGGCCTTGCAGAAACAATGTGAGAGCAGAGGAAATGACTTTGCAGGGCTCCTTGCTGGGCAGCAGTGAGGGTAACGTAGGAGCAGTCACTCCAGCCCTGAGTGTTTGGGGTTTCATCATTCACAGACTTGGAAGACTAAAGCTGTTCATGAAGATAAAAGGACACTGGTAATTCTGCCATGGGAACTCCAGGCGAACACCGAGTATGAGTTCCAAGTGAGAGCCAGACCCCGAGAAGGCACCAGTTATCATGGATTTTGGAGTGAATGGAGTCGTCTGCTGATGCTGACAACTGGCCCTGCCGGTACATACAACCAGCTCTCCTTGCCCTTCCAGCCCAATGCAGAGAATACTTCCAGAACTCTAATCAAATCTAATTAGAACAAATAGCCTAGTAAAGACAGGCATGTTTGGTTTGCTTAGTGAGTATGTAAACCCCAGGGCTGGTTGATATGTGCTGCCTATACTGACCTTCTTACTTGTCCTTCAAAGCCTAGTCCCTAAGAGAAAGTCTGGGGTAGAAGCTGAGGGTGTCCCCTCACCATCTCGTGCTTTTTCACCAGGATAAAAATGCAAGGTGAGCCTGAATGATCCTGTCTCTTTCTCTAGCAGTGACACAGACAGCAGACATGGGATGGCTGCTGCTGTTGGGTGGTGTCGTGGCAATCACTGCCTCAATCACAACCTTTCTGGCCAAACAGCAGAGGTAAGAATGCTTCGGGAAGCTGGAGTAAATACTACAGTTCTGTTGCTAAAGATGGGTTATTCACATGCAGCTTTTTTTGCATCTTGTGTATCCATGCACAGACAGCAAAGCATGGTCTCCAGCTGATGTACTGCCAAGAGTGCCTTGCTTTTCTCTGGGACTCTGCTGTCATTCAGCTGGCTGGGACAAGACAATGGCACATGGGGATGAAAAGGGGCTACCCAGACTCCTGGGCTGTTTTCCTGGTCCTGTCTGTGCTCTGCATTTGCCAGACAGGAGCCATAGCCATGGCTGGCCTGTCCCTTTGCAGAACTGACACAGGCTGCTCAGTGCTGGCTGAAGGCTCCCTGGTTTTTGGAGGGTCAGGTGCCATTGCAGAGGGATGGGTGCCTGCAGCACAGCAAGAATGGTGCTGGGCTGCTGCGCAACAGGGCTAGCACAGTCCCTGTACACAGAAGTGCACAGGGCAGAGTTCTGGCCTGGAGGTGCAGACCATGGGCAGCCTGAGGGGAAAATGCATTTCCAGCAGCTTGTGCCTTTCCAGGAAGGAAAGAAAAACCCCTTTCCTTAGCAAGAATATTGTGTGCACAAGTCTTGAGGGGGCCCACCTCCTGCGGGGCTCCCAAGAAAGGCCATTAGATGGCTCTGATAGCACAAGACAACCTTGGATCCTCAGCTACCTGCTAACTTGTGAGGCCAGTGAGGCTGGGCATGTGACTGCAGCTGCCTGAAGCAGACCTGGAAATGCCTTATTTTGCATCTGTAATGTGTACTTAACCATAAAGCCTTTCTCTTTTCCAGGTTATGGAAGAAGATGGCTTGCATCCCAGACCCTGCTCCCTTTTTCAAACCACTTTACCTGGTGCATAATGGAGATTTCAAGGTAATCTGGGCTACACAAGCAAGTGAAGCACCTGTCAAAATTAAACTAAAAATCCCATCATGCTGTCTTGGACAAGGGGTTCTTATTAGGGCAGTGGGAAGTGGAATCTATCTCAAGGGAATACCAGACAGCTCCAGATATAAGGACTAGCACTCCAGTGTTTACTCTGTGCCATGAAGGCCTTTATGTCACATCCGTGATGCTTATACCCTGTAGGTTTCAGTGGGTGAGCTGAGCTCATATATAATCTGTAAAGCCTGGAAACCTGAAGGGAGTGGACAAAGGGATACCAGAACAGTAGCTGGGATTTTTCCAAAGCTCCAGTCCTGGGCTGCATCAAGGCCATGGAGCAGATTTCACTGTAGAGCCATCTCTAACTCCAGCCTCTGCACATGACATGAGCTCAACATCAAGACTTGTAGTTCCCTCTGAAGAGTCACACGTACAGACAGTAGCTCTGCATCCTGGAAAAATGCCTAGAGGGCAAATAACTGCTGTGTCATAGTACAGTGCAGCTCCTCCATGTACAGGAAGTGTCTTTGAATAACCTTGCCTAGCCTTCCCAAATTCTCTTCCTATTTAACAACAGCCAAACTTGCTCATGTGGCAAAATGGTTTGCAGAGACTGCAGTTAGCTGGAGTTCTTAGGATACAAAACTAAAACCACTGAGCATCCATAAATAATGGTTGTATTAAGCTGAACAGCAGCTCACAATGCCATTATGAAACTGTAAACTCCTGGCATGTCAGTGCAGACTTGACTGCCTTTCTGAACAAGTTCCTGTTGCTACAGCAGCACTGACCTGAGACACTTCAGTGTCTGCTTTTTGTTTCTGCTTTTTCTTAGACCCACTGAGAAAGGGACACCAGCTGAGCCCTTTTGATCTTCATGTACTTTCCCACTGCTGTATGGCTGATGGTTGCAGTTAGGTTAAGCAAGTAGTCTTGGAGGGTTGCCATTCAAGCCAAAGTTGGCAGCAGCTGCCTCCCTTCCTTCCTGCCTTCCTCTTTCAGCCTTATTATGGCTTCCCATATCTGCTCCAGAGGGGTCCTTGCATCCTCTTGTGAGGCAAGTGGCACTGGTTGCTCCTGGGGAAATGATCCAAGACCAGGTGGACTCTGGGAATTCCTGAATGTCACAGCTATCTAGTGCTTACAGTAGAAGTGGAAGCACCCTGCATGCCAAGAGCCACGCTCCTCTCGGGCTGAAGCCATATGGGGTTATCTGTTCTGTGTGAATTACGTTCTTGCTAATTGTGGTGTCCAGTGCTGCTGAGAAGGGAATGAGCTTCAGCTGCTGAAACTGAGTTACTTCTTAATATATGTGCAGGTGAAAGCAGTGCCTCATGTGTTGTTGCCCCCACAGCGCAAGAAAGCACAGGCAGGGGTTGTCAGAGGATGTGGTGACATCAGTAGTACATGAATACACTCATCCCTTCCAGCTGGCAAGAAACCAGTTGATGCAGGGCTTGTTCACCTGCACCCTGCCTGTCACAGAGCAATTGGTTAGGTTATGTCTGTGAATAATGATCAGCAAATTACAATAGTGATGCTCTGCAGACGGGTCCTGGACTGGGTAGGAAGTAGTGAAAACATTATAGGAAAAGTCAAGACCTAAAAAGAGAAGGGAAAGCAGAGGAACAGTGTTTACTCTTGTGTGTGTACAAGATCATGTTGGGCAGAAACTTTACAAAGGGATTTCCTGCTGTTTCTTCAAGTAGCCTTTTGCACCTCAGATGCCTTCCTGTCCACTACAGTTTTAATAATAAGGTCTTCATAGCTTAGGTTAAAAAGAAATTAAAATAGACTTGGTACTTCCTACTGTAATGAAGACTTTCCCATGCTCTGTCTCAGAGGATAATAGGCTGTGTGAAGATGCTCTCTTCCCAAATCCTTTGTTCATGTCTAGTTACACGGGGTGTAATCTGTGCAGGAGGCTGATAGGATTAAGGCAGTCTGACAGCTGTGGCAACACACAGCTCTCATGCAGAACTCTGTCAGAAGCCTTCACAGTGTTTATGAAGCCCAGTGTTATTACCAGTGTTATACAGGGTTCGAGGCTACCATCTGTGGGCTTATGACTGAATGCCTCTAATCTAATGCCAGAATCCTGCCTAGACGTTTTACCCTACTGCTGTTCTGTTGTTGCAATAGTAAGAGATTGACCCAGGAGATGACAGTCTTGTTCAGAAACATCCTGAACACTAGCCTTTGGGCAACCATCCTAGGAGGACAACTGTAACTTCAAACCTGGGCAGATGGAGCTCGTTTAGCTCTGTAAGGCCATCCATTTAAGAGGAGGACACTCTAACCAAGCCTACGACCTGAGGACTTTGCTGTCACTGTCCAAGCTTGCTAGGCCCTGGCAGATAAACCTCAGGTGTAAAAGATGAGGCCAGTTCTGTGCACGCTGTGCCTCACCTAAAAAATCCACTGCGCAGGCCTGAAGGGTTTACCCACACTTGCAAAGCTCTGTAGTGACAGGCGAGGGATGAAACAACCGGGGATAAGGTGCACTGGAAACTGCAGACTCAACTGTGTATGCAGGAGGCTCAGGACATTTGTTGCTCGAGACTGACTCAGGAGATGACAGCCTTGTTCAGAAACATCCTGTGTGACCAAGCAGCCTTTTCCTACCAGATTTGCCTATCCCACATTGCTCTTTTAGTCCTCATCACGCTTGTAGTAAGCGTCGGTAAAGCCCTTTCCAAATCTTTCTTTTGAAGCCAAGCCATCAATCAATCACAGGGCAGAAAGTGATGCACTTAGGTGGGCCTTGACACAGCTCAGCCGTTAGGCAGGACTCAGGGAGCAGAACCAAGTCTTGAGTCTGGGGTGAGCCCAGACTCTGGACTGCAGAATCCTCTAGTGGGACTGGCACATGCCTGAAGCTTGTTGTGATCTGAGTGTCTAATTCAATGACTTCTAAAAGAACAAAAACTTCTACTTTGTTCTTAGATCAGAGAAACACAGAGGTTCCTTTACTCACACATGTGACTGAATACAAGGGGTTTGTCACCTAGGGGTAATACAGGGCAGAATGTATTACTAATGGTGATACAGAAGGGCAAGATTCAGTGTGCGGCACTCCCTAATCATCTCAGCAAGAGTCATCTGCAGAGGCAGTGGTTACAGTTCTTTGAGGTCTCCATCCCCTGCCTATTCCTGCTTCCTTCTTGTCACTGTGGGAGAAAAGGCCAGTCTGGGGCATGGTTGCAGACAGAAGATTGGGAGCAGCCTTGTCTTGACCCCCTTTTCCCAGGGAACTCGGTGAGGGAAGTGACAAAGCAGGGCTGTGTTGTCGGGTGCCAGCACAGCACACCTGCAGGAAGCTGACCATCCTTCCTGAGAGAAGCAGTGTCCAGGACAAGAGGGCAGAGGAGATGTGGTGGCTTGGGACCACTGGCTGATGCACAAAGGAATGCTGCCTTGGGCAGTGGCATTCTTTGCAGCATGGAGAAAACTACAAAGCCACATAAACCTCTCAGAGCTAATCACTGTCACTCATTGAGTCAGTTCACCTGCAGCTGCTGCATGTGGTGACAGCAGCATCTCATACCCTGCTCGCTCTGAGGAGTCAGGGAGTTTTAGTTTGACTTTGCCTCTGAAGCTGTAAGAACTTTGGTAATTTCTGCAGAACCTCAAACCTGATGACACTAACCTCTCTCTTCCCCTCCCTCTTTCCCTCTGTGTCCCTTTGTGCAGAAGTGGGTTGGTGCACCCCATTCAAAAATCACTTTTGATTTCTTTGAATGGGGGATAGTCCTTCCAGAAGTCCTAGAAGTTTACACCATGCATAATTCCAACAGCATCTCACGGGAGGAGCTGCATGAGATGAGAAGAGATCTGCCTTGCAAGCCCTGTGTGTCGTGCCTGACTGCCTCAGATCAGGATGGCTGGTCCCTGCTCCCTACTGGGACTCAGGACCAGTCATACGGGCATTTGTCCATTGATACTGTGACTGTGGCTGATGAATTCATGCCTTGTAATTGCCAGTGCAACTGTAACCGTGTGTACAGGGGACATGAGCATACCAGGGAGGAAGATAGTGCTGGAGAAACTGGTTACCCCAAGGTTAACGTTGATGATGAAGACAGAAAGACACCCAGTGACTTGCCTCTGGCTGACCTGAGCACTCAAGACAAAATTCTTGCTTCAGGCTCTGTGTCTACAGACCACCTGCGGAGTACAAGTGTCCCAGCCCACCAGCAAGTAGAAAGGGCTCTGGAAGGAAGGATGGGGAGCATCCTAGAAGTCCTTTGCTTGCAGCCTGATCAGTGGGACTTGGAAAATCCAGGTTCTCTCCCTTCTCCTGATGGTGAAAGTGTTTCCTACAGTGAAGGTTCTTGTGACTCCTTCCCTCACATTGCAAGGCCTGGTGACAGTTACCCTGTGATCTGCATAGATTTGGACACTATTGACAGTGGCTTTGTGGACTCAGACTGTGGGAGTCCAGTTGACTGTGAATTTGAGCAAAACAGTCAGACCAACTGTGGGTCCATCCCTCTTGAGCAGGAGAGGGAGGATTTTCCACGGAGCTATGTCAAGCAGTGGGTCTCCTGTCGCTCTGACAGCCCTGTCAGTGGAGCACAGACAAACTAAGGACTTGATGTTGCCTTGTAACAAGAGTGTTCAGCCTTTTCCATATTGTGCCATGAGCAAAGTGTTAGAAAAATTCATAAGAGAAGCAAAATTTACTTTGTGTAAGCTGGACTGCATACTGCTGAAAACTGTTAGGTGCATAGAAATACATCTGCCTATTTCTACTGCCCCTTATTCTGTTCATACCTCACACTTGACATTATTGATTTTATTATTTTTATCACCTCATCCTCAGCCCCCTTTATAATGGCAGAAAAAGAACTGTACCTTGAAAATTACCCCTTGGCTTATGTATATGTGCAATTGTTTTTGACAGTGACCTTATAAAGAGTACAACAAAACTTTACTTTCCCTGGTATTATCTCATTACTTGAGAGTTTGGATGCAGATGGAATCTTAGAAGCATAACCCATGCCAAGCATGTTTGTTACATTAAAGTTCCCCTACCCTTCCCCAGCAACACAGGTGGTATTGCTTTTCCTATTAATATCTTTGGCTCTTTAAACCCAGCTATAATCATTAGTTAATTATGGAGGGTCCCAGCCCTGACCATGGGGTGTGATCAAACCCAGTTCTCATATAATCATCACAGAAGCCTGTGGCCAAGACAGCAAACACAACTCAGGCTCCAGAAACACTTTGCCTTTCCAGGTGGAGTCTGCTAATGAAAAGTCTTCAGAACGTGTAATTCTCTTGCTATGATGCTCTTCTGCTGCAGTAGCATCTCTCCCAGCATTTTCCAAGCACATTAACTGAAACATGGAGCAGCTTTTAGAGCTATGCAGAAGTTTCAGAAGTGTTGTGCTACCTGGACGTGCCTGCAGCTCCATCTTCTGCCCTGGACCTGGTCTGCTGCGGTCAACAGGTCAGTAGCCCAGATTTTGAGCAATCTCTGCTAGCTAATAAAGCCAACCATGAAATTGCTGTTTGCATTGTAACTGTAAATATATTTCTGCCTGACATCTCTGTCTCTCTGTTTTGTCTAAGATAATTGTCTCTAAAAGTCACTGTAATACTGATGCTGAATGAATCTTCTGTAGGCATAGTGCTCCTGATCCATGGGCTGCTTGGGTCCAGAAGATCTCATGCTGAGGGAAGCTTTGTGGTGCATGACATATGTTTCCAGTGCAGTAATCTGTTGTTGCTGTGGTACCAATAAACTCTTCCCTTTCCCCCATCTCTCACCCAAGACTTTAGCCAACCCCACAGCTCCCTAAACAAGAGGGAGCACAGTAATGAAGAGAAGCTCTTCCTTTCACAGGTGAGTGCTGGGAGAGTTTTTCTATGCATCCATGTCCCTGGTTTGATTGTACAACATAGTAGAGACCATGGCTGTTGTCATTTTGAACCTACTGGGGTTAGCTTTGCCCATATTGTTGTTACCCCTCAATATACCCCCAGTTTAGGGGCTTCCTGGCCACTACTCCAAGATAGTGGGGCTATTTTTGGTCCCTTCTCTCCTTATTTTCCATTTTTCTGGTGGGAAGGTATCGTTTTAGCATGTTTATGTGTCCTTCCTGCTGTGCTGCAAGTACCCTGCATGCCCTTCACGAGGCAGCAGAGGACTGAGCCAGCTCCGCTTCCTTACTGATGAGCTGATCCTGCCATGCACTGTCTTACAAGGTCTGCTCATGCTGCACTTATGTCTACGCAAATGTGTACTGAGCAGAAGCATCTCTGATGGTCTGTAGCACAGTCTACTGCTGCTCATCTTGCAGTTATTTGCATCTCAGAAACTACACTGTGGTAACTGACCCCAGGCTGCTTAAGAGAAGAGCAGACACTTGCCTAGCTTTCCTCAGGCCCCTTAATTCTGTGTGCTCCTTGTTTCTGTGAGTGTCGTTGGCTCCAGAACTGCTGTAGGAGCTGTTTCTGTTACTGCAACACTCTCTAGCTGCACATCTGGTAGCTTGTGGTGGTTTGGTGCTACCTTGGCCTAGAAGTTGCCTCTGATCAGGCTAAAAGGCAGAATTCATGGGCAGAGAAGAGCCTTGCAGAGGTGAGGTTGATCATGCACTGAGTAGTGGGGTGAGGTAGCAAGAAGATGCCAGCAGCACCACCCATGCAGGTAAAGCCTTCAGGTGGCTCTGCTCTCCTGTGCTTTGTCCAGGACTCACAGCGATCAGGGACAGGAGTTCAGTTCATGGCCTGGGCTGGGTGGTGTGTGGGGAATGGGGGAAGTATGAAAAAAGGCAACTGCAGAGAGCTGTGGTGTTCGTGTTGCATATACTGCTCTGTAGTCTGGAATAGTAACATGAAACTGAGGAAGAACGTTTTGCTTTGCCATTTGAACCAAACCGCTGCTGAACTCCTGTAAAGATCTTTTCTTGTCTGCCCTGTAGGCAGAATGTTATAAAAGATGTGGGTCTTACACTGCCATTGCATCTTTATGGAGACCTGCAGCAGTAGGCAGGGAGGATGTAATTTGTCTCTACAAGAGACAAGATGTTTTCTGCTGCAGCAGGGTGAACTGCAAGTATCTGGGCAGTTCTGAGGCAGCAGCTGTTACTTGCTTACATGATGCTCTGAAGGCTGCTTGCGTTTTAGGTGCTTTCAATTACTGTTCCTGTTCAGGCCTGTTGTAACAATAAAAAGTGTAATATACATTTAGATGGGTAACCATGAGGCCTCATCTCATGGTAGCTGGCAGGAGTCTTACTGGAGAGGGAATGCTGAAAAGCGGGTACTGGGAGAAGCACCATAACTCAACCTGTAGTACCAATTTGGAAGTGTCCTCATTTCTGCACAGCCCCTGCCTCCCTCTCTTGGCTGTTAAAACTAATACTGGCAGACTGTTATTCAGTCTGTGTCTTGCCTGGTTCTCCCGTCCCCTTCTCTGGCACATGTACGTAATGGACTTGATGGATCCTGACTGTAATGCAACCACTGCAGCATTACAGCAGGGTATGGAAAGATCTGTTCCTTACACACTCTAGGATTTGGACATGGAAGTACTGCAATGTTTGTTTGCCTTTGGTTCTTCAAGCACAGTGCAGCAATAGGCTGTGGAAGTAGTACAAGACAGGGCAGCTCAGAGATGCCTCAGGTGTCTGAGCGCAGTTGTGCAGAGGCCTTGGATAGGAGTAGTCTTGCCTCATATCCGAGCAGGGCTAGGAAATAGTTTGGGGTCACTTAGAGAGCTCTTCTGTTGGCCTTCTATCATATAAGTGTTGCAAGCAGGCACTTTTATATTCAGCAAATTACTTGGCCTTTTAAATGTTAACCCTTTAGCAGAAATTCTTCAATTTCTCCATCCCTAATGAGTAACTGCAGATGCAGCTACTTTAACTCAATCTGATAATCTGAGCAGGTTTTCATTGGTTCTTGAGATTATCTTCAAAATCAGGCACAGCAACTTCTGCTTTATTATGCCACTGCTGCTACTGCCTGATCATCAAACCGCATAGCCAAAGCTATCAAGGGGCAGAAGCAGTGTGAAAAGTGAAGTTTCCTTTGAGCTGGTAAGACAGTTTAACGTATTTCTGTGCTATGCATGCCTCTAAATAATGATAGGATACATCTACTGAACTAAGATATTGCTAAATGAGCTCTTTACCTAAATCTGGAATTCTGTATTGTCTCTTGCACTGGGAACCTAAAGCAATAAAATTAACAAAAGGGTCCCTGCACTTCTGTTCTGCAAGTTTGCTGAGCACAAATCCAACTATTGCATTAAGTCTGATACAGGTTGTGCCAGAAAGAAGAATCATCTTGGATAAATGATTTTTATGTTGTCCTCTCTGACTGAAATAGATGAATGTAAAGGAATCCAGCCAAAATAGCCCTCGGCATTTGAGACTTTGCAGACAAAAATATGATTTTTAAATGTATGTATGTATATGTGTGTGTATGAATATTGCTTTACTGCAGTACTTATGGTTTGTAGCAGCCTCTAGGATCCACGTCTGCCCAATGTAAAAGCACATAGCTGTTTGTGAGCATCAAATTGTGGGAAAATGGCTCTCCAAAGATAAAGGGAGAAAACAATTGGTGTTAGGGGTTCTCTCTTACCATCTCTGCAAACAAGGAAATCATACTACTTTTCCTTATTCTCCAGTAGTTCATATGCTCATCATGTGGGTCTGTTATGTGCACTTGATGTGGTTCTGTCAGACATGTGCTTGGAGGTCAAGGTATTCAGGAGGCAGATAATCTGTCATTGTATTTGTCTTAAAGAGCCTATGAAATATTTTCCTGTAAGCAGGGATGAGTGAAGTGTGCCCTTGATGAACAATCACACTTGGTAGCACAATGGATCACTCTGGAGAATGTGCACTTGGGGCTAATTTTAATGGGTGGAGGGATGTGCCTGTTGGTAGACACACTATTGCCTGTTGCTGTTTTACTTCATGGGTGCAAGTCAGACCACACAAATGAGGTGTAACAAGAAAACTTGCACTGAAGCTGATATATAGAAGCTGATGGCAGAGGTGAGATAGAACCTAGCAGTCCTGGCTGTCTGCTGTGTGCTGGCATATCACTACATATATCAAAGGGTACCTGAGCATGTTGAAGAATCTTGTGCACACATCTCTATATGAAATCCTTGCTCTTGCATGACACTTCAATTTCGTGTTTTATCAGGCATTTGTAAAGCTGATCTTGTCTTGTAGTCATCCAACGGTCGGAGATGCAAAGGTCTGTCACTTTGAACTCATTATGTTCTCTATACAATTCTTCACATCAAATGTAAGCTTTCTGTCCCCACTTTCAAAGTCATTCACAGCTTCTCCCTGTCCTCTTGTCATCTGCTACTTCCATATCAGGAGCTCAACTCTTCCTATGATCATCAAATCAACTCCTCCATCCTCCATGCTACTGCTTACACACTGAAGGTGCTGTCTACAATTCTCTTGGGCTACTTCAACCTCAACTCTCCTTAGTTACTCAGCGAAGCAGAGCTTTAAACCGGAGGCAATATCTAGGCTACCCACATGCTGAGACTGCCATCACCTTCTTGTATTACTTCCCCTCCCCTTGGTATCTGTAAAATAATTTATTTTACCCTATAAGTTCTTAAAGGCAAAGTTCATAT
This sequence comes from Melopsittacus undulatus, assembly GCF_012275295.1. NCBI lineage: Eukaryota > Metazoa > Chordata > Aves > Psittaciformes > Psittaculidae > Melopsittacus > Melopsittacus undulatus. Next base: position 237,190 of record NC_047534.1, on the reverse strand, counting down.
TTTTATTGTGTGTTCTACTGGACCACTAACATTGGGGTTAGCCAGAACTTTGATTAGGGTTGTCTGGTAATACAACCAAACACAGCAGTAACATTTGATCCCCTGTCCTGTTGATAAGCAAGTGAGAGCATTTGGAAAATCTGTGTTGTACAGATTTTGGTTAAAATTACTTGAAATCACTTTTATGAAATGGGGACAGCTGATGGAACCATAGCTGGGGAGGAGAAAGACATGGCTGCAAGGCCTCATATCCTGGAGCAGGTAACAGGCAGAACAACTCTGCCCTGGAAACATGCAGAAAGAACAGAAACACCATTGCAACCAGCTTGAGACCACCTGGGAACTCAGGGTCACCAGTCAGCTTCTGATACTGAGCCAGTCTTGCACTGGTGACTGCATAGCTGGAGTATCATTTCAGGGCTGTCTCCCAGGTCTCTTCTGAGTGACAGTGGTTCTTTCCCCTTCCTCTCCCACGTCTACATTATTCACAGGGCTTTTCTGCCTTCCCCTGCAGCTCAGCAGTGTTGCAGGAACCGGGCATTAGAACAAAACATAGCATCAGGCATCCTGGCTAGGAAGATAATTTGTCTTCCAGTCCCCAGGTGCTGCAGTTGTGCCCTTGCTGCATGATCTGAGTTGAGGATTTAATAGATTTAAGATCTCTAGCAAAGATTTATAGACAACAGGTCTTGGGCCATATCTGAAAACAAAAGGTTCCAGCAATAAAGGTACTTCCCCTTTATCCAAATTCTGCGGTTTGGTTCAGTTTAGCTGTACCTACTGTCAGTATCCAACTATTGGATTCTTTCCATCTCCAGGAGACTGAAAGGAAAAACCCAACTAGAGCACCACCCAAACAAGAACACCAGAAAAGAAACAACCCCAGAACTTTTCTCATACCTGAAATCCTTTTCCCATGAAAGGTACTTGTGGCCGGTGTGAAGTCACCACTGAGCCTTTCCTTTGGTTAAGTTAAAAACATTTTAGCTCTTCATTTCTGAGGAAAGTTACCCAGGATTCAATCATTCTTACAGCGTTTTCCAGAACTTTTTTCATCTTTTCAGCAACTCTTTGTCAGAAGTGTGGATCCCAACAGAAGGGATGAACTAACAATGCTGTTACGAATGCTCTGTGTACCTGTGGTAACATTTCTGTTAATGGATCTGCATCCACAGGCTGTGTGTTGGCCCCTCTAACATCATGGATGCACTGCAGGAGCTTTTTCAGCTGGTTATGTGCTATTTCCCAAAACAATGTTCTGATAAAGCCTTTCAGAATTCCGTGTTCCATGACCTATTTATGACACATTCATGACTAACACAAAAAAACCTGCATTTCAACTTGCTCGTTTGTTTCCAGGTGAATTAGAGAGCCAGGAAACGACCAGCATGTTTCAAACATTGCAGAACTGAATAAAGAACTTCAGTGGGGGAGAGGAGATATCAAATTAGCAGCAATTACCTGGAAATTGTCCTGGTTTAGTTGTCTTGACTTAGATTTATTTGTTTGTGTGCCTGAACAAGTTCTTGTAAGCACATATATAATTCTATTTAATGCAGCTCTCTCTATTTCATATTTAGTCAGTCTTACTGTGTTTATCACAGGGATCATACATAACCCTGATTAGAATGATAAGCAGGAGAGCCTTCATGCCTCCCAGCCTCCCTCAGCTAAAATCAGTTAATGGTGATGCTTCCTCTCAACAACCCCCACTGTGAAGAAGGTCCTCAGCACAACAGGATATTTATGAACAACCCATGAATGAAGAGATGCTGAAGTGGAAGCCAGAAAGATTCTGAAACATTGTGATTATTTTACTATTAATTCAGAAAAGGGACACTATAAGCAGGCATCATTACAGGAAAGAAGTTGATAGTGGATGTTGCTGTGTAGGTCTGTGAAATCTGGAACTGAAAGTATTTCCTGCTGCTGTAGCCATCAGATTTTAATGTAATCTCTTCAGTAAAGCAGTCCTAGTGATTAAAATACTGCAGTCCTTGCTAAGTGCAGGCTCTTTCTCACTCACACCTATTCTAGACTACTTCAGACTCTTTGTTGGTTAAAAACTACAATCTTATTCTACAGCCAGGCTGTACTCATCTGGTCTTGTGGCAACGCTGAACTTGGCATTTTCTCCTATCCTGACACTTCTCTCTCCTTTTCTGCGGCTTCCTCTGGAAGAGAGATCATAACCCCTGGCAAATGAAGCAATTGAATAACTGAGTTGGTGCCTGTCTGACAGAGCCAAGGTCAGCTTGTGCCAGGGCTGGCAGCAGCAGATATTCAACCTGCTGGTATGAATACTAACAAAACTGCTTCTAACCCCTGTTCTGTTTTAGATACTGTCTGGAATGGGAGGAGATGTGTGTCAACTGTGTCTCCAGCTGTGCATTGCTTCTGTGCTGCTCTTTGGTGGAGGAAGAGGGAGAGGTAAGAGGAGATCTGGAATAGGTCCACTGTGGGAAGGGGCACATGCATGTGCTCATCTCTCATTCACAGACCCCGGGGTACGCAACACAAGATCCTGTGACTGCCCTTTCCCCCGTCCCAGGAACCAGTACCGGTTGGCAATGCCAGGCCTGGGGAACTTGGCATGTACTGGACAAACTGCACAGCAGAAAAATCTTAGCCAGTGCCCAAGGTCCCTTCCTTAAGGTCTTACACTCATCTCATGCAGGTGAAGTGTGGTGCAATAGAAGGGGCATCATTAAGAAAGACAGATGAGGCATCACTAAAGGAAGCACTAGAAACAAATGCATTTATTTGGTGTACCAAGCAAGGCCTTGTCAGGTGATGCACAAATGCAGCTCTGGTCTCCTTCCTCTGCAGAGCTCCAGGGCAGCCTGAGCTGCCTGAATAACTATGTGACTACTGTGAGTTGCATGTGGGAAACGGAGGAGCCCATGGGAGAAGGACCTTTCCACCTGCATTTCACCAAGTAAGAGCCTGTTGTGGTTGAACCCCAGCCACAACCCAGCCCCCCCCCAGCGTAATGGGGGCAAGAATCAGAAGAGTAAGAGTGAGAAAACTCATGGGCTGAGCTTAAGACAGTTTAATGGGTAATGCAAAAGCTGTGAGCACGAGCAAAGCAAGGAATTCATTCACCACTTCCCTTTGCAAGCAGGTGTTCAGCCATGTCTAGGAAAGCAGGGGTCCATCATGCATAACAGTTACTTGAGAAGGCAAATACCATAGCTTCAAACATCCCCCTGCTTCCTCCTTATTCCCCCAGTGTTACATGCTGAGCATGATGTCCTTAGGTCTGGAATCTCCCTGGGGTCAGTTGGGTTCATCTGTCCTGGCTCTGTCCTCTCCCAACCCCTTGTGCACCCTCAGCCTGCTCACTGATGGAGTGGGGTGAGGAGCAGAAAAAGCCTTGATGCTGTGTAAGCACTGCTCAGCAGTAACTAAAACATCCCTGTGTTATCAATACTGTTTTCAGCACCAACCCAAACATAGCTCCATGCCAGCTATCGTGAAGAAAATTAACTCTGTCCCTGCCAAAACCAGCACAGCACCAAGAGCTGCTATGGCAGCCACAGCCCTGGCATGAGCAAGAAGAGCAAAGATGGAGCCCAGCTGTGGGCTTTGCTCCCTCCACAGCAGCAGACTTGTGGCTTCCTTGGAAGCTGCTCTTCTTTTGTGGGCCCACTGCCTCGGAGTGTGCAGCAGAGGTTTAGCACATTTGGCTGCATGCATGCAGCAGGGGTTCAGCCCACCCATCCATTCAGCCCCTCTCAGCACAGAGAGCCCCCCAGCCCAGGCTTTGCTCCCCATGATCGGGGCACTTCCAAAGCCCATCCTACATGATGCTGCCTAATCGATTTCTAACTGCTTCTTGTCTAGTTGCCTAGAAATTAAACCCCTAGGGATTTAATCTAAATGATTTAATATGTATGCAAAAGGATTTTGAATGTCTAGTGAGTTATAGTAACACATTTAGAATGCTATGTGAATACTTTTTCTTCTAACAGAAGAAATCAGGTGAGTAGCTTCCTAGGTGACAGGATAATAAGCACCGTGATGTGCTAATCCGAGATGAATGAGTTTTGATTATGTAATCATGTTATCTTAACTCCCAGTAACAAGTGTTGCATGAGGGTAAGCCATGCTGCCATTAGACACCTCATATATTCTGGTAAAGTTAAGTCACAACCAACCTAACTCTTAACTACAGTAGATTTTAAATCTATGAACAAAAGCCAAGCTGATAAACTGTAGTGTCTCAGTTTACTGCGGGATCACGTGCAACATGACAAATCTGCTGATAAATGGCTGCGTTAGACAAGTTAATAACATGAGACTGCTCTTTGGAGCCGTATCCCCAAGGTGATATTTTCTGTCATTCATCCTGTTATTCTGTGCTGGAGCTTGTGAATATTAAAAAACCCTTAAAACAAGCAAAAACAGCACTGAAAAAAAAAGAAGAAGAAGAAAAACCATCTGACAAACCAACCTCTGAGGTGTTCTGCTGTCAGCACTGGTTTGTTCATAGTGAAAGAGGCTTTAATGTACAACTTGTTAGCTCTGTGCTGTGTGTTTGTAACCAACTGTCCACCCATTTTAACCCCCTTGTACGAGCTGCTTTTCTGGCAGCAGCATGTAGCAGCCTTCTGGCTTCCAAGAGGGAGCACGGGGCAGGTACTGGTTTGTGATGCAGCTCCCGGAGGTGTGGTGCCCTCAGCAGGGAGGTTATGAACCTGGTTCCCTCCACACTTTTCAGCTCTGCCATCCAGCCAGCTTTAGCATCTTTCTCTGCTGGCTGCACTGAAGAGGTTCGTGTGGTGCTGTGCTAAGCTGCCACCACCTTTCGTAAACTGAAAAGCACTTAATCATACAACTTAAAAGAAACTTTCAGCTCTTTTATTCTTCTAGCCTCTGGTCAAAGGGCCACAACGCCAGCTGCAGACTTACTGCCAGAGAAAGCATGCAGAACCAGTACCACTGCACCATCCATTTAGCCAGCCAGATCTTGGAAACAGATGGTTATAGAGTTGCTCTCCAAGGCAACTTCTTTGGACGCAATCACACGTACATCATCTTTCCAGAGTACAATCCCCGTGAGCACAGTAAGTATGAAGCAGGGCAGCTGTGGGTTGAGGCTCTGCCTTCAGCTTTGGGATACAAAATGAAAATAATGGAAACAGCCCAGACTGCTCATCCCTGAAGAAGGGACTATGTGGACTTCATCATTAAGGATGCTGTCCCAGTGTCTCCTTAGTGACTTTTCCAGGACTTCAGAGAGAACTGGCTCTGTAGTACCTTTTGACTGTACTTCTTGTTTGCATCATGTTTTCTTGTGACATGGTGATGCCCAATTGGATTGCCTCTGTAGCTGTGTTTCTTCTCTAAGAAATGAAGCCATGAGGAATCAAAGTCATGGATCTAATTCGATGTCCCATGGCCTGGTACCTCAGAGAAATGCTCTAGTATTTGAGATCTCAGTTCCTGTCTGTATTAGTGGTATGCTGGACATGCAGAATGTGACACTGAGAGTGGCTCTTTGCTTGCAGGATTATCCCTAGGAGCTATTTGAGTTATTAATTTATGTCAATTCCGTAGTGGTTCTGGCCTACCCTGTAAGCTAATTTGGTATACTGCTGGTCTTAATATGACTCGTTAGACCCAGCTTTATCTTCCAAGACTTCATTCAGCCTAATATCATGCATTTCTGTCTATGGTGCTCATGTCCCAAATAGTGTGAAAAACCCTACCTCTCTATTTGCAGTAAAACTTGACCCCCCTTTGAACATCCAGAGCAATGCCACTGCCAGCAAGTGTCAGATATGGTGGAGTGTGCCTTGGTACCTCGTCGAAATTCTTCAATATGAGTTGCAGTATAAGGAGTACAGCACGTCCTGGGAGGTAACTGGATGAAGCACACACTGATACTGCCTTGCTCTCTGGGCCTCCTGGCAGCTCTAAGCTGGCCTTTCTGTTTTCCCACATCATTGCTGAAAGATTTTATGTAAACCATCAATACTGAAGATGAGTAAATCTCCTCCTGGACCCTGCATTCAGAAGTCACCCATCACCACACAGGCCCTCGTCTTGCAGCTGGAAAAAGATCTGGAAAAGGAGGGGAGGGGAAGAGTATTTAAAAGACCATCCCATTCCCAGCCTTGTTTACAGAAATCCTTTGCACTGCTTTACAGATTGCACTGAACAAGACACCCCCCAGTTCACTGCCCCAGGTTGAAATTGAAGCCGCCGAGCTCCGCAATGGTGTCACTTACGCTGCACGAGTTCGGTGCAAGGTTTCTGAGAATGAGGATTCATACCATAGTCAGTGGAGCGAGTGGAGCCAGACAACAGTGTTTCAAAGAGCAGGTACAAAGAATGTTGGTTTTACTTCAGTTCATGTGTTTTCATGAATTTATGTTCAAAAAAGGAGGATACCTGATAAAATGAAGCTTTTCAAATCCAAACTAGCTGCCTTTAGCAGCCTGTTTCATTTGCATTGCTTGGTTATTTGGGGTTTGATCTTGACTCCCAGACTTTTTATCCAATATTTTTGTGTTGATTCTTCTAGAACTGCCTGAAAAGATCCTAAATACCAGAATGATGCAGTTCTTGTTCATTCCTCTGAGTTTCGGCATGCTGCTCTATTTATTTTGGAACTGCAAGCTTTCTTCAAGGTATGTTACAGTTTTTCACTAAGTTCCCCTTGATCTGTACAGCCTGAAGAAGGTAAATCAGGTGTCCCTATGCTCTTCTTGCTTCCTGTTTGTGCTGCACAGACTCAATCATTTTCAAAAGCATTTCTGACAGTCTTGGCATATGACAAGCTCCTTGGCTGATGATTGTTAATGACCCACTAACAATCCCTAAAAAGAACAAAGTGTCTTTGTGTCACCCAAACTCAGCTAAACCTCGAGGTTGAGGGTCTCTTTGTCTTGGAGTTAAAGAAATTTAAACCCATGGAAATTGCTTGATTTCATGTAGATAAAAGTGCAAATACACAGCAATCTGTAAGGGTGGTTAAGCTGCTTTCAAAAGTTAAGCTACTGGTGACATATCTGTCAGTAGTCAGTATGCAAAATACCAATACAAGCAAACTGAACTGACTCCTATTCAGTGCTCCTTAGGTTTTGGGACCAAGTTGTACAGAGAAAAAAGTGTCTCTAGAACTTTGGTTCAATTATCCTCTGCAATTTTATATGCTGGAAGAGCAAACGTGAATCTCCTACCTCTTCCTTTGCTGCCTTGACATAGATTATTCTGCTATGTTCACATCACTCTTAGAGAAACAGAACACATGATGTCTGTAGAGTAAAATACTTTTACAGGATAGACTCTCACAGAGGACTAGGATGTCTGGCAGGATTTCTCTGTCTAAACGTAATGAAACTAGAATGCTCTAAACCAATTCCAGAGACGCTGTCTTAGATCAAATAGGTTGCTAAACAAATGCATAAATAGCTTAGTCATATAATGAGTAATAGACTAGTACTGGGTTTCTCAGAATTTTTATGACTTTGCTTCAGGCCAGAAACCTTAAATGCACAGGAGTCCAACACTTGCAGGAGATGTCAGGAGCCTTGTGAAATGGACTTCTTGTGCAGTTTTTCTAGTATAAGTGTGGAACTCTCATCTAACAGAACACAGGAAAACTGCTGTCGTGTTCTGCTTTTTTTAATGTGAAGTGTTGTTTGCTCACTTCAGGGCAAAAGACCTCTCCTGCTTCAACATTCCCACACCAGCTGCTTTCTTTCAGCCTCTCTATAATTTGCACAATGGGAATTTTAAGGTAAGAGATAAGTTTCATTTCTTTCTTATGACCCTCAATTCATGAGGAGAGCACTTTTCTTTTTCTTGGAGATTAGTCATTTTAGCTCCTGAGCAGTTACTGACATGGTTCTAGTCTTTCTGGAGCTTTACAGCTTCTCAGTGTCCTGCCTCCACATACTAGCGACACCACCAAAGCTTCTATCCAGCTTCTCTCTCCTTAGAAATAAGCTCCCTCCAGTCAGTCACTCCTATCCATGCTGAACATGAGCAGTGCATGCTGTCTTTGCAAAGGTAAAGCAATATGGGCAGCTTGCAGTACATTCTGGAGGTGAAATCTTGAAAACTTCTTGTGACGTTAGCAGCTAGATTCTCTACCCTATTACTATGTTTGTCCTAAACTGATCTGCACTAAACCTCTGGATTATTGTGCCAAAGCCATATAGAAAGAACAGTTATTTTGCAAGTTCCAACTCTAAGAAAAATGTGCTGAATTTACTGATCCTGTCACTAGGACTGGGTTGGACCTAATGAGGCTTGTAGCCAGCTCAGAAGAGAAGAGGCCAGCAACTCAAACAAAGAGGCTGCAGATGATGCTTCTGATCTAAACACTCAAGAACAGATCTCTCAGATATTTTCCTTGAAGCCTATGGAAAGCACAAATCTGGCTGCTGCAGAAGAGAACTTGGTATGTGCCTCAGTTCCAAGCCAGCAGTACATCCTCAGCAGGTATGTAAGAGTGGAAGAGACAGAAGCGAGGCTGGGACTACTGTTTGCCCACGGCAATGACACGGTTGGCCTGAAAATCTCTGAAAAAATGAAAGCCAACCTTGAGAGCCCCAGCATGGGAAGGAATTCCTCCTCTCACTCACAGCATGGAAGCGGTGACTTCCTTATGCTTCAGGAATCTCTAGAGATAGCAAATGTGTCCTTCAGCAGTAGTGACTATTGTACCTTATGTGACAGTCATACCACAGGAGGTTTGATTCCTGCTGAACTACTGAAGCTCTCCAATGACAATAGTCTTCTCAAACATCAGAATGATCAGAGTGACCTTCCCTGAGGAATACTGTCTACACAGATCTTAGTGCTGTCCTCTCATCTCCCAGCACTGTCTTCCCAAGTGGCTTAAATAGTGACCATGCAGACAATTACAAACATGTATAATTTTTAGGTAAATCCTCAATTTCTGTACTTCAAAAGAAGATTGTGACAACTCCTCTGGCTAGCAAATGCTACTCCTACAGGCATCATAAGGCCTGACTCCAGCAGTACCTGCTGTCTCAGGGGATACTTGACCATACTCTTCCCTAAATTAACCATCTGTCAGCAGCAGAAGTCCAGCAACGCTCTGGCTAAGGAAGCAGCAGCAGACCTGCTATTTTGCCTCAGAAGGAGCTATTGGGATTGGGTACCTCTCAGAAGCAGCAATTCTTGTAATGTGCTTAATGACCACTTAAACTCCATCTTTATTTTGTAAAGTAGTACAATTCTTCACAAAAACATAAACATTTTTTTTCTAAAAAGGGTAATTTTGCTTTTTAATATTTGCTTCTTCATATGATATTGATGACTTCAAATGGTTCCAAATTTCTTCAGAATTCATAATTGCTCTATTTAATCAGGCAGTGGCTTTGTTCTTTATTACTCTGAATGGCTCTAACTTTCTATTGTGCGGTAACAAAGCCCCATATAGAGTTTTGATTTTAACAACAATTTATTCCAAGGTTAAGTGTCTGACCTTATCTGTTGGAGAAAGGTGAAAAGCAAGAATAGAACAAACGAGCTTTATTTAATCAAAAAACAGGCCAGGCCAACTGCCTCTCCAGGGCTTTTGTTATTTCTCCAGAACTGATGAGTTCTTTGCCTATCTGCTCAACTGAACAGCCTTTCTGAGATGAACCTCTAGAGGCTTACTTTGTGCCCTAGACACAGAAAACCCTAGATGTGATTGACTGCCCAACAAGCAGGTTCCTGAAGTCTTAGTTACATCTCCTAGGCTTAAAGGGCTCAGGAGTTTTAGCAAGCATACTAAGAAATTTACAGATGCAACTACAGTAGCTGGCACATGCATACATACAGTAACACATTCATTCTTGCCTCTTTGGGAGTGCTTCCCTTGACTCTCTGGTGATTGTTAGCACTGATTAGTTCTGACAACTGAAAGAAGGATTTCAGTTATCAGCAAGCAGATTGAGACACCCTTCCCTAAAACATGTGCTAGGCCAGACAACTGTTGTGGAAAGCCTTCATCTGGGAGAGAAGCAGCAACAGAATGAGAAGTCCACATCCAGCTTGTGTGACAGCCACAGGAGGTGCCAGGACCGATTTGTTTCTGGTGTGGTAAACAAAAGGCTCTTCTGATACCTGAAAAAATATCCCCTTTCTGGTCCTTTGTGGTTTTATCTTGTACAAACTATTTTTAAGGATGTTTTCCATACTATACCACAATGTAATGGCAGAAGAATATGATGTCACTGTAATTAACAGTAGCTATAATATCCTCTGGAGAAGAAATTCTGTAAAACAAGACCACAAGTCTAAAGGATTTTGGTGATCATGAACTCTTAGACCCCCTAGTGTGGCTTGATGCAGTGTCCTAAATTTCAAATCTTCAGAATCAGATGGATGCTTCCTGAAACTGTCAGATCAATTGTATCTTAAATCTCTTAGATCTTAACAGCCTGAGCCGACAAACATATCTGCATAGAAACTGACCTGGTTTCATAAAGTCTTACTCAGTTACCAAGGTATTCTGTACTGGCTACAAGATATCAGTAAAAAGAGAATGAGAACAATTATATTTGGAGACAAGTAGGAAGCAGTAGGTCAGGCTATGGAAGGGAGAGCACAAAACTTAATGAGATAGAGAAGCAAAAGGAAATAGAAAGACTTAATGTAGTAGTAAATTACTTGAGAGAAATGAAAAGTCAGAAATGATGCTGCCTGTGTCTGTCAGACAGGAAGACTACATGAACTGACTCCAGAGAAGATGACAGGCTGATGGTTAAAGAGCTGAAATGATACTGCAGTATCAGCACTTCTCCATCAGAACTCTTAACAAATTTGAGCTGCTTCTGCTTTTATACAGCTACGTATAAAATGGGAACATTGCAAAGAGGAAAGGTCCTGTACAGAATGTTGAATGTAGCTAGAACAAAATGCCTCTGCTTTACAATTAGGTCTTTGGAACAATCAAAGCCTCATTTTTATTCAGCCAATGAAAACTACTTTTTTTTTTTTTTTTTTTTAAGAAAAGCAGCATAATATAAAAGCCATTTTCCTGCCTTTCTGCTTTGGGTTTTTATCTTAGTTCAGGGTTTTGTTGTTTGGTGTTCTTGTTCTTTTTTGTGTGGGTCATGACTGAAGCTGGTATTAGATTCAAGCTGTGGTTTTTCACAGCTTCTCCCAGAATCTCTGAGCTATTCTAAGGATTAATTTTTGCCTGTAAATGTGATATGCATCTTTCTAGTAGAAGACAGAGAACTACCATCTAGTAATGTGGGCTCTGGCCAAGCCTTTGAAGCCGTTCATTTCCTGGGACTACTGAGTGCATGCAATGTGATTTGTCTGCAACCAGAACGAAGTGTAACCAGTATATTCCCCTTTCTTTTCTTCCTGTTGAGTTTTGCCATGGGAAACAATTTTGGAAGATATTTAAGAAATGCCTGTAAGCCACTAAGGAGTTGAAAATGATCTGTGCTAAAGATTTCCATTTAGTAGTGAGTTTGGGGGGTGGGGTGTGTTTGAGAACACTGTACAATTACTCAAAAGTAAATAAAGGAACTGATGCGAACTTTGATTTTTCAGAAGTTAGTGTCCAAGAGTTTCTGAAGAACTTTAGAAAACATTGGCTATATAATGATTAGTAAAAGTTGGTTGGAAAACATCGTAGGAGAGGGACATACTCCTATCCCTTGTTTACAGACCAAAGCACTAAGCCAGTGCTGCTGCTACCACCACCACCACCACCAGAAAGAGGGGTAAGAAGGCTCCTGATTGAAAATGTATTTTACAGCTCATGAAGCCAAGGGGGACCAGCACGGTGAGCAATCCCATGTGTCTAGCATGTGAATATCAGCTTAGTTCTGCTAGTGCCCATCCAATGGCTATGGAAGTATTGGTGTTCCCAGTAATGAGTGATAGCAGCTGTATGTGTCAGACATTCTGCTGTTTAGTCATTTCAAGAGGGGTGAGAAGCTCAGACTGCATGTTTGTCAACAGTGTAGGTATCACAGCACTGACACAAACTCATTTTGAAAGAGAAGCAAACAAATCACAAATACTAAGACACAGCACTCAACCTGCTGTGTCCTCTCACTTAGGATGACTTGTCTTCACAGTGTGGCTTTTAATGTATCAAAGCAAAGCTCAAATAGTGGTGTCTGGCATGCTGAAACAAGATCACTGATCTGCAGACTCCCGCTCCAAAGTGCAGAAGCCAAGCCTGTGAAAGCAATCTTTTTTCCCTGAGACTGCCATTAGTCAAGGTCCAAATAAACCCATAAATCATTCCCTTGTTAAGTAAGCAGACAGAAGGAAAGTAATGCCAGAGTCCAGAGAGACAAGTTTGCTCTTTTTAGTTTACTTCTGTTAAATTTGATTATTGTATAAACAAAGTACAGGTAATGTTGGTTAGACTCAGAGCAGCAACATCTTAGCAACTGCCAGTGTGAACTCCACCATTTCCAGCTCCACAGCCTTTCTCTCCATCTTTTCTGTATTACTGTGGTTCTTTGAGTCACAAATCCTGTGCTGCAGAAGTCTTTGTCACCACAGGCCTTTCCAGACTAGCATAGTCCCTTGAGTCTCCCAGAACCCCTCAGCAGAGTATATGCTCTTTCACAGCCATCCACATGTTCACTTGTCTTGCCGGTAGAAGTACCAGAAATTAAAAATAGTCTGTTTAATCTTCAGTAATTTAATCTAATCTGCAGATCTGTTCCTGCTCAAGGCGCAGCAGATCTGAAGACAGAAGCACTAATCAAGTGCAGAGATCTAAACCATCAGTTCCAAAGCAAGAACTGTACCATTTGACAACATGCATATTTATGTACTGCTGATTGTAACTGGAAAGGAGGAGGGGATGTTATTTTTTAATGCTAGGAAAGGGAATGAACACACAGAGGGGTTGTTTGTTTTTAACAACATGCAAGCCAAGGATTATGTTGCAAGACAAAACTACAGCACTTGGATTGCTTCTTCCTTGCTGCTCATGGAGCCAAGCTAATTGACAAAATCCCAAACTCCAGTGTCAAATCTTATCAGTTTAGGGCTGGTGGACAGATTGATTTAATCAACACACTTCCTATTTTCAGTGCATACTGGAGTGCAGCACAGAATCTGCTGTGACAGCATCAACTCTAATACCACAGCCCAGTATTATGCCACATTTGCCTTTGTCTAGAAGTAGTATATTTATATGGTACTGCAGGCCCAACACAATATGGATATTTGAGCCACACTGATTCACATGTAGCCTGATATAGGCAGTGCCAGAGGGCAGAAGTAACAGTCATTACAGTGTAAAGGCAAGTAATAAACTGTCTTTTGTACTATCAACACTGGCTGCCAAATGCTGGCAAAGTTGTAAGCCATAGGCAAGTCTAAACAAAGCATTAAAAAAAGGAACTGGGGCATCAATGTAGACAGCTCACTTAGCTAAGACGTCTTTGTGACATACTTTTACATTCAGAAATGCATATTTGCTGCGGTGCAGCGCTGGCACTGTGCCTGCTGCACTGCCTCCTGCCCAGGAAGCACAGCACCAAGAGCCCGCAAGCCTTTCCAGAATGGTCTCGATGCTCCACACTAATCCATTACATTAAGACCATGTTTTCCCTCCGCTTCGTAATTAAATGTCTGTCACCAAGTGGATAGCAAAGATACCTAAAAAACCACCACTGCAATCACTCAGCAGTGCAGGGGAGGTGCTGTTCACCTCTCAATACTGTCTTACCCAAGACAATGCATATTTCCTCTAGGAAAGGACTTCTTCCTTATATCACAAACCAGCCTCTGCAATACTGAAAGCTATTTCTGAGAAGTCATGCAGAAAAAGAAATCTCAAGAACTCTGAAAGTGTCATCGTTAAACATAGGCAAAATAGGGCCCAAAACATGAACTCAACCAAACTTCTGCCTTCAAAAGGATTCTGGAAGAAGTTACCAAAAAACAAATTTTAACAATCTAGAGGATTAAAAAGCCATTAATTCACTTCTGTCGATGACATGAGAGTTCAGCTGCTGCTGATGGCAAAGAAGTAGATCCTACATACTTTGACTTTGGTGAGATTCTGTACACAATTTTAGAGGAATAGTAAGGACACCAGTTGGCCTAAATGATACCACCTGGATTTATGAATGAATGATTACACTGTGAAAATGCATTAGAGTCTAATCATTAACAGTTCCCCATTAACAGATATGGCATTTCAAGTGGTGCTCCAGTTTATCCTGATGCAGTCTTGGTCTGATTCAGTAATTTTGGTGACGAAAGTGCATGTACAAGATTTGTTCTGGTAAAGATTTTAGCAACACACTGAAATAGGATGTGAGAGCTGCAGTGAACCATGATATAAATAATGAGTTACTAGTGAAATGTTATTGCAAATACTATTATAGCTCATAATGAGACAGGTAATTTGGAAGTGGTAGCAAGTACTTATTTCATTCTACTTGTAACAGATGAGGCTGCAGTTGAACAGCATATCCAAGTCTAGGCATAGTACCTTCAGGTATATACATATCAGTTGGAAAGAATCCGGGGAAAAAAAACATTGCCTATGAAAGAGAATTGGGATAGTCTGAACACAAGCAGAGGTATACTTAAAAACACCTCCCCCCACACCTATTATGAGGTTCTGATCAGTAGTTCTACTTGTCTGCTGAAGATGAGAAACTCGCACAGGACAGCTGATACAGGCTGGCTATAGCAGAAATCCCCCTCCGGAAAGGGGGTCACCCCCAGGACACAGCCTCGGCCCTCCACCCCAGCCCAGCTGCCGCTGCAGGGCAGTCCCTGGGTGGTCCTTCCTGAACCGGCCTCCGAGGCAAACCCAGCCGCGCTTCTGCAGCCGTGGCCGCGGGGTGGTCAGCACCGGCCGACCCCTGCCAAGACGCGCACGTGGCCGTGCACGGCCGGGACAAGGGCTCGGGGCCCCGCAAGCACCGGCTGGTGCTGACACCGCCATGGGCCGGGCGCGCTCCCGCTCAGCGCGCACACGGGACGCGCTTTCCCCCCGTACAAACGGACAGCTCCGGAGCGAACGTGCGCAAGCACCGGCACCGCCCCCGCGCTCCGTGACGTCACAATGTCGTCACTCCCAGCGCGCCCTCGCGTCGTGGCATGAACCCGGATGTGAGCGCGCGGTGGTGGATGGGAGGTTCGCAATCACTTCCGCCCTCACCCGCGCCGCGCCCGACGGCACCGGGGCCGCAGCTTCACTGCCGCGACTGCGCAGACTCGCCGGGGCCGCGGGCGCTGAGGCTGGCGGGGAACGTCCCGTCCGGGCGCGCACGTGAGTTGCAGATAGCGTAGCCAATGAACGGCCGCGCCGAGCGGAAGTCCCGCCCACGGCGGCGGGAGGGGGGGAGCGGGGTATTGTTGTGGGTGACGTCACGGGCGGGGGATGCGGGCGTCCCATTGGCTCGCGCTTGGCGGCCGTGCGCCGGGGTCCTGAGGCGCGAGGGGAGCGCGGCCGCGCCGGCCGGCGGGCCCATGGCCGGCACCAGCAGCTCTCTGGTGAGTGCGGGCGCGGGGCTCGGTGCGGCGGCTGCTGCCGGCCGCGGTGTGCGGCCGGTACGAGTAGGCCGTGGCCGCCGGGGCCGGCCCGCTCGGCGGTGGCCGCCCGCTCCATGCAGGCTGCCGGGCGGCGGGGGCACGGCGGGGTTCGCAGACCGCTCGGACAAGCGGTGCGGCCGCCGCGGGCCCGGGCCCGGCGCTGCTGCTCTCGGTCCTCGTTCTACCCGCCCCACCCCCGCGTCCTGGTTCTCCGCGGGCCTCGCGGGAGGGCCCCGGTTCCGCCCAAGGCGCCGGCAGGGCCCCGAGGTGTGAGCAGCGCGCCCGGCCCGGCCGCGGGAGGAAGCGGGGCTGGGGACGAGGTTGCAGCAGCCGGCCCGCGGCGTCTGGCGGAGCTCCGTCCTCGGTTCCGGGTGCCGGGCGTTGGCGTGGCTTTGCTGGGCTGTCTCCCACCGGAGAGCCGGCATTGCTTCCGGGGGGAGCCACCCCGTTACTGGAGTTCCTTCGTAGTGGAAACAAACGCGTGAGGAAGATCGTGAGGGTCGCAGCAGGACCGTTTCGAACACGGTTGTTTACGCGAGCCTGATAGGCTAAAACTGACGCTTTGTGAGCACTGACTAATGTAGGATGGAGCTGTAGCCGATGCACCGAATTGGTAATCGTAAATCGTTTTTTCGTAAACAGTAGTAGTAAATCGTAGTTTACATTGTAGATTATACAGCTTAGTTAGTGTAGAAATTTCTTTATGAAAAGAATTTGGTTTTGTTTTACAAAAATAGCTGCCACTTTCATTGATAGCTGTGTAACTAAGTCGCAGTGATCCGTTTCTCATCCATGTGCTTTTGGGTCTCGTATTCTTGCTGTCACTTGCAAGCTGCCAAGCTCCGCTATGCAACACTTAAAACTTCTCAGTCGGCTGGAATTGGCTGAGGTTTTTCTCCGTGGAAACTGGTATAGCTGTGTTGAATGCCCTGTTCCAGTGTGTGCTCCTCTTCATGCTCAGTGCTTGTTTCATAAGGGTGTCGCACAGGATCATATTTGTTGACTAAAGATGAGAATGATTCTGTGGAATAGACCTACTGGGGAGAGCACAGAATACTGCATTGAGGATTATGAAATAAAGCAATGTTTGATTGTTAAGAGAATTAGCTTTCCTATCTTACCACTTGTTAGAGCTCCACATGGCTGCTTCTCAGCGTCAGAGATGACTTGTGTTTACTTGGGACTCCTTTAAACAGGGAGTATGCTTCCCTTTGTGTTTCTGTCCTCGATTGTTGCCTCTCAAAAATACTTGCAGTTCTGTTCCTTTTCTATGTACACCTCAGGTCCATGTCTGTAAGAGAAATGTACAGAGAGAGAATGGACAAAGGTGACAGTCGGTTTTGTTAAAGCTGAAATGTTTTATTAGCGTAACTTATTTTGAATTACCTCATTTCAATCCTGTTTAATGTTTCTGTGGCCAGGTGAGTGTACTGATTGGCAGTAGCACATAAACGGGGAGTGATGCAGCCAACCTTTTTGTAGTTGAGATGATATAAAATATGGGAAAAGCCAGTATTTCTGATGTTCTGAGCAAGTTACTGTTAATGCCTGTGTGTTGTGATTATTAGTGACATCAGTGAGTTCTATGATCATTCTACTATAAATGCAAAACACTGCAGGGTGAGGGGAAAATATAGAGCACACCTTTGAAAGGAATATTCGTGCATTCCTCTGCCAAAACAGTTGTTTTTTTGTGTGTTTGTATATGTGGGGGCAGTTCCTGAAACATTCTATTTTCTGAAGGTGTGGTCCGAAGGAAAAAGTTGCACTTTTAAAAAGGGAACAACTTGAGTGCTGCTTTATTTGCAGGTGTCAGTGTGGTCTCAGTTATTTGCCCTTAATGGCTTCCTTATTGGGTCTCCTGTGGATGGACATTTTCAGCAACATCTTCACTAGAAGGTTTAGCTGCTCTTGTGATTATTAGATTTCACCAGTGTGTCTGTCTAGATAAAAAATACAGTATAGTTGTGAATATGTCTGAACAAAACTGCTAGCTTCTTTTTTTCCTCTGTGGACCTAGTAGAAACTGCACTTTTCAAAGAACTGTGTTCTGCATCTATGCTAAGAATTAGACTGGGCTATGGTAAGGGTTCTGCTTGTAGTTATTTGTAGGTATAAAACTTTCAGACAGGCTTGACAGGTGTTCCCTACATATCTGTCTACTTACGACTCTCTTATCTTGGGTTTTTGGTATAAGGCTGTGACTAGTCTTACCACTCATGGGATAAGATTTCTGTGAATCTCTAGCCAAAGCAGGCTGCAGGAATAGAAAACAGTAAAAAAATCCAGGTGCTGAGAAGGTGCTCCAAGGTGAAGAAATTATATTAGTTTAAGAAGAGCAATTTTATATGCATTCATGTTTCTAACATAGGAAATGCTGGTAGCTAGTGGAAAGGAGATAATCTAGAGAATAATCTGGATATAACAGTGATGTTCAGCTAAGCAATGAATCTACAGTGGGGGTAGGTTGGTTTTTTTGAGGCAAGTTATTCTTTGGGTTATTGCTATGTTACTTCCGGTGCAAAAAGTAATGTCTGTTTCATATAGCTCTTGAAACTGCAAGTAGATTGCTGTAGCTGGACATTGTGGGGCACCCTGCAGACCTGGGCTCATTTCACTTCCCTAAAGTAGATCAGTTGGAAGGCAACATTGCAGGAAACATTTCGAAAAGGGATGCTGACTACTGAAGTACTTGCAGGAATTCTGGTGCAGAAAGCACAAAACCAGGGACATAATCGCTTGGTTAGAATGAGAAAAGTAATACACTGGCAAAGTAGTAAAAATAGGTTTGATCTCTGAGGATGTGAAATATTTTAGTAATTCTTGTTTTTTAACCATAAACTCGTTTGTGTTTTGTTTTGCTAGAAAAGCTGCGTGGATTGCTGTAGAACTGGCACATTTATTGCATCAGGAAATATGCAAACGAGAAATTACTTTTCAGTATAGAAAGAAAAAAAACTCACTTCAGAAAACAGTGTTTGAGAGAGAAAATCCTTCTCTGAGTTCCTCCTAGTGGAGCTTCCTGAAGAATGTGTATGAAACCAAGGAATTACTGTTTCTGGTATTTCAAGTGGGAAACCTTTTTTTGCAGGTGGCTAAGCTAGATTATGTATATGTAATACAGAAGCAAAAGGGGAAGGAGCTGATTTTTCTCCCACCCCACTTCTCTTTCTGACATCTTATTTGCAGGTAAGCTTGTAGAAAGTTAGTAAGGTTTAACTGAAGTGTCTGAAAGGGCTGAACACAATGCTCACGAAGTTAGCTCTTTGCTCTAGAACCTTATTTTTCACAGCCCATGGACTCTACTCAACTGTGCTGTAGAAGACAGCTGGCTTGTTTTGTGACTACAAATTGAAGCTGAGACTAGCTTTCTGGCTTAAAAGATAAGCTGTAAATATGTCACCTGGCAAATACTCTGTAATTCTTTACAGTGAAAAATTGCAAGGATTAACTTCCTTAGCACATTTTCCTGAAAAGAAAGTATTAAAGCTTATGTTCAGTTCTTTAGTAATCGTACAGAATTCAGTGTACAGGTCTTGCTTGTGCGTCCCACCTTTGTATACCCCATCTACTGCCACCTCTGTGTGGCTGCTTTTTTGCTGTTCACCCAAAGCAGTTCTCTGCTTCCTGGAATTGCCAACAAGAGTTAGCATAGGAAGTCCTTTTGTGTTTGTTACCATGAGCCTCCATCCATTCTGTGCAACACTTATTAGTATTGGTGTGCTTCGTGAGATAACTTGATGGTGTAGAATGTGATCTATTATATTGTGATTGCAGATGGCTCTTATTTTTTGTGAGCTGGCCTTAGGTCTGTTTTGTGAAATGAATTCTCAGTGGCTTGTTTATACACACAGCTATTTGGGCTACAGGCTGACTTTAGGTTCTTAGAGATTTTTGTGGTTTCCTGTTTCTGATCTCTTTTGAGGCTTGGGGGGTGTTTGTGGGGGTGGGCGGCTGATGGAAGGAGGCCTCGCATAGTCTCTGCTTCTGAAGGTGCTTGGAACTTGAGTGCTTTGGTTAGCAGCAGAGGAGGTTAGAGAGCACTGGCTGATATGGAGGTTCTTAGGAAGCCTTGAATTAGCTTTAACTCCTGTGTGAATTTGGAATTAGAATCCTGGAAATGAGTGATGGAAAATACCACCATATGTGTGGGGTTGTTCATTTAGAAAAAGGTATTTGGGTTAACTGAAATTTTGGATCAACGCTGCCCTGTACATGAGAAATTTATTTCTGTAGGTACAAAATCAGTCTTGTGGATAAAATACCTGTGTTCCCTAAGTGAAGAGTTCAGCCAGTTAAACACCACAGAGGTGTTCTCTGTGCTTCCAAATCCTTGAGCCTGTTGTATCAGAAAAAATACACCCAACTCAAATCTGGTTTCCTCATTACTCACAGATAAACTGTGTTACTGGTTTACTGCAAAAAGTAAGGTGATCAGTTGTGAAGGAGGTAGTGTCAGAGCTGAGCTTTGTTTCTGGTGTTTTGAGATCTATGAACAATGTAATATCTCTTCCCAAACTTTAAAACACTTCTTTATATACTGTGAGTTTTGTGAGGCTGTATGTCCAGACAGCTTAAGAAGAAAATCGATTAATTTTGATTATTCTTCAAAGTTAATATTTTTCATTATATTTTGAAGATAGGACTAGTATGTTCCAAAATAGGTACTAGAGTCTGTTTTAACAACCTACTTGTGCTTTACAGTAATACAAAGAAAAGGTTTGTAAGGTTACTAGAGCATGGCAATATGTCAGGCTTAGCCAGGGCTTTACATGTATTTCCTCTGAAATAGTAACTGTATCTTACGATGATTCATTACAAGTATTTTCAATATTAGCTTCATATTACTGTGTTGTTTTTTTTCTTTAAATCTTACTAGGGCTGTTAATGTATCAAGCAGGCTACATCAACTTGAAATATTTTCATGCTTCTGTTTCCTACTACTGCAAAGGTCCCAGCCAGTTTAGGTACAATAGTATATTTGAAGAACTATCTGCTCCAAGCTTTCTCCTTCCACTAACACAACCTTAAATGTTAAATGTCTTACCAGGACATTACTTTTAAAGAAGTTGTCTGTTCTTTTAAATGATGGTCATTTCTATAGAAATAATTAAAGGGGCATGGTTGGTAGTTTTTTTTGTTTGTTTGCCTCACAGTGAATGCAAAACCTTCCAGCATTTGAGAGGTTTCAAATGATGCTGTGCCTGAAGGTGAGTATAATTGTTCTGGTGGGTCAGAGCCTAGGCTTCTTTAATCAGCTGCACGGCAGCCTGTTTAAACAGCAAAAATCCTCCTTTTATACAGCTGAGCACTTCTGAAATTTACATGCTTGATTCATAAAAGGGTCTATTAAGCAACAGATTTTTTTTCCTGTGGCAACTTTGGAGATAAAAGAAATTTCACTCCAGATAAATGTGTGACTTCAGATTCTTCTGCAAAACAAAGTTGTGTTAAAATAGCTTTTGTAATTGAAATAGTCTGCTCTTTTAAATGTAGTAATTGTTAAGCATTTATTGACCTGGATCAAAGTATAGATTTTGACAGATTGGTTGGCTTCAGGCTCTTTTGCTGACTGTAATGGTCAGTTTCTTCAAGATGTGGAGTTGATGGGCAATTTGCTGGGTTATGAGCTGGATCTTAAGTTGTCTACAGTAATCTTTGCCTACCACTTAATGATGAGGTTTGAAAGAGTGCTGGTGCAGCTCAGCACAACAGAAACATAAATGGCTGTGCTACAGAAGATTAATGTTCTATGTTCATGATTTATTTTTTTAAAACATCTGCAAATAACTGATACTTGGAGAGTAGGGTTTGTTTACAGCAGTTTGAAGAAGATGGCTCACTATGATCTTCAAAGGACTTCTCTGTAGAAAAGAACATCCTGTTGTCCCAGGAAAATATCTTCAGCATCTTCGCAACCTACCTCACTTGGTTCTTTGGAGAGGAGTGTTTGTTCTTAGAGATGCCTGTTGGTTTTGTTAGTTCAGATTTTTCTGTTAGACATTTGAATTACCTGGCGCAAAAGTTGAACAAGTTCCATCATTTCAGTATAAATTCTACTTCTTGTGATATGTTGAAGATTAATCAGCTTGTTCACCGCTTTGTGTTGTACCTAAAACCAGATTTTTACAAATGCCTTGAGATCAGCCCTTTTGCTCAGATTCTGTTTTACTGGGTTTTTTGGGTGTTTGTTGTTTTTTATTTTTTTGGTACCTTTGGCACTCTTTGCTGCACAGAGATAAGTTATTGAAGTATGACTTAATGTTTCCATCCCAAAGAAGACTAGGTATTTGCCAACTTGGTATTTGGTTACTCTCTCTATATATATTTAATATATTGCTTCTTTTCAATAAATGAATTGAGTGTGGTTCTCTAAATCCCTTCCATCCTTTTCCTCAGATTTCAGAATCTGAAATCATACTTCTAGGTCTGTTTTAACTCCTGTTCCAGTCCAGTGGTACTCCTTGACTGGGAAAGATAAGTGAGCTTCGTCAAGCTAAAAGTGCATACAGAGTACATGGTTTTAAATATCTCCCAATTACATTGAAGCTTGGTCTTATGGGCTTGGTTTTTGGTTGCTTTTTTATATGGCTATATGTATTTTGTGTGTCAAAGTTAACTGTTAGGTGTGTGAACAGTTTACTATTTGTCTAGTGCATTCAGAAGTACTCCTGACACTTACTTTAATCTGTGTTTTGTCCTGTCCATTACAGGCATGATTTTATATTGTAATGTTAGGCGGTGACAGCATCCAGTGACACTTTTTAATCCATGTGAATGGATTTTCTCTGTAGGCAAATGTTTTAATTTCTTAAAGGTAATAATAATGTTGACAAATAGGTGTATTAATACTTTACATTATCTGGCAAGCTTCTAAGTGTATATAAATGGAAACTGACATTCCATTTCCAAGTGGAGTTTCATGAATTATTCAGTATATCGTTTTTCTCCATACACACAGGCATGTGCGATTGGTTAATAGAAAGAGGATGCAGTTGGTCACTTAGAAAGTCTGAAAGGCCATTTTTAGACAGAAGTCCGGAGCATAAATAGGCAAGAACATATAAAGTATGAGAACAGATGTTTACTGCAGTTTCTGAAAGCATACCATCTATGCTCTTGTGAGACCTCATTTGGAGTATTGTATGCAGTTCTGGTGTCCTCAACATAAAAAGGACATGGAACTGTTGGAACAAGTCCAGAGGAGGCCACGAGGATGCTCAGGGGACTGCAGCACCTCCCATATGAAGACAGGCTGAGAAAATTGGGGCTGTTCAGCCTGGAGAAGAGAAGGCTGCGTGGAGACCTCATAGCAGCCTTCCAGTATCTGAAGGGGGCCTACAGGGATGCTGGGGAGGGACTCTTCATTAGGGACTGTAGTGATAGGACAAGGGGTAGCGGGTTGAAGCTTAAACAGTAGAGGTTTAGATTGGATATAAGGAAGAAATTCTTTCCTGTTAGGGTGGTGAGGCACTGGAATGGGTTGCCCAGGGAGGTTGTGAATGCTCCATCCCTGGCAGTGTTCAAGGCCATGTTGGATGAAGCCTTGGGTGCCATGGTTTAGCATGAGGTGTCCCTGCCTATGGCAGGTGGGTTGGAACTGGATGATCTTAAGGTCCTTTCCAACCCTAACTATTCTATGATTCTATGATTGGTATTCTGGATTGTCTTCATTCAAGGCAATCACTCTGGTGTAGCAGAATTTATGAAAATCTAAATATTGATAGGGATCACATCATAATCATGACACTTCCTGCAAAACACTTCCTTAATTTTCCAGATAAATAGATGGATTCCATATTTGTACTTGAAAATAAATGTATTAAGTTGGACATTGAATGTTCCACTCATAGATTTTTTGGGAGATCTTATCGTTTCTGTATCAAAAGGCTATGTTTGGCAGAGACATAGAAACTGTGGTTTGCTATGTGACAGTGGCAAGGGTATCATACCATATTATATAGTACCTGTTTTGAAAGCCTCTCAAATTCCGTTTGCAAGTGAAAAGGTTTAAGTCATAGGTAGCCTAGAGTGCTGCTGTGTTGCTGTCTGAATCTTATACTTAATTAAGCAGACTTTGCTGTTTGTATCTTCCTGATAGTCTGCGAGCTTTTTACTGTAATTCAGTCTAACAATTATGACATTCACCACTCCATGATCTGTGCATGCAGTAGGGCTTGAACTGCAGGTGATCCTAATTTTCAGAGCTCTGTATTTCCTAATACTACAGGGCCAAGACAGTTGGATTATTTAATAAATACAGATTTCAGAAGCTAACTCTAGCCAGAGGATTAGATGATTTTTCCAGGAGTTCAGTGTCTTCTCTCTTGATTCTTCTCCTGAAACTGGTTTGTTTGGTTTTCTGCTTGATGTTTGTACAGTACTAGTGGCAATGTGACTTTGCTTCTCCTAGGTGGTGCTTTCTAGTTCTGTATATCCAGGTACGGACCAACTTAAGTCCTTGTCCGCTTGTTTCCCACCACTGCTCCTAAGTTCTTGGACCATATTTTAATTTGTAGTAATGTTTTGGTAGAAACAAAAGTAAGGCTTCTCTGTTTGTCTGGAGATTGCTTTAGGTAAGAGATGAATTTTTTGACAAATGATACCGGTCTTTGGGTTTGATGTTGTGGTTTTGGTTTGTTTGTGGTTTTTTCCCTCGGTCTTTAAATTTATGCAGTTATTGTTCATTCAACCGTTTTGATTTGAGAGTCAAACCCTGTGTGAATTGGAAGAGATTCGTGTTTGGGGATGACTGTTAATTAAAGTTGTTCAAGAATGTAACCAGTGTTATTCAGAATATGTCCTATTTTCACTTTCCTCAACAGTATTCCATATTTCAGACATCCTATAATGCCAAGTCAAATGCTTTTTATAGACATCTGTTTGCAGTATTTCATTGCGTACACCTATAATCCAGTTTTCCATTAAAAACGTTCGCGAGAAGCTTATGCTAATGTTCTAGCTCATAGGGTCTCATCAGCATTGTTTATAATCAGAACAAATGTACCAGTTGAGGCTAGTGCTCATGTTGCTTTGTGTAAATAATATTTGCACTCAGCAAGATCTGCTTCCAAAAAATATTTGCCTTATAGGTAAATGAATGGAAGAGCTTTTCTCACCATGTCTGCCCTATGTCTTAATGCAGTTAAGAGTCAGTAATGACAGACACAGTGCTGTCAGACCAGTGATAGGTTAGGACCCTAATTCTGCTGACTTTGTAACAAAAATGTGATCTTGCTAGTAGAGTTTCAGTAGTAGCAAAGATACTCAGTTGTCTTCAGAGTTCAGTATCATGTCAGGACAGAAGACACTGGAAGCTTCAGAAGGCCCAGTCTCTGCAAGTAGTTTTTGCTACTGTTGATGTTGATAGTGCTACATCAGCAAAACAGCATTGCAGATTGTGTAGTGGGAAAAAGCTAGTAGAGATGCAGTTGTGGCTGTACTTGCTTCAGAGCAGTGTGATATTTATTTGATGCTTACTGTGCTTAGATACATGAGAAGTTGTAGTGGTAGTGCTAATGTCGAAGTGCTGAATTGCAAAAAATATTCCAAAGCTGTAGCTCCTTTTACATAGCTGGAGCTGTGCCTGTGACTGGCCTTTCATGCAAAGGGGGGCGAGGAAAGTATAAAATGAAAAATGTAGTGATATCTTGTGGATGTCTTGCATTGATTTAAGTTCTTTTAAGGTTTATTTCTACTGTTTGTGGGCAAAGAGGGGAAAAGCATAATGTAAGGACTTGCTTCACATGGCATGTAAATGAAAAGGAAGCCTCTTTCTAGTGATTTAATGAAAATAAGTTAATGAAGGTTTTTATGTGTCTGTAGATCCTATAATTCCACTTCAGCAGATCTGTTATTCTCACTAGGTTTTCAAACTCACAGTGTGTTTCACTAAGAAAGAAACAATTTCTATATGGATGCAAATTAGAAACAATATCCTTAAGTACCTGGGGAAGTAGATGGTGTTAGAAGCTAGTTTTAAAAAGTGGGCATATAAAGATTACGTCAGTGGTTATCGGGGTGGCCAGTGGTGATCCACGACACAATAGATAAGTCTGTTGTGACTGTGTGAGGACCTGTGCTTTGCTGGCATGCCAGCGGAGCAGTATTGGTGGTTGCAAGCAGGAGCATCCTCTGGGAGCTGCAGACAGTTTAGAACATCTTAAAATTCTTCAGTGATTGACTTCATGTCTCGCTAAAAAAGTCTGGATCTGCCAGATGAACTCTTGAGGAGAGTGGCTGGATAAGGTTAGACTGGATGAGCCAGCCTGTACTCTTGCATATAGGAAGACATATGTAGAAACACGTATAGTCTGCAGATGTATTTCGTGGGATCTTTGAAAGTAAAACTGAGAAGGTAAATACAGGACATAAGCTACTAAAACAAGAATGGGGAGTGTGGAGAGAGAAGTGTAGAGGTATGCTTCTCTGTAAATGTTCAGGTGCAACATACAGTGTTATATACAACATAGTTACACAGTTCTGTCATTTCTTAGGTAACTGATACCTCAAATCTGTTACATCTGCCGCTGTCCTTGTTCTTAATCTTAACATTCCTTTGTACTTGCTGTTTTCTGGGCTACATTTGGTTCTTTGTTTTGGACTTGGGATGTCTTTATGTGACCCTACGTATAATTTACATAGTGTAATCTCTCTTGTTTTAAAAGGTCATGGACCAGAGCGTTCTTAAAAAAAAAGTATTAGATATTGCTGGTTATTAAACAGTGCAGCTGATCTGCCTCTTGTATGTTGTTCTCTGTTTTCTTCCTGTCTTTCCCCAGGTTGTATTAGAGAAATACTACTGGAGAAAGTGAGATTCCAAGTAAAAATGGAGTAAAGTATCCTCTGTCTCCATTAAAGTTCTCATGCTTTACTTATTTATTTACTGTTCCCTGTAACTGGGATCTCTATACTGATGTTACTTGTGAATGCAGGTGTTCATTGCTTAAGCATACATATTTTTTTTGCTTTCAGAAAAACTACTACTTACCAAGATTGCCTGTAAGCAGGAAATCAAGTTTAAAGATCATGTTATTTGTAGGAGAATATACAGTGAAGCTCGATCCTTTGGTGGTAGGGAGCCTTTTTTTGAGCTTGGGGAAAAAAGTGATCAGATATTTGGCTTATGGCTGTATGTGTGTATGTGCACAGCATGACTTGAACAGAGTGGTGTAAAAAAATTAAGAGTTGCCATTCCTGAAATAAATACTGTCATTCCCTCCTAAATACATTTTAATGATAACCCTTTCAAATAGGACTTCACATGATGCTGGTATCAAAATTGCGCAACTCCATGTGGCATTTATTTGAATGTGTAGGAACAACAGTTTAATTTCTCTTTTCAGTATGATGCTGTTCCAATCCAGTCTAGTGTGGTGTTATGCTCCTGTTCATCCCCATCAATGGTGAGGAACCAAGCAGATTCCAGCACTCCATCTGTCATTTCCACCTGTGGCAGCAGACAGGGATCTAACATGGAGAGCACTGCAGCTGAATCCAGATCCAGTTCAAATTCCTTGCAGCAACATACAGGACAGCAGCCTCCACAGCCTCGAAAGAAACGACCTGATGACTTCAAATTTGGGAAAATTCTGGGTGAAGGATCTTTTTCAACGGTAACTTTACTTTTTTATAAGAAGTGCCAAATATCGTTGGCAGATGAGCTTAAAGACATGTTCCTCAAAAAGCTTTTCTCTTTAAAAATTATCTGCTTCCCTGAAACTTTATTCCTTGCTTCTACTAATTGGAAATCTTCCTTCCCTTGCTTTAAAACATTTTCCTAGAAAGCTGTAAATAGTTGGAAGCTCTGTCTCATTTCTGCTTTTGAACTTTTAGGTAAAATTGGGTCCCTCGGTATTTGCCATTGATGTTAAGGAAAAGTACTGTGACAGCTAGATTTTTATAAATATGCTTCAGTGCAGTTGTTGCTTTTTGTCCCCCCTTTAAGAAGCTTTGGCAATTTACTGTGGCTTATGTTACAGTCTTCACAATTCTTCTGGGGGGGAAAGGAGCCAATCTGTGTTTACCCAGCCAGATGTGTAAGTTTTCTAGCAAAACCAAAAAAGTCATTGTGCCAAACTGCATATCTGCAGATGCCTTGCTGAAGCCAGCATAATATGAAATATGCTTAAATATTTTGCTGCTTGCAGTTGTGATAGCTTATTTTGGACAGGCAGTGTCCTAAATACCTACTGACAGATCAAAATCCATGTTAGTGTATGTCTTTAATGAATGGTTACAATAATTTTTTTTCCTCTGGCAACAGGTTGTCTTGGCTCGAGAACTGTCGAGTTCTAGGGAATATGCCAGTAAGTATTGTCTCCTTCAACATAAACTGTTTACAAATACAGTATCAAAGTAGTGCTGTTAAAAGACACCTGTTCAAAGGACAGAATTAGTGGGTTTATGATCATTTTATCTAACAAAAAGAATCAACCAGCCAAGCCATGTGGGCGACTCAGGTGGCTCCATGGGGCCACAGCTTCTGACTGCGCTGTCTTCTTTTCATTAAGTTAAAATTCTAGAGAAACGTCATATCATAAAAGAAAACAAGGTGCCATATGTGACACGGGAGAGAGACGTAATGTCCCGCCTGGATCACCCTTTTTTTGTGAAACTCTACTTCACCTTTCAGGATGATGAAAAGCTGTGTATCCTTTGGATTTTCAAACTGGCTGTGATGCTTTCTTAAAAGAAACAATCCCCACTTTGGGTTTCTTTGAAACATTGTCTAACAGGAATTATGAAAATAACTCCAGGTATTTAAATTATCCTCATGTTTACGATACCAGTTTTGCAGTTGTGCTTTTAATACAAGTTAAGCAAATGGTTGGAGTGTGCTCCCTCAAAGAGCGGAGTCAGCGACTTGCAGGCCAGGGGGGAGATGTCTATGCTTTTTATTGTTTTATTCCAGTTTGTTGCTGGGGTCAGTAAGTCGTGTTTTTCACAGAGGCTGCTAGCAGTTTTAGTAGGCCCTGTATCTGTGCATACACATATCCATGCACTAACAGAACCTCTGCTGTCTTTTGTAATGAAAACTTTAAAAGCTCTGGAACTTTACAGATGATGGGGGCAATTTTAAGCTTGGGTTGAATGTTTGTTATGACTGTAAATAGTTCTCTTTAAGGGCAATTATATACACAGTTTAAATGAATTATTAGGTCACTGTCTGGAAAACTACAGAATTTACCGTTTATGTAGTAGTCTTTGCCATGATATGAACCTGGGACATGGGTCCTAGGTTGTTAATATATTCAAGAAATTGTTTTGAATTGCTGTCATTTAAAGTTTCAAATGAACTGGCTTCAATTCTTTTCCCATTGTTCATGTATGTTTAGTATTGTTCTTGTCTCTGAAATGAGGTGTGAGGACTTTTATCTTGGATGGTTTATTGATATACCTTAACTAACTTACATTCAGATTTTGGGCTTAGCTATGCCAAAAATGGAGAGCTGCTAAAGTATATACGCAAAATTGGCTCATTTGACGAGACCTGCACCAGGTTCTATACTGCTGAAATTGTATCAGCTCTGGAGTATTTGCATGGGAAAGGAATAATTCACAGGTAATCACAAAGCTGAAACCAGTGTGCATTTGATAATGCACAAGGTGTTTTTTCTGGAAGTGTTGTTTATGAAGTCTAAAGCAAATACAGATTTTGTGGAAAGTTAATGAGAGAATAATAGCATTTCATTAACATTAGTACTGTTGGTAACATTGGGAGCTAAACAAAGACAACTTTCAGAGGAGAGATAATCTCTGTTACTTGACCAACTATTCTAGTGGGGAAAAAGTAAGAGCTAACATTAGCTTGTTCAAGATTGATCAGTTGATGTAAAGCAGAAGATGGCTTTTTGTTTAAGTACATTTCTTCTTTCTGGGGTGTTATGTACCACAAGTAACTAGAATTCTGCTGGTGTGAGTCAGTGTGCAGCATGTCATCAAGAAAAGTGAAATGAATGTATGTCAGTGAGCAATTTCCACAAAGCTGAAGCAGTAACTGGGCAAATGGTAAAGTTTAGCAAAGTTTTTAACAGGACCTTTGCAGTTGTTCTTGATGTAATTACATTGTCTGGATAAGTGTGTTTTGTAATTCATGTTTGTTAGACAACTTAAAGCTGTAAATGTGAGAAATTTGAACTGCAGAACTTCTTTTTGGGTAAGAATTCTTTTTATCTGTAGGTTCCCAAGCAGTTGTTAAGGGAAGAGCAGATGCTAATTGGCAAAAAGATGATGAATTATAATTCCGATAGTAGTATTACTCCTTTCAGTTACATTTAAAAGGACAAAGTATTTTCCTAATACTTTCCCGTGATATAATTTGGAATAAAAGCTAAAGGAGAATACCAAAAGCGTAGAATTTTTTTTGTTTTTCAGGGTTAAAAAGGTTCCAGAATTCCCAGTTTCACTTTCATTCTGTGGCCCATGTGTTAGGCTGGAGAATGGTAATAAAATTGCTATAGCGTGATTGTCAGTATTACTAAGTCTATATTGGAAATCTGGTATTATGAAAGAGTTTCAAGGCTTTCTCAAAAAAAAAACCAAAAACCAAAACCCACCTTAGTGAATGGGCTTTTTGCAATCTGTCAGCAGTTTGCATGTTGACAGCGCCAAGTTAGGGGAAAGTTGACACAACAATGTTTATGGTATGCATCATTTATGGTAACATTATGTACAGAAGTCACTACACAGTTTTGCAACTTTAATTTGTGTGCTCTTTAAATATAAGAATTTGCCTTTTCCAGGGACCTCAAGCCGGAGAACATCTTGCTAAATGAAGATATGCACATTCAAATAACAGACTTTGGAACAGCAAAAGTGTTATCTGCAGATAGCAGACAAGGTATGCCATTATTTACGTCATAGTGTGACGCGGACAACTATAGCAAGTGTTACTTTGAAAGTGTACATATGTACCAAATTGTAACCCTCGAATACCATTGCCTCTTACATAACAAAGTTACTGAGAGATCTTGAAACAATTTTGACTGTCACTGCTTAGATTATGTCAGAAGAGGTAATACTTGGTGTAGTGATGTAGCCAGCTAGATCACCAAATATAGTGGGAAGTTGAACTGCTTCGAATTGCAAGACAAGCACACAAGCAGGTACTGTGGCTTAACTGAAATTGTTCTTTGCTTATGTATTTAAGCTCAGTGGCTGATTATCAGAGTTGCTCAAATGTGAAAGTTATAGAATTCTCGTGTCACTAGATTGCTTAGTATTAACCTGTGAATCAGTGATGCTGCATACAGTGCCTGGTAAAAAGCACCAGGCTGAACTGAATTTGGTGAACTTAATTTTTTACTTTAATGTAGTAAGCTCGTATTGGTAGATTTTATACCTAGCGAAGTGCCCTAATGCCTCGCTTCTTGAACTAAATAGGTATCGCTGAGATTGATTTGGCTCTTCCATTTTGTGAATGGGTAGAGAAATGAAATGCCTGTGAGTTCCTTGTAGTATTACATAACTTGCAATAGATTGCCTTAGTTTTGTGGTTTGTTTAGTTGTTGTGGGGTTTTGTTGGTTGGTTTTGTTTGGTGGGGTTTCTTTTGTTTTAATTGGGTGGGAAAGAGGGAGATTGGCTTCTCTGTAAGTATATTCTGGCTTATTTCTTTCCATTTTCTTACCAGCACGGGCAAACTCATTTGTAGGGACGGCACAGTATGTTTCTCCAGAACTGCTGACAGAGAAATCTGCCTGCAAAAGGTGAGGACTACTGTATTTCAGAACTTCATTGACTGTCAGGATACTGTCAAACGGGGAAGGGATACATTAAGCAAACTGAATATTTCAAAGAAACAAGGTGCTCCATGTAAATTTTTGTTAAGACTTTGAAATATTTTTTTCTGCACAAGTATTGCTGCTTGTCTGAGTGCAGGTTTCCTCAGTTCATCTACCTTCTGGAGTTACAGACAGGATCAGGTGCTGTCAGGAGAAGGCGGTGTGTAATGTGCAGTTGAATTTCTCTTACCCATAAATAAATCAGAAAAACTTCTTCTGTTATCCAAATACTATACTTGGTTTAATTGCATTTGTATAAGCTTGCTCTAAGATGGTAATCCTTGCTGTAAAAGCAACAGAATGCCACATTCTGTCAGGGGAAAGGCTACAGCTTTCTTTGACTTGTATTTAGATCAGCTAGTAGTTATCTCTGTTAAACTCTGCTTGGGAGTTGCAGTGGTTTAAAGCTCATCTTTGTGCCTCATATGAGTGATACCTGTAAGGAATTTCTTATTTAAACTTGTTCATGATGGTAACTTACAGACTGTTGTATATTTATTTTATTACAGTGGTGGAAGGATAATCATAGCAATCACTGACAAACCACAGGGAAAAAGATCCTCTTATATGAGTAACTGTAACAATTTGTGCTACCGTTTCTTGAAATTATAGAAATACCATTAGGCTTTCCACTTTGGCTTCTAGTAAGGATGTTTTGGGTGATGAAAAGACTTCATCAGGCTATCATCTCATTTTAAAAGTTACATAATGCTTCATCTTTACAGAAGACTCTTAATTTGAGCAAGTTTGAGTCTTTATTAGCATTTTAGTCTTCTGTTTCTGAGCTTTAAACCAATCTATGTATAGTTTTCCTAAAGGTAAAATGTTAAAAATACTCTTTCAGACCAACACATGAAAACTTGAGACCTTCCCTCACCAATGTACCATATAGCCTGGCCGTTTGTATATCAAGTAAAAGCTTTACATAAAAAAAGTTGTAATGTGACACTCCAAACCCCTAATATTTTGAAGAAAGGATTTCTGTTCTGAAGGAGCATATATTGCACTGTTGGATACGTGTTTGAATTGTCATAGCGGTCAATAAGTATTCTTTTCAGTCTCATTACATACCTATTGATTATTTTGACTGAGTGCTCAGTTGTGGGATGATTACAGTATACTTGCTTTTAGACTCTTGTTGCTAGTCTACCCTTCTGTCAAGGGATGAAGTGAAATCAATGTGGACATGACGGCAGTTTCTCTCGTGTGCTTGTGCTGTGTTCTAACCAGCAGAAGCTGAAGAATTTGTTTAAATTGTAGTTTAAAGACTTCCTATAGGAAGCATAATCTGTGTTTTTTCTTCTCATTTGAAGCTCTGACCTCTGGGCTCTGGGATGTATAATATATCAGCTTGTAGCTGGATTGCCTCCGTTTAGAGCTGGGTAAGAGATTTAAACTATTTCTTTACACGTGAATCATAAATACATTGACTTGGGTTTGGTTTTTACCTTGCTACCAGTTCTGAAGTACAACTTTTCCCAGTGCAGTATTGGTGTAAATGTCGTGCCTGCTTTTGTTTGTCCTTTCTGATGTCATGAAGATGCTTATACAGATGTAACTAGAGTTCCTGAGAGAGATTCCTTAGCTTATCCTAGGGTTTCACATGTAATTTATACCATAAAGGTAACTATGTCTACATGAAGAGGGTATGAAGCACCTCTGCATTGAGCCCTTTGAACATTTCTTGTTGTTATTCAAGTATCTGGTGTTTACAGGATCATAGGTACCTGGAAGACTGTACTGCTTTACCCTAGACAGATTTGTGGGAATGTGACTTAACCTGTAGATCTCCTGTTTAATATTTGTCCACGTTATGCACTGTTAAGGTGAAAGAACCATGGAGAACTAATAGCAAGAACTAATCTTGTTCTCTTTTGCAGAAATGAGTATCTTATATTCCAGAAGATAATAAAGTTGGAATATGACTTTCCAGAAAAATTTTTTCCCAAGGCAAAAGACCTTGTTGAAAAGCTATTGGTAAATATTTGCTGCTCTTAAATGATTTGTTTACATCGGAATGTAATCAGCTTATGTAGTTCTTTTTTCCTAAAGTTTTCTACACTCTGTTGCAAACCCTGTAATAAGAAAGAATGTGGGCATTGTTGAGTGCATAGGTGAGTGTCTGGAAAATCAGTGTCCGTTGGTAAACGGTACTTAATTATTTTGAACCTGAATTCTGAAACTCAGATAAAGAATGCCTCTCAGTGAAATGCAAGTAAATGGTTCTAAATACCTAAATAACACAGAGAAGTTAAAATTCCAATACTTAGATAGTACTCAGATTAATTGTTGAGTTGTATAATGAGTTTTCTGTACATTACAGGGAGATATATTCATTACAATGTACACTTACTTACCTTGCACTTAATGCATGTCTCAATATTATGAGCCAAAGAATTATTCTGCATGGGTATATTTGGCAGGTAGGAAGAAAAAGATAGTTCTATCTCATTAGTGAGATATAACCATAACGCTGAAATGAATATGCAGAGAGCATTTTGGGTGGTATAAGCTTTTTGCAGTTCAGTAATCTAGTGTATTAGCATGGTGTAGGAGGAAACTTATGTCTCTGGATGATGATCAGTGCAACCATTGTAAAGGATCTAGCGGCATGTTCCTCTTTCCAGGCCAGCTTTGTAACTGAGACAGTGCATGCTACAGGGTAAGGTCCAGATTGCATCAACAACCTGAGAAGCATACAGTTTCAAAGTGCTTGAGAGGCTGGTGTTTGACACCAACCATAGCTCTCATAGCTGCTTGCATCACTGGAATGTGATGCTGGGCTATAGTTAAATGAGCTGTGCTTCATCGGGACTTTATGAAGAAACAAAGCCAAAAAATTGTGTGGACTCAAAGAGGTGTTTCTTTCTTTAGATCTGTGAACTGGTCTAATACAAAATGTTACTACAAGGCATAGTGATAAATAACTTCTTGTATTGTAAGCAATCTCCCTATATTCTAGTGATGTATGTTTATGACCCAACTGTCTTTTAAGTTTTTGCATGCTGCTGTGCAAATATAAATGGTGTTCACCCCTTCCTTGTCATTATTTTAACTTAAGTGTAATTTGCTCAGGTTCTAGATGCCACCAACAGATTAGGTTGTGAAGAAATGGGAGGATACGGACCTCTTAAGGATCATCCTTTCTTTGAATCTATTGTGTGGGAGAACCTGCATCTTCAGACACCCCCAAAACTTACAGCGTATTTACCTGCTATGTCAGAGGATGATGAAGACTGTTATGGAAATGTATGTTTGCCTATTGCTATATTCAGCTCTGATACTGCCTGAGGCTTTAAGTAAAGCATAATCATTGCATCTTAAACATCTTATTGAAACTATTTATATTTTAATGAAAACTCAGTTATTAATAATATAAAATTGATGGTTACAGTGGTTTGGGTTTTTCTCCCCTGATGAAGTTAGTGTTTGAAAAAAATATTGCTTGGCTTGCTCTTGAATTTTTTTGGTTAAGTTAATCTTGTTCATTTGTAGAGAGTAGGCTGCCTTTTTGTTGATGAAAAACAGAAGCATGCTTAAATTACAAGGTGCAGTTTAGTGCAAAATAAGCTGTTTAATCAAAGAAATTCCTTTACTTCATTTTGTTTCCTCCTTTAGTATGACAATCTCCTGAGTCAGTTTGGTTGCATGCAAGTTTCTGGTTCTGCCTCTTCCCATTCACTGTCTGTCCCAGAGACAAGTACACCACAGACGTCAGGAGGAAATATTGAACAGTACATTCATGATCTTGACAACAATTCCTTTGAGCTGGACTTACAGTTTTCTGAAGATGAAAAGAGGTTACTTCTAGCAAAACAAGCTGGTGGAAATCCTTGGTAAGATCTTTGAACATGACTCATCTGTTACTTGCACAAGAGTAAGGAATCCAGAAAAAAAATAACTTTGTCCCTCTTAATGCCTTCAAGCAAATGATTAACAATTATGTTTTTATTGACTTCTATTTTTAAGGCAACAGCAGCAAATACCTGATGTTATGTTTCTAAAATTTACAAGGTCTAGTAGAAGATGTCAAGTATGTTTATAGAATAGGCAGAAATGGCACTATACCTGAGAAGTCTTCCCTCTACAGAGGCCTATAACTAGAAAAGATCCTTCCTTCTTAACATTGCCATAAGTGATTAATTTTTGGTGATATTCTGTCTATACCTAAGCAAAATACCTCCAAATCATGTAGTTATTAGTGTTCCTCTTCACTCTTGAAAGGAGCTTCTCATTTGTGATTTCCCCCACCCACCCCACATCAGATTTTAGAAAAAACATTTTGGGTTGGAATGAGGAAGAGTTTAAAACTCATCCAGTAAAGTTGTTCAGGACTCCTTGCTGGAAAAGGGGACAGTGGGGAGGGACGTGGAAAATTGCTTGATAACAGTAGTAACAATAAAAGCTGCTTCTGTGGAAAAATTATTTCTGGAGTAATAGGTTATTTCCTTTTTTTTTTCTTTTAGGCATCAGTTTGTAGAAAATAACTTAATCCTAAAAATGGGTCCAGTGGACAAACGAAAGGTAAGGGCTTCTCTTAGTTTCCTGTAACAAGATTCAGCTGTTGTGTATTTGCACAGTTGCACATAGACAAGGAACAGATTTCAGAGCTTCCTTGTTTAACTTACTTGTAATTATCAGATTGTTTTGTTTGCGTTTTAAATCTAGGATTGTGAATAGATTGTTTTTTTTGATTTAGTGGTGTGCTCTTGAGTTTTGGAAAAGGCTAAAAATGTGCTATTGGTACTTTCATTTTGAGACTGTAGTGAAGGAGTTTTTGTCCTCCCTTCCCAGTCTGATACAGTCCATAAACACTGTATTGATATATATCTGTGTGCGGATCAAGTTACAAAGATTAGGAAATAATCTTTTTTCCTGGATATGACTAGTGCCTGTATCCTGAGAGAAGCAAAGGTAATGTTAGAAAAACTTTAAGTATGAACTTTAACGTGGTATAGATGCACAGCTATAGTCTGCATCAGCTTTACAGGATTGTAGCCTGTCTTTCATTTACATTACTACCTGCTTGTTCCTAATTTTCTCCACAAAATTGTGAGCATCGATTTCTGTGCTGGAATCTTTGATGAGCAGATTTTGCTTCACTCTGTACAGCTGGTGTTTTATGTTAGAACTTGAAGATGCTTTCTGAAAATTGTACTTATGTTTTGCTGTGTAGTAGGAAAGTACTGCAAGCCCTAAACAAGGGATGGGGTCAAATAGGTAAAGCAAAAGGAAAACAAGGTTTCCTCAAACACAAGTGTACAGTCCTATCACTGAACTCTTTTAATTCTACCTCTGTTGTTAAATTCAGGTATCTACACTCTTTTTTCTTTTTTCCCTCATACCTTTTTTCATTGCTGCTGCTGCTGTTCTTTTTAGGGATTGTTTGCACGTCGGCGCCAGTTGCTGCTCACAGAAGGGCCCCATCTGTATTATGTGGATCCTGTCAACAAGGTTCTAAAAGGAGAAATTCCATGGTCTTTAGAGTTGCGGCCAGAAGCTAAGAATTTTAAGACCTTTTTTGTTCACACGGTAAGTGACTTTCTTTCATGTCTTTGAAAGTTGCACTGAGGTCCTTGGACGATTCTTGTAAGTTGTTAATGAGCAATTTCTTTCTGGAGAAAATAGAATTCCTTAAACACAAGTGTTAATAGTCTTAATTCATAACAAAAAAAAGGCGCCAGCCACATCCCCCCAAAGGCAAAATAAACCAAGCAAACAGCAACCACCCAGTGTACACATTTCTCACTAAAATGCATGTTTTATTATTCGTGTGTAAATAGACTTTAAGTGGGTTTGGGGATTTGAAGGTAGTTTTAAAGAAATACTTAAAATTTAGCCCTTTTTTTATACAGCGGTTTGCAAGGAATGTACCAACAACATATTGGCTGTTGACTTCTTAACAATATCGAGATGCCAGATGTATGGCTATTCAGGAATACAGAATATTATATAACTAATTGAATTAGTTCTGGGAAAGTTTATTAATTGATTCTGAATGATTATTTCACTGATAGATGCAGAGCAATTACTGCTTTTTTGGTTAAACTGTATTTGAAGTACTCATTACAATGTTGTTCACTTATAGCCAAACAGGACGTACTACCTGATGGACCCAAGTGGGAATGCTCATAAATGGTGCAAAAAGATACATGAAGTTTGGCGGCACAGATACCACCAGAATGCTGCTAAATAGTAAAGCTTATCCAAAACTTCCCAGTTTCCCTACTTGCTGCTAGAACTCCATGTGCAGCCGATCAGAGGAATCTTTTCAACCCACCTATTACCATCTCAAGGGGAAGCATATGTCTGAAATGTTCTGCTTTCGGGTTTTGTTTTGGTTGGTTGGTTGTTGGGTTTTGGTTTGGTTGGTTTGTTTTTTTTTTCTGTGTGTGGGTTTTTTTTGTTTTTTTTTTGTTATTTTTGTTGTTTTTGGGTTTGTTTTTTTTTTTTAATAAAAAAGAAAAGCAAAAACCTAATGGAATTCAGGGTCACTTTGCTTGCTCATTGTGCTTCTGTTGAGGCTTCCACATGCATATCATTGCAGTGAAGATCTTGCTTTTGTGCACTTCAGCTCAACTTCTGCTGCAGACTAGTGGATAGACCTTGCATTCCAGCTTCACTTAAGATGAGTTAAAACCAATCCACACGCACACACGCCGAATCATGTACCAGCCTTGCGTTTTATGGGGCTGGACTTGTCTGTGACTTTCAGATTATCATTAAACTGTATTTCATCAGGGAGCTTTTATATGCCTTTCCTAAGCACCACCTATTTGTTTTCTCTTCCTTTCCTCACAGTCCCCCAGCTTATTGGTATATGGCATTTGTAGCCAGGTCAGTCGCACCCTTGTGTAATTCCTAACATCTGGTTGCAGGATTTATGTGGTACTTCAGTAATTATGTGAATGAATCAGATGTATGTGCCTGGCAGACATGCTCCAAAGATACAGGTTTTGAGAGAGTAAAATGCTGAACATGGCACTGGGAGTTTTCCAAAATTGAAGTGTTGGCATCTGAAGCATAGAAGATTTTAAAGATTCAATTTAAATTATAATATGAATCATGTGTTTAATCAAGGGACAACAAACTTACCAGCATGCTTTCAACTAATGCTAACTGAAAGATTAACTAGTTAGTATTGGGGGGTGAGGGATTGCTATTGAAGTAGTAAATAGTTTTTCACCTTTTCAGGAGGTAAGGGCTAGACGCTTTCTGTCCACGGTGTGCATGTACTGTGCATTTTAGCGGGGCCACCCTATTTACCTGGGTAGAGAAGGACGTGTGAAAGCATTGTACAATTGATTACTTGACTTTTTTGTCTCATTGTGTAATGAGATGTACAAATAATACTATTTTTGATCCTTGGCCAAGTATTTAGCAACTCTGAAAAAAATGTAAGCAATTGAAATATTAGATCTATATATTAATCTGGTTAAAAATTCAAAGAAAAATATTGATGCAAAGGGGAAAATATATGGTACTTAAGGCATATCTGTAAAATTAAATTATTTTGCATATCAATCCGCTTTATCCTCTTCAAATTGAGTTTTTTTGTGGTCAAACATTTCTTGTAATTTTGCAAAGACATAACTTTCTATGTGCTGAAAAGAACTTCCCTAAGGGTGTTTTTGACATGCTCGTGTTCCTGAACCTTGCAGAGAGGAATGACCTAGGTCTGGACAAAGGCATTCCTTCCTTTCTTTCTAAAAGCGGTATAAACATCACACCTATTTATTCCTCTTCTACACGTACTATCTATTTGCATTTTGAGGTCTCTTACTATGGTGTTTTTCCTTCCACCAAAGAAAAAATGTTCCATTGCAATGTTGGAAAAACTCATGGGCTACTGTTCTAGAAGCAGTATTTTAAAAGCAGTGGTTTATCAGGATTTCTCAGAGAACACATGAATGTTGGATATTTTGTTGTTGCTTGGGTAAAGGAGATTTATTATTTCTCAAACTGTTATGTGTTTGAACTTGATGACAGTTCAGCTTTTTTAATGTCTTTCATTCTTTAAATGAGGGAGTGCATTTGCCTTTTCTTTTGGAGAAAATGCATTCTTGTAGTCTTCTGTTATCCCCCTGTGTATGCAAATTTGACAAAAGTAAATCACTGGCCTGCAGTGCCTGGTATTAAGGGAGCTGAGGTGTCCTGTAAAGGGCTGAGATGAGCAAGAATTCTGTTCCATCTGCATCATCAGAAATTTCATCATATACAGGGTACACTCCTTGTTGCTAAATTCAGATAGCATGACACTTCTGTCTGTGCCTGTGTTAATCCTATATGGACCATTCTAAGCAAGATGACATGAAGTTTGTTGCATTTGCTCTTTGGCTGTCAGGGTCCATTTTTATGTTGGGTCCACTGGAGGCTACCCTACTGCTCTTGGTTTAGTCTTTGGTATAGAGATGTAAATGTATTCTCAGCTTTATACAGGAGAATGTGTCTGCTGGAAATACATGGTGCCACTGCTGTTTTGCTATGACAAAACCTGGCCTCACATAAAAAATCTGGCAAAGTTGTTCTGCTAATTGTGAGCACCGTGGCTTCAATAAGAGGTGGGAGTGATCTCTATTGGCTTGTTCACTAGGTGGAAATCTAGGAATGCTAAAACATCTTTTCTGTAATATTTAGACTTGTAGTCATTTTACCATAAAAGTCACTCTGCTTTTTCACACCTTGAAAATCCTCTCTCAGTAGGCTTCTGTCCTGCCCACCAAAAGCTTTCAGCCAAAGAAATCTTGGTAGCAGTAAGCTGTCAAGAAGGTGTCTGGAAGGCTGATACCTGCATTCTAGTATTCCTTTTTTCTTTTGCTAATGCTGTCAGTAGGAAATTGTGAACATCTCTTATAGGCATTCCTCCCCCTTAGAACTAGTGTTCTAAATCAGGTCTTCCTTAGCTGCTGCTTTTCTGGGAAGGTACTAGAACTTTTCTGGGAGAGGTATTTATCTTTCTTGGACTGTGAGTGAAATCTGTGGTTTTGAAAGATGTCAGAAGAATAGTGAGGCAAGACAAAGAAATCATGAGGAATTAAGTATATTTCACCACTTTGTCCATTTAAAGGTGTGTTGGCAGATGCTGTGTACCATGAAGGGCTGGTTCCTGTTTTAAATGCTTATACCTGAAGTGGGGTAGTTTCAGATCTTTGTCCTGAGGACCACTCCTGTGGTTCATGGGAGTTCATGGAATGAAATGTACAAGGAAGGTTCTTCAAGCTGCAGATGAGCCAGTTGATTTCTATTCTTTGTCTGAGATCTTTCAAAACACAAAAAGAGTTGTTAGGCACTTAAAGACCCTTCTTGAACTCCTTAATATGAACCTACGGAAAACCCAATCTGGTTGATTCCATCTTCTGTGTTTTCAGCATTAGCCAATCATTTATAAAGAATCTGGTCAGTAATACTGCAATTTTACTTTGCTTGGAATTT
Source organism: Melopsittacus undulatus (assembly GCF_012275295.1). NCBI lineage: Eukaryota > Metazoa > Chordata > Aves > Psittaciformes > Psittaculidae > Melopsittacus > Melopsittacus undulatus. Next base: position 196,465 of record NC_047534.1, on the reverse strand, counting down.
GAATTTCAGGAAGGTGTTTATTGCATCTGTTTTCTGTGGGGTGGAACTAAAGAAAGGGTGAAGTACTACTGCTAGAAAGGGCTTTTGAATCACACTATTACACTTAGTGCCCAGCCCAGTCACAGGAAGTTTAAAATTACTTTGATAAACTGGAAAGATGAGTTGGTTACCACTGGCCTTAAAAGTCCAGTTTTGAGAAGGGTTTGTATTAAGGAAAACTTGCTTCAAATGTGATGCTGAGGCATTGTGAGCAGACTAGTATTGCCTGTTATGATCTTGTTTACTAAGCACTGGGATGATGAAGGCATCAGATTATCGGATAGTACAGTGCTCCACTTTTCACCTTCTGATGTGATTTAGTTGTGAAGTATCTGCTATATATAAGCCTACAAAAAACTTCATAAGTTGAAACAAAGATATGATAACTGTAATCCATTTTCATAGTTTGAGATGCTTAACTTAATGTGCTTGATATCAGTACATTTTGTGATGGGAACTTTGAAGAATCTTGAGGATTTCCCACTTGTATATTTAATAGCTTCTTTTGAATGATTTAGGAAAGCCAGCACAATTCCTTCATTTTCACTTTCTCCTAGTGAATTACATGAATAGGTGTGGTATTTATACCTGAAATTTTGCTGAATTACTCTAATATTTTATGCAAATACTAGCCAAATGGAAGTGATCCTGCAAAGCTTCATGACACAGATTGTCCATCAGCTGATCAATGGAGCTTACAGACAGGTAATTCTCTGATGCAAAATAGCATGCTTTCCAGTAAGCCTGGTCATTTAACAAAGTTTCCTCTTTCTTAGAAGAAATACAACTTCTGCACAGCCAACAATTGGAGAAGTTCTTAAGCACCTGTTGACCTGGTCTGTTTGTCAGCATGGTGGTGAATGTAGATTCACAGGTTGCTGTTTGGCAAAGCTTCCTATGACCATGTGCTAACACTGATTGGATGTGGCGAATTTCTAAGTCGTGGCAGAACTTACAATTACTGTATCTGACAAAGGAGGAACAAAAATAGGAACCAGGAACCATAATGAGTTTTGATAGTTGTATGCTAGCTGTTTCAGGTTGGTGGCAGTTACGTGTGTGATATTCTCTACCTGGTTTGTAGCTGTAACTGTGATGTACAGATAAAAGAAATGGGGAGGGGGGAAGCCAAAAAACACACCAAAAACAAACAAAAGGCAAACAAAGCCCAGCCACCCCCACCCCCTTCACCAGGCACCACAAAACAATCTCCCCTCCTCCACGAACTCGTGAAAACAGAAGCAAATAATGCAATGATATAAGATAAACACTTTTGTATTTTTATTCTTATAAGGTTATTTGCTGGCTCTTGTTGGCCTCTAGTTCAGTCTGTGTTATTTAAATTCTAATATATGAATTATTTGGATTGAATTCATGTTCGGGGCCATGGTGTTGTATGTATTGATGTACAGCCTTGAATGTGAATAATTATTGTAAACTATATTTTACACCTTTTTCTGGCTTTATTATATAAATTTTCTATTGGTCGATGATTTAATCATATCTCATAATTTAATGACTGTTTATTCTCCTCTCGACAGATCTCTGTGCTGTAGATGTGTAGTTAGTGACTGGATGATGGATTTCACTTACGCTTGGTAGTCTGTAATAAAGGCATGTAGGGTCCTGGCGCGGCCTCGCCTCTTCCTTCCGCGGGGGGCTAGGGCGGGGAGGGAGGCGATACCTCCGGCCCGATGGGGGCGCTGCCGTGCCGCGGCCTGAGCTCGGGGCGTCGCGGGGGCCCCGGCGGACGAGACCTCTGTGGCGCAGGCGCGGGCCGGACCGAGCTAAGGGACGCTTCCGGGGGAGGTGCGCTCGGGGACCGGTGGTTGGGACAGGCCCTTCCGGCGGCGACGAGGATGGCGGCGGAGAACCACTGCGATTTCCCGGTTCCTCCGGTCAGCGGCCTCGGGCTGGGAGGCCCGGGCGGGCCCTGCCGCCGGTGCAGCTCAGCGCCGCCGCCCGGTGCAGTGCCGGGCAAGTGGGTGCGACTGAACGTGGGGGGCACTTGCTTCCTGACCACTCGGCAGACGCTCTGCAGGGACCCCAAGTCCTTCCTCTTCCGCCTTTGCCAGGCCGACCCCGACCTGGACTCGGATAAGGTGAGCGCCTGGGAACGGGGCCGTGTTCCCGCAGGGTGTGAGGCGGAGCAGCGGCACCGCGGGCTCCCCGGCCGGGGCAGCTTGTGCAGGGCCGCGCTGCTGAGGGAGCCCCTGCACTTGACGGGAGTTGAGCTCTGGGGGTGAGGACGGGCGGAGTTCCTGCTAAGCGGTGCGGTGACAACTGCTTACAAATACAGCAGAGGCAGCGCAGGATCGCTCAGGTGTTTGTTTAAATGTTCGTGTTGTTTGATAGGGTCTAGCGTTTAAATGGAGTCTGCCTGCACTGATGTTATTTCTGCACTGTCATCACTCCTCTTGTTCAGTTTCAAGAACCAGATCAAAGTACTTTTGATAATAACCTCTCTCACTTATCCATCACGTTCTGTGCATCGCAGTTCTTTGGGAGGAATGTTACCTGCTCTGCACGGACTGCGGTGGTGGGTGATACCGAATCCGGGTATCCGTTCTGACTCATTTCTAGTAGGGGAAGGCAAGTTACTGATTAAGATTTATGGAGTGGCATGTAATAATGGGTATAACGTAATCAAATATAGTGCTGGCTCTGAAAGAGATTTTGGAGTGTAGTGGGCAAAAATGGACTTCCAGTATGGAAAAGAAGGGAACAGTGTATAATATATAACCAGCAGTTTGAAAATAAAAAGTGGATTTTTATGTATCAGTTTGTTTTGGTTTTATATTTCCAAGTAAGACTCCAGAAAGGAGGTTTAAATGCTGAGGAAGATAGGGAACAGAATGTGAACAGTGTTCCAGAGTTAGAGAAAAAACACCTCAGAGTGTGGTGGTGTGGGGATTGGGTTTTGTTGTCTTTGATTTGGGTTGGGGCTGTTTTTGGAGAGGATTAGCTTCAATTGGCCTATAAGAATGAGTTTTGAAATGCAGGTGGCTTGCTGATAGGTCAGAAGTGGTCTTTACTTGGGAGGGAGTAAGAAAGTTTTCTTCTAATGTTTTGTAAATAAAAGATAAGGTACAGTTAATAATTAAGGCACTTGTTTCAGGTGTTCCACTGCTAAAAGGTGCCTATTTGCTCTCAGTGTGGTCAGAGAGAGGTGTATTTTTAGACTTTATTTCTAATTAAAGTATTTGGCGCTTTTTTTTTTCCTTTTTTTTTCACCATTTGTTTTCACTGGTTGAAGAAATGAGCCCTCCTCACAAGCACCATCAGGGGGTATTGTATCCTGCAAAAACTCCCTGAGGCTACTAACCTCAATGTTTTTACTAGTGTGCTTACATGGGGGGTTCTAGCAGCAAATCACAAGTTTATGCTAAGGTTATTTAGCTATTTGGTAGGATGCAGAGAGACCTGATGAATTTTTTTCATGTTTCTAAACTTAGGCAGTTACATATGGCATTGTCCCGGCATTGTCAGTAGCCTTTCTTGCAAAATTGTAGGTGATGTAGTTACCTTGAATGGGTTATTGTGCAAATCAGTAACATGAGGAAAGCAGCACACAGAGAAAGAACTACAAATTGTTGTAGAAAAATGGATTTAGATAAAATGCTGTTATTCAGAGATGCATTCTCTAGGCTTATGAACCTGCATGTCTTCAATTTGATGTACAAAAAGCAAATCCTTTCCTTGTTAAATATGCACTAAGGTCATCTTTTCAGTACAGCATTTGTCAGTTTCATGTCTTCTTGTTCTTGACCATCTGTAGTCATTGATTTTGACTTTAAGCATTCAGAGCCTGGGTTTTGCAGTCACCTGTTATCTTGGATTTTGTGGAAGTGGCCTGCCTCTTAGATTACCCATTGCAGTGTATTAATTACAGTAGCTAAGGTAACCTAACCACAGACTGCCTTTCTTCAAGGATCTTATTCAGAATCTTTAGATTCATCATCTGTAAACAGCAAAACATAATCCAATCAGTTCCTTTTTTTGTCATCTGAGTGGTAACACATATCATAGGTGACCTTTCCAAGAGAAAAAAAATCTTTCCCTGACATCTCACCAGCTTGTGAACATATGATCTGATGCAACAGCACATCAACAGATTGTATGCTTTAATTTTGAAGTATCAGATGCCTTTAACTGATGAGCACAGATACTTCAAGAGAAAAATAGGTGAAATTCGTGTTGTCATCCTGGACTCCTTTGCCACATACATGTAAATCAGAATGTCATAGTAATTTTTTTCCCCTTGTGGTTTTACTTTTTAAAGTCCCATTTTGAGTTATAACCTGATACTAAGTTGACATATTAACCATGAGGTAAAGATTATTTACAATGCAGCGTAATTTTGTGCTCATGAAACAGTTCGTACACAAGGTGCAGCTAATAGATACTGGCCTCTTAAAGCCTGGGGCATTAGAAGCTGGTCTTTGACCTATAATTCCCTGGATTTGATTCCATTGTGTTTTCTTCCTAAAAATCACATGGGTTTTAAGCACCTCGTAATTTTGAATGTTAAAGTGAGAGAGAATGCACATTTGAGCGCATATGTAGGCTGATGCTTGTTACAGCCATCCCAGACATACTTGTCCCTACTTCTAGAGGAGGATGTGGGGGAGGTGGGGTGGGGAGCCAGCAGAGGAGTTTGTGAAAACTGATAGCCACAGCCCCCTGTTTGAAAGAACTATGAAAAATCTGGCCTCAACAAGGTATGTTGTGCTTCCTGGATGTGGAATTGGTCAGGGATGTGCTTCAGTAACTCACTTTGGGAAGTTTTAGATGTATTTTCAACACATTAATACTGAATTTCGCTCAGTACAAAACATGCTTTCTAGTTGACAGACACATTTCATATTCTCTGGTTGTGCTCCATTTGATGAGTGTGTAACTCAGCAAAAATGAAGGAGAGGTGTATTTTGTAAAAAACTTCAGTGAGTTAAAGGAGCTTTTTGAAAGCTCTAGCGTTGTCCCCACTGACAAAAGGGAGGGAGGCAGATCGCACGTCTAGATGCTAGACCAAGGAGGAGAGCCAATAATGAAGTCAGCTCATACACCAGTAAATATATGCCTTTGAAGAAAGAGGCTTAATTCCCATTATTTCTCACTTTGCCTGATTGCCAACCCAGAATCTTTAGAAATTGAAGCCATAAATCACGTCAGATGAAAACAGACCCATAAGCAAACTCAAAAACTAATATAATAGAGCTGTTTCTGCCTAAACTTGACAAGTGAGGTATATCATAGTTGTCCATATTGATACATTATGAAGTTCTGCAAGAAATTAACTGGATGAGTTTATTAGAAATGAGAATTGGAAAATGAAATAGTTTCTAGGTTGTACTTTACGGATATCAGCTGCATATATAGCTATCTTTCTCTTCTGTAATTTCCACACAAACATGTTTCTTACTTAACTATATAAATAATAATATTTTCTTAATACTTATTATTAAAAAGAATTTGCAGGCTTCAGGAATAGTAGCATGTTCACCTTCAAATTATCTTCAGGTGTTAATGTTGAACAAGTTTATGCAGCCTGTTTCTTAGTATCAGATATGTTTCCATTTGTGGCAGAAACAAGATTAACCTTAGCACACCCCCAGAAAAACTAGTGTTGAATGGAATGAGCTAGTGAAGTTTATTCTCTGAATCTAGTATGTTTCACAATGTCACATGCATCTTTGTATTGAAGACTGTTTGAGAATCATTTCAGCGAATGAGTGGTAGTGGTCATACCTGCTGGTCACAGTGGAATTTGTTTTAAGGAGTATTTAAATCTGTCTTTAGAGGTGAATACATAAAAATTAGTCATGCTTGCTTTTTCATCCTTGTTTAACTTATTTAATGCTTGTGCTGTAAGTTTCACTTTTAAGTTACTTCCTGATTTTAGCACCTTCCCATTTTATCTGTATACCAGTTCTTTTGTGAACTGTTATACCGTTCTTTAAACTTTCCCTTAAGGGAGAAGATTGTCAGCCTTTTCTAATGAGGTTTTTGGCAACAGTATTTATGCTTGATTTTTAATGCCTTTCTAAAGCTAAGCGTAATTGTGCTGAGGTAGAATCTGTTAGGCAAAGAAGGAAGCAAGCACTGAATGTTTTAGAAAATGAAAATCTTCCTAGGTCACATAGTTCAAGAAAAATGTATTCTGGGCATTTATCTCAAAAAAAGCATAGGGGGTAGGAGAGATAATTGTTTGTTAAACTAGATTTAGTGCCAGATATTACTGTATTTCTGTGCATATTGCTGCCTTTAGCAGAAGTGCTTGCTCACTATATGTAAATGAAGTCAGTTTTTTTGATACCCCTGTCGGAGCACACAGCTTTGAGCCAGGAGCTTGGTGGGGTGGATTCTGATTTTGTCCATTCTGGAAAGTATTTGAGGAAGAGTCTTCAGACTTCAGTTTTTACCTCAGTGTAAGACAAGTACCTGGAAATAAATTCCTGAAGTTTCAACTAGTCTGATAATGCAGTTCTTGGGGTGAATGTTAACTGGGATTAGGGAGATGTGTGTGTTTGGTCCTCCTTTTGAGTCCCACTGCAGTCCTGTAACTGATTTCGGTATCTACAGTTCAAGGTCACTGCAAAAATCGGAGACCTTGGTTAAGGTGAATTATAGTTTGGCAGAAGGTTGTAAAGAGGAAAACCAAGGAGGTTTTGGTAATGAGTTTTAAGGAGTGATTTCTTGATCCAGAAGTATGTATATGGAGACTAGAAATCCTAATAGTGAAGCCTGTTCAGTTCTAGCAAAGGTATTGTGAATCCAGCTAGTGAAGTGTGAAACTAGGAAGTATCTATTTTTATATAAGGATATATAATTTTAACAGCAACAATAATTAGTTATTGGAGTGGCTTGCACAAAATGGTTAGGTTTCACAGCTGCTTTCTAAAGGTTAACTTGTATGTATGTTTTAAATGAAGATCAGGTTAAGTATTTCGTTGTGATTCCTTTAAGCCTCAGTCTCTACAAAATTGAAGACAAAATATTTGAGACTGGAATATGTGATCATTTAAATGTTTTTGGCAATATTTTTCCATTTACAATATTAATAATGCATGAGAATATAAGGTATTGTCATGCATGGGCGGATGAAACCAATTCTGACAATTTTTTGAAGGTGTGGAAAGGCTTCGGACCCATATTTTGGAAGTGATAGGTGTCGCAGATGACTGCATTTTACTGTCTCAGCTTTTATTGGATTTATGTTTACATAAATATCTTTGAAGATCTAGTGTAATCAGCTTTTCTTAGTGATTTCAAATGAAATGCTTAGTGTACATTGAAGGATAATCAGATGGCTCACTCTAGGGGAGAGAAGGCATTTTCTGTAGGAAGATGCCTAGGAAATTGATTTTGTGCCTCATTTCCCCGTGCATTCTTTGCATATTGTTACAATATTCATTACTGAGTAGATTACATTTTGGGTTGTGACTCCCTGGCACTAGTTTGTAGCATACCTGAGTTGTAAGGTCAAAGACCAAGACACACGTCACGTCTTTGTAAGGATGTTAATTAATGCATGTTTTCCATATCTGTCACATGGCCAGTTACTCTGAATTGTTCAGTAAATTCATAATTTTCCATGGAATTTACACACTAAAGTGAATCCTATTGACAGAGTTTAGATTGCCCACTGTTAGAATTTAGCCAGAGTTCTTAAACTTCAGCTATCAGTATTTACTAATGCAAAAAAGAGAAGAGGTTACTATTACCCCATAAATTAAGACTTTTAAATTCCTTTTTTTTTTCCTTTTTATTATTTTTTTGAAGACATGTTGTTGCCTGAAAGGGTTCAGAGTAAACTATGACACTAGAACAGTGGAACTTTATTTGTATGTGGTATATTATACACATGTTAGGTATGATACTTGTATTTATGAGTATGACAGTTTTTATAGATTGTAGATGGTAATTTGGTGAGGAAGAAAACTTGGTAGTGAAAGGAATAAGTGTAATGAAAAAAAATGGAGATGAGGAACGGCAGAGTAGAAAAAAGTTTGGGGATGATGAGGAAGATGGTTAAAAATAGGTAGAAGACAAAACCAATTCAATCTTACGTCTCACAGAGTGGATGCTATGTGTGTAAACCATGTTTGGTAGAAGTGCTAATGATGAGCTCTAATGTGCATGGTAGCCTAATGAGTTCAGGTAATGCAGGTTGCTGGGACCTCTCCTTAGGTGGAATTTGAAAGAGAAGGCTTGACATAGCTTGCTCCCTATTTGGTTTGCTGGAAGGTTGTTTTCTAGTGTATAGAAATCTACTCAGGGAAGAGCAATTTCGGATACCATAGTCCAATAATAAATAAATAGACACCTTTTGTATGAGGAGTAAAGTAACCTTTGTTACTTGAGATTTCATAGAATCATAGAACCAACCAGGCTGGGAAAGACCTCCAACATCATCAAGTCCAACCATTCCAGCACTGCCAAGACCACCACTAACCCATGTTATTGAGGGCTTTGTCTGCACAATGTGTGAAGACTTCCAGGGACAGTGATGCCAGCCCTGCCCTGGGTAGCCTGTTCCAATGCCTGAGCATCCTTTGCGGGAAGGAATTGTTCCTCAGCTCCATCTAAACCTGCCCTGGCACAGCTCGAGGCCGTTTCCTCTTGTCCCATCCCTTGTTCCTTGGGAGCAGAGCCCAGCCCTTCCTGGCTCCATCCTCCTCTCAGGCAGTTGTAGGGAGGGGTCAGGTCCCCCCTGAGTCTTCTCTTCTCCATCTGAACCCCCCAGGTCCCTCAGCCGTTCCCCATCACCCTTGTGCTCCAGGCCTTGCACCAGCTCCAGTGCCCTTCTCTGGCCCCACTCCAGCCCCTCAAGGTCTCTCTTGTAGTGAGGAGCCCAGAACTGAATGCAGGATTCAAGGTGCGACCTCACCAGTGCCCAGTATGGGGGCACAATCCCTGCCCTGGCCCTGCTGCCGCACTGGTGCTGATCCAGGCCAGGATGCTGGTGGCTTCTTGGCTGCCTCAGCACAAGCTGCTCGTGTTCGGCTCTTGTCAATCAGCACCTGCAGCTCCTTTCCTAGGAGCAGTTTCCAGCTGCTCTCCCCCAAGCCTGAAGCGTTGCAGGGGTTTGTGGTGCAGGTGCAGGACCCAGCACTTTGCCTTCTTGAACCTCATCCCATTGGCCACAGCCCATGGGTCCAGTCTGTCCAGACCCCACTGCAGAGCTTCATATCCTCCAGCAGTTCAACACTCCCACCCAACTTGGTGTCATGCACAAATTCACTGAGGGTGCACTCAATCCACTCATCTAGACCATTAATGAAAATATGAAACAACACTGGCCTTAACACGGAGCCCTGGGGGAAACAACTAGTGACTGGTTGCCAACTAGATGGGACACCATTTAGCACCATGCTTTGGACCCTGCCATCCAGCCAGTTTTTAACCCAACAAAGAGTCCACCCATCCAGGCCATGAACAGCCAGTTTATTTAGAGCTTTCAGTTAATTGCTTCTGTGACTCACCTATGTCTGTAATGGTGTAGAGCTGGTGGTCGGTGTTGCTTCAAAGGGTTGTGTGAGAAAACACTGTAGTGTAGAAGATTACAATAATTTTACTGAAGCTTGCTTCTAACTTACTTCTCTTAGCTGAAATGATTTCCAGTTTTGTAAGCCTACATATTTCTTAATTCAGTTCAACTGATCACCAAAGACTCTGCTTTTTTCTCTAAAACAGTGGGGTTTTATAATCAGTTTTAGATCTGCCTTTCCAACTGGTTTCTGTTCCTGTATTAAATAATACTTTCATCTTATAATCCATGCAGTTGTTAGCTAATTTCTTTGGGTTGTATCAGTATGTGCATAGAACCCTTGGTACACAGCTGTTCTCAGTGTCCTGTGAGTATTTATACATCTGAGCTAAGAGAAAACCACAAGTTTTTAAAACAAAGTGTTGAGGTTAAAGTGAAGAAGGTAGATTTGTTTGCCTTTAATTTCAGAAACAGTGAACAAACGAAAGTCGGTATCCAAACTTCACTGTAATGCAGCCTTTGTTCTGAGCCTTCAGGTTTCCGACTAAGAAAGATAGTTTCCTGGTTTAAACTGTTCTTTTTAAGCTTAATTTTTAGTATTGTCACCACTTAAACGTTTCATGCTAACAGTGTTGATAAATCTTTTGATAAGGGTATAGGAAATAGATATAGGAATAGATCAGGTAAGAGAAGTTGTATAGTACATGATTGAGTTGCGTGGTCAGTCTGATACAATTGCGACATTGTGGAATTCTTTTTAATGTCTTTAATAAAGTTGGCTTGAAGGGATGTGACTGTGAATATCTGCTTGATATTCAGATGCCAAGCTGAATATTAGCTTCAGTTCCTGCTTGGTTGTTCAAGTCATTCTGGGCTTTTTTGGGTTTTGTGTTTGTTGGGAGGTTGTGTGTGGGGCTGGGTTCTTTTGTTTCTTTGGTTGGTTTGTTTGTTTTGTTTTGTTTTTCTACTCTAGGATGAAACAGGTGCCTATTTAATAGACAGAGACCCAACCTACTTTGGGCCAGTGCTGAACTATCTCAGACATGGGAAACTGGTTATTAACAAGGACCTAGCTGAGGAAGGTAAGATGTTACTAAATCTCTTGCTTATTATTTTTACCCTTTCTGAGTCACCAAAAGTAATTTACAGGTACATCTTAATCAGTGTAGCATTTCAGTCTGTTGCAAGTAAAGCTGATGGGTGTATTGTGCTGTTATGGTATATGGTAGTATTTGAGTGGTTTGAGTATGATTCCTGATTTCGCAACCCCCATTGCCAGTTAGAACGTAAATACATGAACATGAGGGCAGATGCCTTTTAATCTATAATCTTGTCTTTTTCCTGTATGACTGCGTGAAATATTTGGGTTTTGTCCTCTTCAAGCACAAGAATACTGGCTGTGAAACAAGTTTTAGATGATGTAAAGTGAAGTAATAGTGAAATTCTGGGATGTTCAGATGTGTGGAATAAGCTCTTGAGGAGTAAAATCTGCCACCAGATTCTCTCTCCCTGATCCGAATTCATACCAGTTCTGCCCTGATGGAGGATGACTTTTTTAGACCATAGTACGAAAACTGTATTGATAAGGTGTTGAAGAAATTGGTCAAAAAGAAATACGATCTAACAATAGTAGCAGGAAATAATGTGTAGTTTCCGAGTGCACTGTTAAACACATAGTATGTGTGGAGAACAAGTAAGGTTTGAACATGTGAGTGGGAGCTGTCTTTAGTAGGCACCTTTAAGCTTTTGTTTCAGTGACAGAAAGAATCTTTTTTCTTTCCAGTAGGACAAGTTGAATTTCTCTTTCACATTGTGGCCTGAGGCAGGGCCTGACCTGTGGTGGGCCATCAGTCTGCTACCTCTGGCATTTGTGTGCCTTTTTGCTTGTTTGTTTCTTGCCTCTCGTTCTGTATGTGGAATGGCATGTTTTCTCTGGGGTTTTTCTTAGGACAGGTTTTTGGAATGAGCTCAATGTTGAAATGCATGTACCTGAAGGCATCCAGAATTGTTACATTAGTAAACGAACTTTTCATAGGGCAAAACATTTCTGTAGCTGGTAGAGAAGTTAATCTTAGGAACTGATGGATAGTTTTGGCCTGGAATCTTTGGTTACACTCTTTTCCAAACTGTTCTCATCCTAGGGGTACTGGAAGAGGCTGAATTCTACAATATCACATCACTAATAAAGCTGGTAAAAGACAAAATAAGAGAAAGAGACAGCAAAATCTCACAGGTGAGGCTGTTTTCTGGGGTGGTTATTGTTATTTGTTCTGTGGCAAATAGTGGGTGTGTTCCATTTTTATTTTTTCCCTTAACTGCTCATTTTAAGATACTGAGTGGCTGCTTCTGGCACTGGCTGAGCTGGAGCCAGCACTGCACAAAGATTAATATTCTTAATTGCCAATATCTCCCATTCTGCTTACACAGGGCACAGAATATGGTTCAGTGCTTGTTTAAAATATGAAAACATTTTAAAGAATTGTTCAAAATATTTTCTAAAGGGTTTCAGCTGAAGTGGCCCCAGTTATTCATTGCTCTGAATGGGAAACCACAGGGAAATAATGACATTTTTAGTATGATCAGACATTCTTAAAGTTAGGCAGGCTTCTCCGGAACCTCAACCTTCTTTTTGAATGATGAGGTTTGCTACTACATGGCATGACACGTAAGTCTTAAGATTATTTTGTTCTAACTGTTAAGTAGCACTTTTAGTCTCTGAAACATTCATGAAGCATTGAATCTTCTGGAAAGTGATTCTGAACAGATGAGATTTCTTCAACAAAACACAACAACAAAAAAATCCCCAAACCCCAAAAGGACAGAGTGTTGAAGGTGGTGTTTTTTACTTAACCATTTCTAGAGAGTAAGGGCAACTTTAGACAAGTCACAAGTATATTGAATTCCATGCTGTACTGAGCATCTTATATTTCTTCTTGAAGGTGCCAGTCAAACATGTGTACAGGGTACTGCAATGCCAGGAAGAGGAACTCACTCAAATGGTGTCCACAATGTCTGATGGCTGGAAATTTGAACAGGTAAAAAACCCATATGGGATATAATTACAAAGTCTTCTGAAAATGCAGTTATGTGAGAGAGGAGTGTAAAGTCAAATCTGTGCATTTTTCTAAGTTCAGGTATTTTCAGAAATAGGATAAATATACACAGTTGAGTTAAAATTTTATATTTGTATTCTTATTTGTCAGAGAAAAAAAAACCCAAACCAACTAAACTAGCTTTCCAGGAGGTAAACTGTGCTGACTTTCTAGAAAAACATCTACATCATGTTTGAAATGTTGTTCTTCAGTGTCTACACACGAGCATTTGAAGGGTGAATAAACCAAAATGAACTAATACAAGTTTATACGAATCAGATATAAGGAGCTCTGGGTAAAAAGACAAGTTTGGGAGGTAAATGCTTGTCAGGCCTGAACAATGGTTCTTCAGATATAGGACTGATATACATAAGAGGGTGAATTTAACCAGCATGGATGTGAAGCTGGATAGATATGAACTACGCGAATGTTTTCCTTCTTTTCACTGCATGAAAGTAGCTTTGTGTGTACATTTAAGAATACATTGTAAAATCACAAGAAGATCTTTCTGTTATCTTTGCTAATCTTTGTAATTAAGAAACTATGTGGCATCTTCATCCTTCACATTCCTAACCTAGGAGAATATTTAAACCTTATTGGAGCAATGAAGCTGTTAACTCTGGAGTGAGACAGAAGTGCTCAGCCAACAGCATCTTTTTCAGTGTCTGATGCCAGCCTTAAGAGAGATTGGAATAAGCACAAGCCTTCTGCCCTGTGCAGTCTCACTGCCATAATGCACCAAAGCAACATTTTTTGAAAGTATGGCACACAAAGCTGAAAGAGAATATTTTGCTTATATTTGTTGAAATGTGCAGGGTGCTGGTGTCATGGTGCACGGCCACGATACATAATCTAAACCAGCAGTGAGAATGTTTCTGATGCTTCTGTTCTCTGGCTCAAGTATTACCAGGTCTGTTTGGTCTGCCAGAAGCCAGAAGCTGGTTTAAGTCCCTGAAAAAAGCTCTCACTTAATGCACATGTTGGTTTTTGTTTTTGGTTTGTTGTTTTTTTTTTCCCTCCAGTGCATTTACAATGTTTTTTGTTTTTTGGGGTTTTTTTATATATTTTCTTTGGCATGAGAAACCAGATTTCGTTATAGCAGAGATCCTTTACTTTTTAACAGTTTAAATGATACTATGGCTTTTACCTGTCCTAAAGCCTTGTATTCTTTGGGGGTATTGTCTTTGGGAGTAATCCTGCTGTGACAGTGCAACTACTAAAAGAACTATGATAATCTCTTCTGGATTTTAGAAGCTCTTTGAAAACTAGAAGCTTCCAGTGGGTTTCTTGAACATTATGTCCTTGTTTCATCCAGCTTTCTCCGTACTTCTCTCCTCCCTCATGTTGCACTCTCTTGGGCACATAGGTTGAAGTAGATAAACATAACAACCATATAGTCTCATGATGCTCAGCTTCTTGTTATCTCAGATTAGGCCATTCTCTCCTTTGGTTGTATTGCAGACCTGCTTTTAGCAGATTTCATTCCCTTGAAACGTGATCAGAATATTCTGTATAATCTAAACAGTTTTATTATTAAGATTTGGGAACATTGTAGCATTTCTGCAGTTTTGTACCTTTTCTAAACCTGTGTTGCTCAGCAGCATGCTTCCTTCAGAAACACTCTTTGGTGTGGCACATACTGTGCTTTTTACATATTATTGGTGGGAGAGAAATTAGCAACTTTTTCAGACGAGTAATATTCGTATGGGTTGAGAGTCCTTGTGCTCTGTCCCCTGTGTAACATGTTTGAGTGGTTCCTTTTGATCAAAAATATTTCATTCCCCTTGACATTTCAAAGCGTTTTTGTAAAATGTGATTGTGATGATTAAATAGGAGTGGAAGGTGTTAAACTTCTGGCACATTTATGCAGATATTGGTGCACTTTTCCAAAGAATGCCAGTGAAAGCGCTTGCCAGAATGCTGCAATTATGTAGCAGTCCCAGCCCCAAAACTACTGCCAATAGTTGTGCTGCCCCACTTTGTGATACCAGTGGGTTTTGTAGATGGTTTTTAGCTTCAGTTGTTACTTCAGGCAATCAGAAAAAAACAATGTTTAGGCAATACTGCATAATGAGAAACTTTGTGCTAAACTAAATTGCTACACACAAAGACTTCAGACAGCAGTGGTGTGTCAGTCATGTAGATTTTAATGATTAATGTAACCTGAGTCTGTCACCATAATGCTGTCTTAAATATGTTCACTGTGTAAGGAGGACAGTATTTAGCTGCTGCCTTCAAAATTACTCACGTAACAATAGCAGGATAAAAATAAATTTACTGCTCATGATCTTTCTCATCAGTAGTAATCCCTGCTCACAACAGGCAGTTGTCTAGGTCTTCACACTTAATTTAAAATGCTAATCTTTCTCAAGTGCACTGGCAGGCTGTGCTTGAATTTAAATGGGCTATGAATTGCCGTGTATTATTAAGATAAAACATATTTTTGTGATAACAAGTTGAGAAATACAGCTGATATTTTTGACTTCTGAATTCTTCTGTTTGGCAAGTGTCAACAGGGTTTTTGGTACCGATATTTATGGGAACAAGACAATATTTTTTTACTCCAATTATTTTCTTGGATCTTCTGTAAATTATCCCTTCTTTTTTCTTTTCCCTAGTTGAGCTAATATGTTTCCCTAGCTGTATTTTGTTTATCAATGTCTGGAATACAGTTAAGTTCTTCCATACCCAGGCTTCTTATATTGCTTTACATGACACCTTCCAGTCTTATATCCACAATACTGTCTGCACTTGAAAAGTATGACAGGAAAATAATGCTCACTTTCACAATGCACCAAACTTTATGGTTTTCAGAGTAGCTGGCTATACCACAGTGAGTTTTCTGATTTACTATCATTAACTCTTAACTTCCCTTGAAATTACAAAGGGCTTTGCAGCTGCCTTCGTAAATTTTAAGTATGTTTAAATGGAAGTTGTAGCTTGATAGCAACGTGTTCTAGTGGCAAGTTAATGTTACCTGAACGTTTGAGCTCATCTATTATTTGTACAATTTGGATAACAGTATGTGCTTCAGCTTTACAAAGGTTTCTTTTTGTGTTTTGCTTTGATTGGTTATTTCAGCTTGTCAGTATAGGTTCCCAGTACAGCTGTGGCCGGGCCCAGCAGTCAGAGTATCTGCTGATAGTGTCACGGGAAGTGAAAGGGGAAGAGAGATGCTTCCAGAAATGCTGCAGTGAGGTGTGTCACACCATTCTTTTTGCCCTCACACTGATATGCTTGGCCTCCTTGCGTTTCTGCTGCTTTCAAATCATTCCACTTTATTCCTGGATGTACAACACATAGTAATTTGTGTGTATTTGTGACTGGCTTTTATTTATATTCACAGTATTTCATGATACATTATGAATGTTCATATTGTAAAAATAATAATAATACAACCAACCAACCCTCCCCCCAGTTATTTAGTTAAAAGTTTTCTTAAGAAGAGTTCTTACCTTCTCAGT
Source organism: Melopsittacus undulatus (assembly GCF_012275295.1). Taxonomy (NCBI): domain Eukaryota; kingdom Metazoa; phylum Chordata; class Aves; order Psittaciformes; family Psittaculidae; genus Melopsittacus; species Melopsittacus undulatus. Next base: position 180,380 of record NC_047534.1, on the reverse strand, counting down.
AGGGTACCTTCTTTTCCTTAAATCTTCCTCCAAAGTTAACAGCCTTTGATTCATACTTGTTAAGTAAAAGTGGTACAGTTTGAACATTAGGAGCCCTGTAGATAAAGCTTTGAGTTTACTGGATTCAGAAAGGGACATTTCTGTGTTAATCATTGATTCAGTTTGGGTGTATTTCATCTACCGAATAGCCAGCTAAGTTCTGAGTTGCAACCCTGTATTTCTGGTAAGTCAAAACTTAACTGCTTTTTTTCGCTGAGTGAAATATGTTAAAGCTGGGACAACGAGTAACAGATTTGTTCAGAAATAAAGTAAGGAGCGAGAGGAGAACAAAATCAGCAGGTTTAAATTGTGTCTCAAATGGAAAGAACATCCCGGGTTTGAGAGGTCTGTGGGTTTGGTTTTCTGGGGTTTGTTTGGTTTTGGTTTTGGGGTTTTTTTGGGGGGTGGTGGATTGTTTTTTGTTTTTTTGTTTTTTTTTTTGTAGCTTGATTTTTTTTTAATTGTTTGTTTGGGGATTTTTGTTTTGTTGTTGGTTTGGTTTGATTTGTTTGGGGAATTTTTCTGGGAAAGTTTTATTGCTACCCAAATGAATCATAGCTTCACTCATTGGCTTTTTAGGGTGTCTCATCCTTCCTGCTCCTCTCAACCTCAGATCACTGACTTTTAAACTGCTGTGTTACTTCCCAGTGTTCGGGAGTCTAGGAAGGGTTTTTAATGCTAACTAGTAACACTGGAGCCAGTTTCCAGTTCTGTCCATAGCTGTGCTCCATTCTGAAGTGTCTTTTATGAATTGATTAGGGAACCTGGTGTTCTCTGATATTTTCCATCAATAAAATACTTGGAGTGCTTCTTTTCCTTGATGTATATGTGGTTATTCAGCCTGAAATATCAGTATAACATCATGAAAATAACATGACAGTAAAGTGGCTTTACATGAGCAGAACCTTATCCAAGAGTTTACATGGGCACTTAACCATGCAATTGCAATTTTTAAACCTGGACTGTTGCCTAGCTGTATTCCAGAATAATTTCAAGTACCAAGCACTGTCTGTTTCTTGCTGTTGTATAAGCAACATTTGGAATGCACTGAGTTTGTAGACTTTCTGGTACTGATTAGGAAATGTGGCCCACTGTTAAGGATACCTGGATTACAGGCAGCATGATGTGATTTTCCTGTGTTCATGTCCTAGATAGGTCCAAGTAAATCTCAACATAATAAAATGGGAGATTTTAAACAAAAACAAACAACAAAAATCAGGAAGGGGATTAATTTTCTTTCCTTGTAGATTTGAAATCTGACAATTGCATTAAAGGACCTGAAATAAATGTTTGCAGTCCTGGTCTCAGTCATCAGTGCTGAGTTTCCCATCTGATGTGTATGTATCTTTACAGCCCTTTGTAAATCCTTTGAGAAGGCAGCAGAACAAACACATTATAACTCTAAAAGATGTAGAGGCCATTTTTATATTCATACAACTTCATTTTGTAACAAAAAAAATGAGAGGAGAACTTTCATTCTATCAACTGTTAGTGTAACTAAAAAAACCCAGGAAGACAAGCTTTCCAAGACTTTCCAAGCCTTCTGGTGTGGCAGGAGTTTATCATAGCTGACACAGAAGCAATAATATTCAAAGTACAAGAATATTTAAAATATAATTTGAGAATAATTGTTATGGAATTTACTCAGTTTTGAAAATCAGACCATCACAGAAAGAGAAGGAAATTGGTAGTCATGAAGTAGAAGAGTTAATATGAGTAATTCCAGTTCAAAACAAAGGAAGACAAGGATGCTGTTTGTGCAAGTTGGAGTCATTGTCTGTGGTGGTAGGTAATGCTGTTGCTAATTTGTCCTCTAAATGCACTGTATAGATTCTGGATCAGTATTGTTAAATCAGTATAGCAAATCTGTAGAGGCAAGTTATTGAAATGTGTGGTTTTGAGAGCTGTGTATGGTATCTGCTTTGTGTATGAGAGGCCACTTATTTTGTTCAAGTGTCAATGAGTATTTTTCCTGCTGGTAGGTGATATCATAGCTTTCATAATTACCTGATACCAAGTTCTTGCCATTTTGCAAGAAGAAAACTTGACTGTATACTAAATCAAATCATATGCTTGAATTTTATTCTTCAAATCTTTCTCCAGAGAAGCTGTGGCTTCATTTAAATGTGTATCCAACTTTTTTAGTGTTTCCAAGCCTTTAAATGATTTTAAATTACTGTTTAGTATAGTTCTACTTATTACCTCAATAATTGAAGCAGTTACTGTATTAGTATTTTTTGTAATTGCTACATAATATATAGGATAAATTTATACACTTCAGCAGCTTTGGAGCCAATGTATCTTAACTGCTTTTTTTTTCCCTGAAAATTTATGCATGGTATTTTTTGCTGATAGGTAAGAGAAGCAACAAATCATCTCTGTGTATGAAGTACATCTGGGTTTATTTTCCATCTTTTCAGTGGACTTTCTTAGGCCAACTAAGTAACTAGTTACCTTATAGGTTTTGTGATTCTGTATTGCACAGCTGTGTTATGGTGCAGACTGCAGAGTGGAAGATTAGCTGACTTAGTGTCTCAAGGTAAATGGTGCCTTTGTATTCCAATGAGGATGTATTGGTGCTTCTAAAGGAAAAATGGAGTTTTATAACTTCATTACATGTTTTTTTTTTCTGGAAAAAAAATCTCTTTAGCACATTCATTTTTGATCATCCTGTGTTCATTATCAAGTACGTATGTATTTTGCAGACCTAGAATGATGTTAGGAGTGGACAAGGGAGGGAAAGGTTTCTGGTGATCACACCCAGACAGTGTAGCTAAAGTAGGTAGTGTGAGAGTGCTGAATCTTGATTGTCAGTACTGTTCATTGAAGGCTGAACCTTGTATGCTGTTGTCAGGGTCCAAAAAATTTGATATCACCTAGGCCTGGCATCAAGTTGATTCACTGTGCAGGCATACTGCCTGCTGCTCTTTGTAGATGTTGGCTCTGTCTGGAGGTGCTTGCTTAGCTGTCTTACCACGTGCAGGCACGTCTGAACATCTCTCTCCTTAAAAATACAGTGAGGCTTTATTTTCTCCTGGCAGTGCTATAGGGAAGCTGGTTTTAACCTAGGTCTACCTTCCACTTTTGTTGGAGGAATAATATCCCTCAGGTACAGATTCTGGACCAGAATTTCACCTATGCTGCATCTTCCCTCCTTTAACAAGGCTTTTACTCTCTTTGGTACTCTGCTAGGCTACTAATGAAAGTACACAGTCTGTTTTTAGACAGATAATGACAGTGTTTCAATTGCTGTTGCTCTAAAGAACAAGTCAAGCATTTTCTATGGGGCCATTAGCAGGGGACTTTAATGATATAATGGATAGTGGGGAGCAGGACACTCTTATCACATGAGTATGGTGATTTGGTAGGTTAGATTTAATACAGCTTTGGTAATGACATTTAGTTACAGTGTATCTGTGCAGCAGGTTGATTTTTAGGACTTTGTGTCAGCAGTAATAGCATCATACATTCTTTCATCATGCTTTTGAAATACACCTTTAAAAGAAATGAACCAGCTACATCTGACTCTATTCTGGCTTGGAAAAGAGGCAAGCTAAGTAAAGGCACTGAGGTGAGACTGTCCAGCTTGTAGTTCCCTGTGTCTTCCTTTTTTCCCTTTTAAAAAATGGGGGTTATATTTCCCCGTTTCCAGTCAGCAGGAACTTGATGGAAATGCCACGACTTCTCAGATATGATGGATAATGGCTTGGCAACTTCATCCACTGAGCCACATGCATTTCTGGTATGAATTCTCTCACTTTACAACATTGGTTTGGCAGCTGCTGTGCAGTTTATCAGTACATGGTGTTGTCATGTTCCCACACCTGTATGCAGGGAGGGCCTTCGCTCCACTCCACTCCCCTTCAGTTTCTCTCAGCATATGCTAAGGTCACAGGGTTGCCTGGGGAACTGTCGTAAGGTAGATCCTGTGCATGTCAACCATATTCCATCCCAGAAGTAGCAGCTGCATTTTACCCTAAAATTTCTTTAATACTGTCACATAACTTTGAGGATCTGGGGAATGGGAAGGGTGTCTCTAATTCCCCTGTTTCTCCACAACTGTGTGTGAGGTAAGACAAGTTACATGAAATTTCTGCCGTTCGATAACCACATTGCATACATGGTAGTACTGGTGCTGAGTACATGCTTCGTGCTCAGTAAATTGTCATTTATCATTCAGTCGAGACTTGTAGAAGCTTGTAAACAGGTCACATTACATTACACATGGCTTCTGCTTGTAGTGCTTCCTTGATTAGCTTCCTTGTAGCAGCACATATGAATTTCGGATGTTATTCTTGGTGTCCCACCATGCTGTGTCTTGCTGTTTTCTGATCAAATGCAAATTTTGTCTTTGTACCCTCAAAATATGTTTTAATAGAAGTACTGTTATCTGTAAGTAAAGTTGTGGGTATCCCTTCAGGTTAAAGTGCTTCCTGCATGCAGCCATTTACATGTTAAATCCCACCACATCAAGGTACAACATACAGACTTTTTAAAAATCAACTTTGGAGGGTGGGAAGGTTTCCAGTAAATAACAGAAACAGGAAGAGGCTACTTCTCTGCTGGCCTGCCTCCGTAGCCTTTTCTGTCACAGAACGATCATAACCGTTCAATCATTAGTTCTGTAAAGGTTTAAAAAGAAAAACTATGTTTATCTTATCATCAGAATGTCAGTGTATTTGTCAACATCCAAACGTATTTGCATTGAAGTGGAGAATCATGCTTCAGCCGCATCCAACAGTCTGAAGAGTGAGGAGTCTTTGTATTAATGATGAGAATTTACAGTTTGTTTTATGTGGAAATGCAGTTGACTTTTTTTTCCCCTCCCCCCCAATCTTTCAGCTGGTCAGTATTGGTTCTTCCTATAACTATGGCAATGAAGATCAGGCAGAATTTCTGTGTGTGGTCTCAAAGGAATTGCATAACACTCCCTATGGCACAACCAGTGAACCAAGTGAAAAAGCAAAGGTAAGTTATGAGGCATTAGACTAAAGAAATGGAGTCAAATTAGTTGGGCTTCACTAAGTCCTGCTAGGCCTATTTCTGTTCTGGACCGTTGTTTAATTGCTTTTCTTCCCCTCACTCATGACGAATGTTTCCCTGTCTATTGTATGACTGTAAGTGGTACAGTCAGCATGCATTTGTTATACCATATGAGTTCTTTAAATCCAATAGTCTGCGATGTTCCTGATACCTGTCTTGATTTTTTCAAGTATTGGCAGATATTTGCTGTTTACAGTTTAGAATCTAGGGTTTGTTTCTTAAAAAATTGAATGCTTCCTTATTCTGCCACTGGTACAGTTGAAAACTATTTTCTTGCTACACTTCAACAGAAGAAATCTTATTGTCAAGACTGGAGATTGTAATACGCTGTCTCTGAAAAACATAGTCATGTGCAATATGTTACAAAATGAAGGTATTTGTTAGCTTAGGATTTTCAGGTGTCTACCCAGTTCTCTTAACTTTCTGTAGCTAGCTTTCCAGAAAGATTGTAACAGGCACAAATATCTTAGCATTTTGCTCAGTTGTCTTTCAGAGTTTGTACAAGGGAATATGTAGAAACACAACAGAATAGTAGTAAGGCAAACCAGTTATATATGTAAGTATATTCTTCTCTTCCATGCATATTGAACAGTTTCTATCACCGTATTATTGGTTTGTATGAGAAGATGACTACAAACCAGATACTTCTGTAGTTTATTTAAAAGCTTTTAGTTTAGTATATGTAGTTAGGAAACAACCGATAAAAGATCAAAACTTGCTTTTTCAAGAATAACTTTCAAAGAGATGAATTTTGAAATAATGTTTAAGAATTGATCTGGGTATTGGCACTGGGGCCTCAAACAGCTAAAACTTCACTACTTTCTATGCCTTGTGTCTTGGTTATGTGGCTACATATATGGGGACATTTTTGTAAATTGCACTGCAAAAACACTCCAAGCTTTATGGTGTATTCTTAATGAAATGGTGAATTTATGCTCTTTTGTCACTGTTCAGGTAAAACTTCCAAGGAGTTGTAAGGATTAACGTAGTCAAGGTGAACACTGAACCTGGCTAAGCCACGGCTCACTGTTTCCAGTACCCCAGTCAGGGTCTGCTTTTGCCAAGATACAAAGTTGACAGGTTAGAGATGTATGGGAATAGTTTAGGACTGGGCTATGTACCTGAAATAAACCATGGAACTCTAGAATCTAATAAAGATCTTCATAAGGAATAGATAACGCATCTTCAGGGAACTTTAGAAGTTGCCAGAGTTATACTGCACCCTTAATGGAAAAGAAAATACTGTTAACATGAAATTATTAAATCCTAAATACAAAAGCTAGTTCAAAGGGCAGTACAGCTCTGCAAATTCAGTAGCTCTGAGAGGGGCTAGATCTTCAGCCTCTGCATTGAAGTGCTTCTTGGTCATTGTTTCACAGAAGAGAGCAGGGTGTAATTTGTCCAGGTAATGAATCAGAATTGATGTTGATTAAGGTTGGAGATACAACATTCATTCCTTTTGTCCTGGAAGCGCTGAGGTATTGCTAGCAACTAATAGCAATACTTGAAGAATAATCTTTTATATCCTGTGTTTCTAGTTGTCCTGGGTTCAGCTGTTAACAGTTCTTCATAGTAGCTGGTGCAGTGCTGGGTTAAACCACAACACTAATAGATCAAATATTTTTAATAGGCATATGTTATGCCTGAAAAGAAAGCTAGGAAATTATTTTTGGTTGAGAGGTTTCTGACAGTTGTGTTCAGGAATCTTGCCTGTGGTTTGGGAGCTGTTGTCTCAGTATCTCAATGGTCTTAATGAAGTTCATATGCTTGAAATTCTGGTATACAGTGGTATATACAGGTTAATATGTTCATGTATTGGGACTGACTTTTAGAAGCTATGGAGAAAGTCTTCCTGTTACTTTTACAGCAGGTTGGGTTAGAGAAAACAAAAAAGTGCCAGTATGTAATTTTTACTGTCAAGCATTTCAATATTAGGTGGTAGTACTGGACTGTCAGAATAGGAAAAGGCATCTTCTGATAGGCTGTGTAATCAACCTTCACCTTCCTTCCTTCTCGGAGACTTCCTTAGGTTTCTTTTTTCTTTTTTTTTTTGAAAACAGTTTGCATAGTAAGTTAGTAGTTGACTTCTGTTTAACCTTCAAATACACTTAAGCTAAGGAAATTGATGGCATCTGGGACATTGACATAAATGGTTCCAGTAGGTTTTAATGGTAGCCATGACACTACTAAAAGATAACCTATATTCCCACAAGCATTATTTTCTTATGTACCACTTTATTGATCTGTCACCCTTTGGACAAATGACCAAAGGTTGTTCGTAACATCTACCTCCAAAGTTTGATTCTCAAGTGCTATCCTTTCCCATCTGTGATGAAGAGTACATGGAGTAAAGGTACCAGCTTTACAGTTTTATTTAACTTTTCTCTATACTTATGGTCCCTATTGTTATGTTGCATGGCACTATTGGCTTCTATCTGCTAACTTTAAGACATCTGAAAAAGGAAATTGTAATGAAATCTGTGATGTTCCTTCTTGAAATTGTCTGCTGTTGTACCTTCCTGCAAAGAGGGGGAGTTCCAGATAAAAGTAAATAAATGTCATTCACAGATGCTTCAAGTGTAAGTGGACTGTACTTTGTTGCAGCTTTGACTCACTCGCAATCTTTTCTTTTCCTTTCCTTTCTCTATACTTGCTGCATGCTGCATGCCACTCAGAGTGAGGATGAAGAAACGGATTACGATATGAATGACTCAGATTAAGTGTAAATGTCATGGTGAGCATTAGCTGCCCTAGGAATTTACCCAGATACTTTTCTGCTCCATCCAGTTCCTACCCCACTAGTGATGTTCTCTGGCTAGTCCTGGTGGTATGTGTGTTTGTGGTTATAGTGGTGGCATGGTTAGCAAACAGAATTCCTGAGCTGGATATTGCTTCTTGGACAGAATAATTGGTGTTGCTGTTACAAGATGTGTTGTGATTCGTTCCTTTACAGCTTTGCTGAGCAGAAAAGTTCTTCATGTAGATCCTATGGTCAGAATTGCTTTTCATTTTTATTTTCTGTGCACCAGCTTTTACGTCAAATATTTTTTTCGCATGTAGAGTCATCTGGTAGGAGCCTACAGGATGCACATTCAGTGCAGCATCATCGAGGATGGTCTTAGCTGATCATTTTGAAATTCATAGTTCCTGAATCAGGATCTGGCAAATATAAGTAAATAGCATGATCTCAGTGCTACGGTTATATTTATCATAGGAAACAACTGTCTCTGGGAAGGGATCAGGTCCCTTCCATTGTACAACATCTTATTGCAGATCAGGTACTTTAAAAGCCACAAAATGGAAGAACACAAAAATTGCATCAGAAGTTACAACTTCTGCAACTTCTTATGTGTCTGCCAGCACTATTCATATTTCTTCTACTATCCAGTTTCTAGAAGATAACTTATCTTTGAATGTTCAGTTATACATTTAGTATAGTCGCTTGAGTAGTATAGATTTGAGATATTTAGCATTGCATGAGATGGAAATCAAGCTTCTTACCTACACACTTGAATTTTTTAGCTGTAAACCAGCCTTATCTCTGAAGTTGCTTCCGCATGTTTAAGGAAAAACCTACATTATATCTTCTTGCTGATGCTAAAAGCAACTACTGCTGAGATAGAATAAGGTCTTTTGCCATGTCTTCAGGAGTGGCTGCAAGGAACAGGTCAAGTCTGAAGCTTTATTGAAAAAAGTAAACTGGCACTGTGCTGGAAGTGAACGCAAGATTTTTAAGCTGCCTGAGAGACAAAACAGTCCTTAAGATGTTGTTCTATGTGCAGCAGATTTATTTTGAGTGAAAGGAAATAGTTCTCATGTTCTGTTTCCCTAAGAAGCAGTCACACGCAGGCCCCTTGGATATGAGAATGCGTTCAGCAGTGTCTACAGTTTATAAGTTAACTTTGGGTCTGGTGCACCTGGAGGAAAACCAGAACAGACCATGAAAAGAAGGAAAATTCTGATCACAGCAGATCTGCACCAGTGCAGGGACAGTCTCTAGTACCAGTGCAGACTGGCTGATTAATGGATTGAGAGCAGCACTGCAGAAGACAACTTGGAGATACTGCTAGCATGAGCCAAGTACACTTGCAGCCCAGGAAGCTGGTTATCCAGAGCTGGCCAGCAGGTTAAGGAGGGATTCTTGCCCTGCGCTCTGCTCTCATGAAGACCTGACCTGGAGCATCCGGACTCTCCAGCTCTGACGTTCCTGATACAGGAAAGACATGGACCTGTTCACAGTGGGTCCGGGGGAGGGACACAAAAATGGTCTGAGGGCTGGAACACCTCTTACCTGCCGTAACTGACCTCTCTTAGCTTTGAAGCATATTCTCTCAGCATTTTTACTCAGTAACCTACTAAAATCTTTAGGAATAGTCCTACTAAAGGGTTTTTCAGGAGAGAAAAATAAAGAAAAGATTAATTTCAAGTTGCAGCAGACTCAGTCTTCCAGTGGTTAGTAAGTAAGTACAGTTTTCTATATTTCTTCTTTGGACAAAGTCACTGCCCATGACTAGAAAAGATCTTCTTTCACACAGTTTCTGAACACCTCTCCTGAGAGTTTGCTGATCAGAAATCGTTTCTCCTTTTGTAAATATAGATCTCATAGGTGAAGTAGCAAGCAAAACCCATTAAAATGTTGCCTGATCTTACAAAATTTTCTACTTCATGTTGGGTTTACTTGCTCAGTAAAGTGTTCAGATTTCAGTGTCCAGATCTGGCTTAGCTTTATCTTGTTGTACATGTTCTGAAGCTGTAGAAAATAGTTCTGTTAATCTTGGAATTATCTTTTTATCTTCTAGGAAAGAATAAACTCGACTGTTTCATTTTAAATTGAAAAGATTCACAAAATTAATAGATCAAATATTTTCTAACTGCACAGGTACATAACTAGCCATAGTTTTGCCTCTGTTGGAGATTAACTTTCTTATTACTTTTGCTGGGTGAGGCTGTTATCTGCTATGTGAGCATCTACTCCAGCACTTTGTTCACAGCTGTGAGTAACACCAAATAATCAAAAAAGAGCTTAAGTATGAAGCATTCATAAAATTAGCTCCTGGTGTACTTCCCCACCTTCCAGTAAGCCTCAGTTTAGGAATTTTAGCTTCAAGCCTGTATGCAGATCATTGTATGAAAGCTACCATGACATTATGATCCCATGAGTAGGTACCAATGTCACTACCTTCAGTAAGCTTGTCTAATCCCTTTTGAATGTGTTATATACTAATGTGGCTGAGCAATTTTCAGGACCTGGCTTTTTCTCACATAATTCACTTTTATCTTTCCTAGTTTCATATTAAATGCTTTTTGCTTAGTACACATAGTAAATTGTCTTAATGAAATAAGCAGTGTTTGCATCTAAATAGCACACTAAAGTATGTCATGGCCCATTGAAAACATTCTCTGTATTTTGGAAATTTCTCAGAATAGCTGCAGTGACATCTTCATAACTTCAATAATACTGAATTTGAAATGAGAAAGAACTCAGTGAGCACAGGGAGATCCAGGTACTGCAGGAAGTAAAGTGAGCAGGTGATAAAGCAGAGTATTTATTTCTTTTTTTAAGCTAACAGTGACCTGTCTCTAAACTGTCTCTGAGGCAGGTGAGTTCTTATGAACTCCAGTCCTTAAAAAGTTCCATGGAGTTGTGCAAAGGAGGTGAGACCCTACTTGACTGCACTATGAAAGACGTATTAGGCTCAGTGACCTACAAACGCTGATAGGTTAAATTATCAATGCTTTAACAATATTAAAAAGGAAACAAATGCCTAGATGGTTTTCTAATTCAAACCATATGTGAAACTGCTCTGCTGTGTTAAGTGATCACCAGTTTTTACCTTACGAGCACAAAGATTGAAGTGTTTGTCTGCTGTCAGATTCTGTGTCCTCTGAGACAGAATGTGCTACTGTGTGCTAGGATCACACTACACTGTATAAGACTACACTGAAATCATAGAAGGAAATTCTACATCAAAGACAGCTATGCCATTGTCCAGAGATTGTGCCTTTGCTTCCTGGCAGCTTTTTAAACAAACAGTCCTTTCCAGTATAATTAGAGATACTTTTAATTACAGATTAACATTATCAAGTAGTTGTGCTCAGTATATTTGAAGCTTCTCGTAGTGCTTTATTTGGATACTGGCATGATTGGTTGTACAGTTTGCTTATGCAGTTCCACAGTGGTACACAGCCCAAGAGCTGAGCTCATTATTGCTGATCGCCAGTCAGTGTAGAGTAGCATCATGAGAAACGTTGCTTCGACAGTCAGTCCTAAGACTTGGATACTTATGCCAACAGCCAAACAGAATTGAAACAGAAAAGGAAAATAATGGTCACACTGGAAGTAGAATGCATGGGTTTCATGTTGTAAGATGCTCTAGACAAGGATTCCTGGGTTTTTCAGGGGTGGGTATTTAGGTTCCATTAGACTTCAGTCTCTATGTTTAATATACGCCTTTTAAGGTGAATATTAAACAAACCAACTTCTTTTAGGAAAAAAACAAAACCAAACCAAAACCAATCCTGTACTCACTGTAATGGGAGTCTCAGTTCCTTGGTAACAGTGGGAGAATCAAATCCCCTAGACAGAGTTATCAAGTGAGAGCTGGCACTGCCTGTCAGCTGCCTGGCTTGAGCGTTTCAGAGGATAATGATGGACAAGGCAGTGCATGAAAAGTTCAGTGTGCTGTGTCCTGTGTGAACAGAAATAATTTTCATGTGGACAGAGATGCCTAAAAAACTTGTGAGGTCTTGTATGAGCACTTAATGTTAATGTAATAACATCTAAAACCTGCTGTCATAGTAGTATTTATTTTTATATAGCCGGTCAATCCAGCAGATAACCTTCGTATGTCTGAATAGCATAGTAAAAATCTGTGAGGAAATGTAGTTGGTTGAGGTGAACTAGCTTACTTTTTACATCTACCAATCCCTAAGCTTTGGTTATATTAATCATACTTAATTCTTAGCCTTGATTTACATCTGTTTCAATGATGTTTGGTAGTGGACATTGCATCTATCAACCTGTCTTTTTCAGCCTTAAAGCACAGACTTCAGGAATACCCTTGAATCAGATCCCTGACACTCTGAGTTATTTGAAATAGACATGATTCTCTTTGACCCCCATGCTTTAGGAATGACATTAAACGAATTTTCATTTATAGTATTTTCATTGGTCTGTTTCAGATTTTGCAAGAGCGAGGTTCCAGGATGTGAAGACAGTATTGAAGGGTGACAGTTTTTTCTCTTTTATTCCAAGACCCAGTGAATTGTCACACTGAAGAGGCTCGGCTGCAAAAGAAAAAAATCTGATTTAGACAATACTCTGTTGATCTGGGTTCAACCATTTTTGCCTGTAAGCTGGTGTCAACTGGCTGAAAGCATTGCGAGATTACCTAATGGGAATAGGTGGTGTGGGAGTGTGTGTTAAGTTTTGGTTGTAGTGCATGGTTGTACTCTCCTGTGGGCTGACAGACACTGGTCTTTTGAAATGACCATGCACTCATATTTTCCTGAGACATGTAGCACTTGATGTCTGGTGCTGGATGACCCAATGTTGATCAGTTTGGAGACATTTTCCTAATAATCATTACAAACATTTAAAGGACAATGTAATTGGTGCTACACACACATTACAGCCCACAAATGCAAATATTTGGGGTCTACATTGTTTCAGAATCAGTGGCAGCCCCAGCTGACTCTGTTATACTGCACATTCCTAATGGCTCTGTGACATACTCTATAATGTAATAACAGTCTAGGAGATCAACTGAAACTAGCATGTAAAAAGTTACACAGCAGACAAGAAGTTTCTCTGAAGGAAGGGTGTATATATTGACTGGATTAATAGCATATTTTAATGCCCAAAGGGAAGACTAAACTCAGAGAAAATGGCCTTAATCTGAGTTATTCTTGATGTTCCTTCTGTTGAAACAGTCTCCTCCTGCAAAAGTTATGCTCCAGTCTTAACCAGATGCTTGGAAAGGGAATCAAAATTCACTGAAAATGAACAACTGAATATTTTGTTTCTTTTGAGATGTTTGTACTCATATGTATGTTTGTGCTTTCATGAAATGCCTATAAACAATGAATTCTGTGGATTATGATAGACATTTTTCAAGAGCTGAAGGTTGTACAGAAATATGGCTGGCTAGTCCTAGATCCCTGTCTGTACGAGTGGGGTTGAAGTCAACCTTGAGTGTGAAAACAAAATCATCCCATTGAAAAGCTTAATTACATCAGACATTCAGGATACCTGTAACCAACCTTTCTCTTTCTATACTGTTTCAACTATGCAGTTAAAGGACACCGAAAATATCTGGTGCAGCTCTATTAGTTTGTCCTTGATGAAGGTTAATACACAAGACTGGAGCTTTTTAATACACTATGTTTTAAGCAAAATTTTTAGCACATCTTTAAAACACTTCATGAAATAGTATAAAACTCAGCTTTGTTGACTTACAAAAGCAGTGGGAGTTTCAAAAAGCTACAAGATTGTTTTGAATTCTAAAGATGTTACAGTTTCCGTTGTCAGTGACTTCAGAATTTAAGCATCTACTCTAGGTAATCCTTTACACAAATGCCTGATTTCCAAACAGCCAGGCTCTTGCCTGTTTGAGATTGTTTTGGGCGGGGGGATTGTGATAATTTTGGTGGTTGGTTGGGGTTTTTTGTTTGTTTGGCTTCGGTTTGGTGTTTTTTTTTAAGGACTTCTTATACATTGATAAAAGTTTGGCAGAAACGATTTGTAAAAACCATTTCTACTAAGCAGATTAAGCAATGGGCTGAATGTTTTGTCCATGCGTCTAATGCTTGAAAGGGTTTGTAACGCATTTTGCAACTTGGATGTGGTCTGCACAGGAAGCTGCTGGCCCCTCCACAACAACACAGAAAATGTTTGTCTTTTTTTTAAGATGTTAAGACTGAATTGAATTTACTAAAAATGTAATTGTGTAGGCGAAAATGTTTATACTTTTATACTTTTTTAGGCGCCCATATTTTATCAGCTTAAATTGAGCACTCAAATTTCCCCAAAATAGTAACAGATTATCTTGTGTATCTGAAAATAAGCGTGACAGTTGTCTGTGTTAACTGCATATTAAAACATTTCCTCTGCTGCAGTAGTCACTGTGTTTTTAAGCACTATGACTCCACTGAATTCTCTGAGCTCCTGAGCTCATGGAATTGCAGCCAACCATATTTCTTGTTTTCTTGATGTGCTCTACAGAGTAAATCGGCATTGGCTGAAGTGGATTTAATGCCTGAAATATCTGTTTTGCAGTGCTCCTTCTGAATCAGCATTTCTGTTGTCTCTCTTATTTAACCCAAAAGAGACAGAATATTTTCTTTCAAATTTCCAACAATGACAGCAGCAAAGCGTGAGTAACAAACTGAGCAAACTGAACAAATATAGAACATGTAAAAGAGTGGGCTTTTCTAGGTGTATATTTTTTTTTCCACTGGAGTATTTTCAGTTTGAAAACATGCTTTTACAGTGAGATTACCTGCAGTCTAGTTTATATTGTGTCCCTGTTGTAGCAAATTTGGGCAAATGAGTGGCTAATCATTTTGCACTTTGTTTCCAATACCTCATAAGGATGTTAAGAAAGAAAAACAAAACCAAAACAATAAACTTTAATAGGCAGGTGTCTTGCAAATTATTTAAATATGCTGTTTGAGACCACCTGAACTAACTACTTTCTTGTTCTTGCTAATGTCATTATTGCTTTAATTTTTGTGAACATGTAGAGCTTTCAGATCAATAGAAGTGCTACCGTATGCCTTCTTCAAGGCATTAAGAACTGATCCCTAAGTTAGGTTTCCTTTTATTTGACTATTGTAATTTCAAATAAAGCTAGCTATAGTAACGAGGTAACTGCATGAGAGTCCAGTCTACATCACAAGGTTTTGTAAACATCGCTTCATCTGTTAAGATCTTGCAGGATGAGGTGATGTACTGATACAGCTCAAAGTGGAGTCCTTTGTTTCTTTTCTGTCATTTGAAGAGTAGTTACTTCAAGAGAACTGCCTATGACTGTGTAAAGCTGATGGGTTTATAGATGTAGTGCAGAAGTCTGTGATGTGAACTCTGAATTTACACAGCTCCTGTATTCTTGAAACAGTATTCTAGGTTAGAATTTAAGATTCTGAGCACAAAGAGATCATAGCAGAAGAAAATAAAGCAGGAAGGAAGAGGTGCCAAAACATAACAATTAATCAGGGTGACCTCTGACAGAAATGTAAATTCTGTGATTTAACTTTCTACCCTTTTGCTATATGAATATTCAGTGATGTTCTTTGGTGTGTTGTCCATGGAACAGGAGGTTACTTCAGCACATGATTTTCAGTGAAATCCCTTAAAGGCTGTTACAAACTTCTTGCAAAACTTGTTTAAAAACCAAGAGGTTCAAATTTGCCATAGCGATTTCTTGCTTTGAAGAAGCAAGGAAACAGGTAGCATATACTGTTGGCCGTAAGCTTTATCAGAGGCTCGTTTTCTGTACTGGTGGTGACATTTTTGTATTAAATGCTTTTGACTTCTTCAAGCAGCAATCAAATTGGGGTTTATCTGCAATGAATGAGTCATCCTGAGGCCTCCAAGACGTGAATGGCATCTGGTCCATAATAACTGTCCAAAAGTATAGTCTGACCTGGCAGCTCACACAGTAATTGTGAAAGACATTGTTTTATGGGGTTTTTTTAACCAAAAGACAAGAGGTTACCTGGAATTTTCCTATGGGTTCACCATGGATTATGTGCAGTTTGTTATCCTGCAGTAAGTTATTGTCTGTCAAAGGCCTGATTGTATTTAGAAGCTTATATTAATTCTCTACTGAACTTTCATCCCTCAGAATCATATACTCAAAAAATCTGGACTATTTACTGTGTTTTTCTCCAAACTCAGGTTTCTTGTGATGATGAAGGTTCCTTTTGTCTTTCATTGTAGGATTAGTAAAAGATATTTTTTAAGAAACTGAGCTTAAAGTCTCCATCCACCATTTTTTTCTTCGCTTTCCTTACAGGAGCTGTATAGCTCCTTTCTCGCAATGTGAATGCACAGTTATGGCTGATTAGAAACAGGACTGTTTCATGAAGATACCAAAATGGATTCAATCTCCTCTTTCTCTGACAGAGTTTCATTGATTGGGTCTTTTTTTCAGGAGAAAAATTTCTAGCAGATAAAACAACCCCCCCGACTGTAGGTGTGCTGAGGGAACTGCTGCTCAGGACAGAACCCTGCTCTTTGAATACCTGTTGGTGAAGAGCTGTCAGTCTCTTTTTGAGCTGTAGAGCCACCACCAGCAAGTTAACACTTTAATTGCAAACTAGTATTTTTATTAGTATTAAATGAATGTGGATGCAAAACCCAATAGTATCTGGATAAATGAAACGACCTTAGAAACTGGATTGTAATGTGTACTGTCCAGTCGTGCAGGTATACTGGAAGAGATTCCTTCAGGAGTACTGAGACAGAAGTGAAGTACTGGGCTTTTCATGGAGATGAAAGTAAGTGAAAGAGTCTGTCCACTTGAGATGTGACAAAATCAGAAAGTGTCACTCTTATTTTATTCTCTCACCACATCAAAAGCATCTTTCAAGTTTTTCAAATTAAATTCTTCAATCAGCCCTGACAGGTGGGGCCCTTGCAGAGATGAGATTTTGTTACACCTTTAAAAGTACCTGGTAGCTCAGGACAGGAGGATTAAAACCTCCTGGTTTAACCCTACTGTGGTCATTGGACAATTTTCTAACACAACAATTTTGAAATACATATGGTCTGAGAATTCTACCTGTTGCTTCATTACATTTGAAACTGCAGTTATTTCCAGCTTGAAGGACAATGTCAGGATCTTACCTGGGTTTGTGTTTTAGAATTACAGACTCTTAAAATAGTGTAAATATTCAGTTTAAAAAGAGGTGGAAGGCTCTCTGAAATCAGTGGCATATAACTTTCCTTTGGCTCACAACAATCAGGATCTGTCTTTAAAGGCTTCTTACTGAACTGAGGCTTTCAAGGGCTAAGTAGATCTTACTGTTCAGTTTTCTTAAATGAGTGTCAGATAGAGGAACTCTTTCCATTTTCAGTGCAGAAATGCCAAGGGCTAAAATCCTTTCCAGGGCTAACCTGAAGTTCCGGAGACACATAACATTTATAAAGCAGCTGCTCTGGTTTTCTTTCACAGACTCCAAAATCATTTCTACAAATGGCTGAAGCAGTTGCAGATACAAGTGTTCATGTATGGTTTGGAATTTCAGTATCCAGGTTGGTCAGAGAAGACGGTACACTTGCCCAGCACTTTGTTATTGCCTGTGCTGAAATCTAACAACTCCCATGAACAGCACTGGTGACAGAGAGATCTTGAGATGATTCTGACCCAGGAAATTGTTGCTGAATATTGCATTGCAGCTTAGCTGCCCTTTACTTTAGCAAGGTCTGCTGAGGCATAAACTCAAAGGTCCTGTGAATAGATACTGCTGCAAACATAGTTTTCTGGGCCCATCAAAGGGTTCTTTTTAGGATGTTGTGTTAATAAGTGCTATAATGAGAGAGACCTTTTAGAAAGTTATTTTGCTACTTTGGGGGTGAATAGACCTTAGAAAGCTGAGCCTAAATTTTGACCTGACCTGGCACCTGTTGAGATTTCCAGGTCTGGTTATCTGAAACGTAAGAGTTAATGTATTTATGTGCATGATTCTTGCTCCTTCTGAAGATTTTCCAAAAGCTTATGAACAGCTTTACTCAAACTTAACTTGGCTCATGTGTACTTGCTAGGATGAAGCAAGTGCCAAGGCACTGTAAGAGAAATGTTGCAACCTATCTACCTGAAACTGAAACAAGGTCACCAAACTGAAGGAGCATCAAATGGTATCTATTTCCACCTGCTTCCGTCCTAAGTCTCATCTGAGCCTTCCTATGGGAGAGCAATTTCCCATGGACTCTCAAAGCCCACCTACCCAATTCTGCAGATGTTACTTGGTTTTTTAAACTCTTCTCCAAAGTCACTGGTCTCAACATTAGCTGTGCATCAGCTATTTGTGTTAATATCCAAGTGGCCATACTTGCAACATGTTATTTCCTGGATAGTGGATTAGCAATAACACTTTATTTTGTGCCAATTCATTATCTCTGAAGTGTTCTTACTGCAGCAAAGTTTGAGTTTTGATCTGGTTTTAATGCTTTTGCATTAGCCAAAACTCTTAGCACAGACATAGAGAAGAAACTGAATCCATGGAATTTCCCTGGATAAAAAACTGCTAGGGCTTCCCAAGTCATTTGAAGGTGGTTACAGTTAACCATCGTTTTTAAAACAAACATGCAACTAAAATGTGTGTGGATATTTTTTTAACCTCCTTTTCATAACACTAGTGTATTGTAAACTGCATGAAATAAACCTGTTTTTCCCTTTTAAAGTCTGATGTCTTAAATCTTTGTTTTCTAAGTCCGTTAATGTTGACAGTGACACTGTGATTTCACTGACATTCCTAGGTAGCACTTCAGATATAAAATGTAGTTGCATTTTTGTGCAGTGATTCAAAGCAATAATATTTTTCCTTTGGAAAGGAGGCACATCCTTGTCTGCTGTCCTAAAGACATCAGGAAAAAAGTCATGTTTATTCAGATTTATATCTGCTGGGAAATTCAGGTATTTTCCTTTGCATTTACTATGACTGTTGCTGATCATTATAGTTGGAAATAGTCCCCTCTGGATATACAATCACAAAAAAACGCCCATATACCAAGTTCTAACTAATCACTTTGCTTACATTTTCTTTCACACAGCTCCCAAATAACCCCGCCTAACATCTCAGATCTATTTTATAATCCAGTACTTTGCTTTTTAATATAAAAGCTTTTGTCTGAAAAATTAAGTTAACTGAAATTGACACTGTAATAAGGCCAACGATCAGCATAAGAAATGTAAACAAGTAGCCACTTACTACATGCTTGCAGCAAAAGTTTTGGAGATAGAAAGGGGTGAAGGAAGTAAATGATTAAGTACCAAGTACATTTTGGTGAACTTATTCAGGCAGTTTAACAGCTCTGCCTTCTACAGTAGAAAAGTTCATAAGTCAGTATTAGCACTGAGAAGACCACTGGACTGCTTTTACTTTCCAAGCTGCGAGTAAGAATTAAGTATGAGAAGCTAAGACCTGTGACTTCTAAAATATTAGAGGCTGTACAGTTATGTATGAGGTAAATTTCATCTTAACAATTTAATCAGTTATAAATGCAAAGCACATTCTAATATTCCCATATATATTCCGCAGCTTCAGTAAGATGGTGTCATTTTACTAAAATTATTCAAATTGCACTTGAATATTACTAAAATAAGTACTAACATCCCTAATAGGAATTAACAACATGTGCATCTGTTTTTATCAGACTGTCTTGCTAAAAGTATTTGCAATTTACAATCAACGAGCACTACTTTAAATCCAAATTCCTGCTATACATGCCTGTTGCTTCAAGTGTTTTCATCAGTTAGCAAAAGTGTACCCTCAACCAGAAACCAGTTAATAAAGAGGACATAAACAAGTAAGCCACTAACATCCTGTTTGTATCTTTTATAACATTCAGAGTTTATTTGGAGTTAGCTTCCCTTTCAGTGTGAAGTTTCACTTAAGAAAGATGGAAATGACTATGCAAATTCACCTTTTACTGTGCTGACATCTTGCTTGACAGTCAGAAATGCATAGTCTGTATTTAGGGGATGTTCCCTAAGTCTGGATTCTGCACAATTGCATGAGATAAATCCTGTAAGCAGTGTGTTAACAGCTTCCCCTAAAACTTACTGCTCTTGTTAATGCCACTGCAATCACTGGGAAAAGTATACAAGGGAGTACATGTTTGTCCTGGTTCTACTACGGACATTTGCTACTGGCAAAAGATTTCTTAGCTAGAGTAGTATTTAGTCTGATTTGGCATAGCCACTATAGCACTTTTAACAGTCCCTGCTGAAAGTTTCCAAATTAGTGTAAAGACACCACCAGACATTCAAAATAGATTTTCACCAAGTAATATCATAGTGAGATGGCATCCACTGACTGTTCAGTGGATCAGCCTGCAACTAATGTTCTCATCAAGATCTTTGAAGCTCCCCTGTTTCCCAAGTAATTTGCGACTGCCGGGATGCTTTCTGTACACATAGTTGCTGTCTTCCATCACTTCTCCAGCACTTACCTAGTTAAAAGGAATAAAGAAATTAAGGCAGATGCTGCCACAAGTGTGCATGCATTAGGAAAAGAGAAAGCTGAACAGGAGTGAGGGTCCACAGGCAGACAGGTATCCATTTTACATCCTTGTGATACAGTATTGGCTAAAGCACAAACGTGAACAGGATCTGTTCATTCCAAGAGAACATAATTATTGTTAAATAATTTACAGAGAGAAGCTAGTTCTGGTGCAGTTCTGGTGCCCTCAACATAAAAAGGACATGGAACTGTTGGAACAAGTCCAGAGGAGGCCACGAGGATGATCAGGGGACTGGAGCACCTCCCATATGAAGACAGGCTGAGAAAGTTGGGGCTGTTCAGCCTGGAGAAGAGAAGGCTGCGTGGAGACCTCATAGCAGCCTTCCAGTATCTCAAGGGGTCCTATAGGGATGCTGGGGAGGGACTCTTCATCAGGGACTGTAGTGACAGGACAAGGGGTAATGGGTTAAAACCTCAACAGGGGAGGTTTAGATTGGATGTAAGGAAGAAATTCTTTCCTGTGAGTGTGCTGAGGCACTGGAATGGGTTGCCCAGGGAGGTAGTGAATGCTCCATCCCTGGCAGTGTTCAAGGCCAGGTTGGACAGAGCCTTGGGTGCCATGGTTTAGTGTGAGGTGTCCCTGCCCATGGCAGGGGAGTTGGAACTGGATGATCTTAAGGTCCTTTCCAAACCTAACTATTCTGAGTCTAAATGAGGACTTGATGAGAATAGGGCAAGTGGCCCAAGGATTTGATTTGTTTACATGAAAGTGCAATCATTGCTTTCATTCTTAAGCTTTTCTGTTATATGCTACTTTTCATATTTCTCATTGCAATAGGAAGATGCTGAAACTACTCACCTTCAAGGGAGGAATTCGAGCCTAAGGCCAGCCCTCACCAGTGGAGGTGAATCCAAAGTCAATTTCAACTCTTTCTCTGCACTTGGTAGATGTGTGACTCCAAGGACAAACTCAGATCCATCCTGCAATGAGAGTTTTTGTTGACGAGCTGTTACAAAAAGATCTGTGAAAGCTTTGGAAGCAGTTCATCCTTTTCCGTCTCTGCTGGCAATAAGATGTTTTATTAGCTAGTTGACACAGATTTGAGGTTTAAACAAAGATCTTGTTATGTCAAGCAATATCCATTGCTATGTCAGCTTGATGTTTTTCTTGAGACCAGCCTACGGAGGTAAAGCCCACAAGAATACCTTCTGCATCCCTTCTGTAGGATACAAACCCAAAATAAATGTAAACAAGAATATGAATTGTTCAGAGGGAAAAAAAAAGCCTGAAAAGAGTTTGTCCCCTTGGCTAAAAGCAGGAATGGCAACAATTATAACACCCACTGTCTAACTTGCCTTTAAAGCCCCAAGTGATGAAGATCCCATACCCATGCTCTCCCCATTAGGCAATATGCTGTTGGATTCTACATCGTGTTGGAGGTGATACAAAAAGAAAATAAACAATTAAGTGGGAAATTTAAAAGTGAAATGGAACAAAATATAAACCAAAACATCCAGCAGTGCCTAGATTCACTCTGCCAGCCTTAGGTGCCAGAGTGACCAATCCCCAGTTGCCTGCCCGGGGTTATGAAGAGACAGAATTCCTCCAGTAGGTATTTAAATGTGCCCAAGATAATCACTTGCCGGTGCCAGCTCACTAGGTGGGCTGTTGGGCAGCAAGGTTCCTAAGATGAACCATTTTGAACTTTAACGCTGCATTGAACACAGCTCAATAAACCACTGTAAGCATGGCCAACAGGAGGCTTCAGCACTTTGGTTCTGTTTCATTAAAATCAGAAAAACAAAGATGAGAACAGAATGTGACTCACAGCCCTGCAGAGGCATCCCTAAAACCCGAGCAGAACCCCAGAACCCCACGGGAAACAACCAACTGAGAGCACGAAGCCGCAGCTCCCACAGAGGCTGCGCCACAGGAACCCGCGGCCGCTCCCGGCCATTCCAACAGCCTCCGGCACGGCCTCGGACCGGCCGGGGGCGGGACGCTTGGCCCCGCCCCCTGCCCCTCTGATAGGCTCTCTTGCCTGCCCGTCACCTGCGAAAGCCCCGCCCGGGCAGAGGGCTCCGCTGTCCAATCAGAGGCCTGGCTGGGCGCAGTGGGGTGAAAGGGGACGGGGCGGGGGGTGCTCGGCTAAGCTCGGGCGAGTGCCGCCAGAACCGCGCTAGCGCACTCCGAGGGACTGGGGCCGGTTGAGGCGCGGAGGACTCGCGGAGCCCGAGGTAAAACTTCGCTCGGTCTCCCGGCGGGGCCTGGAGGGGAGCGGCGAGGCCGGGCAGAGCCCGGCTGCATTCCTTCCCGCTCTCCCTGCTCAGGCATTATTTTGGTCACCTCTGGGTCCTGCGCAGCGAGGATGCGTAAAGCGTAGTGGACGGATCGGGCTTAGGGTCATACCGCGCCGGCGCAGCGGTACGGACGGGTCGGGTGGAGGGACACGCGATACGGCCGCGCTCCGCACCGAGGAGGGAGGGAGGGAAACTCCGGACCAGAGACAAAGGGGGGGGGCCGAGTCGGGAACATCCGGGTCATTCGCTGCTGCTTCAATCCGGGACACGCGCGAGTGCTGCGGCCGATCACGGTGAGGCCTGGTCGGGCGCGGGGCCTGGGACGGTGGGGCCTGGCGCGCAGGCGGCCCCGGGGCCTGAGGGAAGGGGACGTGGGCTGGCGCTCGCTGCACGTGGCGTGAAGGGACGGGCGCCTGCGGGGCATGGGGGGCTGTTGGCTTCCGCTGCGGCCGTGCGACGGGGCCTGCCCGCGCAGTGCTGCCCGCCCGCGGCCCGCTCCCGGAGGCCTCCGTCGCCGCGGGCCGAGCTCTGGGTAGGTCTGCGTACCCCCGGCTCTGCGCGGAGCGGCCCCCGCCCCAACGAGTATAGGCCCAGGAGCGAGCGAGCGGGCGGACGCCGGGATGCCCTGTGTAGGCCTCGGACGCTGGCCGTGGTCTCTTCGCAGCGGCCTCGGCGGAGGCTGGCAGGGCTCGGCCCCGCCGCGGAACCCCCAGCACCGAGACGTGTGGCTGTGCGAGTCCTTTTGTTGTTTTGCGGCTCGGGTGGGTAGCCGTTCGGCTGGTTCCGCCTCTGGTTTTTTATGCTGCAGACAGGAAGAGACTGTCCAGAGTTAGAGCGCTCTGATTAAATGTCAGACCTTGGCTTTCTCCACCCTCAGAAAATAAAGTTTGTCTCGTTTTGGGGCAGACTACTCCAGTTGGTTTTTTTTATTATTATTTTTTTCCCCTGTGTCAGTATTTAACCTGCAGAGTGAACATATGAGGCTAGGAGTGTTAACGATTTTTCCCCCCCCTCGCTGTTAGGAATTAATAAGAGCTGTTGAAAGTTTTTGAGGCTTAAAAAGCACATCGTTGGTGTGTTTAGAGACTTGTTACGGGTCGGAATTGCGGGTGTGGAACCGGAATGCCTCTTTTCAAGACTTACCTTTTGTGCGTGAAAGTAGGTTCCCCTGTCCCCAAGAACGTATAGATGGGTAAGATGATGTGCAAGGGAACCTAGTTTGTTCCTATAAGTGTGTGGGTTTGGTTTTGTTCTTTCCAAAGTAGCTGGTAATAACAGCAGCAGAATTCAGCTACTGAGTAAATTTGGAAGTTTGTGTTAATTTTCTAATGAATTCATAGCATTAAAAGGAACGTTGCTACCTCTTAAAACTGAGCTGTGTTAAGGAGGGATTAAAACCAAACAAAACGTGAAGATTGGTCTGTTAGGTCTGTGTAAGGCAGGCTTTGTATAGTTTCTTCAGCGCAAAAGTTTGGGTTCCTCCCAGTGACATAGTACGTAATTGTGTTGGGAATTCAATAGCAGTAAATTTTTGGGGTGAAGAAAACAAATTTGATGCGATTTAAAGAAAAACAAAAACCCCAAAAAAGCCAAAACCCAAGGCAACTAAACCCTAAGAACTGGGTGGGGAGGAGAGAGGTGTTACTTTTTTGTGTCATTTTGGTGGGATGTGCTGTGCTTGTGCATTTGCTTTTAAATCAGAACTGTTTCAGGTTAATTGAGATTTCCTGCATTTGTGAGGTATTTCAAAAGCTTACAAGAGCTAAAGTTCATGTACAGATATTTGGGCATGCTCCTGTTCCAAAGGAGAGACGTGGAAAAAAAACCAAATAAATCATATGCGTAAATTACTAAAGAAGTTAAAAGTAGCAGTGAGACTATCATATCTTAAGCTGTAATACTCAGTGCTGTTCCTTCATAATGTCTGAAACCAAAATGCATACTGAGGTGGTCAGTCTCTGTCCTGTCTCAAGAGAGCTGCTCGAGACTAGGTACTGACCATTTGTTAATGGATTGATTTGCTTGTGAGGGATGCTTACCTAACAGGAACTTAATTTTTTAAGTGGGCTTTCAGTCGTTTTTGTCTCTAATCTGTTGTTGGTAGCAGTTTGTAGTGATGTTTTAGATGTTTGCCTGCCCTTGTTAGGGTAACAAAATCTGTGGAGTCCATATACATGAAGCCCATTGTCTCATACACACTGAAGTTTTGGATGTATCCTGTCCATGCTTAACCAAGACAAATGTCCCAAGACTTGAAAAAGTATTCATAGAACATGAAAAGGAAAAAAAAAATTTAATTTACTAGGACAGAGTGTGGTGCATGAACAGCTGCAAAGCAAGTGGGACACCTTCCCCCCGCCCATGAAGTGGTTATTGATTGGTGATGCTCTGCAGGACACATGTTGTTTATGTGCTCTGAGAAGTTGGCATTCCCCCTTAGGTGCACGTCATTAATTGGCTGTTGGCCTCAGGAAATACAATTCACATATTGGAAAGTATCCTGTAAGGCGTGTCTTGGCAGCAGAGGCAGTTGAGGTATTGAGCTATGGAATGGCATTGGAGTGGTTTATAAGCAGAAAGAGTTTCTCAGATTGTTAGGGGCAGGTTCGTGTTTGTGCAGGGGACCACCAGGTGGAAGCACCACTGAAATTCTGATGTATGTTCAATAG
This sequence comes from Melopsittacus undulatus, assembly GCF_012275295.1. Classification (NCBI taxonomy): domain Eukaryota; kingdom Metazoa; phylum Chordata; class Aves; order Psittaciformes; family Psittaculidae; genus Melopsittacus; species Melopsittacus undulatus. Next base: position 155,139 of record NC_047534.1, on the reverse strand, counting down.
CTCATTGACATTTGTTAATGCACATGGGCTCACAAAATCCTTAAAACTACTCCCTGTGTAATTTGCATAAGGGAGAGGGTTTTTTTGCTCTGGTGGTATCTTTTCAGTGATTCCACATCTCTGAAGCGGTATGTACATGCATGGAATAGGTTAGTGCTTGGTTAGTCTTTTAAGCATGAGCACCACCTTAAATGATGTGTGAGATTTTTAAAGTAAGGATCTTTGTGAGCTACAATTCATATCATTCTAGTAACAGACTGCAATACTTTTACAGGTAATTACATAGTAATAGAATGTGAACTTTGCTTAATTACTGGTGAGTGCCTAAATGTTTATTTTAAGGGAGTGGTAACACTCCTTCTATTAATTCAGTGAGTTTGTTTGGTGGAAGAATTCTACACTTCTGGCTGTCACAAAAGCTTGTTCGCTATGTGAGGAGTTTAGAATAAATTGACCTGACTTCTCCAACTGCCAATTATCAGTTCTTAAAATGGGTAGAAGAGCAGTAGGGAGGAGGATTAAAAATCTTCACTGGAGTTTGTTTTGGCCATGTGGCTAATGAAACCCTAGGTTTAGATACAGTTGGACAGTGAAAAATAAACTCTCACCTTGATTACTGTTCTGGGTGAATGGAGAATCCTCCCTAAATTTGAAAGCACCAGTCTTGCAGCCACTGTGGCTAGAACTGTACTTGTGTCATCTGTAGCAGTAACCGGTGCTGTATGTGTTTCTTCTGTAGTCTCAGTCACCAAATAAGACATGCTTGGCTGTCAGTAAGGCAGTGAAAATGTAGAAAGATCTTTCAGTTTATACTGGAATTTAAAACCTGCTTTGTAGAATGAGTAGGCCAGTGGCTATTGCTGAGCTCTCTTCCGTATTGCTGAGCTCTCTTCCGTATTGCTGAGCTCTCTTCCGTATTGCTGAGCTCTCTTCCGTATTGCTGAGCTCTCTTCCGTATTGCTGAGCTCTCTTCCGTATTGCTGTCTTCAAGTTCTATAGTGCTGTGAAACCAAGATGATACTGTTATTTGCTGTGTCTTTATTGCTTTTGTGTAGAATACTGCCTTTCAACAGGAATTTTCAGTCTAAAAGTAACATGCATTGTTCCTGTTTGCCAGAGACAGGAGCAATGCAGGTCTTTGCCTGCAGAAGACAGCTGAACTTTCTGTGGTGCAGGAAGGAGGTAGATAGGTGTTTCTCAGTTGTGGAAGTAGGAATGTATGAATGGTTTTCTCATTACTGATAGTGTTTCTGTTGCCAAGCTACTGTTGAAGTAGTTTCTAAGATGTGATTCAGATATAAAACACAAGGTGGGGATAGTATTTTATAGGTCAAGACCAGTAAGTAAGAAGTTGGTGATGAGGGGAAACTTGATGTTATTCCTGATATTAACTTCTGCAGGATGTGCAAAAATGTGTGTCTTGGATATAGTAGTGAAGCTCCTGAGTGAGCAGGGCTTACAAATGGATAGTACAGCGTGTTGTTTACACTATAAGGAACAGTTTACGCTAAAAGCAATTATTTTCTTTTAGAAGGACTGTGAATATGTCTGGCATAGCTCTTAGCAGACTGGCACAGGAGAGAAAAGCCTGGAGAAAAGATCATCCATTTGTAAGTATGAGAACTGTGACATTTCTGACTCTGCAGTTGGTTTTGAGTTCTGATGAAGATTTTTTCATTTTCTACCCTGATGTAATTTTTCTTATATTTTTTTTTATTTATTTAATAAAAAGTTTAAAGCTATGTAGTGCAAAAAAATAACTGTAAAGATAAAATGTCATGAAGTATTCCAAGTACATCTTCCAAAATCCTCACCCTTTGGCTTTTTGCCTTAATTCAGGGATTTGTAGCAGTACCCACGAAAAATCCAGATGGCACAATGAATCTAATGAACTGGGAGTGTGCTATTCCAGGAAAGAAAGGGGTAAGACTCATCCACTTGCATTCTGCCAAAACAAGATTATCCCTCATAATAGCCAGTTATGCACTTTATCATGATGTCACTTTTAAATGCCTATATAATATCTTCATCCTAGTGCTTTAAAGTGTTATAAACCACAAAATGGAGCAAACAGGATCCTTAAAGCCAACATTTTGCATCCTAGGAAATGCATCACACCAGGAAAAGGTTTGTTTTGCTCATGTGATTCCTGATATTTTAAAAATTGGGGTTTTCACTTGAGTAAAAATGCTGTCTATAACAAGAAGCAGTGTGCCTTGTTTGTCTCTACCAGACCAGCCAGTGGCTCTCTGTTGCCTTTGTGTTTGGAGGCATGCTGTACTGCACGTGCTTCCCCTGAGACACATGAGTAGTTGAAACCACCAAAATGATTTCTTGTCAGATCAAAAATTGAAATGCTGTTAGTTCTGGGATATCTTCGTTCACTTTTTTTACAGCAAATCACTTGTTAACTACCCAGAATCTGACTCCAAGAACATCTGCAACCTGTCCAGTTACACATTACAATCTTGCTGTCATACTACTATCTTAGTAAGGCTTTTGAGTATCTGCTGTTTTTCATCTGTAAGGTATGTTGCTCTGTGAGAAAGACAGTAAAAACTTGATTGACTGTCTGGTGTTCTACTTGAAGAAATTATTAAAAGCTATTTGTCTTCCCCTGTGACTGAAAGCAAACAGTATGGGAAAAGTTCATCATACGAAAAGGCTCCTCTCTTCTAAATGGGCAAGTTTGTTTCCTCTGGGAAATACCGGAGAATAGATATTTCTAGTTGTTAACAACTGACTACAGCTGTTCAGAACAAGTTCTTCAAGTATACAATAGCAAATGACATGAAACTTACTTGCTTTCTAAAACATGGTTATTTTGGTATTCATAACACATTTTCTTCCTATTCCAGCTTGAGAATTTGCACAATGAATACCAATGACAATGGAGTGCTTGCTGTGTGTGTGTGTTTGTTTGCTCTTTGTTTGTTTACCTTTTTTTTTCTTCTGCTAAAAATGATATATCAGTCGTAGAAAACAATTGGGAATTTCCTCCTAAGGTGGTCTTTAAACATACCTGCCTGCTCCTGAGGGTAACATTTGATTTTTACTCAGGTTCATTTTAAAGAATTAACACTTAGTTTCATTGCAGTGTTTCCATAGCAAAGGCAAGTTAGACAAGGGGTCTGAATTTTACATACATTATAAACTTTTCTCTGTTTCTACATGTCGTGGTTTAAAACCCAAGCACAGTGTCTCTTATTACCCTTACCCTCAACCCCCCATCTCCCCGTTCCCGGAGGGATGGGGAGGAGAATCGCAGGAATGTAACTCCCACAGGTTGAGATAAGAGCAGTCCAGTTACTAAGGTATAACACAAATCACTACTGCTACCACTAATAAAAATAATGATAGAGGAAATAAACAAGGGGAGAGAATATGATACTACCTGCCAAAACGAGCCCGACCCAGAAGAGAGTAAGCCCTTCCAGCCAACTCCCAGTTACCTCCCTGGGCATGATGTGCTGTGGTATGGAATACCTCCTTGGCTAGCTTGGATCAGGTGTCCTGTCTCTGTTTCCTCTCGGCTTCCCCTCCTCCCCTGGCAGAGCATGAGGCTCACAAAGTCCTTAATCAGAGTAAACATTTGAGCAGTAACTACAAACACAAGTACTATCAGCACCGTTCCCAGGCCGAAAGTCAAAACACAGCACTGCACCAGCTACCAAGAAGGAGAAAAAATGACTGCTACTGCTGAACCCAGGACACTGCACTTACCAGAGATCCACTTGTCAGAAGACAGGCTTTTTTTTTTCCTTATTTCCAACTAAGATGACAAGAAAATGTATTTTTGAGACAGCCTTTTTGTGCTTTGTGGGATGCTTTTTCTGTATCGTGTTTTTGAATAGTGCTGTCTTATTTTGTCTGTAGCATGGGAACTGCTCTTATCAGTGCTTTTCTCAGTTTCCGATGGGGATAAAAAGCTTCTGTAAAGCAAAAAGATGGAATCTGTGAAACTACTTGCTACCAAGTGCAGACAGGGTTAGTTTAGGCTAGTGAACCTCACATTAACTGTAGCAGTACTACAATGCTGTCTGAATGTTTTGTTCATTTGTGGTTTTTAGCCACGTTCTCATGAGGCAAAATAGAAGACATTTACATCCACATGCTTAAGGGGTGTATCCATATCCTATTTTCTCAAACTTATTTTAAGTGGGGGTATAATACCTCCTTCCTCAGTGAATGTGTATCATCTTGTATGATGTCTTGTATGATGTCGAAGAGTTGTGGTCAGTGGTTCAATGTCCAGCTGGAGACCAGTAACGAGTGATGTCCCTCAGGGATCGGTGTTGGGACCGGTCTTGTTTAATATTGTTGTCGCTGACATGGACAGTGTGATTGAGTGTGCCCTCAGCAGGTTTGCCGATGACACCAAGCTGTGTGGTTCAGTTGATATGCTAGAGGGAAGGAATGCCATCCAGAGGGACCTTGACACGCTTGTGAGGTGGGCTGATGCCAGCCTCATGAAGTTTAACCATGCCAAGTGCAAGGTCCTACACCTGGGTCAGAGCAATCCCAGGCACAGCTACAGGTTGGGCAAAAAGGAAATTCATGGTAGTCCTGCAGAGAAAGACTTGGGGGTGTTAGTCAATGAGAAAATGAACATGAGCTGGCTTCAGTGTGCACTCACAGCCCAGAAAGCAACCGTATCCTGGGCTGCATCAAAAGGAGTGTGACCAGCAGGTCAAAGGCGGTGATCCTGCCCCTCTACTCTGCTCTCGTGAGACCTCACCTGGAGCACTGTGTGCAGTTCTGGTGTCCTCAACATAAAAAGGACATGGAGCTGTTGGAACAAGTCCAGAGGAGGCCACGAGGATGATCAGGGGACTGGAGCACCTCCTGTATGGAGACAGGCTGAGAAAGTTGGGGCTGTTCAGCCTGGAGAAGAGAAGGCTGCGTGGAGACCTCATAGCAGCCTTCCAGTATCTGAAGGGGTCCTATAGGGATGCTGGGGAGGGACTATTCATTAGGGACTGTAATGATAGGACAAGGGGTAACGGGTTGAAACTTAAAGAGGGGAGGTTTAGACTGGATATAAGGAAGAAATTCTTTACTGTGAGGGTGCTGAGGCACTGGAATGGGTTGCCCAGGGAGGTTGTGAATGCTCCATCCCTGGCAGTGTTCAAGGCCAGGTTGGACAGAGCCTTGGGTGATATGGTTTAGTGTGAGGTGTCCCTGCCCATGGCAGGGGGGTTGGAACTGGATGATCTTAAGGTCCTTTCCAATCCTAACTATTCTATGATTCTATGATTTAAGCCCAGCTGGTAGCTCATTTCCTGCCTTCCCAGGGGGATGGGCAGGAGAATAAGAAAAAATGTAAAACCTGTGGGTTGAGATAAGAGCAGTTTCATAAATGAAATTAAGTAAAATCTAAGGATAATAGAAGTAATATCAACAGTAACAATACTGACAATAATAATAGTAGGGAACAACAACAAAGAAAAAGAAAATTCAGAAAACCAGCAGTGCTGCACAGTGCAATTGCTCAGCACCTGCTGAGCGATAACCAACCTCACCAGGGCAGTGGTTGGTCCCTTCCAGGTAACTCGCCTCAGATTCTATCCCTAGCATGACATGGTGTAGTATGGAATATCCCTTGGGCTAGTTTTGGTCAGGTGTCCTGTCTCTGCTTCCTCCCAGCTTCTTGTGCCCCTTCTCACTGCAGAGCATGAGAGACTGAAAAGTCAGGGTAAGTGCTACTGAGCAACAACTAAACCATCATTGCTCTGTTACCAACATTATTCTCATATTAAAGCCAAAACCAGCACTAGGACCAGCTACCAGTCACCGCATCAGCTACTGGGGAGAAAATTATCTCCAATACAGCTGAAACCAGGACACATGTAAAACTTCAGAAGTATTCTGTTCATCTGTATACTATGAAAATTTGACTTGTTTATGGAATTATCACTGATGATCCTGGCTCTGTTGAAGACTTAGCAATTACTAGCTGTAATGAAGTGGAAAAGCGGGGTTTTAATTCTTCAGCTCGTTGTATAGGTAGGATAATTTGTTTCAGCCTAGACAGCATGCTACAGTGTAGGACAGCTATTTCCTACTGTATAGCAAAAGGATGTCTTGCACTTTGTCTGAGAAATTATATTCCTGATAAGCTTTTTTCCAGAAGTTTGACTTCTGTTTGCTGTAATTGAAACTCTACCTTAACTCCTTATAGACACCATGGGAAGGAGGCTTATTTAAATTACGGATGCTTTTCAAGGATGACTACCCTTCTTCACCCCCAAAATGTAAGTAAAATGACTAAAAACCGCAGGTTTGTTGGAGCAATGTTAATCTGTTCCACAAAGTTATATGAATGGTTATTACTTTCTTACAGACATCTTTTCCTTAACAGAAAGTTGCTTTTTTCTTTTTTCACCACCCATCACTTTGCATTTAGAAAGTTGCAATGAAATGAGTTAAGGGCTCAGTATAACAGAATTGTGATGGGAGGGTAATTACTGTGTATCTTTCCTCAAAGTTTGACAAAAGCAGCACTTGAGGTGTTCACTAGTTGATCAGTACTGTTTGGAAACTAGCGGGTAGGCATTGTTAGACCAAAGCCCTTGTGTGTTCTTAATGTTAAGTTGGTCTTCTAAGCCAAGAACTTAGAAAAAATAATAAATAGAGAAAGTTTCATCAACTTTAACCTTTTCATCAGTTTGCTCTGAAATGTGGATCTGTTCTTTTTCTGACACTATGTGCAACAGATATCTTCAGGTACTGGCGTTTGAGGGTTTTTTTTGAGTTTTCCTTATCCCATCTCAAAAGTACTTACTTTAGAAATCTGGAAGTATTTATTGCCTTGCCTAGTTTTTGTTTCTCAAATTGGCTTCCATTTCAAATCAATGACAGTGAATACGGATGGCTCTTTTGACAGTGGTCCATTTCTCATTTAATTTTAGTGTTTCAGCTGTATTGGTTGTCTTGGCAACTCCTTTTGTTACCACCTAAATACACAAGGAAATGTGTTTTAACTAGAAAATATTTAATGTTAATATCTTGAGAAACACCAACTAGCACATTGTGCAAGTGTTAAGTGAATTGCCATGCCTTAAAATAGGATGTATATGTGACTGGTAAGACTTCATACCAATGCAGCTTCTGAGTTCCTGCGGAACTTCACAAGTAGATCTTGCTTATGAGCTGCTCAGTGATGTCAGATTAATTAGAAAACTGTACTAGCATGTAGATATTTCATAGTGGCTGTTCCATTTAAGTCCTGTAAAGATTAAAGAAATGGCAGAATATAGATTTGAGTGGCAGAAGGAAGAGTTGCACAAGCCTAATTCTTCAGTGAGTCAGTCTTGCAAGTTGAATTTGGTTCCTCTTGTTTATACATTAAGGAAATGTGAAACTGAAAAAAATGCTAGGAGCTCAAATAATCTTTGTCTAGAACTTGCAGTATTTTAAAATGAGAAGAGATAAGCAAAGTGCATTCCGCTGTATAGGAGTATGTGAGGCTGTAAAGACAGGATTGGTTAAGAAGGTCTTTATCACAAAGCTACTACAGACTATTTTGGTAGTTTCCATTCCTAACCCAGAAGATTACAGGTCACAACAACAGTGTTACATTACTTGGGCTGATAGCACAAGTGTGATGAAGTTACTGCTTTAGGTACAGGCTGAGCCAAGAAGAAAACCAATATTAATAGCACCAGAAATCTGTGTGGGTTTTTTTTCTGGGGGTAGGGGTGTCTTTGTCCATTGCTCTCCTGCCCTATATAAACCAGCTCACTGATCTTGGTCTTAGTGCTGCATGCAAGTAATTCTCTCTTCCTCATCAGGTAAATTTGAGCCACCATTATTCCACCCAAACGTGTATCCTTCAGGCACAGTGTGTCTCTCCATCTTAGAGGAGGATAAGGACTGGAGGCCAGCAATCACAATTAAACAGGTCATTATTTGTACTTAGACATATTCTTAGCCCTTTTATTTGCTTTGCCTGCTTATCTGATGTGAATGTAAGATATTCACTGTTTCTACAGTTGGTTTCTAAGGGTTGTTTTTTTGTTGAATGTCTCTTAGTAATATCCATGCCTATCTTACTTCCTTCTGCCACAGATCTTGTTAGGAATACAAGAACTTCTAAATGAACCAAATATTCAAGACCCAGCTCAAGCAGAGGCTTACACAATTTACTGGTAAGTATCTTTGCTTATCAGCTTGAAAGCTTTTATAATGCCTACAGCTGTTTGTTACTTAGAGTATAACATGCTAATATTTTTAAGAATGATGAGGGGAATTTTCTTTGTGACTTCTATCCTGTGCAGATGCCTAGTTTGTGCTAAACTTAAACAAAACAGTAACTTCATGATTCATAGGCTAGTGGGGCTTTTAATAGCATTGCAACAGCAATGAGGTGTGAAGATTCCTTCAGGTAGACCATGATTTTCATCCTGGTTCTAGCCCAACACAGAATCCTTTCCCCTAAAGGCTGACTAGCAGTGATGAGACGTAATTATGAGACCAGTGATAGAGGAGACTGAATTAGGTGATTAATCCTATTCATCAGTGTAGGAGTAACTTCTGTCCTGTAATGGGTACCTGTAAGTAAGGGAGAGCTGCTGTGATTGCTGTAGGAAATATGTGGCATTTTGTGAAAACTAGATATGTGAAAAACCAGGTTATGAAGTACAAGAAGCTCACTTCAGCAGAGTGAAGCTTGCACTGGTGATAGGGCAGTGATCATTTACGAGCTAAAAGGGACCTTTTTTTTTTTTTTCCCCTCACCATTAAAAATGGATCTCTGGGGAAGCAAAAGACTTTAAACAAATGCTTTTGGCACTCACGACTACTGAAATAATGACAGGATTGAAATCTGGAATTGCCATTCCGGACAGAAGAGTGGGTGTCAGGAGAGAGGCAAGTCTGAAAAATGACATTTCATGAGACTTCACATGCAGACTTGTCAGAAATGCCTGCTATAGGATCCTAGTGAAGGAAACTAAGGGATGGGCAGCAAGTCCTGCATTTAATTAAAAGCTTTGTTCATTTAAGTATCCACCGAAGACTTGATGGGGACTGAGTGCATATGGAGGACAGTTAGGTGGCCACAGTTGTGCCAGCACTTCTAGAAGCCACTAATAAAGAGGCACAGCTCCCTCCTGCCCCCCCTTTTTTTTTTTCAAAGCCACTTCTGAAAGACTATTGAGCAAAATAATTTAGTTTTATACATGTATAGACAGTTCATGTGGGGTTTTTATCAGCTTCTACCTGCAGATATATATATATATACAAAACAAATATTTGCTAGTCTTGTTTCTGCTTTATTGTGCTTCTAGAAAAACAAACAACCTTGAGAATAAATATTGCACATAAGTTTTGCTACTTCAAATATGTAATCTCCCATTTATCCTCTTCATGGCTTTTGGACATGTATAGTATTTGAGGTGAGTTACTATATTTCTGCAGTCTGAGAGTATGTCTCTTACTACATAGTCGGTAGAAGCAGCAAAACAGCAGGATTATATATGCATCTGTAATTTGGCAGTTGATAAATAGTGGGGAAGACGCAGAGATGTTTTAAATAGATGTGGGCTGATGCCAACCTCATGAAGTTTAACCATGCCAAGTGCAAAGTCCTGCACCTGGGTCAGAGCAATCCCGGGCACAGCTACAGGTTGGGCAGAGAAGAGATTCAGAGCAGCCCAAGGAGAAGGACTTGGGGGTGTTGGTCAATGAGAAAATGAACATGAGCTGCAGTGTGTGCTTACAGCACAGAAAGCAACCGTATCCTGGGCTGCATCAAAAGGAGCGTGACCAGCAGGTCAAAGGAGGTGATCCTGCCCCTCTGCTCTGCTCTCATGAGAGCTCACTTGGAGCATTGTGTGCAGTTCTGGTGTCCTCAACATAAAAAGGACATGGAACTGTTGGAACAAGTCCAGAGGAGGCCACAAGGATGATCAGGGACGGGAGCACCTCCTGTATGGAGAGAGGCTGAGAAAGTTGGGGCTGTTCAGCCTGGAGAAGAGAAGGCTGCGTGGAGACCTCATAGCAGCCTTCCAGTATCTGAAGGGGGCCTACAGGGATGCTGGGAGGGGAAGTTTAGATTGGATGTAAGGAAGAAATTCTTTCCTGTGAACGTGGTGAGGCACTGGAATGTGTTGCCCAGGGAAGTTGTGAATGTTCCATCCCTGGCAGTGTTCAAGGCCAGGTTGGACAGAGCCTTGGGTGATATGGTCTAGTGTGAGGTGTCCCTGCCCATGGCAGGGGAGTTGGAACTGGATGATCTTAAGGTCCTTTCCAACCCTAACTATTCTATGATTCCATGTTTTTTTTAGACAAGCTGTGAGCTATACAAGAATAAGCTTTGCATTCAAATAAGAATACTTGTTCTCAGTTTCAGGATAGCTTTGGTACTGTCACTCTAACTTCAGCACTCTGAATGTGCTAACCCCCTTCTTGTCCTGCAAGCATGCAGTCTAGTATGGCAGGCATTCTTCTGTGTGGATTCTGAGGGTGTGAGGTCCAGCACCTGGGTTGTATTCCCATGTGACAACACAATAGAACTGTGAAAAAAAAATCTAGAATAAGGTCTGTATGCCTGTTTCTGAGAAGCAGCCGGAGTGGTTTCAGTCTGGTCTCACTGTTCACTGGTGTCATCAGTTTGCTTTGTTTCTTCTTATCCCCAAACCATTGACTTCCAAGGAGATAATGGTGCTGCCTTTGTTTTTTTCCTTCTACTGCAGCAAGCCTTCATAGCTGCAGAGTTAAGTTCAGTTTTACTGCAAAGCTGTCTGCAAACGCCACCCACTGTAAACTACTCTTGGTACAAGAGCTATGGTAGCAAAATTGTTTGGCTCTTGACTGCCACTTCTGACAGCTAATAATAAAACATATGGTGCTGAATGTAAATGGATGCCCTACTAAGCTACTGCCATCCCTTGTTGGTCCAAGAATAGAAAACAGCTTGCCCTTTTATGTATTGAGGCTGGGGCTTCATAACTGGTCACAGTTCTGTAGCTAGACTTGGGGAACTACAGTGTTTTTTCAGAATATTGAGCTAACTTTTGGAACTGGAGATCGGGATAAGCTTAATGCTGGGAGTTGAGGTCTTCAGAAATGAAGGCTGAAACTACCATACTGTTACCATTGTCCCATTTCTTAAAGAGCAATTCATCTCTCTCTCCAGAGAAGGTGGTGACTTAAAATCATATGAAGTGTACCAACTGTTAGTGAACTGCTCTCATCAGCCACTTCGTACTGTTAGGATACTGTCAATTATAATTGTTAATGACTTCAGGTCTTAACATGGGGAGTGGAAAACAAATGCTTTAAGGTAAAGCTGGCCTTGAGAAAGAGCAGGCACAGAACTTTTCACAGAGACTGGTGCGGTATGAATTCAAACAGTACAGTCATTTGACACAGATGGAGATTGGGAAGTAACTAGTTAAACAGTGCTTCCCTCCAAAGGAAGTTATCAGAGTAATGGTCCAGAAAAAACTTTTAATATATTACACTGAATTCCTATCTAATTGTCTTCAGCAATGACTTGGTTTCATATTGACAATAACTAGAACAATAACTCTGCAATACAGTCTCTTGATTTCTCAAGATACAATTACCCTTTTTCCTCTCTTCTGTTCAGCCAAAACAGAGTGGAATATGAAAAGAGGGTTCGAGCACAAGCCAAGAAGTTTGCACCATCATAAGCATCTGTCATGCAGCATCTTGTAAAGGAAGGGATTGGTTTGGCAAGAACTTGTTTACAAAACTTTTGCAAAATCTAATGTTGCTATGTACAATTAATATCCACTTAGGGGAGGGGGTTGTATGTGTGCCATTTTCCATATTCGCCACTTGTATACAGTTCTAAATTTGCTGAATTGCCCCCAGTTTTTTCATACAGGGTCTCTTCCTTCAGTCTTTTGTATTTTTGATTGTTATGTAAAACTTGCTTTTATTTTAATATTGATGTCAGTATTTCAACTGCTGTAAAATTACAACCTTTTATACTTCTATAAATTCACTAGTATCTCTAGTTCCTTTGCTCTGATGCAGGCATGCTTTAAAATGTTAGAACTATATTTAGCCTCTAGCTGGCTGTATGGAAAAAAAAACACCACAAAAATCATGCCCTCCAACCCCTTCCCTCACTGAATTCGGTTTTATATCCTTGAGAAACTAGGCTGTTACTGCTTAAGAGCCTCCAAGATCCAAAGTCAGCCAGCATCCTTATTCTGCATCACTTCCTCTGTGTTTATATGGCATTCTGTCTGTGTTGCTGTTTAGAATAAATAAACTGTTTATATAAAGGGCTTTGTTTCATTTATCTTCATTAAAATGATTAAAAGATTGCCATTTAAATGGCTCTGAACACAATTCAGTGCAAGTCCTATTTTTAAGGCCTGTGATGCTGCACTTACATTTTGTTTAGATGTTGCCCTCATTTACTTTTCCTGCCTCCAACCCCAAAATGAATGCAGCCCCTCTTTGGGCCCTGAGTGGTAATTGCAGCTGTTCAACTTTGAATACAGAATTCTGATTAGCTAGAGACCAGTTGCTTACTGTGCATAGTGAGATCAGTATGCTGGTGTGATCACATTAACATAATATAACACAAGCATTAGACTGATGTGAACAATAATAGAAAGAATGTCCAAGGAATGCAACGGGACCTACAGCAACCGGGCATTTTAAATGGTACTTGTTTATCAGGAATACTTCTGTGCCTTCTTCCATATGTCAATGTATAGAGCTTTTAGGAAAAGGACGTGCATAATGCAATTAAAGTTCCCTTCTGTAAAGTTAAATTATGTAAGTTATTTTCATGTATGTCAATCTGATGTGCCCTCCATTAAACTTTCACTGCTTTTTAATTACATTTTTTTAGTCAAAATAATTCTGCAAAATGTGAAGTGTGAAGATTTGTAGCTTCTTCAGGGGTTTGGTTTGTTGTTTTTTGTTTTTTTCTTGTTAAAAAAAGGCTGCTGCTGGAGACTCAAGTCATTCTGAGTGATACAGCTCTGTTCTCAGGTCTGTATCTCAATTCTGTTTTGTCTGAATTTGATTATGTGATAGCTTTAGGACATGGAAGCTTTCCCTAGATTAGAGCAGGTAGCACCCTCATGTTATTTTTAGTCCTTGGAAAACTTTGTGTGGGATTGCTTCCTTGTCACAATACAGAAATCCTTGTTTCAACAGCTGAGTCAGGAAACACTTCATACGCTTGGGGTGGGAAAGTGAGTAACTGACCACAACTGAAGGAAAAGATTCACCATTAAATTAATTTACTTAGGCTTTTTTTTTAAGGTAAATGGAATATTTGTACTACTAAAACTGCTGCTGTTGCTCCTAATTCTGTCTCAAGCAGGCTTAGCATTGAATCTCTCTAGCAGAAGAGGGGTGAGAGGTGAAAATCTTGCTATGACTTGAAGAGCTTGTATATATGAAGGTAACGCTATAAATTGTCCTCGGTATCACCAATTCTACTCAAGGGTTGCTGAAATTTAGGCTTAAATAATGTCCAGCAGGGTGCTTGGAAACTCAAGAGCATTCAATTTTAATGTACAGAGAAGCCCTAAACAACATACAGTGTTCTGGGACTTTATATTCAGAACTGTACCACAAAATTTCAATTGCTAATAGCTGTACTTTTGCCTACACACTGGCAGGTATATGGAAAAGTGAACCAAGATAACAGCGCTGATGAGAATCTCTCACTCACCGTTTTAAGGAGCATGTATTTCTGCATGCATTTCAGCATGTATTTCTGACTTGGTAGTGTCACTTCCAACTAATGAGAATGCAGGCAGAGTGTTGCTGAACCTGTTACCTGAAATTTTGTGGTACAGTTCTGAATTTCCTGAACAATTAGCTACAAATTAAATAACCTAAAGCCTTTACGTGCATACATGGACCTATAAACCCATGTATAGCCACAGACTCGCCTGAAGGAGTTACCAAGTTACAGGTGAACACGTCACACTGTTAACTGTCCACAAGGAAATGTTTTTATAACAGATGTTACAACTCTTTAGGATTCTTGGACTGGGGTTTTTCTGTTCCTTTGTTGGGCTTCTGGTGGGGCTGGTTTGATGATGACTTCTTTTTTTTACTTCTCAAGCAGTTGGTTTACTGGTGGTTACTGCAGCAATTCTACAGTACCATGATCTTCTGGGCTGCTCTCATCACTGCTTTCGGTGGCATCTGGAGTGCTCGCACTGTCCTCAGATTCTTCATTACTTTGTGCTAGTCTGGAAACATTTTTCACGATTATAAAAGCAAAGCAACTTAAAATAACAAAAATGGTATTTAAATGTCATTACCCTGAGGAATTGAGCGGTCTGTTGGGATTACAAAATTCTTTCCCTGAGTCAACATCAAATGGATCTGCAAAAAGAAGGGGGGAAAAAAGTATGCATTGATGAATGTGGCAAATGTTAAGGGTCTGCCCCCATTTCCTCATTTTCATTTTATGAGATTACTGGCAGGGAGGGGAAGGCATAAGAAGTCTGTTTTAGCTTTCTGGTAAGTTTACCATTGTTCAGTCAGAAACCAGTGAAGGTGAGAAACAGCTACCAAGTCCTGTGTCCCCCCCATTCTAGTCTTTTCACTCTTCCATGCCCTTGGAAGTTTCATACTTCCATACCCTGGAATTGGTAGCTCTTTAGGGGTGATCAGACTGCACACAGAGATTTCTAAGGGTTTTGGTAAGAAAACACAGATGTTCTCACAATGGTTTAGTTCCCTGGTTAGTTCACATCTTCCTGGTTAGTTCACATCTGCTGAGAACTGAAGTACAGCTATGCAGGTTTACCTGTTGCTGAGCAAGGGCAGGACTAGATTTACTTTGTTTTAGAAAGCTGGGGAGAACTGGCACCTCAGAAAAGTGAAACAAAGCACAGTAGCTTTGATACCACTATCTACCTGCTAAATGCGTAGGATTGTGGGTGGAAGTGTGGTTTTTTTTGGTATAGTAATTTTGTCCCTTAAGAACTGTCTTTACTTTGATGTAACAGTAGTTAGGCTTCCACCAAACAAGATAATGATTTCATCCAGCCTAGCACATTATGGCAAAGAGATCAAAGTTCAGAGGAACTAAAAGCTGTCTACTGTCTCCTTACAGTGTGATCCACTAGCCAGTTTTTATGGCACTTAACCACTGTGAAAGGAAAACATTAATTAGGAGCATCTCTCTTCATGTTGTTCTTGATCATTTTGATTGGCTTTTTTGTCCTATCCAGACTGAGACCAAGCACTCACCTGTGAATATAGTCTGAAATACTGAGATACAAGTAAGTTACTGGAAGAATTTGGGAATAAACTGCTTATTTTTATTATCTATTATTGGCTATTTTTATTATTTTATAGGTCTGATCTTAAATACATTGATTAGGGACTGTATACATATATCTTTTCAAAGTCTGTCTTAGGTTTATGTTTAACTGACTGGCTGTCAGACTGTCTCTTACAGTCCTGAATTACTACTCTTTTTACTCATGCTCTGCTTTTAACACCTTTTAACATCAGATAAAATGAGAAAGCATCACATTTTCTTTTTACTTCTTAGATCTCTAACATCCTTAATTTGATCACGCCAGCTGCTCCACAGCTCCCTGGGGCATATGCTCCATATGCATCCATTGCTTTGGTCATTTTCATCTTTTTGAGTTGGGGAAAAAAGAAAAAAAAAAAGGGGCAAACTTGCTTATAGAAAGACGAGAGAGAATACACAGCACAAGGAGAGAACAACCAACACATCTCAGCAAAGCTCTCATCTTGTACCCTGACAATATTTTCATGAGATTAAAGGAAAAGATTGTAAGAAAACTAGTTAAGAAAACAGGATGTGTTATGTGTCTGGGTTTTCTTACCTATTTCTTCCTCCTTTGTTTCTTGGGCACTGGCTAAAAACTCCTTTTCAACTCCGAGCATTTCCTCCCGGCACTGGCAGGCTGCATATCTTTCCAAGAGATTTTTGTTCAAGTCAGTAAATGCCTGACCCCATTTAAATTTCCTTAAAAGAATGGTGGCTACATCTGGGAATCCTACAACAGAAAATAAACTATCAGTTTTCTTTTTCAGTGTGAGATTTCAATCAGCTTACTAAGGTCAGTACACACCAACGTACCAGCACGTGACTGATTCAAGCTCTAGCTCCCACAGTCCTTCAGTAAGCCAGCACTTGTAATACAGTATTTTCAGAAGATAAGATTTATCTGCAGTCTAGTCCTGTCAGGAAAGCTGTGATGAGTCTGCAGAACATCACAAGAGGGGCCAATTAATTTTGGTCTTAATCAGAAAGCAGCCTATTAAGAGCCAGCTCCTTCCTGTCATTATGACAGAGGTGCCAAAGGATTCATGCTCTGTCTTCTCTGTCTTTTTAAAGAGTTTTTAGGTTTTTCTTAAATGAAGTGCCATCCTGCCAAAACCAGGATTATCAGTTTCTGTGTCCAGTTTCATGGCTGACACAAACTCCCCACAGATAATACTACCAGACACAAGTAATTGGAAGAAAGCTAGACAATCTATTTCCAGACTCAACATAAATGATGACCAGTGGGACAGCATTGCAGTTTATTCTATTGCTGATTATCTCTTCTGATTTATTAAGGATGTAACAATTGCTAGTAACATATTTCACATCAGATGCATTACAACCTACCGACAATGCAAAAGGCTGCAGCAAAAGCTTCCACACAGGACAGTTTGCACGGCCGACCATAGTTCACAGGATTTGCAGCCACCAAGTAAGGCAGCAGCCGTAGGTGATTTCCTTTCATTCTCTTAAAGGGAGTTTCTTCTAATTTGGCCCATGAGCAATCTATGACTGCAATTCCACTCTGGGCAACGACATGTCTGCAAAGCCAAACATTGCTGTATTTGAAAAATCACCACCATAGTATTGATAACTGAAAGTGAGAATTAGAGTTGCCACTTTACACTGACGAATCTGCACACCCCCCTTTTATCAATCACAAGGCATATGTTTTACAATGATCTAAAATACAGATGCAATGAGAATAACAACCTGCTTTTCCTCTGAACATGCATGTGGTAAAAAAGGTTTATCCACACATTTCATAATGAAAAGTTCTAGGTTTAAAAATACGACAGGAGAGTGTGATTAACAGTAATGTTCACATTCTCAAAAGTACCCCAACATTCAGATCTCCGTTTGCTGCCAGCTTCTGGAGCCTCAGCTTCTCCCCAAGTAAATACATTGTAATAAAAATTCTGCAGGCACATTTAAAGAGAATTCTCAGCATTTCCCCCAATAGATTTTCTAGCTAATGTGCTGTGTTGCCTACCTGAAGAACCTGGATATGAAATCGTAAAAGATCCAGTAGCTACAGGCCTGTGATTTTGGACAAATTAACTACAAACCACATGCTCTGATTTCTCACCGGCATCTCTAGATGATTTTTTCACCTGATACCAGCTGTGTGTTAACCTGATTTAATAAAGTGCCCCCATTTCTCATGTTTATGCATCAGTGTAACGCAACAGGAAGGTCACATTTATCCTGTAGCACGGTTTTGGCCATGAACAAGTGGCTGAAGTGTTCTCCCCACGTGAGATCAGTGCAACACCTGAGCCACGTGTGCCTCCGCGGGCCTTGCCAACGGGAGGGAGGTCACACGGGCCTCACCGGAACCCACCTGTCAGCCGGAGAAATGTGCTCGGTAGCCAGAGGGCTGAGGACGATGCCCGGGAACCTCTGGCTGAGGCGCAGGATCCGGAGCAGCCCTTTCCGGGCCAGTTTCCTCCCGGTGCACTTCTTGGGATCGCAGTGACCGAGCTCCCACATGGCAAGAGGACACGGGAGCTTCGGCTCTGGGCCGCCCCCCTCGCTCTCCAGGCAAGCTGAAAACAGCAGCAGCTCGTTAGTTCCCAGGGCCCCCCCCGCCCGGCCCGAGCAGGCTTCAGGGCAGACCCAGGGCCCACAGGCCCCACAGGCCCCACGCTCCCGCACCTCTCAGCGCAGCCTCCGCTTCCGCCGCGAAGGTGTCGAGGCTGCGGCCGCCGCGCCGCCTGCCGCGCCGAGAGGAGGCCGCTCGGCCCCGCTCCATGGCTCCGCGGCTGGGCGGAGCGGAGCGGCCGCCGCGCTCTTCCGTTTCCAGCGGAAGGGGCGATGGCGGCGGCCTGGCTGCTGCTGGTGGCGCTGGGAGCGGCCCTGGGTGAGCGCGGGGCCGGGAGCGGGGAGGGGGGAGGCGGTGGGTACATCGCGGCCAACCGGTCTCTGCCCCGCAGGGCCCTTCTCTCTGGCGGGGAAGATGAAGATTGTGGAGGAGCCGAACACGTTCGGGTACGTGGCTGCCCGCTCGCCGTGACCGAGACCCCCCCGGACTTGACGCGCTCGGGATCATCGTCCGCCTCAGCCCGTTCCTTCCTCCGGGAAGCGGTCGGGGCGCTCCTGCGGGAGCCGCGCGGGGTGCGGGTGTTGCGGCACTCGGGTGTCCAGGGGCGTAACTCGGTCTCAAACGTTTAACTTTCCTTCCTTTGAAAGGTTGAATAACCCGTTCTTGCCTCAGACAAACAGGCTGCAGCCAAAGGTGTCCCCGTCTGCAATATCAGGTATATGCAAGCGTTACCTCTTTTATATGGTTTGCATCATTTAGTGACAGCCATTTCAGAAGCACTCTACCTTGACTTTATGTAGACAAAGACTGCTTTTACTTGTGATTGTTATGGGTGTCATGGAAGATAAGCATGAACAAATATATTGTATTGTGCTTCTGAAGCGTTAAAACCTAGATTAATCACTTTGGTTCTCAATGGCCCAGTGCTATTTGGACTGGTGTTCTACATACCAGTCCTATCTATGTGTTTTATTCTGCGGTTCTTTTAGCCAGTCACAAATCCTTCTGATCCTTACTAAAACCATTTTTTCTCCTCAAAACAGTCCCTGCCATCCTTGACATTGTCATACAGAAGTCATCCCATCATCTGATAGTTCTTAGTACTTGACTCTTGTTTTAAAAAACGCCTAAGAGTAGTCTTGGGACAGGTCACAGGGGCTCAGTTTCACACGCAGAGCCCGGGAGCTGCAATATAAATCCACCACTTCTGCAAAAACGAACAGGAATTGAAAAAATTCCAGGTCATATATAGGGGAGAGCAGATAGATAAAATAAACTGAATGCAAGGAGTAAGCAAAAGTCTCTGCCAGCCTTAGGCACAGACTTAAACCTTGTTCAGCTTCAGTAACAGTTCACCTTTGGAATGGTGACATTGGGCTTGATTATGCTTAATGTTTTCTGTCATGTTTTATAAACTCAATTCCAATGTATAAATTTTGCATGCACTGCATGTGAAAAGTGGGTTAGCAATAGTTAGAGTGTTGAATGGAAAGACAAAAAAATCAGTCTGCTAAAAATACATCTTTCCTGGATGTGGGAACTTAGGTGTAGCCCAAAATTGTGAGCGTCTATGGGACTGGGATCTAGGGCATGGAACCCTGTCTTGCAGAATTATTTCTTTAGAGTGGAAGCCTTATGTTCTTTTCTTTAACAAGACAGTTGGGGTAACAGTTCCTATAATTTCTTTTAGAGCATCTGCAAGGAAATGGAGGCACGAGTGTAAAGCATTACTCAGGGACATTCGAATCTGCTTTTCTTCCCCTGTGGGGAGAGGATCCTAATCACTAAGACACAGTTTGCATGTAGTAGAGGGACAAACCCTTTGGCCAAGCTGCTGATAACCTGTAGAATTAAATGCATGATCATGCAGTCAGAAAACTCACACGGGAAAGAGAACCTGCCTTTATCCCAGTGGTTAGGCCATTCTGCAGAGCATGATTCTGGTGGTCTGATCTTTGTTTCTAGGCTTGCTTGCCTAGATCTTTGCAAGAATTACACTGGTAATCCTGGCAGTGGGACATTAGAATCTAGGATGGCCTTTTATTTTATTTGCTGCTTTTTTTCTTTTTTTTTTTTATTTCTCCTTTCCTCACAAATATTTAGTCATTCCATGCAAATTACGTTAAAAAAGGAACACTGAAATACCCCTGTAGCACACAGGTAAGAACTTTTGGCCATTTTTTGAGTGACAAATGACCTGTCTTGTATTCCTTTTGACAGCAAGGCTGGAATGGTCAATTCTGTAAGACTAGAATTGTAACTGCTGGCCTGTCTGACAGTAAGAAGTTTATCTTGTTGAATGCTAACTGGTTAAGACCGTGAAGACAAACTGGGAGTATTTTGTTCAAGAATCTCAATAAAACTTAAATATAAAGTACTACTGATATTCTGAGCAAATAGGCTTTCCTAGTATGAACTTGAGGAGTCTGGATGACTTTGGGGGCAGACAGCTGCTAAGCAAGAGTTCCAGTGATTTCAGTGTTAGATTTTGGCAACATCTGATAATTTTTTATGGATCTGGCCCCCCAGATATTTGTTTGTATACAGGTTTCTTATTTCTGTCATAGAAAGAGGTTTATATATGTTAAGATCATTATGCAAACCAGTATAGCACTAGTGGGAGCTTAGCGTGATCAGTATGGAAGGTGCAAATTTTCTTATGTGCAGCAAAAAACTTTGTCACATACTTCTTGCAGTTCTGTCATCACAGTAACTTGCTTAAATTTAACTAAACATTATTCTTTCTTGATGTCATTTTATGGTGTTTTTAGGCCCTGCACATCTCTTTAGGCTTGCTGGCAAGTGTTTCAGTTTTGTGGAATCAACGTGAGTAATGGATTTGGATATTGAATTATTTATTAGGATTGAGGTAATTTCTTATTTCACACTGAAACATTTCTTTTTTCCTTTTTTTTAACTCCCCCTTCTAAGGTACAAGTATGAGTTTTGTCCTTTCCATAACGTCACTCAGCATGAGCAGACTTTTCGATGGAATGCCTATAGTGGGATTTTAGGGTGAGGCTTTTATACTGTTAAGTTTTACCTATGTTGTTAGCAGACCATTCTATAGATTGTTAAAAGGAGGCAGTTTTAAAATTGAGATTCTTTTATTGGTCAGCTTAGGTCATTGTAGTTCCTGAGGCCTTATGCATAAAAATACCTTGTCTTGAAAAATCCACTTTTTTTCCTCTTCATAAATGCTAACCTCCTGCTGTAGCTGGAGGCTGATTAATAACCAGTGACACCTGCACAAGTGATATGTTAATGTGAGAAATTCAGTAATGTATAACTACAGGTTATCTTAACAAAGATTTCATGTCTCTAAACAATTTTTGCTTTGAGTTTAATATAACCTTAAAAAATTAAATGAGTGCTTTATGCTTAGTGGTCCTGTTAAACATATTTAATAACAGGACTCACTGTAGAACCCAAAAAGTATTCCAAAGTATTCAAAGACCCCGAAGTACACAAATCATAAGACCTAAAATAAATTTAATTATTTATTACATATTAATATTTGTAAATATTAATGATTATTATTAAAAACCAGAGCACTGCTTTAAAATTAGTGCCTATCTGAATATTTTTTATCATTATCTTTTGGGTTTTTTTCTCCCCCCCCCAAATGTGCATAGTATGAGGGGAAAAGTGTGCTGAGCGTATCATTTGCTTTAGGACTAGCCGAAGTAGAGGCTATTTTTTAGGTGCTTTCACCAGCACTAAAACCCTGAAACAATGTGAGTTGCTCAGAGTACTTAGCATAATGGAATTTGTTGTGGGGTTGATCTACAGTTGTATCAACCCACTGGATTTAAATACAGGTTTATAAGTGCAGATGGTTTGCAAACTGAAAGCTGATCCAAAACTGCTCTCAAAATAATGTTGATGACCACTGTGAGCAGCCTGGATAGCAAACTATGCTGTTTATACAGCTTGTAAGGTCTTGGCTGTTAACCCTAAGACAAAAGTCAAGTTAATACAGTTAAGTTCACAATGGAGTAGGGTATTCTTGGTTTGGGTTTTTTTTGCCAAGTGTTCACTTTTTTTGTTCCAGTATCTTGAAGTAAAATAATGTTGTGTTTTTTCAGAATCTGGCATGAATGGGAAATTGACAACAACACATTTATTGGAATGTGGATGAGGGAAGGAGACTCATGTGAAACTAAGAGCAGACAGACGAAGGTATAATAATCTAGACTATGCTAATTCTGACAGTGTGGTTCTCTACACACACTCATGACACTCTGCAGACTGAAACATTCCTACCTTGAACCAGTCATCATTTAAGATGCAACATAAAATGTAAAGATTAATTTCTGTAGGAGTTAGGTGAATGGATGGAGGAGGGAAGCTAAAATCAGGATAAAATTTTGAAGAAAGTTGTTTATATATTCTCATTGGTTACTTCTGACTCCTTTCCTTGATAGAGTGGAATATTCTGGTATCACCACTGTAGAAACATACAGTGCTTTGTAATTTGTGTAAGGAAGAATAAAGTTATTTGTTAAATTCAGCATGCCAGCCTAAGAACACTCAGGAAAAAGGAGGACAAAGCATTAGGCAATTAACAGCATGGTGAGAAGCTAGGTAAGGTTTAAAAACAACAGCAGAAGGCATGAAAGAGTTAAGGAAGGAATCAAATACATGGGAGTGGCAAAGGAACAAAGTCAAGAGAAACAGATTCTGGTGTGAGTACATTTTAAACAGAAAGTAAAAATTTTTATTTTATGGAATTGCTAAAATGTATCACAAACAGTCTCTGTGCCCAGTAACAATTCAGCTACAACAGTAAGGAGTGGTGTCTGAGACTTGGCCAATGCATGGCACATCATTTGTGTGTGTCCTTTATCCTTTTATTCATTTGATGTTTTTCCACTTTGCATTTCTGTGTGTTATACAGTTTTGCAGATACAATGAATTAAAACTCACATTCCCTGGTGATGTAGATTGCTGTTATGAAGAGGAGTTTAAGTATAGCTTATAACAGGCTGCTTTTCATGTAGGCTATTAAAATGATGGTGACAATACAGTACTTGAGAGAGAAGATTATTTAGTTGAAATAAGAATTGATCTGAAGATGGGATAAGGAACAAAATATCTTGGCAAAGGCAAAAATATTTGTACTGTAATGGAGGTGCCTTGTCAACATCTTTATCTTCCATGGGGGCTGCAGAAAGTTAGTATTCTTGTATCACCTTTGATACTGGGATTCCAATCTTTCACTGGTATTTAGTTTTGAGCAGACAGAAAATACCGATGCTGCAAGTTTCAAGATGAAAGCAAATTTCTATAGGTTAGTTCTATATTGTTCTCTTTATTTAGCACATTGGTCAGAACTAAAATTTGTTATGTGAATTATGCTTATGTCAGGTAAGTTTCTAAGGAGTATTCTATTTACCCTTGTTTTTACTCTCGTTCTTGCTGGAAATATGTTGCTTGGGAGTCCAAGGAACAATGATAGCTGGGGGGATCATTTACCATTAGAAGAAGCAATTTTCACATTTGGTAAAGCAATGTGAAGATGTGCTTGCTATTATTCTTTTTCTGTGGCTGACAGCACTGCAACCTTTGACATTGCAGTATGTACAGAAATGCATCTGCTAGCATTGGAAGACAGCAAATTGATTATTTGTGCTGGTCCTGCTTCTCGTGGAGCTGTTTTGCTCATCTTCATTTTTACTGATGTTTAGGTTCATCTTGTTTGTGGAAGGAGCAATAAATTGGCTTATGTGTCTGAGCCAAGTACTTGTGTTTACTCTCTGACATTTGAGACTCCTCTTGTGTGCCACCCCCACTCTCTTTTAGGTAAGGCTTAGGAAACCATTTGTGTATGGGGCAGCTGACATGTTACACCAGCCTCAGAGTGTAAATTTTTGGTTTCTTTGAATCTGTAGATTGATATAAATTAGTATTACATGTAACATATGAAGTGTATCTTAAATCATAATAATTATAAACATATAGGTATTTCTCAGATAAAATGCCATTGCTAGCATAGATCCAGTGAGGGTTGGGTTTTGGTTTGTTGGGGTTTTTTTTTTCCTTTTTTTTTCCTGTACTGGCTGTAGGAATCATCCCTGTGGTGTCTCCTCATTTATTTACATTACAAAGAGGTACAGCTTAGTTAGAATTACATTCAACAAAGAAAGAGGAGGTCTTCTAGCTGGAAATATGAGAAAAAATTTTGGTTGGTGGCACTCTCTGGAAACTTTAAATATGTGAAGCAGAGTTTAAGTTTAACCCCAACTCTTGAAAGCAGTAGAGGCTGTGTACTGTATAGAAACATTGAGTTCTTAAAACAAATACGCTTGCATGCTACTAGAGGAGCATTTAACTAATGCAGGACAGAGCTGTTGATTTTTACATGGTTTGACTTCCATTTTTCAGTTTATCCAACTCTGACTGAAGCACTACAAAGGAAGTGGGATGAAGCAGAGCAGCTTCTGTATGACGAACTAATAACTGACCAGGTTTGTTAGCATCTTCCAACTATATTTGTTAAAAAACCATTTCTGTCAAATATTGAACCTTGGCATTTGCCAAGTTTCTCCTTTTGGACTGGATGCATTCGTTCTGCAGTTGGCAAATAGTCATTTTTGTGCTCTGTAACTGCTGTATCAATTGTTAATAATAATGTTTTCTGTAGTGAAACTTGAGTTGGAGTGGCTAGTGCAAGTTACAAGCAGAGATGAAAGTGGGGTGGATTGATCTATTGTCTTTGTGAAACTTTTGTTTCAGGGTTACAGAAAAATACTGAAAGAGATTTTTGAGGAAGCAGGACTTCTAAAAGCAACAGAAGAAAAGGAAGTTGAGAAACAGGATAAGAAAATAAGTTTTGAATTTGAAACAGTGGAGAAGTGCAGTAAGGTACAGAGTATAATCGTTACAATGTGGAATTAAGTTGCCACCTTTTTACTGGGTAACAGTGTCACTGATGGTGTTACCTAAATACCTTTGGATTCAGCTGAAATCCATTAATGGGATTTTCTTTTCTGGTTTTAGCATGTAACAGGCTGCATACAAAATGATTTAATATCTTTATTCTAGCTCTTAACTAAAAAACAAACCAGCACAACTGAATGCCCAGTGAGAAGACATGGTGTGGGTATGTAGGAATTGGTGTAGGTGCTTTGGTTATGAACACTTGCAAGTACTTTTTATGGGGAATAACAGTTTGGAAATAAGAGAAAATTACTAGTGAAAATAAATGTGTAACCAGCCTTGGGAACGTTGATGTTTCTCTCTGGATAATTACCCAGACTTTCGGCAGAATGCATTGGCAGAAGCAAAAGGCAGAATGATCCATACTGTGTCATTTCTGAATTACTTTCAGGTGTGTGAACAGTCTTTCTGCAACAGAATCAATATTCTCTGTAAGTTCAGAGAAACTACTGAAAGTGAGAACATGAAGTTACTAGGTCAGGAGATGGGGAGGTGGTGGATTTCCAGACTTTAGCATGATGATATGATATAAAATAAAATAAGGCTGGTCCTGTAGCAAACTTATGAATGAAATTTTGCGCTATAATAAAATGCTAGTTAGAGAGTAGATCCAAGATAGTCACAGAGAGCACTCCTAAATTTTACTCCCAGGATTGGAAAAAGCTGGCTCCTGTTTTGACAACATAGAAATAAAATCATAAATTTTGTATCTTGTTCTTGGAATAAGTTTATTTTTATGATCTTTTAAGTAACACCTGTTAACAGACACATTTTTTTATAGATTCCCATTTCATGTATGCATTTGGAGAGTGAGAGATTCATTTAAAATGTATTTTGTTTCTTAGGAATACAAGCAACTTTCTAAAGAAATAAAAACCCTGAAAGATTTATTAAGTCAGCATGGTATTGCATACAAAGGAAATTTTGGTGAGTTTTTTTGGTATTGTTCTTTTTTGTTATTGTCTATATGCGAACACATAAATGATGGTTTTGGTACAGCAATAATTACATAATCCGTCACATATGGAGGTAAGATTCAATAGACAAAACTTTTAATAAGTATTTAGGTCTTGGTTCCTGTGGAAGAGGACTTACTTTGCACCCCAGAAAAACCTGTTGATGACATGAAATGTTAGCTTTATGGAAAAATTTTCACTGCTGTTGTAATTGAAGTTTGTCTCCAGTACTTAAGGTGCTAAAGAAAAAGGAAGTCCATGTTACAGCATTCATAGCACATAAGCAGCTTCCAAGTAACTCTGCTTTTTGCATAGTCAATCACAAGGCCTGACTTCTTCAAGAACACTTGAAATGTTCTCTGTATCTGTTTGAATTGCTTTTATCCCTTTTTAGTCACCCTTTTTTTTTTCCTACAACATTAATGTCTGTTAGGTAAGTATTGTATCACATGCAGTTTTTGGAAGGAAAGACTGGTCCTGGAAGCAAAGCTTATCTGGGTTAATTCCAGTCAAGTTAAGGTTTAGTTTTGTTGTGTTGGTTGGTTGGTATTTTTTGTCCCATTCCTTCCAGTCTATTATACCTATTATTACATGGACTATTTGTCAAAGGAGGATTTAATTTCTCTGTATATTTACAACTTTTATGTTCAGAATTGGCACCTTAAGAAGACAATGGACCTTTGAGCTAATTAGCTTAAAATTAGTGACATACATCTTTTTTTTGTTGTTTTGAGAAACTTTCTTCTCTGTTCTTTTCTGGGGAAAACTCATATTAGATTTTTTTGTAAAACATTTTGTCTGTGTGTTTAAATTATTAACTATGTAACTTGCACAGTATTTCTGCCTGTTTGGTAGATTATTTAATTATGTAAATTAGAACTGGATAATCAAAAGCAGAATTCACAGCTTACTGTAGATGGCTTATTTCAAACTACTTAGTGAATTCTGTGACAAAAATGTCTTGATGTTTAAAAGCAGAAATAACTGATGTCTTAAACTAAATATTACAGCTGAAAATACCAGTGTTGAACATGTAAGTCACAAACAGGCAACTGCAATGACAACTCTTCTTACTGGGTTGAAGAATGATGAACACCTCCATGGCGATACGGGAGTTTGGAATGACACTGTATGAAGAAACTTGGGTGGTAAACAGTGAGTGTGTATGGAACATCAAGCAAGTTGAATGTGTATTATGCCACTGAGATGACTTACCTTCTGCTGTTATTCTCGGCCTTCTGAATTTCTGCCTTAAAGCAAAAGGAACGTAATGGAGCGAGGGCTTTCCATTGCTGAGAACAGTTGGCTGATTTCTGAGAGCATTTGTAAAACTTCTTTGATACAGCTGCTGTTGGGCAGAGGTTCACAGGTTCTGTGCCTCCAGCCGCGGCTTTATTTTCTTTGATCAAGCATGGTACCAGGTGGTGTAAATACAAAACAGTTCAAGACCAGTGCTGTAAGATGTTGTATGGAATGTAGTAAGTTCAATATTAAGAATACGTGTCTGTATGCTGAAAGGTTTTCTGCCAGCGCAGTGCACAATGCACCGCTTCCCCACCGCGTTCAGAGGCCGGTGTCATCTTTGGATAGTGGGTGGATGCACGGAAAGCTGTTCGGGATCTGATAGAGGGTCTGCGGACCCCCCCCTGCCACAGAGGAGCTGTGTTAAGGGAACACACGGCAGTTGTGTGTGTGTGACACGGCGGCTCCCCCAGCGTGAGCACTGCACCCGTTATTGTGGGCGCCGCAGCAGCCGTTCCCCCAGCTCCGTCAGCGCCGCTGGGGCTCCCCCCCCTCGGGGCGGGCGCTGCCGCCGAGCGCTGCAGTTCCGCTTCCGCTGTGCGCGGGGCGGCGGCGCGGGCGGCATGAGCTGGGCGCTGGGCTGGCGGTGAGGGGGGGGCCGTGGGGGGGGGGGGGCGGCCCAGCGTCCGCCGCCCCTGACGCCGGTGTCTTTGCAGGACGCGGCTCCTGCGCTCGCCGGGCAGCCGGCGGTGGCTGGCGCGGCCGCGGGGCCCGGAGCCGGAGGACGGGGCGCCCATCCTCTTCTCCACCAGCAAGGCCAGCCCGCGGGTGTGGAGCGTCAGCCAGTCCATGGGGAGCGACCACGAGAGGCCGTGGGTGAAGGTGCTGCCCGTCAGCCTCGTGTGCACTGGGTTCCTGCTCTGGTGTGTGTTCAGGGAACCAACGGAGATCGATGAGCGACTGGAAGCAGTTTTCTCTGGTCAGGTGACGGACTCTTCAGATGTGGCGCAGAGAAGCGACCCTCCCTTGCAACTTCAGAAGGAGAAATGAGGAGGACGGGAATGCGGCTGCAGTGAAGGAGCTGCCAAAAGTTTGCTGGCATTCACTGTACTAGCAGTGTAATGGGAGAACTTGTTTTTGCAGGCTTGCCTTACAAGCTTGATTCCTTCATGTGTCGTGCTGCTTTCAGTGCTGGTTTTAGTAATCTAAGCTGGTAGCACAGAGAATAGATTATTCTTGCACTGCGCCATAGGGGTGGACAGGATGTATTGAAAATCAACTTGCATTTGAAGATACATTTTATACAACCCATCTCTTCTTCGTGGATCATTTTTCTTACATCCACAGTATATTAGAATATCAAAGCTGTAAGTCTGTGAAATTGTTGCTGAAGGTGACCTTCATTTGACATTTTGCTAGTCACAGAGTATATGCAACTTGCATTGAAGACAACTGTAAGTGTACGTTTCATTAATATGTGATTCTGTATTCTGTTTTTTGGGGGAGGGTTTTGTTTTTTGTTGTAATTCTACTAAATGGTGTAGAAATCATCTTCAACCCTTAATGCATACTTGGTGCTTGCTTTCTGACTATAACCTTTTGGGCATGCCTGATTTAGATTATCATTACTCAGAGGAGAGGCTTTGTAGGTGTCATGGTTTGAGCATGTTTTGAGGTATTTGAACAAAAACACCCTCAAAACATGCTCAAACCATGACAGTAGGGAATTGAGATGATTTAGTTGCAATGTGTTAGGAGGAAACCCTTCGTTTCATGAACAACGTAGTATGTTTTTTCCTTATATCAATACTCAAACTTGCACACTCTGGACGCTTTTCATGGAGAGGAGGAATTTAAGCTACTCCTACAACCTATTTCCCTTCAAAGTTAGAGGCATTCCTTTTAAGCTTCCTAATGTAAAAATGTAAAACTTTATGTGCCATTAAAATACTTAATCTTTAAAAAGAAAAGAAAATAAATAAACCCAAAACACCATCACCACCACCTCCCACAACAACCAGTAACTCCAACCATGGCAGCAGCCGGTAAGACTACAGCGAAAACTGTCACAGCATCATGTTTGTCTGACACTGCCGAAGAGTCTCTATGCGCACTATGCTTTAATTTTGCTGTTGAGCAAAATCAGGACATCCAGGTGTTGCTTAATAATTGAGTATGGTTGGTTTGCTACTGCCATGAGGTTTAATTAGTTCTAGGATTCAATTTCTACTGCAGTAGATTGTTGCAACTGAGATATGCTCATTCGGGCATCCTGGCGAATAAAAGTGATTCTAGATTATATTGCCCTAACGTGTAATGCCTGTTACTCTGACTACTTCGCTTTCTGCACGTTCTTTAAATCAATGCACCCAGCAATGTACTAATTGTATTTGAGGAAATAAAAGAGCTGCCTCTTTGTGCGTGCCTTATTTTTGGGTAATGATAGGTGTTTAATAAAGATGATTACCTATAAAGCTATTCTCATTGTCTCTTGCTATGAAGGCGTAGACGCTCTTGCCGGCTCTGCCTGCAGCGTCTTGTTGGAGCGCTGCGGGAGGCGCGGTCCGCACGGAGCGCGTCCGCGTTGTAGGGGGCGGGGCCGGAAGGGGCGGGGCCGGAAGGGCCGAGCTGCGCCTGCGCTCTGGGCGGCCGCGGAAGATGCCGTCGGTTGCTGAAGCCGTGTCGGGGTGCGGGCGGTTCTGCGCAGACCGAGCAGCTAACGCACTACACGTAGGTACTGCGGCCTGCGGGCGCCCCGGGCCCCAGCCTGGGAAGGGCTCTGGGACCAGAGGCGAAGGGCCCGCTGGTGTTCCAGGCCTGTTCCGCGCGGCCTGCTGCGCTGGGGGGAGATCTGTGAGGAGACCTGTCCCCGGGCGGCTCCCGCCGTGTTCCTTTCCCCGCCCCAGGCATCTCGGGGAGGAAGTCTCGTTCTGTGCCGGTCAGTTAGTGGTGCTGCGGGCAGGGCTGCGGCAGGGCCCCTGCGGCCGTTCTCCTCGCTTTGCATCTGCTCCCACGGTTGGGCCTCTCCTGCCTGCACGGTGTGCTCCGGTATCCCGAGCCCTGCAGCACCCTTCCGCGCTCCGAGACCGCTCTCTCCGAGCTATAACAGCAGTCTTCCCACTTATGAGCGTTTCGCAGCCAGCCTCAGCTCGAACCCGTGGGATGTTGCCGTGGTAATTTTTGCAGACCTTCCTGTACTGAAAGACAGTTCCCGTGTGCTTGCCATCCTCTCGACAAGCCTGCCTGTTTTCTTTTATGGTCTATAAAGTCCCTGCAGCCCGCTGGCATTACTGACAGCCCATCTCGTGTAGGAGCAGGTGCTCTCCACACATGTACAATGATTTGTCACCTACCTTTACTCCCATCTTTGTAACTTCACTTCTAGAACATCACATTTCTAGCATGCTCAGAAAGACTGCAGAAATGAGGCCATTTACTCAGATACTGCTACAGCCCTTAACGTACAAATAATCTATTTTAGTGTGGGGTGTTTTTGTTTGGTTTTTCCCTTCCCTACAGTCCTGGGTAGTTTGAAGATTCTTGTCTAAACTTAAAGGCATGTTTCATCATTCTGTGTCACAGGATCCCCCATGTGCCAATTTAAGCACCTGGGAAAGAAAAGATGCCCAATTCCTCTTTCTCATCCTTCTTTGTGTGATGTCTTAAGTTCTTTTAGAGACGTCTTAGAATTCTAAGGTTCTTCTGTGAAGTCCCCATATACCCTTTCCTCTGCAAATACCACATCACTTTAGCAAAGTAATGAAATTGCTAAGTTGGCTAATAGACATATAAACTGAGGCAGGAAGAAGTGCTGTCTTACATTCTTTGACAAATGCCACAGTAGTGCCCAGTCTGGCATGATCTTGATATTCTGTGGAAAGAAGTATTGGACTTTCTAAGTAGCTTTTGTGCCCTGCATGCTAAAGAAGGAGTGTCTTACTGACGCCTAAGTAACCTCCAAAGATCTCAGACTGCCTCAACACAAACATAATAGTTGCTAAAGTAAGCTTGATGCAGCTCTCTCATAGCCCTGGTAACTTTCATAAAGCTATTTTAACCCTTTAGCTTTTTATACAGTGTGTCCATATTCTCTGAATGTTGTGATTAAAGACTAGTTTAAATTAGATGTGGGGTTTTTATGTAAAATAGCCTTTGTAGGACTACATTGTATGGTAGCAAGCAATGTGAATGCTTATTCTAATTACTTGTTTGATTTATAATCTCTTTGGTGGTTACTTTGTACAATATTCTAAATGTTGTTCTTTTTAAACTAATGTGTTTATTTGATTTTAGCTTAGTTACAATACAGTGTAATTTGCCAGGTGTTCCACTGTATTTTATTAGTAATATGTTTTATCAAAATAATGAAAGTCACTTGTGTGCAACAACTAAACAGTGCATTGTGCATAGAACTAAAACTGTATGCAGGTACATTTGTAGAATTTTTCTCGGGCTATGTGCACTGAATTGTTAAGTGACTTGTTAATACTGTAAAAATTTGCCTCCAACAAGATAAACTTGTAACACGGTTTAATTTTTTTAGGTATCTAAAGGAATTTAGGACAGAGCCATGCCCCCTATTTTTGCAGCACAAGTGTACCCAGCACAGACCATTTACCATTTCATTGGCATTTCCTAAATCAGCATCGTCGTAGACCTATACAAAGGCGTGATGGGACTTTTAACTACAGTCCAGATGTTTATTGTACAAAATATGATGAGACTACAGGAATCTGCCCAGATGGAGATGAGTAAGTGATTTCTTTCAGTCCTAGATTTTTATAGTATTATCAATGACATTAAGGAAAAATGGTAGTTTTTACTTAGCAAAAGTAATTGATAGAATCCTGCTGCAATTTATTTGGAAACAGATTTCAATAAGTGATTTGTTAATTTTTGGTACATACATTTCTATATAAGCATGTGTTGAGGCTATTGTAGAGTTAGAACTAAAAACATGATTTTGTGTTGTGGTGATCTTAAAGCATAACAGAAGAAACTGGTTTTCTGCTAGTACTGTTCCTATACATTTGTCCCAGTATTGTTGCTGATCCTTTTTTACTTTTCCAGTTGTGCTTTCTTATTCTCCTGGCAGCTTTAAAATTGATGCCTAGTTGTCAGCCATACTGTGTAGGGGTGGCTCCAACATTTTAAACCTGCCTAAGTTTTAGGAAGGTTGACGGGTAGTGAAGGAGAATGACTGTTCCATGATGCTTCCAGTGAGAAAAGGCAAATGAAGGAATTTACTGTTAGCTGTCCGGCTATGCAGTTAGTTTGCATTTCCATTGACATATATATCTTCTAGAGAAAGGCTGCAGGGGCCTGAAGTGAACTTGGGGAGGGGTAGAAGCTTTGTGGAGATGAAAATGAGCAAATAGTACAATATGGCAGGCAGGCAGGCATATGTAGAGGAGCTGGGTATATTGTGATTATATGTCAGAAGAGCTACCTTCATCTGCAGTGGTGGAAGCAATGAAGGACTTCTGACAAAAAGAATAAAAACAAAAGGCATGAAAGCAACTGGAAAATATGTAGTTTTGCTGAGCAGCTGTTTAAAAATAAATGTAAGATTAATTATTTTGGTTACTGTGGTGTATAGTAGCACTTGTCACAGATCAACTGTCATTTGTGTTGTATGCTGTAGTCACAGAATGAAAAGGTGGATTTTTCCCAGAGGCTTTACAAACTAAACAAGAGGTAAGAGAACGTAAACAACAGAAACGCCCTAGGCAGCTTGGAAAGACTGAGTCCCATGCCTAAGCAATAGAGAAAAAAATGTCTCTGAAGTATGATGTAAAAAAGAACAATTAATTACCTTTTCAGGCATTTGTACAGCATTCCTGCCAATCCTAGGAATCGTAGGCATAAGACAATACTGAAGTTGGAAGATATGCTGCAGGGAGGGATTGAGAGGAAAGTGTGAATATAACCGAATTCCCATAAATGAAGGAGAATAATGTTTCAAGGGGAAAAAAATTGAGTAAGAGCAGACAGTAAATTAAGAAAACAAAGATAGATGTGAGTAGAGAAAACGAAATGTTTTCTTTGGCTCAGTTATAAGGTGAGATTATTGAAGACATTTATGAGGGAAGTTTCAGAACTGTGGAGGCCTTATATTAGATTTGATCCTGAGAACTGCTGGCTAGAAATCACAGCCAGCTATTGTAAGTTGGTAACTGAAATTAAGTCAGAAGAGTAAAGGCATACATGGCAAATGGTTGGGAAAGAGAAGTAAAGGGTAACTTGCTTAAAGATAGACAATACCACAGCATATCTGAAGTGGCAGGAGAAGAAAGTGGAGGAAAGCACCTACATTTCTGAGGATATGCTTATAGTGTTGTAGTATTCCTGTTTCAGAACTTGGCAAAAGAGTATGTTTTGACCCTGTTTTGTTGTCTGCCTAAAATTTAGCCTTTTACTTGGAGCAACTTAAAATTCTTATAGAAATAGGTTATAAGCAGTAGTGCCAGGACAACTTTGTTTTAAGCTATCTGTGAAAACCAACATGTTGGTACATTTTTACCTTTTATTTATATTTCTGATTGTCTGTTCTGCGCATCTGAATGCATGGTTATGTTAATGCAGTTTGTGAGTTGATAGAAAGCTCATCCAGTTCCAACACCCCTGCCATGGGCAAGGACTCCTTTCCCTAGAGCAGCTTGCTCCAAGCCCCATCCAACCTGGCCCTGAGCACTGCCAAGAATGGGGCAGCCGCAGCTTCTCTGGGCACCCTGTGGCAGTGCCTCACCCCCCTCACACATTGTAATCTTTCTATGTGTATCATTAGTGAAATTTTGAGAACATTTCTTCAGCTAGTTTTTCACAAATTCTACAGGTATCTTGTAGTATTGTGCAGTTCATTTTTGAGAACATCAGGCTAAAATGCTGAGTTAAAGATAAATGACATTGACTACTTCTGTTTTACCTACATCCATTTTCCCATGTTAGGAAGAAGTTAGATTGGATTGACATGATTTACTCCTCACAAACCCATGCTTGCCGTTATCTAAATTGTACCTTCTAATTTATTTACTTGCTCCATTTTTCTTTGAATCTTTCTGTCTCTACACAGAACCTTGTTCGTCATTTCTTAGTTCCTCCTTCCTCGAACCAAAGGGGTAGAGACAGAGGCAAAGCCTCTTTTCCAAAGAGTCTTAAACTTTGTCCAGGAAGATTTTACTGGACAGCCTTAACATGCCCTAACATGAAAGCAGTTTTAGTGAAATAAAGATTGTCAACACTAAACTTAAGAGAAATCCAGATGTAAAATTGCATGAGCTTTTAGTCTTCGTCTTATTAAAATGAATATTTTATTTTCAAATTTTTGGTTTCAAAATGTTGGATGTATATAATTAGAATTCCTGGGTAGTTTCTCTACCAGTAGATTGCAGTGCTTTATTTGTGTACTTCATTGTAATATTGGTATTGAATATAAAAGCAATGATGATTGCTTTGCGTGTAAATGTGTTAGACTTTTATTAAAACCTGCAGAAGTCAGTCTGAGTTTATACAAATGGAGTGGCCTATAATTTTACACCAAAAAATCATAAATTTTTTACCAAAAGCAGTATGATGCCCATGCTCACTGGAGACACTCTGAATACAAAATTTAGTTGTTTATTTCTTTTAATTGTTGACCTGTTTACAGACACAAGTTTTGTATTAGCTGGCTACAAGACAGAACAGTGTCCCAAGCCACCCAGACTCTGCCGCCAGGGATATGCATGTCCACACTATCACAGTAGTCGAGATAGAAGACGAAATCCCAGAAAATTCAAATACAGGTACATAATACTTATTAACAATAGACTTGTTGGTCAGTCAGACAGCTTTTCTTAAATGGACTGGTCAGCTGGGTTCTTCTATAACGCAATTGGATGTTCCTAGTGGAATACAACCATATGTTTCCCAGTAGCCGTGCTAAACTTTTTTTTGGGGAAAAAAAAGTGTCTGTTGAGAATGATCAGGCAGTTCTAAAGACAAAAATCATGAATCTGTAATGGCAATATCCTTCTTACCTGTTAAGAATGAAAGCAATTTCTGTAAAAACTTGGAATCACTAACTCAAACCTTTGTGACAAAAGGATCGATTAAATTTTCTGTCTTGTTTTCTGATTTCATTCTATAAATTTCAATTTCTGAGCAGTATTTTTAAAAGCAAGATTTAATGCATTCTCTCTTTTTACCATTACATCACTCATCATTATATCATTTTTCATCACTTTCTTACATTCTGGTTTCTTCGTTGGTTTTGCTGGGTCTTTTTTGTGGAGCAATACAAAGTTTAGAATTGATGCGCTTTGCTTGACAGTCTCAGGACTGTGAATAAATGTCGTTAGACAGAAGATAGAATCCTAGTAGCTCAACTTTCTATCAAAGAATTTACAGAAAGTCAGAATGTCTCAGAATTTGTAACTTTGTAGGTCCCAGAACCTAAGGTGCTAAGATTTTAGTGGGAAATTCGTTGAGACTTCTGCTAAGAATTAGATGCAGACATGCTCTGAACATCACTTTTTTCTAGGTCCACTCCTTGCCCCAAAGTAAAACATGCAGATGAATGGGGTGAACCTTCAGGGTGTGAAAGTGGGGATAGCTGTCAATATTGTCATTCTCGTCCAGAGCAGCAGTTTCATCCTGAGGTAAGAACTACATCTCTGCTTATTTTTAATGATTTCAAATTTCCTATGGATTAGATTATCAATTAAGATATTATTTATGAAAAAAAATGTGACATGCCTTTAAGACTTAAGTTGTTGAGGTATTTGCTTAAGCAAAACAAAATTTTCTAAGAAATAATTATTTGTACTGCTGTGGTTTTTACTGATGATAGGCATTTTTATTTTATTGCTTATGAAAAAATAATTATTCTCTGGATTTGGGTTTATATGTGTTCTCTTTTTTACCTAACCTCTTGGATTGGTAGGAAGTCAGAGTAGTAATAACTTGGGTCAAATTTCTGTTTGAAGTGTAGTTAAAAAAGTTTTATTGCAAATGATTAAGAGAAACCTGAATAGATCAGGAGGATGTGGAAAGACCAGGAAATTCTCATAGTGGGTAAAGTAAGACACTCCAGAAAAACGATTTAAATCATTTTAGATTCTTCTGTAGGCAAAGTCTTTGTGAGTTTGTTGGATGCTTGAGTGTAGTAGTGAAATGCTTGGGAAGAGAGCAGTGGTATGCAGTCTGCTGAGGTTTAATTCTTATGCAACACTGAAAATGTTAAATGTGCCAGTTAATGGAAACAAATGTGATACTGAAAAATACATGTTATGCTAGAAGATGTCTGTACAACACTGGATGTCTGTTTTCATTTTGGGACCTTTGAATGGACATGGATTCACAGCAGGATATGATTTCTTTCACTAGAGGGTTTAATACTTAGTAAGCTATAAGCAAAGACCATTCAATTGCTAATTTCTCTTCAAATTATGAAGACTATTGAAGGCATTTCAGTATTGTACTGTAAAAGGAATTCTTAGACTACTGACTTCAAGATTGTTGCAAGCTTCATATCATACATTTCCAGTCATAAGTTGACCAGCTACATGGCACTAAAAAGGTATCAGCTGTCTTTACTCTTGAGATGCTGCTCCAGAATTTCACTGTCCTCATTACTGGGGATTTTACAGCCCAGATTTATTTCAGATTATCTGATTTCTTCTGCATCATATTCCATCTTCTTTTTCTGTACTATAGGTGTCTTTCTGCTTAGTATTGCACCATACTTTTGTTTATGACAAAGCTGCAAATTAAAGTGCTAAAATAAGTCACAAGGCTGAGCCTTGAATTCTGCTGTTAATTTTGTCAGCTGCTTTCCTCTTTCATACCATCCATCATCGTCTCTCCATTAGTCAATCTAACAGCAGGTATATAACACTGTTAAGAACCATGTTCTTCATTATCTTAATTAATCTTACCATGTCCTTTACTGAATTCCTTATTAGAATGATCACATTTCCATTTTAGAGGACCTTCGATTTCTCAGAGTTACATGGTGAATCTACTATGATGTGCCTTTGCCAAATGTATTTATGTTTTTATCTCATTTTTTCTGTCTTTAATCTGAGTGGCAACAGACAGAATAATTAGTGGACTTACAGTGACCTAAATCAGCTATTTTTTCTCTTCTCAAATATGCATGAGCTACTTAAATGCTCACATAAACATACGTGGCCCAACTTGCAAACACATATAGCATGGGGAATAAACAAGGGGAGTTAAGAGAGGTACCTGCGCCTGCAAGGCAATGATCTTACTGGCATTATGGAGACGTGGGATAGCTCCAGTGGCAGAGTGTTGGAATGGAAGGATACAGGCTCTTCAGGAGGAACAGGAAGGGGAGACAAGGAGGAGTTGCTGCCCTCTATGTCAGTGACCAGCTGGAGTGCACAGAGCTCCACCAGGGGTGGATGAGGAGCCAACCAAGAGCTTAGGGGTCAGGATTAAAGGGGGGGCAGGGACAGGTTGTATTATAGTGGGGACCTGCTACAGTCTCCTGGACCAAGAAGACTTAATGAGTGAAGCCTGCTATAGACAGGTAGGAGCAGCACAAGCTCTGGTCCTCATGGGGGACTTCAGCCACCGTGATATCTTTTGGGAGCAGTACAGCAGGGCACAAGCAATCCAGGAGGTTCCTGGAATGTGTTGGTGGTAAACTCCTTCTCCAAGTGATATAGGAACCAATAGGAGGGGGCTGTGCTGGACCTTGCTCTCACCAACAACGATGGGTTGGTGGGGAATGTGAAGCTCAAGGGCATCCTTGGCAGCAGTGACCATGAAATCGTAGATTTCAGGATTCTTAGGGCAGCAAGGAGGGAACACAGCAAGCTCACTACCCTGGACTTCACAAGAGCAGACCAGCCCTTTCAGGGATCTACATGGTAGGGTACCATGGAGGGAAGAGGGGCCAAAAAAAGCTGGTTAATACTCAAGCATCACTTCCTCCATGCTTGTAAGTGATGCATCCCAACAAAGGGGAAGCCAGTCAAGAATAACAGGAGGATGAAGAACAACAGCGTGAATGAAGAAGAAGCTCCTGGACAAACATAGACACAAAAGGAAAGCCTACAAAAGGGTGGAAGCAGGGTAGGTGGGCAGTTTGGTGGGGATAGTGTTATGACCTCATCTAATTTTAGGTCTAGTATTTAATTTCACAGAAACTAGCAATGTTGCCTGCATTGAAAGAGGAGTTCTCTTTCAGCAACTTACCCTGTTATCCTTTCCCTCCTTTGCTCAAGCTCTGACTTTCATCCAGTTGTGTGGTTAGAGTGGGAATTCCATACAGCTTTTGCATCTCTGACTTGAGGATTCACCGTACTCATTTGATCCGGTTTATAATGAAATTCAGTATTTTTAATGATGTTAATCAGTTACCTTCATTACTCGGTCTACTTATTTGATATCCATAACATTAGTGCATCCTTAACTTTTTAATGTCCTTCAAGTTGAATTAATACTCACTACATTCAACATTATCTTCTCTCATTGGATGTTTTCATGTACTTACTCTTTACCAAATTCAAATAAAGAATTTTGTCATTGCCTCTTAGCTCAGTGACTGTTGAAGAAATCTCCTGGTTATCACACTCAGGAATAGCTTGCTTCCACTGTTAATAGACAGCAGCCGTGTTTTCATCTACAGCTGGGAAGTTACTCTCCTATAATGATTTAGTTCTTCAAGTTTGCTGTCTGTCTTGCGATATTGATATATGAAGATGACGTGACCATCTCCGAGATCCGTCTTTTGAAGTGCAAGCTCTGCCCCAGTAGTATTTTAATATTATTTATATTATCACTTGTATCTGTAGCATTTACCAGAGGCACTGTGTATCATCTGGGTAGCTCACAGAATCAGGTGAGGCTGTTATTTTGGCTAGGAACTCAAACTAAGAGTGAACTTCCAATTACATGTTTTGTTGAAAGCATTTGGAAGTCAGCCCTTCTCTTTGTTTTGTTGTTTTTGGTTTTTTTTCTTCTTTCATCATTAGCATTGTGCATACAGCATTGAGTTTTATATTTAAATAGTAAACAGAGAAGAGGAAAGAAAGATGGGCCCACCTTCATTTCTTAGTTTGGGTGTGGTATCCACAAATGATTTTATTCACCAAGTCTCCAATGTGAGCATAGGAATGAGTGAATAGGACATTTAAATTGGGATTTTAGCCTTTGTATTAGCCAGTGATAAAAAAAATGTGTCAGACTTTCAAAATGCACCTCACTGTTGATGGAAGTACTGTGTCCTCAACTTCTTTTGGTGAGCTGATGAGATTTGACTTTTTTAATGTTAAAATAGCAGGTGCAGTTACAAATCTTGCCATGTTCTTGCAGCATGGCTGACTGCATATTCTTCATTCTGGTTATTTGTATGTTCAAGGACAGAATCTTTTGTTCACAGTATGTGGACCAGATCTGAAAGGACACAAAAAGGAGGAGCCCTTCTTTTCTGGGTGCAAAAGACAGATTCTGGGAAATAGTCCCAAAATTTCTATTATTAGCCTGAAGCTTTTCCTGTGCCTCCAGGAACAAACAGTTTGTGTGGAAAATGGTAAAAGGCAATAAATATTTCAATAATAATTAAACACTGGGAACTGCAAAACTACTCATGTTATTCCTGCTATGGTCTCAAAGATGCTGAACAGAGAGGAATAACTACTTCCCCCAACCTGCTGGCTACATTTTGCTAACGCAGACAAATACACCATTAGCATGTTCATCAGAATTCCTAGATCTTTTTCTGCGGTGTGGTTTTCTGATCAGCCTGTACTGTTGCAAGGGATTATTCTATCCCAGGTGCAGCATTGTTGTATTTGCCTTTGTGGAACTTCAGGAGCTTTCTGTCAGTCTAGTTCTCCAGCCTTTTGAGATCCCGCTGAGCAGCAGTCTTGCCTTCAAGTGTATCAGCTGCTTCCCTTAATTTAGTGTTACCCACAAACTCACTGAAATTTGTGGCACTTTTACACTAAAAGTGGTTTATTCAGGAGGCTGTGGCAGGGAATGCTGTGATTTGAAAAATGCACTATTTCACATTCTGTGATGTAAGTCATGTGATCAGGGAGTTGCTGTGATTAGCTGGTGTACTTTAAGCTTTCTGTGTTTAAATTGATGTGTAGCAGCAACCAGGAGACTGCAGACAGTGAGTCAGCACTTCAGCATGGTAAGTTAGGCATTCAGTCTCTTAATTTTTTTTATGAAAGAAATTATGCAGAATATTAAACGATGGATCCTTTTCTGCAGTCTCACGAATGTATAGCTTGCTTTCCTTAAATGTTTGTTCGATGATCTTGGTTTAGACAGAAAATAAATTTTGACTCTAATTTCAGAATTAGAATGAGCAGAATTGTAGTTTTTATTGTATGCAAGTAATATAATTTAATTGGCTTACAGTTATTTTAAGATATACTATGGAATGAAATCACATTTTTGTCAGGATAAACACTGCTTCTGAAATAATCAGAAGCTAATTGACTGTAAGAAGTTACTCAGACAGTAAGAACCATGGTCTAATTTCTGTATACTAGATGGGGTGCTAATTCAGTATAATTTAAAAATTGTGATCTACTAAACAAGTGTTGCAGAATCATTAGAACAGTGATATGCTATATTTCCCATGTGCTAGTGTGATTATATTATTGCACATAAAGAGACTCTTGATTCCTTTGAGATAGAGTATGCCTCTGCTATCTGTTGATGGCTTTATACATCAGTTTTCATTATACTGTGTTTGTTAACAGAATATGTATCATAAAACACACCTCATGTATGTATAAGTTAGTATACGTTATGGTAACTGTGTAGATTAGGGTTCTTTTTTCATTAAAAGAATTTTATATATATGTATAAATTATTTTTCCAGAGTTCTGTTTCATGGATATATGGGATGGCATTGAGAATAGTGTTGCATGTAATCTGAACAGAGCAGAAGAATAAGACATTATTGTAGAACAGAAAGTACATTTATAGTTTTATTGTAGGAAATCATAAAAAAGGAATAGAAAATGAGATGCAACAAGGGAAGTGTCTTGGTAATTATGGGAAAAAGAGATGAATGGGTTTGGAGAAGGGTTAGGAAAAAGTCAGGAGAGTTTTATTAGCAAGGCCTAAAGAAGCTTTGTCAGGCAGTGGGGTCTATAGGCCTTTCTGTGGCCCTTTATCTTGATCTCCTGGGGAGTTACAGGCCCTCTCTGCCTGCTCCCTGAGTAATAGTCCCCAAGAGCTGGGGCAGAAAAGGGTGCAAGTCAGACCCATCAGCTAGAACTAGTATTTAGCATAGAGGCTTGGACAATGTGTTCAAAGCTGAGGAATGATGGAGCAGAAGACACATTGTTGCAGTCTTCTCCTCTCAGGGAGATTGGTTGAGTTGCCTGATTTTGTTCTGGTAAAAAAAAGAAAGGAATATAACCAGAGAACATAAGAGCTGCAGGGTATTTGAAATCCTTTTGAAAACTTAAAATAAAAAAAAACCAACAAAAACAATAAACAAACAAAACCCCACACCCCAAAAACCCAAAACAAACAGAAAATGTAAATGAAAATATTTTTTAAGAAATAGAGACGTTAGATAAGAAGAGTGTCAAAGGAGATAGATTTGAAGAGGAATAAATAAGGAATGGGCAGTAGTGAAGGGAAATTACTCCATTGATAACAGGGAGAAAACAGGACATCTGCCATCATCTGATACTCCACCCTGTTGTCTGTTAGGTTTCTGGGTAGACCTCCCCTTGGGAATGTTGCTTTCTGTTGCATACTCAAGCGTGGGGATTTTGCCTATCTGGGAAGCTTGCCATTCAAGGAAAATTGGTGTTTCTCCATTTGCTTCCCACATATGTTGTTTTCTTAAGATGTTGTCTGTGTTCTTTCCCTGCACTCCACTGACTTTTCAGCATGTGATGTGGAATCTGAGAGAGCCAGAAGGTAACAGAAATTAAGCTTTGAAAAT
This sequence comes from Melopsittacus undulatus, assembly GCF_012275295.1. NCBI lineage: Eukaryota > Metazoa > Chordata > Aves > Psittaciformes > Psittaculidae > Melopsittacus > Melopsittacus undulatus. The sequence continues at coordinate 113,251 of NC_047534.1, read as the reverse complement.
CCAGATAATAAACACTAAGGAGACATGTCCATCCTTTTTGTGGTAGGGGAGGACAAGTGTGGCAGAGCGAGTTAAGGCCTCATGAGAAGAACATGACAGGTTAATGATTAGTAGGGTGCAGGCTTAGATTTGATCTACTACTTGAGCAGCATGATTTATGTGAGCCTTATTATCTTTTTTTCCTGCTAGCAACATACTGAGCCAGACACCACAAATAACTTCAAATATTAACATATGAGTGGTGTGGGGAACTGCAAGAGCTTGGAAAGAACCCTGGTTTGTTTTCCTTATTTCCTGTTTAAAGATAATGATGGTGCTAATGATGGGATTTTAAAGCCTCTCTTTTCATGATTGAGAGAATTTTGAATTTTTTGAAAGAAAGTGGAACAGCTTCAGTTGGTGGAAGTGAGAGGGATCTCTCCCAGAACATCCTGCAGTGTAGTGGTGAAAGGTTTGCTCTCACAGGGGTATGGTGGTTTTGCACGGAGGGTGTTGAGACAAGTTCATATGTGGGAAGATTTAGTAGTGGGTGGCATAGCATTAGGGAAGAGAAAACTGTCCTAGTGGCTGGGTGGAAATAGAAATGACAGGCAGGCCGGATGAACATCATCTCTTGGGCATCCTTTTAAGTGCAGCAGCTGATTCTCTTCCACGTAATACTTTTCTTATACTAACTGTATTAACTATAGTTTTTCACCAAGACTGTCCCAAACTCCTTATAGGCTCTTCCTGCTTATGATGTTGGTAGTACTAATTGGAGCACGCTTTGGTCAGTGGATGATGTTGTGTGCTAATTTGTTATTGAGATGGTTGGAGATATTGTAGGGTCCCTCTAATGTAAATCAAAAGTTACAATCAGAAGTAGGAGAAGAGGAGAAAGCAAGCATGGTTCTCACACCAGCAGCAGTCATCTCCCTTAAGAACCTACCATAGCAGTGCTCTGAGGCTTGGTAGGTGCCGCCAAATGGTGAGCATAGCAAGATGGTGAACATGAGAACAAGAAAGGAAACGTATACTGCCTCAGAGGCTCTGGAAGGCGCTACCAGTGAAGTAGGGTGAAAGGACAAAAGAGGCAGGCTATAGTGTTGCAGATGAAAGATCCTTACTTATATAAGGCAGAGGTAGGGAAGGCACAGTGCAGCAGTGGGGATCCAAAACCCAGTATGGAAGAGGGACTTTTAAACTGTGTTTCACACAGCGCTTGTGGCTACCTGTTGTCATCAAGTAAAAGGAGGCCGTCTCTCCCATCCTGACTGTATTTTATAGAATGACAGGCTTGGGCACTTGTCTCCTAGAGAAGGTTATTGCTGGAAAACTTCAAAAACCTAGGGTATAACCCTTCAGGCCAAAATAATGATGTAGAGATGAACTTCCTTCCTCTGACTGGTGGACACTAAGCTGCTCTGTCAGTACCGCTGAAAGATAATCTTTGTCGCTGACACGGACAGTGGGATTGAGTGTGCCCTCAGCAAGTTTGCCGATGACACCAAGCTGTGTGGTTCCGTTGATCCGCTGGAGGGAAGGAATGTCATTCAGAGGGACCTTGACACACTTGTGAGGTGGCTGATGCCAACCTCATGAAGCTTAACCATGACAAGTGCAAGGTCCTACACCTGGGTCGGAGTGTGTGCAGTTCTGGTGTCGTCAGCATAAAAAGGACATGGGACTGTTGGAACAAGTCCAGAGGAGGCCACGAGGATGATCAGGGGCTGGAGCACCTCCCATATGGAGACAGGCTGAGAAAGTTGGGGCTGTTCAGCCTGGAGAAGAGAAGGCTGCGTGGAGACCTCATAGCAGCCTTCCAGTATCTCAAGGGGTCCTATAGGGATGCTGGGGAGGGACTCTTCATTAGGGACTGTAGTGACAGGACAAGGGGTAACGGGTTGAAACTTAAACAGGGGAGGTTTAGACTGGATATGAGGAAGAAATTCTTTACTGTAAGGGTGGTGAGGCACTGGAATGGGTTGCCCAGGGAGGTTGTGAATGCTCCATCCCTGGCAGTGTTCAAGACCAGGTTGGATGAAGCCTTGGGTGATATGGTTTAGTGTGAGGCGTCCCTGCCCATAGCAGGGGAGTTGGAACTGGATGATCTTAAGGTCCTTTCCAACCCTAACTATTCTAGGATTCTATGATTATTGTTAGGGCACAGCTCCATACTGACAAAGTTGTGGTGCTTTTGAGACCTAGATTAGTAACTCTTCACAAAGAGCTATATTAACTCTCAGGGATCTTTGTCATGAGTATCATTATGTAGTATGTGAACTTCATTTCTTGGCTCGTATTTTGTTCTGGACAGCTTAGGCAGCTTTCTGCTGAGCGCTGTTCTGTGGATCCTACTTCTAGGTCACTAATTCCCTTTATGTATCATCTGGAGCTCCAAGTCTGTGGAGTCCCTTAGATAGCTTAGTCAACATCAGAAAATGCCTATATGTAGTAACGCTGCGCTGTATATGTATTAATGATCCAAATGGTACTCTCAATTTCTAACTTTTAGCACTTTTACAACTATATAGTACTTCTGCCAAGGATTTTCTGCCATTTACAGTGCATATTGTTTAGGACTAGGCTATAAGCCAGTGTGTCTTTAATTTCTGTTGGTTCCTTTTCATTTAGGCTTTATGTCAGTTTGTAATAATGATTTTCAACATAAAATCAAAAAATCCTTCATAAAGGTGATCGCTATCACTGACCACAATGACTGGGATATTCACTTTCCTGCCTGCAAAATCAGTACTTCTGCAGACTTCCTGATTGTGGAGTTGTTCAACATTAGATAAAGTATAGGAACAGAGGAATAAATTCCTTAATTACACCCCTTTCTACACAGAAAAAAAAGTTAAGTGGAAGAAGGGGAAAAAACCTCGTCTTCTAACGCTTTATAAGCAGTGTATCTAATAAGAAGTATACTGTTTAGAACTTTGTTATTGGCCAGAGAAGTTTTAGACTGACATAAGTCATTATGAAAGGCAGTCTAACTGTTCAGTCTAAAAGGAATACTGATATAATTTCAGTTAATTTATTTTAAAGTATTGCACATTTTCATTTTAATATTGTGACATTCCTTTTATCTGTATGCCCTGATATGTAACTCTGTTACCCCAAGGGCTTATTGCTGTAAGGGACATTTGCAGTCTTTCTGCAGGTTTCATATCTGCTTTTATTCAGTAATAATAAAAATAATAAAAAATATGTTTACATAGGTATCCTAATTTTGTTTTTCCTCTTTTTCTGTTGATGTACATGTGAACACACCAGGTGATACAGATGTCTTAAAAATCCAGATAAACAGCCATCTTTCCATTATTCTTTATGCATCTCACCAACTTAAAGAGCTGTAATAGCTTATATATGAGAGTTTTCCCTTTTAGTAAACACAGATATTCTTCACTGTGTGTCTGTAGTGTGCTTAAGACCATGACCTGGATGCAAAAGTGTTCCATGAAGGAAGCACTAACAAAAATAGTCAAACTTTACTCATTTCAGCCATTGTGATTTATGGGTAATTCAAGGATAATGTATTGATACAATGTTTTGTTTAACAGGTTCTGCTTTAGATTTGCATTTTAATGATGTGAACGTTGCATCTGTAGATAGAGACTTAGAAGATCAAGAAGGCAGTGGCCTTGGATTCGCAAGTAAGAAGTCCAATTTTTAAAATTATGCTAATTTAAAATACCTTTCTTTTCTGGCTTCCTAAACTTTTACTCATCAAAATAGTTACAGACAGCAAAGACTTTGAAGAAAACTCCTTAGTTTCCTTCTGGCTGTTTAACATCAAGAAATTCAAATGACACCTTTTCTTTGTGTAAGTAGAAAAGAGAAAATAATTGAGATAAAAAAATAGAAAAATAGTAAGTGAAAGCTGAGGAACTATAACCCTTTGAGAGATACAGCAAGAGAACAGACATGTTTTTATAATACTTTATTTTCTGAATACCTGTTTTGCTAGCATTTCTTTGAAGGAGTTCTGCAATGATTAAGTTGGTTGTGCCTATGTGTTGGGCTTCCACTTACACAAACAGAACTGTATTCTTGGATGGCAGACATGTTCCTCCCATATTCTTCTTGAACTGTGACTCAAAGGGTAAACCAGCTATAGCTACACCCTAGTTCATTGTTGCTGTCCCTTGCTCCAAATAGAAAAGCTTGCACTTAGTGTCTCTGTATGTTATGCAGTTCATCTTCCTTTAAGACAATTATTATATCTTTAGTCCACAGCCTTTAAAAATACACAGATGTATTTGATGTTGAAATATGTATGCTGTCACTGGGACTGCAGTGGATAGGACACTACCCAAGTATTACAGATTCAAGTCTCTTGTAAGGCTTGGAAATAATTTTGACCCAAGTGACTATCAAGTGCCCTCACTCCCTCAGAAAAGCATAAAATATAAGCAACTGGAAGTTGCTTCTTTTCAGAAATAATACACATGTCCGGAGAGATTCTGTTTCAAACTTTTCCTCCTCCAAGTGCTTCCTTTGCAGTGAAAGGAGACAGTTTGAGGCAATATCACTAATTTTATCACCCCAGTAGAGTATGGATACATGAAGCTTCAGAGCAAACAGAATTAAGGAAGGCTACTTGGTTTGGAATGAACTTTTTTACTTCATCACCTTGCTAATTTGAAGGTTGGCAGAAGATGCCTCACATAAAGTGACTGGTGACATGTCTCTCTTCAGATCTGAGCAGAGCATTTGGGGAGGCAGCTTACAATTGACATTTGGTGGTGTTGATGTTTTGGCATCAAGTTAGATGTAAACAGATTGTAGCAGTGGCTTCACTATTGATAGCAAGAGCAAGAGGAAACAAGTGCTGGATAAAATGGATTAAGAAGTTTCTCACACTAAATACTAATTTCTGGGATCTTGACAGCAGTGCTGCAAGCTGTGGTGCCTCTCCTACCTTGACTGTGTTTCTTCCCAAGGTGGTTCTTTTCTACTAGGGACTATATCTGTGGTACCTGTATATTTCAGGTTATTAGGGAATCCATACAGAATGACCCAAAATATTACAGTCTCAATAGGTAGTAATCTAGTTTTATGCAGATTCTTGTCAATAATATTAGTGGGAATATTTTTTTTTAGGGCTTTGCATTTATTTTGGTTGATTGACTTACAATTTTCTATCTAGTGATGATGGTAACAGGTTGTTCCTTCAGGAGAACAGTTCATATGTTATCTGTAAATGTTTTCCATTGTTGTTCCTGATACTCCCATTCATACAGACCTTGAAAGAAACTGATAATGTGTGCAATTTCAAACGTATTTCTCTGCTAGTCATGACGGGTTAAAAAATTCTTCTGCTGCTATAGTTTGTTTGACTGGTATTTTGTTTACTGCCTTGTTCTATGCTGCAGAAATGATTATGTGTCATTGGAAGTATCATGAAGTATGGAACAGCAAGGAAATAACTTTACTTGTATCTGGAAGATACAGTTCATTCAGTGTAATAGGTTGACCTTGGTGGGTAGCCAGACGCTCATCCAGCTGTTCTCTTAGTCTCCTCCTCTGCAGGACATGGGGAAAAAAATAAGATGAAAAAACTTATGGGTCAAGATAAAGACAGGAAGATCACTCAGATGCTGTCATGGACAAATAGACTTGATTTGGGGAAAACTCATTTATTGCCAATTAAAATAGTTGGATGGTGAGAAGCAAAGAGAAAAACTAAACCAACTCCCTGCCAGGCCATTTTCCCCAGGTTCAACTTCATTCCCAAATCTTCTACCCCTTCCTTCCTGTGCCAAGTAGCACAGGAGGATGGGGAATGGGGGCAGTGGTTAGTTCATAATAGCTCCTCTCTGCTACTTTTTCCTCCTCACACTTGCCCCTGCTCCAGTGTGGGTCCTCCCCATGGGTCACAGTTCCTGTCAGAAGAGCCTGTGCCGGCATGGGCTCTCCAAGGGCTGCAGTTCTTTCAGGCAATATCCACCTTCTCCAACCTGGTCCTCTCCACAGGCTGCAGAGAAATTCCTGCTTTTACTGTAGTCTCTTCCACGGGGTGCAGGAAATACCTGCTCTTACTGTGGTCTCTTCCAAACCTTCCGTGGGCTGCAGGGACATCTCTTCTCCAGGCAAATGTATGCTCTGGCCCTGGGGCACCTCCTTCCCTTTGTTTTTTCCTGACCTTGATGTTCACAAGACTGTTTCTCACACCTTTTGTTCATAGAATCATAGAATCGTTAGGGTTGGAAAGAACCTTAAGGTCATCCAGCTCCAACCCCCCTGCCATGGGCAGGGACACCTCACACTAAACCATATCACCCAAGGCTTTATCCTCTGCCTGTGTAGCATTTTTTTTTCCTTTTCTCACATACATTCTCCCAGAGGTGGTACCACTGTGGCTGAAGGGTGCACTGTGTCCTGCAGCAGATTTGCTGGAGCCATCTGGAGCTGGGTGTGCTTCTCCAAGCCATCCTTGCAGCAGTGTCTCCCCCCCAACCTTGCCCTGTGAACTCAAGACATGCAGGCAGATTGCATTCGCCAAAATTCAGCTGGATTTGAATATTACTTTAAGAACCAGAAAAGAGGTGGTTCTTCTGTTACCATTCCATGTTGTTCGGGTGCTTTATTTTGGCTCTTAATTAATTTTTAAAAGAATTCTTACTTGGATTTTTTTTTTAACAAACTCCCTTTATTTTGTTGCTTTCTTGCTCCTGTTGTGAAAAATTGTATACTTTTATTGGTGTAGTACATACATGTGTGGTTATACGTGTGTTCTGTATCTTCATCATATATTTAGTCATGAGGCTGACCTTGGTAACATTTACTGAGTAGTTCAAGATATATATATATATTTTTAAGATATTGTGACAGTGCAGCCTGTGATGAGCATCCCTATCTTTTTGTTTTGAAATACTTCTGAAAGGAATGATGCCCCTGATGATATGAATTCACCTGTTATAAGCAAAACCAGAAAACTAGAATCATGATCCTTGCTTTAAGCATAAGCATTTGACTTTTAGGTTTGGGGTTTTTTTTTAGAGAAAAGGTAATTTAATTTTTAGTTGCTACTCAAACATATTGATAAATAAAACCTTCAGAGTAAATATTGAACTGTTTCCTCACCAGGAAACACATTGCATCTGTGCATTTTTATGTAAGTAATTACATAAGTAATTTCCTTTTTTAATACCCATTTGTTATTATCATTTGTTCTGGTTTCAGCTGGGATAGAGTTAATTCCCTTCCTAGTATCTGGTGCAGTGCTGTGTTTTGGCTTTAGTCTGAAAACAATGCTGATAACACTGATGTTTTACCTGTTGCTCAGTAGCACTTACCCTGTTCAAGGACTTTTCAGTCACTCGCTCTCTGCAGTGAGAAGGGCACAAGAAGCTGGGAGGGAGCAGAAACAGGACACCTGACCCAAAGTAACCAAAGGGGTATTCCATACTGCTGCACATCATGCCCAATATATGAACTGGGGGGAGTTACCCAGAAGGGACCAATCACTGCTCAGGTCAGGCTGGGTATCCCTCAGCAGGTGCTGAGCAATTGTATTGTGTATCACTTGTGTTCATTGTTTTCTTTCTTTTGCCTTTAATTTTATGTCTCTCTCCTTGTTATTTCCCTTAGTAGTAGTAGTAGTTGTAGTATACTTTATTTTAGTTGCTAAACTATTATCTCAACCTGCTGGTTTTACATTCTTTTGATTCTCCTTTGCATCCTGCCCAGGGAGGGGTTGGGGTGGGTGAGTGAGCAGCTGCTTGGTACTTAGTTGCTGGCTGAATATAAACCATGACATAATTATTTTGGGAAATTATGAACAATACATTTGTTTGACTAAATTATTATCAATTTTCACTTTGTTTCAAACTCATTTTTATAGAGTTGAGTACATTTGACAGGTAAATCTATTGAACAAAAGCGAAAGTATGCAGACAAAAGAAATTGAACTGACTGATAATTACTCTTTGTATGATTTTCAGGGTATGAAGTCTCACTTGCTTAACCAAAATACATATTTTTCTTAATTATTTAAGTTTCAGACAGTTTTTCCACTTGCATTAGTTGTTGGCTATAAAAAGGAGTAAGCTGAATAATTTGATCTGAAAAGCTTTTCTTTGTAGCTGCCGATGAGGCCACTGCTGTATAAAGCTACAAGTTCTGTTTTGCAGGCACTAGGAAAACTGTTGCCTGAAAATGTTCAATTTCAACTGTTCAATTTAAAAAAATATTTTTGCAATAGGAGATAAATAAAGGTTGGTGTTTTTTAATGGAAGATGTTTGAATATGTAATTTAACTTACATTTGATATGTCTTTCAGAAAATTGCTTACAGAAAGCTGTGTACTGCTTTGGAACAAATGGTTTGGTTTTTTTTTTTCTTTCCCTATGCGTACATAGGTCAAAGATTACTGGGAAGTTCAGCACCTGTCAGTATTCCAGGTTCTCTTGTTCATTCCTCATCTTTATATTCGTCATCATCCCTTTCAACTTCTCCACTCAGTTCTCTTTCACAATCACTGTCTCAGTCTTTTGTTTCATCTGCTACGACTCCTTTCCACCAGTTGCCTTTGAAGACAGAACATAGCATGTTAGGCACCTCAGCCTCTTCTCACAATTCTTTAGGTAAGTTGAAGGCTGCACTTTGTGTATTATAAGAGGGAACTTAATAGCAGGTAAGAAATGTTCAGTTCAAAGCTTTGCATTGTTTTTCATTACTTCATCTGGACAACAAAGCCCTGTAGTTGTAATTGATCACACTACTGATAATGGCATATATGTGATATGTGGGAGAAAGTTCAAGGAGTGAACTTCTGTTCCTAGTGAAGGGAAAAATTTCTTGGAAGAGGAGATATATTTAGAGGTGTTTGAAAGGAGTAAAATGTAGAGATTGCATACAGGCAGCAAGAATGCATTTTAGCTGCAGCATTTTGCAAAGGAAAATGCAAAACAGAGAAAGAGGAAGAACTAAAATTACGTATGAGCTGCTAGGAACAAACCATTTTGTATGTAAATGAATTCTCACTCTTCCTTCTCCTTTTGTGGACTGTACTTTTATTAAAAGTGGCAAGAAAAAAAAAAGTGGTAAGTCTCCTGAATTGCTGAAAATACCAAAAACATTTTCCTGACTGTCACATTTCTGAAGGTAGTGAAATAATGAGTCTTTTGGATGAAAGTATAAATTGTGTATATGTGGCACATCTGTTTTATTCAGATGCGAAACATTTTGTAGCAGTGTGTGCAGAATAATGTTTTTTTTCTGCCTTTGCTTTACAGGTTTAAATGGTGTTACAGGGAGCACTTGGGACTTCGTAACTGGCAATTTCTCTCCTTGTCCATCCCCAGTACTAAACAGTGGCACTACCCCCTCAATAAGTTCAAACACAACTGGGAATGAACTAACTCAAGTTAGACGGGAACTTGATGATGCCAAGAGAAAACTGAAACAATGGGAAGAATCTTGGCAACAGGTAAAACAGGTATGCGAATTTATGGTAATATTAAATAATAAACCTGTATATTTTAACAAGCAAGCAGTTTCTACTCTTTTTCATTTTTACATATCTTCTTTATCCTTGGACACAGTTTTATTGCATTCTGTCAAAGGAATGTATTTCCATCCCTGAAATGGTAGCAACATAAAGGAAACAGCTGTTTAAAGGGCAGTTTATTTTCCCAAGGTTAATCTGCCTGTCTAGACAGGGACACTTACACATATTCAGGGTAGTGCTGAACAGCAACATATCTTGATGTTTCAGTAAGAAAAGATATGTATTCCCTCCCATAACTCTTTTACATGGTAAGCATGCAAAAAAGTAGAGGCTTGTCAGCAGCCATGGGTGCATAGTGTGCCTGGACAATATGTAGCCACCTCAGCAGTGAAACTGAGGTTGCTGATAGCTGCCAGTCATGTATTTTCTTTAGTCCTTCCCCTCCTGTTGTTCTCTCTATGACGAGGAGTAGCTAAACTAAATTTTGATAGGGTTTTTTATGTCTCTTGACATTAAATTACAAATTTAACATCTAAAATATGTTTTGTTTATAGAGCTCCCAAAAGGCTTCTATTTACGGACAAGTAACAGTGACATACCTAAAACTCACATTACAAATTACAAAACAAAAAGAGTTGTTATTTAGAAGGTAGGATAAATAGGGAGAAGTGGGAAATGGACAATAAATGCATTGGTATGGGGTTTTTTTGCCTTTTGACTTTTTTGTTAATTTAAAAAAAATTATATTCTGGAAATCTTCTTCTCCAAGGCATGCGATGCATGGCAGAAAGAGGCTCAAGAAGCGAAAGAACGTGCTAACATTGCAGATGCGGACAAACAGCTTGCTCTTCAAAAGAAGGAGGAGGTGGAAAGCAAAATAAAAAAGCTGAAGGTGCAATTAGCTGCTTGTCTGTGTACTACACTGCCTTATATGAAAAACTATGGTGATATAGATAAGATATCCTTGCCAAAGCTTCGTTCCTTACAAAATCGACTGCACTCAGATTTAGAAACAATAGATGAGGTGAGTTTATTCATCTGCATAACTATTTTTGACTAACTGAAACTGGCAGCTCAATAACCTTCAATGAAATTTTTATGCCAGGTTTCATTTCAAAGAGCAATATTGCTCTAAGTCTTAATAAGTCTTTATTTTCATCCTGGATTAATCCTATAATAGAAGATGCAGTAGATTTCTCAACCTAATGGATTCTTCTAAGAATTTGTTCAGCTATCAGAACAAATTGCAAGTGATTCACAAGAATTCTTGGCTGATTAAATAAAACCCAAACGAAGCATTTAAAGCCAGCTTTTACCTCTAACGTTTTGGGCACTAGCTAAATAAATAAAAATAGTTGTCCTAAACAATTAAAAGTAGTTACATGCTTTTCACTTCTTCAGAAGGTAAGTGGTGAGATTCCCTGCTAGGACTTTGTGTCAGAGTGGCCAGTACACACCTGGAGTGGAGAATCATTGACATTAGAAGGGATGTCTGGAGATAATCCAGTCCAACACCCTGCTAAAACCAGGCTCTACTTGAGCAGGTTGCTCAGGGCCTTGCCTGGTGGTGTTCTGAGTGTCTCCAAGGATGGAGAGCCCACTGCCTCAGAGGGCGATCTTTTCCAGTGTTTGGCCATCCTCTAAGGAATGTTTTTTCTTATGTCTGTGTGGGATTTTAACTTGTACCCATAGGCTCTTCTTTCATTGGGTACTACTGAAAAGAGTCTGTCCATATCTATTTTACTCTTTCCCACCAGGTATTTATACAGACCAGTAAGATGCCATCTCTTTGAAAAGGCTATGTAATCCCAACTCTTCCAGCCTCTCCTCATATGTCAGATTCTTCAGTCCCTTAATCACCTTAGCAGGATATTGCTGTATTTCACCTTCTCTCAAATCCAGACTCAGCTTCTGCCAAAATTTAAGATGCTCTTTCACTGCCAGATTGAGGGCATTTCTCAGGGCTCTCAAAGCTGGGAATATCAGGTGCCACCCCTCTGAGCACATCAGTGAAGCTAATAATGACCTTGTACTGTTCCAAGCACCATACTTCAAACCTTGCTGGGCACAACTTGGTTTCCCATTGCTTTCTTTCCTGCAGACTCAAGCCCAGCAGTACCACATCTGACTCCAATTCTTATTGTTTTATTTTGACTATGACAGGATTGTCCAGACCAAAAGAAGGTTTCCTTTTACTACTGGGACAGTCTGCCATACTTTAGTACTTGTTTGAGTCTTCTTTGTCTTAGTGTACCTTCTGTCCAGTTAAAAAAAAATAAAATAAAATCCAGGCTGACTTTAGAAGAGTTTAAAACATAAATTAAATCTTTTTCAGTGAAGAAGGTGGACAAGGGTAAAACTTGCTAGTTACCAGGCTCCTGTTATCAAGTACATTTATAGAATTCTGTATTGGATTAGGGACTGCTATTGATTTTCACTTAAGGGAGGTTTTAAAGAGGAGCAAGAGAGTCTTGGGATCACTTACCAAAAAATTCATTACGTGCTGGAAGGGAAGTCATTAGAACCATTGCTACCTTTGCTAGCTTCTCAGATTTTCTGTATTATTGTGGCCTTTTCTCACCCAGGTCTTCCAGGAGAAAGTTGCTGTCTTAGGCAGTGCCACACATAGCATTCTGGTCTTGCTCTTCAAAAAATAACATGGCTTTTAGGCGGTTTTATTTTTTTCTTGTGCCTTAATAGGGCCGATATGACTTACCACATGGAGACATTCATTTGCAATTGTAACGACCTCCCCAAAGTCTGTATCTTTATTGAAGCCTGTAGCGTTATTGAAGTGTCACACATCTGGGACACTTCCATTTTGTCCTAATGCGTGGCATAAAAAAGAAGTGACAGTAGTTTGAAATAGCAAAATGAGGTAGTATATTAATCTTTTTTTTTTGGTTATTTGGTTTTGGAGGGGTTTTTTGGGTTTTTTTCTTACCTATTTACATCACTTGCCCCAGTTATGCAGGAAAATTTCAGTGAAGAGGTTTAAGCCTAGCTGTTTTCCTTTCTAAAAGCACTTATACTCCCCCAGCTACTACTTTAAAGGTTGCATGGGCTTGGCATATATTATGATACTCAATTCAGCTGTCACACAAAAACACTGTGTTGTTAATTAGAAGTTTATTCAGGAGTACTATGTGTAAAGCTGGTAGAATGCAACTGTCTACTTTGGAATTGTTTTCACTGAGTGCAATAATCTCTTTACAGGTGATTTTTCAGCTTCAATCAAAGAAGTGTATCATATGTCAGGAGGGTGATTGTAGCATTATCCTGAATCCACGTCAACATTATGTACTTTGTGATCACTGTGCAGCTGCACAAGAGGAATGTCCCTGCTGCCAGAAAAAAAGAAATCTGTGGTAGCATACATGCATAGTACTCCTATCGTGTTTATGAATTAAGTAATTTTGTGGGTTTGTATTTTGTATAAGAATTATATCACTCATAATTAATCAATTTAGTAGTGCTAGACTGATTTCTATTTTGATGTAAGAAACTTAATTGCTTTAAAATACAGAATAAGGTCTGCTCACCTTTACATGTCAACTTCAGTCATTTGATGAGGTTATATATAACCTATAGTCTTGAGTTTTTTTCGTTCCCCCTCAATTGCATTGCAGCCTTTTCTGACTCCCACTTACATTCCTAGTGCACAAGCTACTTAGGTTCATTTGCACTGTAATCACTTTGTATAAATTTTACTGTAATGCCTGAATGAAGTGTTTATACCTGTTTTTTTTTCATTAACAGAAGATGGATACATAGATATGATAACTGCACACACAACAGTGCAAATGGTCCCTTTGTCATGTCTGTTGTGTGTGGAACGCCAGAGCCAGTATTTGGAATTGGTCTACCACTATGTTTACATGGATGTTTCAAAAACTCTAATTAATGTAAAAGCACATTTTAATTATTGTGTTTTGTTAGAAGATATGTTGTAAATTGCCTCAAGCTGCTTTCCAGGTCTTAGGTTTATTTTTTAATATGCAGTAATATGATGTGTTATATGTGTACTGTGAGAATAAATATTTCATGTGGTTTTACTGTTAAATCACAATATGATTAAATAGGAATGACAATTTACGTAGTTTTTTTGCAATTTATAAGTTAACTGTGTACTGTAGTATTTGTAAATGTACCAGCAGAGACAAAACCAGATCAGTTTTAGTGAACAACCGTGCATTTGTATATTTCCCTCAGTTTGGAGTTTTGTAGTCCTAAAGGTTTTTTTTATATCTCCTAACTTGTGTGGTACACATCAGGTGAAAATATGATACATATAATATTGCCAAGTGCCTATGCTCAATATCCTATGAAATGTCAGAAGACATAAAAAAAGAATTTTTCAAATAATTTCTATTGCTTAATTTTGTATTAATCAATTTGACAATAACTAGACTAAATCTCTTGCTTTTAGTAAGTATTTTAAAACACACTTTTTATCAGAAATGAAATAATGCATGTTTGAAAGGAACTACAAAATTACTTAAGTATGTAGTCAGGCAGTGGCACTTTGACACAGTGATTCTTTTAGAAGGTGGTAATATCCTTACTTCATCCTGGTATTTGGGAGCACGCAGTTCAGGAAGAGAAGATAATTGATTACTACATGTATATTTTTACTTTTCTTACCTGGAATAGTTGCCTGCATGACTCTTTTTTTTTCCCTGTTAAATTCAGGTGTGGCACTGGTACAGCTTAGACTGAAATGACCTCCTACTGTGTTGCATGATTTGTATCTCCAGATGACTGTATTCAGTACAAAAAGTGAGTTCATACATGCAGCAAAGAGTTAATATGTTTAAAGTTCAGTCATGTTAGAATAAGAAGATGCATACTGAAACTATTATTGACAAAACAGAGCTTTTGGAACTGTGTCAGCATTAAATAAAGGGCCCAAGCCAGTATTACTGAAATCACTGTATCCTTTGGGTTTTAACATTCTTTGTACAAAGGACTGAGTTAACAAAAAATCATTATACGTTTTCTGTGAGAACTAAATGCACAGACTTGTCACTGCTTTCCTAAAAAATGTCAATCTGCAGGAACATTGGAGACCTTTTCAGAAGGGACGAGTAAATACAAAATATATTTCTAGTTGCTTCTGTTTCAGAATTTCAGATTTGAAGATCATTTCAAAGGACAAAGTTGGATTTAATAATGGGGTTTTGTTGCTTTTAACAGTTTCTCTAAAATGTTTGACTGAGAAAAATATAAAGTTGGACATTATTTGCATTTTCAAGAACATTTTTCTGTCCTAAAGTAAAATAGTGATGTTTTAAAGATATATCCAGCTTTGGACTTCTAAAAAAAGGAACTTGGAACATAAGTTTGGCTGTAGATACTCATGGTTTGGGTTTGTTTTGGGTTGGTTTTTTTTTGCATCTGTGCAGTCTATGAACAAAGACTGGGTTTTGAACTTTAACAGCATTTTGGACTAAAGCAAACTTAGTTATGTTAAGTTCTGTTGTTTGGAGGGGTTTTTTTATTTGTTTTTTTTTAAGAATAATAAAGTAAAAGAATAATATGCAATTATAGTTTGAAATTATGTTACACATTTTTTTAAAAAAGCAGTTTTTTTGGACATTGGTTTCTTACTACATTTCTCTAGTGTGGAACAGCATTCTGCAGCCACTGTGCTCATGAAAGTGTTTAGAAATGTCTTAGTGGAAATTTTTGCTTTGGTGTTTTAGAAGAAACCACCTTAGGCCACATTGTGCTGCCCATATGCAGCTAAATGACATTTGTTACCCATGATACAGAAGACTGACTTTGTGCTGTCTTGTGCAAGTTTATAGTTCTTCTTGTGTATTTTAGTGTATTTGCCTATGTTGTAGGGCTGGTTTTGGTTCCTGGTTTTTTTTTGGTAGTAACAGACAATTTTCGTAATCTCATGACACGAGCAAAAAAACCCAACATGAACAGCACTAGCAGTGTGCATCATCACATTCATGCTCAGTTAAAACGTGCTTCATTTTTAGAGGCAACAAGCTAATATGGTTAGTCTGTTGCTTTTTAATGTTTTGTGGCTTACAATGATGAATCTTGGAAATAATTATGTGTCCTATAGTAATACCAGAACTGAAAATTTTACAGGTGATCTCTGCAAGTTCTTTGGTTCTGAGTTACAGACAAACATAAGAATTACTACGAAACCATTTTTTTGGAGAAGGAATAAACACATACTAAAGAAACATACCTATGTGTGAAATTCTCAGACTGGGCAGCTTGCTGTACTTATAGACAAATCCTTAGGTAATCGTTTGAACCATACATCATCATACACTGCAGTCATATAGAAATAATACAGTTGTTCTTCACAAAGTTACTTTTGTGAGGAATTGAAAACAAAATTTCTGTGTCTTATTAAAGCAAGATGATTGTGAATACAAATAAGTACATGACTTAAAATGGAGGATAACAAAATACATACAGCTGACTAGTTGACAACTAATTGGAAGAAGTCAAAAGAGAAACCCAATCCTTGTAAGTATTTGTCCTTGTATACACTATCTAGAAACAGATACATTAAAATTACATTTCAGTGACACTACAGTATAGTAACTTGCTGAATTCACAAAATGCATAAAAGCAACTAAATAGATTTTTGAGCTTCATTTTGGTATTTGACAAATTTCTGTGTAAATTTTTGTAAGATTATAAATTTTAATGTGAATGCAGTTACGTTGTCGCAGTTATTTTAGGCTGGGAATAGTACATTAAAATTGTGATTTCTCAGGGTTTTTACAGTTAGGAGCTGTAATTTAAACAGAAGTATGCTAATTATAGGTAGGTCCCAAGATGCATATTAGAGATTTATTATTAGTCTTCTTTGAACAGCAGATTATTAAAGACATACTGGTTTTGTTCTGTATCATTTTCAGAGCATCCTAGTATTAAATATAGGTAGTAATATTATTGTCACACTATGCATATGTAACCCTAAATACATACAAAAGTTTTACTCATGTTAATTTATGGAAGCCATTAATGTTTTGAGTGTAAAGACAGAAATGATTTTGTGAATTAAATTGTTCTTAATACAAAACATTTTATTTATAATGAATACTTATTTACTTGTTGTGAACTGTTTAAAACTAGTAACGCTTATTAAAACTTTTTTATGCTATAGCATTTCTGCAATGTTTTACAGAAGTAATGGAATTATTTTTATGACCAACATGGAATAAAATGTTTAGTTTTATTTCTGAGCTACACGGTGTTTAGAGACTCAAACATTTATAGATGTGTTTTCTTCTGCAATCTCATTATGGCATTCCTAATCCTTTCAGGGATCGGCATTTACTGTTTAGTGGAGAAAGAGGTTTAACTATGATATGAAGAAACTGATTCAGCAGAAGGGTCTACAGGACAGAGGCTGTCAAAGTAATTAAAACATTATTGCTTTTCTGTTCCATTCTTATCTGTACCACATGTCCTAAGAACATACAAAGTGATCTTTGGGGCTGGAGCTATTGTCATAAGTCTGTATCTGTGTTCTGTCCCTAACTCTGGCAACAGCAGATGCTATATTTAGGAGGAGCATGTAATTCTCACCACTTCCTGCAGTCCAGTGTCTGTCTCTTCTATCCTCCAGTGTTAAGGACATTAGAAACTGCAGCCTGCTTAGGCTCACTTTATGCAAGATGGTAGCCTTGCACCTTTCTGATGCAAATCTTTGACCTTCATAATACAGAGAATATGACAACGTATATTCAGTACTGAGGCTGTGGATTCACCAAGGTTTTCTGGAGATATGAAACAGTAGCTTCATGTCCTGCTGTCATCCATACCCCTTCTGATAATGTCCAGGACTTTTTCAGATATTCTGTATTTTAACCCAGCAGCCACTGCATATGCAGCAAGGCAAGTAAATTGAAGTTGGTGATAAATCTGTGCATTCTGCCTAAAAGGAGCCTGCTGAAGCACAAGACCACTTAAATAGACTATTAGCATATGTCTGATGTCAAGGGAAAACTTGACACGTATGGTTACCTACATTATATGGTTACCTACATTGTTCAAACAAGGTTGCAGGTTGTTGGGTTGAGGGAATGTTGATTGGTTTGGTTTTGTTCTTGGGTGGGGGGAAATGCGTGGGGAGGTTAATAGCTCTTTTGAAGCTTCCATTTACTTACTGAAATCTAATCTGGAGATACAGAGAAAGTGGCAGATAATAGAGGGTTTTTGCTATTAAGAGACAAGCACAGTAACACCTTTTTATACCACTTTGTGATGTTTATATCAGGCAGAAGTTGGTAGGAGAAAACTCAGACTCGATGTGGAATTTTAGAAAGCAGCATTCTTTATTGCAGGACTCCGTGCACATGCCAGTCATGTCACAAAGGTGAGTATTCCCACCGCTTGCCAACAGCCCTGTGTGTTTAGCATACTCATGTATATTTGCAGCTTTTCCAGGAAACAATTTGCAATAACTCATTATAAAACCTGCATTCGGATTGCGCAGACACTTTCTTGCTGAGGGGGCGTTTCTGATGGGCACCCGTAGTCTTCCTCACTGCGTTTACTGAGCAACCTCAGTGCTTGCACAGGCTCGCAAGGTCCTAGTGCTGAGTTAGCAGTCGGTATGTCCTCGCTCAAGGGTCAGAGGTCAGATACCAGGGGCCAGAGGTCAAAGTTAGGGGACAGATTCCAGGGGTCAAAAGGTCAAAGGTTAGATGGCCAAGGGTCAGGTGGCAGAAGTAAAAGGCCATGATGGGTCAGAGTTAAAGGGACAAAATGTTAAAGATCATATGTTAAAGGTTAGGGGTCACATGCCACGATTTAAGAGGTCAAAAGGTCAGATACCAAAAAGTAGTCATTTAAAGGTAAAGGTCATAGGTCAAACAATTGTCATAGACCCCATCTTGATATTTGACATTTAACCTTTGACCATTGTTCCTTTGATCCCTGAGAATTTAACCTTTAACCCATCACCCTGGGCTTGACCCTTGCTCTTTCCCACCCCCCACCCCCTCCTTCTGCAGATTTCACCCCCACCACCATGCAGGGGGAGCAGTCACTTCTTGGAAACAAACTGTTCCTTCTCATGCAGAGAGGTCAGTTACTGCTGCACAGGACACTGTGAGTTATCCTTATGCTCTGTGCCTACTGCCATCTAAATCCAAGCTCTCCAAGAACTGCATCATGTGCCTTGTCAGAGGTGGATGTGCAAGAGGCTGAGTCAGCTTTCAAGGTTATTCCGCTTGCCCATTCTGGCCATGGTATACAGCTCTGGGATGGAGTCTGCCTTAGTTCCGTAGGGAATGAAAGTATTCAGTCTTGTCTGTGACCCTTCATACACATCTCTGCATAGCAGAAGTGGTTTATCTGTGTCCAGCACAAGTGTTTTAGAGCTCATGGTTACCCACGGCAGACTCCTGAACTGCTCAAAGCCCACAGCTCTGTGATTCCTCCTTAACCTCTTTCAGTTTTCTGGCTACACCAGGAGAATGTGTGTATAAAGTAATGGCTAATCAAACACTGTGCAAGTATGCAGTGCTGACCTGTGACCCAGACATAGGTGTTAACAAATACTTAACCTATAGTGATAGCTATACTAATTGTATTTCTTAATCACTATCAAATGCAACGTGAGAAGATGTGCCTATCTTAACAATTCCTTATGTTAGGTCTGAAAATCGTGCTTCGCGTTCAGCTAAGACTCCTTTGTTCAAAGCAATTTAGAGACATAAAGGAGTTTTTTTTGCTGCAGTGTCCTGTGGGCAGGTGAGTATCAACCAGTCTCATTTACACATGGGTGGGAAAGGAGGATGCAGAAATACATGTTTATTTGGAAAAGTGTTCCTGAATTCATGAGGATTTCTATTTTTGTGGTTCTCAAAAGGCACTGGAAGAATTTGAAAGCTGTGCCTCAAACTTGCCCAAAGACCAGCCAGGTTTCAAAGCAGAGGCTTGCCTGCTTTTGGCACAGTGAGGACCTTTATGAAGCTCCAGAAATACTTGTCTTTTGACTTGAGTGTGGGGCTGAATTGCAGTGTTTCTGGAAAACTAGAAATATTTATCAAATGTTAGGTTTATTTTCAGGTGTTTAAGTGTCAATGTACTGCTGTGCTTAGGTACATTCCAGACAATTCCCCACCATCCTGCTACCCGAACACTAAAAAAGAAAGGGATTAGGAATTGACTTGAGCAAATACATGAATTGAACAACAGAAGTAGGGAAGAGTAATCTGATGTAAAGACTGCGCCTATTTTAACACAGTGAGATAGGTAAGGGAAGCTGTGACACTTGCACAGTTTGTATAGATTGGCACAGCTCAGTTGTTTTCAGTTTGGTCATGGTGATTTACAGAAGTGCCAGATTTGGCCTCTGGTTTTCAAATACTCCTTTTTCCTTACAATTACTTTTTATGTGAGCAGCTTTTCTTTAATGAAATGGAAGTGTTTTTGTATCTGTGTAGAATGTGCCCAGTTACTTGTTTTTCTCCTAAGGCATTAGGTTTAGGTACAGGGTCTGGACATTCACGCTTACAGAGCTGGTTTATGGGATGTCTGAGAGCGCTGCATGTAAAGTCCTGCACAGATGGAGATTTACGTGGCCAAGCAAGGGTGGATTGCTGTGTCGGTGGCACTGTGTCGGAGAGCACCACGTGTGGCTGATGGCCAGCACCAGCTTCCTGTCCTAACACATTAGGCTTAGGAGCAGGGTGTGGATTTGGGCACTTAGGAAGCTGGTCTGTGGGTCAGCAGAGAGGGTTGTCCAGGGAGGCTTCACAGAGATGGAGCTTTAGGTGTGTGAGTGAGTGAGGATATCCGTATTGGTGGGACAACTCCGGAGGGGTCTCTGTGTAGACACAGTGTAGTCACAGTTATTTTTGGACTTGTCAACTCAGCTGCTTGTGAGAGCAGTGCCTGCCTCATTTCAATTAAATCTAAGGGGTTTCTGTAGGATATAGTGTGGGGTTGTTGTTTAATAGGAGCTGAGTAAAGAACATTCAATTTTGTGAATGGTTTTTGTTTGTTGAATGAGGTTGTTGGTTTGCTCTGAGATTGGATTTTCAGTTTGTATGCCAAGGATTTATAGAAGCACATTATATAAAGTCAAAGTAGGAAATCGGATAAAGCACAGCCCAACCCAATTAACCAAACTATAGTTTTTCTCCTTTGATCAAAGAATGAAAGAAAGCTTCGATGCTGCATGTCTAGTATGGAAAAACTGAACAGGATCCTCATGCTTCCTGCCAGCTCTTTTGCTGAGAGCTGTTTACTGCAGATCCCTAATTTCTAAGCTACTAGAGAGACCTAGTTTGTTACCAGTAATGACTCCTAATGAGTATGTACATTGAATCCCTGCTCTGATGTCCACACAGTGGGCCTGTGACTGGCCTCCTTTGAAAATATGCTCTCACCTCTTCAGTGATGGAGCAATCTTTTCCTTTATTCTAAATAAGAGCAAAACATAGGGCTCAGCCTAAACTTTTCTCTGAGCTGTATGTTACTCGAATATATTTCCCTTTAGAGAAGAGGGGTGTAGCAAGTAATTTAAGGTCCGGGGTCTTGTACTGTTTCTTCAGGAGATCACTTGTAGCAACTGGAATGGAGGGAGGATGCCTATATTGATCTTCAAACTCAGTAAGTATGTGGCTCTGAGGGAAAAACAGCATCTGCTGTCTACTTTTAAGGTCCTGTTTGAGATGCATAATGGAAGTGGTAGGACCCTTACATTGGCTGTGCTAGTGGAGTCTTTTAGCAGATCATCAGCAATCAGTGTCAAAATTTGGTAACAGACAGGTTAAAGAGTGTATGGATTTGACCTCTATCCTGAGTCACAAGGACGTCATTGATCCTGTGCTATTAGCACTGTCTTTTTGACATATCCAAGCCTGAAGCATGTGTTTGAAGACCTGCTTAATACTGGCAAACAGCTTGTGCTGGGCTTTCATTTTTTACTGCCAAGAAAAGGGGAGTAGAACACAGAAATGTATTCAGAAGGATCATCTTTGAGCACTGAGTAGTTGGTAGATAGTCCTCAAGAAGGACTTTTCAAGAGAGAAGCCCTTTTTCCACCCTCAGATATGTAGCTTCCGCAGAAACCAGCATTAGATAGCATCCTCTATACTTGCTGCTGTCTCTGTGTTCGTTGGCAGGCTGAACAATGGCACAATGATCATCCTGACTGTGTTGTGACATCTGTGTCGCATGCAGTTCAATGCATATGTCATTTCTCTTCTCTGTGAGCTCTTCCTTATACTTTTCCATGTTTTCCTGGTGCACTCCTGCTGGCCCAGTTTGCTTTGGTAGTACATTTGGGAAGGTAATAGTTATTCCAGTCCCAGTAGAGAGGGCTGCAACTGGGACCCAATAGTCTTTCCCCTTCTCACTTTGGTGATCAAAGCTCTGGTGATGCTGTTGCATAGGTTCCCTGTGAGTTTGGTAGCACAGGCCTGCTCAGCTCCTGTGCATGTGTGTGGTGGGCAATGCCACAAGGCCTGCAGGATTTGGGATTGGTACCAGTGATGATTTTGGACAAATGATTTAGTTTAGTCTCAATATACTTTTCTATAAAATGGGCTCAACATTATTTTCTTGCTCGGAAAGCATGGTGAGTCATAATTAACTGCTGGTTTGTAAAAGTTATGTGAATGTCTGCTGTGAAGTGGGTACAGTGTGGATGGCCCTGATAGGACTAGAGCATTCTGAGATATAATGGCTTTCTGATTTCATGAGAAATTAGAGGTAGGGGTAAATACATCCTGCCAGTGCCACACTCTGGAAGATTTCAGTGTCTTGTCACTGAATCAACTTCATAATAATAAATATGTTATAAATATAAATAAATAATCTAGTTCTGTTACATTTGCACTATCTTTGCAAGACACCTTTCTCAGTTAGTGCCAATCTGCAGATACCTTGTAGCTCAATCTGAAATACAGTGGTTAATGGCTCTAGGAGTTGGAGTTAAGGCGATGGACTGACCAAAGTGGTTTATAATCTGATTCGTCTTCAGTCTTCTGATGCTTTTTCTGAGCAATTTGACTTTAAGAATGATTCTTACCTATGTTTTTTTTTGTTTTGTTTTTTAATTTATTTCTGTGAAAAGTAAGAAAAGAAACAAAACATAATTTAGCTTTATTATGTGAACTTCTTCCTTACCTATATACACAGCTGGCTAATTGGCCACTCTGCACCTCCTTGGGGGCTCTCAAGGTGCAAGAGAAAAATGCCTATAGGCATTTTGGATGCAAACATACCTGCATTTATCTCATTTTCCTCACTAGAAAAATAATAGTGGAAGGGTTTGGTGAAAAGTTTTTGGTTGTAAAGGGCTTTGATAAATTCTATAATTGAGTTAGTCCAAAACTTCTTAGGGCTCCATCAAGTGTGCAAGAAGTGCTTTTGGTTAAACTTTGGGAGTGAACTGATAAAAGATAAAACCCCTTAATCACAGTGAACATCTGGAATTCTGTTTTGTTTGGTACCTGCAAAATAACCAGCCACCATGAAAGGCTGCACAAAATGGCTGTCCCTTAGCTCCCTCAGACACAGGTGGAGTGGAGGAACCCCCTGGGGTGTGTTATCAAACACTGTTAGGAAGGGAATAAACACACAGGGAATAAACAGTGAGGTTTGTGTTTCCTATTACAAAGGCATAAACACACGACAGGATAAACCCAAAGCGTGAGCTGTCTCTGCCCACGGCAGCGCCCTCAGCCGGCACTGAGCCGCCATTAGCCTCTTTCAACAGGGAAGGCGGGAGGGGGGGCGGTTGAGGCGGGAGGGGGGGGTGAGGCGGGAGGGGGGGGGGGGGACGGGAAAGGCAAGGCACCGGAGGAGACGCCCTGCCATTGGCTGGGTTCTTCGCGGGCTAGGAAAGCTAGCCTATCAGAGCGTTCGGCGGGAAGGGGGGGCTATAAATGAATGCAGCCGGAGAGGGTTACCTCAGAGCTCTGAGGGGAACAGAGGAGAGAGGAGGTGCGCGGAGCCCCCGCATTTGCCGTTAGTGCCTTAGACATTAATGGATGGGTGTGGTGGGAGGCAGAGGCTTTTAGCAACTTAGGAGGGATGTATGAAGGACTTTTCCCACCACCATCGAAGTGGGAATGAGAAAGGAATTCTCATGCATAACTGAAGAGAAAGTGAGGGGAAAGGGGGGAGGTGTGCTGGCTTGAGGAGGGCAAAATGGTGAAAAAGAGAGCTGACATTGGAAAAAATTGGAAAGGTGCTGGCAGAGGGGAAAAAAGGAAGTTGGGAGACAAATCTAGAGGGAAGGTGAAACATTACACTGCACTAATGTCTTGTTTGTGTATAGATATCAGATTATTACTCCAAATAATATATTTTACCTCAGAGTAGCTTTTAAAACATACTCATCTGAGAGAACCTGGTGTTGTCTTTCCAAAACAGAATGCAGCTGAACTTAAAGAAAAAGCAACATTGAGCAAGAAGAAGAACAGCGTCCGGCAGAAGAGGGGGCACAAGAAAGGCACCCTGGGCAAAGGGACCCCCTGTGGGCACAGGGGGAGGTCACGTAAGAGCATGATGGCACCTTTGGGGTGCCGTGAGGAATGTTGTGTGCTGGGCGACCTCCCTGTAAGCAGGGCTCAGGTCTTTGCTACTGTTGGTTTTGGCCTTTGGCCGTGTTGCTCCTTTGGCTGCCCGGAGAGCGTGGCAACCCTGTAAGGAGGGTGAGAGCCAGCGTCTCCGCACCCGAGGGGGAAATGGAGCTCTCTGGACCCCCAGGCCACCCTGTAAGCAGGGGAGGGCCATTTCCCTGCCCAACTTCTCTGCCCCAGCAGCTTTCTGCCTGCTGGTGGCCTACCCAGCGTGACCCCCTGTTGTCAGGGCGTGTCACAGCATTTGCCCCTTGGCCTGTTGAAGTTCTCTGGCTTCCACACAGGCCTGGGCATGGTCTGAGGCTTTCCTCTCTTGCTGGTGAGTAGGGTGAAACCCCAGACATTGGCTGCACAGAGACCGTCTCCCTTTTTGGGACGTTCTGTTTTGTGTGTCTTGTCCTTGTCAATCAATGTGTGTGAGTGGTGAGGGAGTGAGTGAGCTTATCCTTTAGGCCCCTGTTTTAATTGCTGCAGCTTAGCTTAAACCTCCCTGGAGGGAGAGCAGGGATCTGTGCAGTAACAGGGGGGTCCCCTCTAAGTCCATGAGCGGAGGGACGGTCTGGACTCGCCCCTTCTTTCCAAGGACGGTGCCAAGCCACTTAGTTGTGGTGCAGGCAATGCGACCTGCCTGTAGTCAGGACCTGGGTCTCTGCCTGCATGGCTGCCTGTCCTGCTGGTGACCTGCCAGCGTGACCCCCTGTTGTCAGGGTGTGTCGCAGTATTTTCCCCTTGGCGTGTTGAAGGTCTCCAGCTTCCACGCACAGTCCCAATCTGTGGAGCCCTTTGTTCCCTGGAGCAGCCCCAGCCTGCTTTAAGCAGGGCATGGGAGGCTGTTCTTAGCCAGCCCACAGGAACGAGCCCTCCCTCGCCCTTTAGAGGGTGCAGGTTGAGGAAATGCAGTGCCACAGGTTGCAGGCCCACCTTTGGCTGGGCTGACCTCCCCCTGGTTGGGGTCGAGGTTGTGCGCTGGGCTCCTGAAGGACTACGTGATGAAAATGATGAAAATGATGATGATGATGATGATGACAATGATAATGATGATGATGATGATGATGATGATGATAATGATAATGACAATGATAATGACAATGATAATGATAATGGTAATGTTGATGGTGTGGTGCAGCCAGGAGGCCCGCCCGTAACTCGGACGCAGGTCGGAGCCTTGGGCTCCCTGGAGCTTACTTGGGAATGTCTGGCCCTAGTCTTTGAGAGGCTCGGGGCTGTATCCGCCAGTCCCCCGGCCTTTAGCTCTGAAGCTCCGGTACCTGGCTGTGGAGTCTCGTTCCTGTTGGTGCAGGGGGAAGGCCGAGCTCTGCGGCTCCCTGGGTGTGGACCAGCCTGTAAGCAGGTCCTGGGTCTGGGAGCCTTTGTGCTCCCTCAGCTGGCAGCCTGTGTGGTGTGACCGCCCCGCTAGTGGGGTGAGGGTGAAGGTGCCCCTCAGTTGGAGAGAAGGAGCCTCCGAATGCCTTAAGGACCAGGGCCACCCTGTAAGTCAGGGCCCGGCCGTGAGTCCTGGGCGCTTTACAGTGCAGGCCACGGCTCGGGCCCCCTGTGAGCAGGGGTGCGCAGCCTCTGTGGCCGTTGCTTTGCATGCCCAGCGGATTTGCCCAGGGTGCCCGCCTGCGAGCCCGGCTCTAGCCCCGGCCAGAACTCTGCGGCGCATCAGTGCGGTGAGCCAGGCTGAAATTGAGGGAGGGTGTGCGGGCGGGTGGGTGAGTGGGTGGGCTGGTGGTGCCTTGAGGAGCTCCCTCCAGGGCTATGGATCCACGTTTCCTTCAGGGAGAAGAGTTGGCCCTTCCCAGAGCTAATGACATTTTCCTTCCTTGGCAGAAGCTGTCAGAGAAGAGAGAAGAGGCGTCGTGTCAAGAGAAGAGAGAAGAGGCTGCGTGTCAAGAGAGAAGAGGCGGCGTGTCAAGAGAAGAGAGAAGAGGCGTCGTGTGGAACGGCGAGGCGAGGAGCGGCGTGGGGCAGAAGAGGGGGCACGAGAAAGGCACCCTGGGCAAAGGGACCCCCTGTGGGCACAGGGGGAGGTCACGTAAGAGCATGATGGCACCTTTGGGGTGCCGTGAGGAATGTTGTGTGCTGGGCGACCTCCCTGTAAGCAGGGCTCAGGTCTTTGCTACTGTTGGTTTTGGCCTTTGGCCGTGTTGCTCCTTTGGCTGCCCGGAGAGCGTGGCAACCCTGTAAGGAGGGTGAGAGCCAGCGTCTCCGCACCCGAGGGGGAAATGGAGCTCTCTGGACCCCCAGGCCACCCTGTAAGCAGGGGAGGGCCATTTCCCTGCCCAACTTCTCTGCCCCAGCAGCTTTCTGCCTGCTGGTGGCCTACCCAGCGTGACCCCCTGTTGTCAGGGCGTGTCACAGCATTTGCCCCTTGGCCTGTTGAAGTTCTCTGGCTTCCACACAGGCCTGGGCATGGTCTGAGGCTTTCCTCTCTTGCTGGTGAGTAGGGTGAAACCCCAGACATTGGCTGCACAGAGACCGTCTCCCTTTTTGGGACGTTCTGTTTTGTGTGTCTTGTCCTTGTCAATCAATGTGTGTGAGTGGTGAGGGAGTGAGTGAGCTTATCCTTTAGGCCCCTGTTTTAATTGCTGCAGCTTAGCTTAAACCTCCCTGGAGGGAGAGCAGGGATCTGTGCAGTAACAGGGGGGTCCCCTCTAAGTCCATGAGCGGAGGGACGGTCTGGACTCGCCCCTTCTTTCCAAGGACGGTGCCAAGCCACTTAGTTGTGGTGCAGGCAATGCGACCTGCCTGTAGTCAGGACCTGGGTCTCTGCCTGCATGGCTGCCTGTCCTGCTGGTGACCTGCCAGCGTGACCCCCTGTTGTCAGGGTGTGTCGCAGTATTTTCCCCTTGGCGTGTTGAAGGTCTCCAGCTTCCACGCACAGTCCCAATCTGTGGAGCCCTTTGTTCCCTGGAGCAGCCCCAGCCTGCTTTAAGCAGGGCATGGGAGGCTGTTCTTAGCCAGCCCACAGGAACGAGCCCTCCCTCGCCCTTTAGAGGGTGCAGGTTGAGGAAATGCAGTGCCACAGGTTGCAGGCCCACCTTTGGCTGGGCTGACCTCCCCCTGGTTGGGGTCGAGGTTGTGCGCTGGGCTCCTGAAGGACTACGTGATGAAAATGATGAAAATGATGATGATGATGATGATGACAATGATAATGATGATGATGATGATGATGATGATAATGATAATGACAATGATAATGACAATGATAATGATAATGGTAATGTTGATGGTGTGGTGCAGCCAGGAGGCCCGCCCGTAACTCGGACGCAGGTCGGAGCCTTGGGCTCCCTGGAGCTTACTTGGGAATGTCTGGCCCTAGTCTTTGAGAGGCTCGGGGCTGTATCCGCCAGTCCCCCGGCCTTTAGCTCTGAAGCTCCGGTACCTGGCTGTGGAGTCTCGTTCCTGTTGGTGCAGGGGGAAGGCCGAGCTCTGCGGCTCCCTGGGTGTGGACCAGCCTGTAAGCAGGTCCTGGGTCTGGGAGCCTTTGTGCTCCCTCAGCTGGCAGCCTGTGTGGTGTGACCGCCCCGCTAGTGGGGTGAGGGTGAAGGTGCCCCTCAGTCGGAGAGAAGGAGCCTCCGAATGCCTTAAGGACCAGGGCCACCCTGTAAGTCAGGGCCCGGCCGTGAGTCCTGGGCGCTTTACAGTGCAGGCCACGGCTCGGGCCCCCTGTGAGCAGGGGTGCGCAGCCTCTGTGGCCGTTGCTTTGCATGCCCAGCGGATTTGCCCAGGGTGCCCGCCTGCGAGCCCGGCTCTAGCCCCGGCCAGAACTCTGCGGCGCATCAGTGCGGTGAGCCAGGCTGAAATTGAGGGAGGGTGTGCGGGCGGGTGGGTGAGTGGGTGGGCTGGTGGTGCCTTGAGGAGCTCCCTCCAGGGCTATGGATCCACGTTTCCTTCAGGGAGAAGAGTTGGCCCTTCCCAGAGCTAATGACATTTTCCTTCCTTGGCAGAAGCTGTCAGAGAAGAGAGAAGAGGCGTCGTGTCAAGAGAAGAGAGAAGAGGCTGCGTGTCAAGAGAGAAGAGGCGGCGTGTCAAGAGAAGAGAGAAGAGGCGTCGTGTGGAACGGCGAGGCGAGGAGCGGCGTGGGGCAGAAGAGGGGGCACGAGAAAGGCACCCTGGGCAAAGGGACCCCCTGTGGGCACAGGGGGAGGTCACGTAAGAGCATGATGGCACCTTTGGGGTGCCGTGAGGAATGTTGTGTGCTGGGCGACCTCCCTGTAAGCAGGGCTCAGGTCTTTGCTACTGTTGGTTTTGGCCTTTGGCCGTGTTGCTCCTTTGGCTGCCCGGAGAGCGTGGCAACCCTGTAAGGAGGGTGAGAGCCAGCGTCTCCGCACCCGAGGGGGAAATGGAGCTCTCTGGACCCCCAGGCCACCCTGTAAGCAGGGGAGGGCCATTTCCCTGCCCAACTTCTCTGCCCCAGCAGCTTTCTGCCTGCTGGTGGCCTACCCAGCGTGACCCCCTGTTGTCAGGGCGTGTCACAGCATTTGCCCCTTGGCCTGTTGAAGTTCTCTGGCTTCCACACAGGCCTGGGCATGGTCTGAGGCTTTCCTCTCTTGCTGGTGAGTAGGGTGAAACCCCAGACATTGGCTGCACAGAGACCGTCTCCCTTTTTGGGACGTTCTGTTTTGTGTGTCTTGTCCTTGTCAATCAATGTGTGTGAGTGGTGAGGGAGTGAGTGAGCTTATCCTTTAGGCCCCTGTTTTAATTGCTGCAGCTTAGCTTAAACCTCCCTGGAGGGAGAGCAGGGATCTGTGCAGTAACAGGGGGGTCCCCTCTAAGTCCATGAGCGGAGGGACGGTCTGGACTCGCCCCTTCTTTCCAAGGACGGTGCCAAGCCACTTAGTTGTGGTGCAGGCAATGCGACCTGCCTGTAGTCAGGACCTGGGTCTCTGCCTGCATGGCTGCCTGTCCTGCTGGTGACCTGCCAGCGTGACCCCCTGTTGTCAGGGTGTGTCGCAGTATTTTCCCCTTGGCGTGTTGAAGGTCTCCAGCTTCCACGCACAGTCCCAATCTGTGGAGCCCTTTGTTCCCTGGAGCAGCCCCAGCCTGCTTTAAGCAGGGCATGGGAGGCTGTTCTTAGCCAGCCCACAGGAACGAGCCCTCCCTCGCCCTTTAGAGGGTGCAGGTTGAGGAAATGCAGTGCCACAGGTTGCAGGCCCACCTTTGGCTGGGCTGACCTCCCCCTGGTTGGGGTCGAGGTTGTGCGCTGGGCTCCTGAAGGACAACGTGATGAAAATGATGATGATGATAATGATAATGACAATGATAATGATAATGATGATAATGATGATAATGATAATGACAATGATAATGACAATGATAATGATAATGGTAATGTTGATGGTGTGGTGCAGCCAGGAGGCCCACCCGTAACTCGGACGCAGGTCGGAGCCTTGGGCTCCCTGGAGCTTACTTGGGAATGTCTGGCCCTAGTCTTTGAGAGGCTCGGGGCTGTATCCGCCAGTCCCCCGGCCTTTAGCTCTGAAGCTCCGGTACCTGGCTGTGGAGTCTCGTTCCTGTTGGTGCAGGGGGAAGGCCGAGCTCTGCGGCTCCCTGGGTGTGGACCAGCCTGTAAGCAGGTCCTGGGTCTGGGAGCCTTTGTGCTCCCTCAGCTGGCAGCCTGTGTGGTGTGACCGCCCCGCTAGTGGGGTGAGGGTGAAGGTGCCCCTCAGTTGGAGAGAAGGAGCCTCCGAATGCCTTAAGGACCAGGGCCACCCTGTAAGTCAGGGCCCGGCCATGAGTCCTGGGCGCTTTACAGTGCAGGCCACGGCTCGGGCCCCCTGTGAGCAGGGGTGCGCAGCCTCTGTGGCCGTTGCTTTGCATGCCCAGCGGATTTGCCCAGGGTGCCCGCCTGCGAGCCCGGCTCTAGCCCCGGCCAGGACTCTGCGGCGCATCAGTGCGGTGAGTCAGGCTGAAATTGAGGGAGGGTGTGCGGGCGGGTGGGTGTGTGGGTGGGCTGGTGGTGCCTTGAGGAGCTCCCTCCAGGGCTATGGATCCACGTTTCCTTCAGGGAGAAGAGTTGGCCCTTCCCAGAGCTAATGACATTTTCCTTCCTTGGCAGAAGCTGTCAGAGAAGAGAGAAGAGGCGTCGTGTCAAGAGAAGAGAGAAGAGGCTGCGTGTCAAGAGAGAAGAGGCGGCGTGTCAAGAGAAGAGAGAAGAGGCGTCGTGTGGAACGGCGAGGCGAGGAGCGGCGTGGGGCAGAAGAGGGGGCACGAGAAAGGCACCCTGGGCAAAGGGACCCCCTGTGGGCACAGGGGGAGGTCACGTAAGAGCATGATGGCACCTTTGGGGTGCCGTGAGGAATGTTGTGTGCTGGGCGACCTCCCTGTAAGCAGGGCTCAGGTCTTTGCTACTGTTGGTTTTGGCCTTTGGCCGTGTTGCTCCTTTGGCTGCCCGGAGAGCGTGGCAACCCTGTAAGGAGGGTGAGAGCCAGCGTCTCCGCACCCGAGGGGGAAATGGAGCTCTCTGGACCCCCAGGCCACCCTGTAAGCAGGGGAGGGCCATTTCCCTGCCCAACTTCTCTGCCCCAGCAGCTTTCTGCCTGCTGGTGGCCTACCCAGCGTGACCCCCTGTTGTCAGGGCGTGTCACAGCATTTGCCCCTTGGCCTGTTGAAGTTCTCTGGCTTCCACACAGGCCTGGGCATGGTCTGAGGCTTTCCTCTCTTGCTGGTGAGTAGGGTGAAACCCCAGACATTGGCTGCACAGAGACCGTCTCCCTTTTTGGGACGTTCTGTTTTGTGTGTCTTGTCCTTGTCAATCAATGTGTGTGAGTGGTGAGGGAGTGAGTGAGCTTATCCTTTAGGCCCCTGTTTTAATTGCTGCAGCTTAGCTTAAACCTCCCTGGAGGGAGAGCAGGGATCTGTGCAGTAACAGGGGGGTCCCCTCTAAGTCCATGAGCGGAGGGACGGTCTGGACTCGCCCCTTCTTTCCAAGGACGGTGCCAAGCCACTTAGTTGTGGTGCAGGCAATGCGACCTGCCTGTAGTCAGGACCTGGGTCTCTGCCTGCATGGCTGCCTGTCCTGCTGGTGACCTGCCAGCGTGACCCCCTGTTGTCAGGGTGTGTCGCAGTATTTTCCCCTTGGCGTGTTGAAGGTCTCCAGCTTCCACGCACAGTCCCAATCTGTGGAGCCCTTTGTTCCCTGGAGCAGCCCCAGCCTGCTTTAAGCAGGGCATGGGAGGCTGTTCTTAGCCAGCCCACAGGAACGAGCCCTCCCTCGCCCTTTAGAGGGTGCAGGTTGAGGAAATGCAGTGCCACAGGTTGCAGGCCCACCTTTGGCTGGGCTGACCTCCCCCTGGTTGGGGTCGAGGTTGTGCGCTGGGCTCCTGAAGGACTACGTGATGAAAATGATGAAAATGATGATGATGATGATGATGACAATGATAATGATGATGATGATGATGATGATGATAATGATAATGACAATGATAATGACAATGATAATGATAATGGTAATGTTGATGGTGTGGTGCAGCCAGGAGGCCCGCCCGTAACTCGGACGCAGGTCGGAGCCTTGGGCTCCCTGGAGCTTACTTGGGAATGTCTGGCCCTAGTCTTTGAGAGGCTCGGGGCTGTATCCGCCAGTCCCCCGGCCTTTAGCTCTGAAGCTCCGGTACCTGGCTGTGGAGTCTCGTTCCTGTTGGTGCAGGGGGAAGGCCGAGCTCTGCGGCTCCCTGGGTGTGGACCAGCCTGTAAGCAGGTCCTGGGTCTGGGAGCCTTTGTGCTCCCTCAGCTGGCAGCCTGTGTGGTGTGACCGCCCCGCTAGTGGGGTGAGGGTGAAGGTGCCCCTCAGTTGGAGAGAAGGAGCCTCCGAATGCCTTAAGGACCAGGGCCACCCTGTAAGTCAGGGCCCGGCCATGAGTCCTGGGCGCTTTACAGTGCAGGCCACGGCTCGGGCCCCCTGTGAGCAGGGGTGCGCAGCCTCTGTGGCCGTTGCTTTGCATGCCCAGCGGATTTGCCCAGGGTGCCCGCCTGCGAGCCCGGCTCTAGCCCCGGCCAGGACTCTGCGGCGCATCAGTGCGGTGAGTCAGGCTGAAATTGAGGGAGGGTGTGCGGGCGGGTGGGTGTGTGGGTGGGCTGGTGGTGCCTTGAGGAGCTCCCTCCAGGGCTATGGATCCACGTTTCCTTCAGGGAGAAGAGTTGGCCCTTCCCAGAGCTAATGACATTTTCCTTCCTTGGCAGAAGCTGTCAGAGAAGAGAGAAGAGGCGTCGTGTCAAGAGAAGAGAGAAGAGGCTGCGTGTCAAGAGAGAAGAGGCGGCGTGTCAAGAGAAGAGAGAAGAGGCGTCGTGTGGAACGGCGAGGCGAGGAGCGGCGTGGGGCAGAAGAGGGGGCACGAGAAAGGCACCCTGGGCAAAGGGACCCCCTGTGGGCACAGGGGGAGGTCACGTAAGAGCATGATGGCACCTTTGGGGTGCCGTGAGGAATGTTGTGTGCTGGGCGACCTCCCTGTAAGCAGGGCTCAGGTCTTTGCTACTGTTGGTTTTGGCCTTTGGCCGTGTTGCTCCTTTGGCTGCCCGGAGAGCGTGGCAACCCTGTAAGGAGGGTGAGAGCCAGCGTCTCCGCACCCGAGGGGGAAATGGAGCTCTCTGGACCCCCAGGCCACCCTGTAAGCAGGGGAGGGCCATTTCCCTGCCCAACTTCTCTGCCCCAGCAGCTTTCTGCCTGCTGGTGGCCTACCCAGCGTGACCCCCTGTTGTCAGGGCGTGTCACAGCATTTGCCCCTTGGCCTGTTGAAGTTCTCTGGCTTCCACACAGGCCTGGGCATGGTCTGAGGCTTTCCTCTCTTGCTGGTGAGTAGGGTGAAACCCCAGACATTGGCTGCACAGAGACCGTCTCCCTTTTTGGGACGTTCTGTTTTGTGTGTCTTGTCCTTGTCAATCAATGTGTGTGAGTGGTGAGGGAGTGAGTGAGCTTATCCTTTAGGCCCCTGTTTTAATTGCTGCAGCTTAGCTTAAACCTCCCTGGAGGGAGAGCAGGGATCTGTGCAGTAACAGGGGGGTCCCCTCTAAGTCCATGAGCGGAGGGACGGTCTGGACTCGCCCCTTCTTTCCAAGGACGGTGCCAAGCCACTTAGTTGTGGTGCAGGCAATGCGACCTGCCTGTAGTCAGGACCTGGGTCTCTGCCTGCATGGCTGCCTGTCCTGCTGGTGACCTGCCAGCGTGACCCCCTGTTGTCAGGGTGTGTCGCAGTATTTTCCCCTTGGCGTGTTGAAGGTCTCCAGCTTCCACGCACAGTCCCAATCTGTGGAGCCCTTTGTTCCCTGGAGCAGCCCCAGCCTGCTTTAAGCAGGGCATGGGAGGCTGTTCTTAGCCAGCCCACAGGAACGAGCCCTCCCTCGCCCTTTAGAGGGTGCAGGTTGAGGAAATGCAGTGCCACAGGTTGCAGGCCCACCTTTGGCTGGGCTGACCTCCCCCTGGTTGGGGTCGAGGTTGTGCGCTGGGCTCCTGAAGGACAACGTGATGAAAATGATGATGATGATAATGATAATGACAATGATAATGATGATGATGATGATGATAATGATAATGACAATGATAATGACAATGATAATGATAATGGTAATGTTGATGGTGTGGTGCAGCCAGGAGGCCCGCCCGTAACTCGGACGCAGGTCGGAGCCTTGGGCTCCCTGGAGCTTATTTGGGAATGTCTGGCCCTAGTCTTTGAGAGGCTCGGGGCTGTATCCGCCAGTCCCCCGGCCTTTAGCTCTGAAGCTCCGGTACCTGGCTGTGGAGTCTCGTTCCTGTTGGTGCAGGGGGAAGGCCGAGCTCTGCGGCTCCCTGGGTGTGGACCAGCCTGTAAGCAGGTCCTGGGTCTGGGAGCCTTTGTGCTCCCTCAGCTGGCAGCCTGTGTGGTGTGACCTCCCCGCTAGTGGGGTGAGGGTGAAGGTGCCCCTCAGTCGGAGAGAAGGAGCCTCCGAATGCCTTAAGGACCAGGGCCACCCTGTAAGTCAGGGCCCGGCCATGAGTCCTGGGCGCTTTACAGTGCAGGCCACGGCTCGGGCCCCCTGTGAGCAGGGGTGCGCAGCCTCTGTGGCCGTTGCTTTGCATGCCCAGCGGATTTGCCCAGGGTGCCCGCCTGCGAGCCCGGCTCTAGCCCCGGCCAGAACTCTGCGGCGCATCAGTGCGGTGAGCCAGGCTGAAATTGAGGGAGGGTGTGCGGGCGGGTGGGTGTGTGGGTGGGCTGGTGGTGCCTTGAGGAGCTCCCTCCAGGGCTATGGATCCACGTTTCCTTCAGGGAGAAGAGTTGGCCTTTCCCAGAGCTAATGACATTTTCCTTCCTTGGCAGAAGCTGTCAGAGAAGAGAGAAGAGGCGTCGTGTCAAGAGAAGAGAGAAGAGGCTGCGTGTCAAGAGAGAAGAGGCGTCGTGTCAAGAGAAGAGAGAAGAGGCTGCGTGTCAAGAGAGAAGAGGCGGCGTGTCAAGAGAAGAGAGAAGAGGCGTCGTGTGGAACGGCGAGGCGAGGAGCAGCGTGGGGCAGAAGAGGGGGCACGAGAAAGGCACCCTGGGCAAAGGGACCCCCTGTGGGCACAGGGGGAGGTCATGTAAGAGCATGATGGCACCTTTGGGGTGCCGTGAGGAATGTTGTGTGCTGGGCGACCTCCCTGTAAGCAGGGCTCAGGTCTTTGCTACTGTTGGTTTTGGCCTTTGGCCGTGTTGCTCCTTTGGCTGCCCGGAGAGCGTGGCAACCCTGTAAGGAGGGTGAGAGCCAGCGTCTCCGCACCCGAGGGGGAAATGGAGCTCTCTGGACCCCCAGGCCACCCTGTAAGCAGGGGAGGGCCATTTCCCTGCCCAACTTCTCTGCCCCAGCAGCTTTCTGCCTGCTGGTGGCCTACCCAGCGTGACCCCCTGTTGTCAGGGCGTGTCACAGCATTTGCCCCTTGGCCTGTTGAAGTTCTCTGGCTTCCACACAGGCCTGGGCATGGTCTGAGGCTTTCCTCTCTTGCTGGTGAGTAGGGTGAAACCCCAGACATTGGCTGCACAGAGACCGTCTCCCTTTTTGGGACGTTCTGTTTTGTGTGTCTTGTCCTTGTCAATCAATGTGTGTGAGTGGTGAGGGAGTGAGTGAGCTTATCCTTTAGGCCCCTGTTTTAATTGCTGCAGCTTAGCTTAAACCTCCCTGGAGGGAGAGCAGGGATCTGTGCAGTAACAGGGGGGTCCCCTCTAAGTCCATGAGCGGAGGGACGGTCTGGACTCGCCCCTTCTTTCCAAGGACGGTGCCAAGCCACTTAGTTGTGGTGCAGGCAATGCGACCTGCCTGTAGTCAGGACCTGGGTCTCTGCCTGCATGGCTGCCTGTCCTGCTGGTGACCTGCCAGCGTGACCCCCTGTTGTCAGGGTGTGTCGCAGTATTTTCCCCTTGGCGTGTTGAAGGTCTCCAGCTTCCACGCACAGTCCCAATCTGTGGAGCCCTTTGTTCCCTGGAGCAGCCCCAGCCTGCTTTAAGCAGGGCATGGGAGGCTGTTCTTAGCCAGCCCACAGGAACGAGCCCTCCCTCGCCCTTTAGAGGGTGCAGGTTGAGGAAATGCAGTGCCACAGGTTGCAGGCCCACCTTTGGCTGGGCTGACCTCCCCCTGGTTGGGGTCGAGGTTGTGCGCTGGGCTCCTGAAGGACAACGTGATGAAAATGATGATGATGATAATGATAATGACAATGATAATGATAATGATGATAATGATGATAATGATAATGACAATGATAATGACAATGATAATGATAATGGTAATGTTGATGGTGTGGTGCAGCCAGGAGGCCCGCCCGTAACTCGGACGCAGGTCGGAGCCTTGGGCTCCCTGGAGCTTATTTGGGAATGTCTGGCCCTAGTCTTTGAGAGGCTCGGGGCTGTATCCGCCAGTCCCCCGGCCTTTAGCTCTGAAGCTCCGGTACCTGGCTGTGGAGTCTCGTTCCTGTTGGTGCAGGGGGAAGGCCGAGCTCTGCGGCTCCCTGGGTGTGGACCAGCCTGTAAGCAGGTCCTGGGTCTGGGAGCCTTTGTGCTCCCTCAGCTGGCAGCCTGTGTGGTGTGACCACCCCGCTAGTGGGGTGAGGGTGAAGGTGCCCCTCAGTCGGAGAGAAGGAGCCTCCGAATGCCTTAAGGACCAGGGCCACCCTGTAAGTCAGGGCCCGGCCATGAGTCCTGGGCGCTTTACAGTGCAGGCCACGGCTCGGGCCCCCTGTGAGCAGGGGTGCGCAGCCTCTGTGGCCGTTGCTTTGCATGCCCAGCGGATTTGCCCAGGGTGCCCGCCTGCGAGCCCGGCTCTAGCCCCGGCCAGAACTCTGCGGCGCATCAGTGCGGTGAGCCAGGCTGAAATTGAGGGAGGGTGTGCGGGCGGGTGGGTGTGTGGGTGGGCTGGTGGTGCCTTGAGGAGCTCCCTCCAGGGCTATGGATCCACGTTTCCTTCAGGGAGAAGAGTTGGCCCTTCCCAGAGCTAATGACATTTTCCTTCCTTGGCAGAAGCTGTCAGAGAAGAGAGAAGAGGCGTCGTGTCAAGAGAAGAGAGAAGAGGCTGCGTGTCAAGAGAGAAGAGGTGGCGTGTCAAGAGAAGAGAGAAGAGGCGTCGTGTGGAACGGCGAGGCGAGGAGCGGTGTGGGGCAGAAGAGGGGGCACGAGAAAGGCACCCTGGGCAAAGGGACCCCCTGTGGGCACAGGGGGAGGTCACGTAAGAGCATGATGGCACCTTTGGGGTGCCGTGAGGAATGTTGTGTGCTGGGCGACCTCCCTGTAAGCAGGGCTCAGGTCTTTGCTACTGTTGGTTTTGGCCTTTGGCCGTGTTGCTCCTTTGGCTGCCCGGAGAGCGTGGCAACCCTGTAAGGAGGGTGAGAGCCAGCGTCTCCGCACCCGAGGGGGAAATGGAGCTCTCTGGACCCCCAGGCCACCCTGTAAGCAGGGGAGGGCCATTTCCCTGCCCAACTTCTCTGCCCCAGCAGCTTTCTGCCTGCTGGTGGCCTACCCAGCGTGACCCCCTGTTGTCAGGGCGTGTCACAGCATTTGCCCCTTGGCCTGTTGAAGTTCTCTGGCTTCCACACAGGCCTGGGCATGGTCTGAGGCTTTCCTCTCTTGCTGGTGAGTAGGGTGAAACCCCAGACATTGGCTGCACAGAGACCGTCTCCCTTTTTGGGACGTTCTGTTTTGTGTGTCTTGTCCTTGTCAATCAATGTGTGTGAGTGGTGAGGGAGTGAGTGAGCTTATCCTTTAGGCCCCTGTTTTAATTGCTGCAGCTTAGCTTAAACCTCCCTGGAGGGAGAGCAGGGATCTGTGCAGTAACAGGGGGGTCCCCTCTAAGTCCATGAGCGGAGGGACGGTCTGGACTCGCCCCTTCTTTCCAAGGACGGTGCCAAGCCACTTAGTTGTGGTGCAGGCAATGCGACCTGCCTGTAGTCAGGACCTGGGTCTCTGCCTGCATGGCTGCCTGTCCTGCTGGTGACCTGCCAGCGTGACCCCCTGTTGTCAGGGTGTGTCGCAGTATTTTCCCCTTGGCGTGTTGAAGGTCTCCAGCTTCCACGCACAGTCCCAATCTGTGGAGCCCTTTGTTCCCTGGAGCAGCCCCAGCCTGCTTTAAGCAGGGCATGGGAGGCTGTTCTTAGCCAGCCCACAGGAACGAGCCCTCCCTCGCCCTTTAGAGGGTGCAGGTTGAGGAAATGCAGTGCCACAGGTTGCAGGCCCACCTTTGGCTGGGCTGACCTCCCCCTGGTTGGGGTCGAGGTTGTGCGCTGGGCTCCTGAAGGACAACGTGATGAAAATGATGATGATGATAATGATAATGACAATGATAATGATAATGATGATAATGATGATAATGATAATGACAATGATAATGACAATGATAATGATAATGGTAATGTTGATGGTGTGGTGCAGCCAGGAGGCCCGCCCGTAACTCGGACGCAGGTCGGAGCCTTGGGCTCCCTGGAGCTTATTTGGGAATGTCTGGCCCTAGTCTTTGAGAGGCTCGGGGCTGTATCCGCCAGTCCCCCGGCCTTTAGCTCTGAAGCTCCGGTACCTGGCTGTGGAGTCTCGTTCCTGTTGGTGCAGGGGAAGGCCGAGCTCTGCGGCTCCCTGGGTGTGGACCAGCCTGTAAGCAGGTCCTGGGTCTGGGAGCCTTTGTGCTCCCTCAGCTGGCAGCCTGTGTGGTGTGACCGCCCCGCTAGTGGGGTGAGGGTGAAGGTGCCCCTCAGTCGGAGAGAAGGAGCCTCCGAATGCCTTAAGGACCAGGGCCACCCTGTAAGTCAGGGCCCGGCCATGAGTCCTGGGCGCTTTACAGTGCAGGCCACGGCTCGGGCCCCCTGTGAGCAGGGGTGCGCAGCCTCTGTGGCCGTTGCTTTGCATGCCCAGCGGATTTGCCCAGGGTGCCCGCCTGCGAGCCCAGCTCTAGCCCCGGCCAGAACTCTGCGGCGCATCAGTGCGGTGAGCCAGGCTGAAATTGAGGGAGGGTGTGCGGGCGGGTGGGTGAGTGGGTGGGCTGGTGGTGCCTTGAGGAGCTCCCTCCAGGGCTATGGATCCACGTTTCCTTCAGGGAGAAGAGTTGGCCCTTCCCAGAGCTAATGACATTTTCCTTCCTTGGCAGAAGCTGTCAGAGAAGAGAGAAGAGGCGTCGTGTCAAGAGAAGAGAGAAGAGGCTGCGTGTCAAGAGAGAAGAGGCGGCGTGTCAAGAGAAGAGAGAAGAGGCGTCGTGTGGAACGGCGAGGCGAGGAGCGGCGTGGGGCAGAAGAGGGGGCACGAGAAAGGCACCCTGGGCAAAGGGACCCCCTGTGGGCACAGGGGGAGGTCACGTAAGAGCATGATGGCACCTTTGGGGTGCCGTGAGGAATGTTGTGTGCTGGGCGACCTCCCTGTAAGCAGGGCTCAGGTCTTTGCTACTGTTGGTTTTGGCCTTTGGCCGTGTTGCTCCTTTGGCTGCCCGGAGAGCGTGGCAACCCTGTAAGGAGGGTGAGAGCCAGCGTCTCCGCACCCGAGGGGGAAATGGAGCTCTCTGGACCCCCAGGCCACCCTGTAAGCAGGGGAGGGCCATTTCCCTGCCCAACTTCTCTGCCCCAGCAGCTTTCTGCCTGCTGGTGGCCTACCCAGCGTGACCCCCTGTTGTCAGGGCGTGTCACAGCATTTGCCCCTTGGCCTGTTGAAGTTCTCTGGCTTCCACACAGGCCTGGGCATGGTCTGAGGCTTTCCTCTCTTGCTGGTGAGTAGGGTGAAACCCCAGACATTGGCTGCACAGAGACCGTCTCCCTTTTTGGGACGTTCTGTTTTGTGTGTCTTGTCCTTGTCAATCAATGTGTGTGAGTGGTGAGGGAGTGAGTGAGCTTATCCTTTAGGCCCCTGTTTTAATTGCTGCAGCTTAGCTTAAACCTCCCTGGAGGGAGAGCAGGGATCTGTGCAGTAACAGGGGGGTCCCCTCTAAGTCCATGAGCGGAGGGACGGTCTGGACTCGCCCCTTCTTTCCAAGGACGGTGCCAAGCCACTTAGTTGTGGTGCAGGCAATGCGACCTGCCTGTAGTCAGGACCTGGGTCTCTGCCTGCATGGCTGCCTGTCCTGCTGGTGACCTGCCAGCGTGACCCCCTGTTGTCAGGGTGTGTCGCAGTATTTTCCCCTTGGCGTATTGAAGGTCTCCAGCTTCCACGCACAGTCCCAATCTGTGGAGCCCTTTGTTCCCTGGAGCAGCCCCAGCCTGCTTTAAGCAGGGCATGGGAGGCTGTTCTTAGCCAGCCCACAGGAACGAGCCCTCCCTCGCCCTTTAGAGGGTGCAGGTTGAGGAAATGCAGTGCCACAGGTTGCAGGCCCACCTTTGGCTGGGCTGACCTCCCCCTGGTTGGGGTCGAGGTTGTGCGCTGGGCTCCTGAAGGACAACGTGATGAAAATGATGATGATGATAATGATAATGACAATGATAATGATAATGATGATAATGATGATAATGATAATGACAATGATAATGACAATGATAATGATAATGGTAATGTTGATGGTGTGGTGCAGCCAGGAGGCCCGCCCGTAACTCGGACGCAGGTCGGAGCCTTGGGCTCCCTGGAGCTTATTTGGGAATGTCTGGCCCTAGTCTTTGAGAGGCTCGGGGCTGTATCCGCCAGTCCCCCGGCCTTTAGCTCTGAAGCTCCGGTACCTGGCTGTGGAGTCTCGTTCCTGTTGGTGCAGGGGAAGGCCGAGCTCTGCGGCTCCCTGGGTGTGGACCAGCCTGTAAGCAGGTCCTGGGTCTGGGAGCCTTTGTGCTCCCTCAGCTGGCAGCCTGTGTGGTGTGACCGCCCCGCTAGTGGGGTGAGGGTGAAGGTGCCCCTCAGTCGGAGAGAAGGAGCCTCCGAATGCCTTAAGGACCAGGGCCACCCTGTAAGTCAGGGCCCGGCCATGAGTCCTGGGCGCTTTACAGTGCAGGCCACGGCTCGGGCCCCCTGTGAGCAGGGGTGCGCAGCCTCTGTGGCCGTTGCTTTGCATGCCCAGCGGATTTGCCCAGGGTGCCCGCCTGCGAGCCCAGCTCTAGCCCCGGCCAGAACTCTGCGGCGCATCAGTGCGGTGAGCCAGGCTGAAATTGAGGGAGGGTGTGCGGGCGGGTGGGTGAGTGGGTGGGCTGGTGGTGCCTTGAGGAGCTCCCTCCAGGGCTATGGATCCACATTTCCTTCAGGGAGAAGAGTTGGCCCTTCCCAGAGCTAATGACATTTTCCTTCCTTGGCAGAAGCTGTCAGAGAAGAGAGAAGAGGCGTCGTGTCAAGAGAAGAGAGAAGAGGCTGCGTGTCAAGAGAGAAGAGGCAGCGTGTCAAGAGAAGAGAGAAGAGGCGTCGTGTGGAACGGCGAGGCGAGGAGCAGCGTGGGGCAGAAGAGGGGGCACGAGAAAGGCACCCTGGGCAAAGGGACCCCCTGTGGGCACAGGGGGAGGTCACGTAAGAGCATGATGGCACCTTTGGGGTGCCGTGAGGAATGTTGTGTGCTGGGCGACCTCCCTGTAAGCAGGGCTCAGGTCTTTGCTACTGTTGGTTTTGGCCTTTGGCCGTGTTGCTCCTTTGGCTGCCCGGAGAGCGTGGCAACCCTGTAAGGAGGGTGAGAGCCAGCGTCTCCGCACCCGAGGGGGAAATGGAGCTCTCTGGACCCCCAGGCCACCCTGTAAGCAGGGGAGGGCCATTTCC
The DNA here is from genome assembly GCF_012275295.1 of Melopsittacus undulatus. Taxonomy (NCBI): domain Eukaryota; kingdom Metazoa; phylum Chordata; class Aves; order Psittaciformes; family Psittaculidae; genus Melopsittacus; species Melopsittacus undulatus. The sequence goes on along the minus strand of NC_047534.1, from coordinate 72,107 downwards.
CTGCCCAACTTCTCTGCCCCAGCAGCTTTCTGCCTGCTGGTGGCCTACCCAGCATGACCCCCTGTTAGTAATCTGGCTATAAAAGCATAAGGTCAAGAATGGAAGATGGGATTAGTAATATTACTTTCCTAAAACATTCTCATTACTTCTCAGTTAAGTGGTTTTATTACTTTGCAGCTCATGCCTTGATTCCCCCCATTCCCTCACCATCTTTTCCTGCTTTCGTTCTTACTCTTTGAAGTGATTTGATATTTTAGCAAAGTGGAGAAGCAGCTATCTCTCTTTTACGTTAGGAAAGCTGAATTCTTGTTAGTTGCTGTAGTTACTCTTCCCACCAATTCCAAGAATCGCACTTTGTATGGTGAAAAAGGAATTAAGGAGCAGGTCAGTTGTTTCCTACCAAAGAAATCCATTCAAGGAAGGAGAAACTCTTTTTTTTTTCGTGAAGTATGAGTTTTGGGTTTAGTTACAGTTCCCCAGCTCCGGAGTTGCCATTCATTGTAAGTAATAAAGCAAAGGTGACAAAAATTGTCAGTGTTTTAGTGTTAATTTATTTTTAGTTCTGCAAAGAACTTGAAACAATGAGTTATTTGTTGGGTCTCACTGCTGCTCGAAGCCTCTTCATCATACAGCAAGTGTGGTGTGCTTAAGGAAGTTAAAAGATCGCGTGGCCTGCTGAGCGTAACAGGTTTTAACCACTTGAGGATCTGTTTTGATGAAATAGGAAAAGGCCAAACAGCATCGTTCTTAAGAGAAAATATGTCAACAGGTAAGTATTTGGAGAATGCATAATAACCTGGGAGCATTAAGCATGAAAAATGCACATCCTAATTCAATTACAAGAAATAGCAGACTGAACAAAGAAGGGCTCACTGGTGTTTTGTAGTTAATAGCACAGCCATCCCTTAGGATTTTTGAGAGGCTGGAGTTGGTGCTGCCAAGTTCATTGTGCATTTGGATTATTTGTAGTTTTCTTTTTTTTTTTTTTAAATTGAGCTATTCATGATTAGTTTCTCATTTACAGCCATGTGGCTCCATCGAATCACCCTGAAAGGTTAGTTATGAAACATTTATTTCATGGGTAGCACCAAAGCAGAATCAGGACAGCTTTAAATGGGAGGCTGACTAGATACTGACAAATATGATTACAACCAATATTTGGTTAAAAAAAAACCCAACCTTGCAATTCATCCTTGACTAAAGATGTAGGTATATTTCCATATATAAGCATTTGTGTGAGGGTGGAGCTGAAGCCTAAGAAGCTATGTGATAAAGAGAAACAACTTGCATTAATGGGGATGGAACATCTACTTTGACAACTGGGAACATTTATAAACTTTTATTGTGTTTACCCTATGTTGAAAACAACTATGAGAGTTACAAAACGACAGCTGATTGTAGGTTTGAGTTTATTTGCAAACTTTACAAAATCAAATAAATTACAGCTACTGTTTAAAGCTATTAACTACACTTATCATCAGCAGACTTTGCTTGTGGTTTAATTCAATGATGGCAATATATTCCACCTTGGAAAAAAGGAAGGGCTAATATATTCAAACTAAGGGTTATCCAAGGCTCTAATTATCTTAGAGTACCTCTGTCAATTTGCAAATTAATCACATTCTTCAAACTGTACAAAGCAGCAACAGCCCATGCATGATCTCATACTCCTAAGTTAGCATAATGTTTACAGTGATACAGCATTGTCAAAGTTTAAATATCTTGATCTAAACAATTTGACTTCAAAATTGCCCATCTTCAGTTGTTTTCCTTGTGGCAGCCTTCCTGTTTTGCCTTATGGAACTTGCTCTTAAGGTGGGGATTACAAATGGTAGCATCTTTCCACCTTTTTGAAGTACCAATGGGGAAAACATGGAAGTCAGATGCTTATGTTATCCAGCAATATTGTGAAGTCCTTCAGTTTTTCAAGTAAAAAATAGATTTGTCTTGGCAGAAATAGATGCGTAAGATAGTAGTCAAAATGGAGAAATCAACTTTAATTCCTCAGTGATAAGCATGTGTAATAAATAATAAAATATTATTCCTGGCCAAAAAGTAGAGTTTCCAGTTCATGGGAAACTTCACTGTATAGAACTTCCCATGGACTGCAAATTGAGGTTATTTTGTCAGAGATGGATGCTCAAGTTTCCAGAACGCACAGCAAGGTATGTTCCCCAAGCCCTGTAGCTGCAGCAAAGCTGACAGAACTGCATCAACTAAGCCATTTCTAGGACAATGTGAGAGAATGTAAAGGCTCACTGGACTGTCTTGGAGGTGTGTGCTGAAATCCTGTGAGCATGGACCTGGGAGAGTTTGCCTGGTGGGCTTCTCCCAGAGCTACTCATCCTGTGATGTGGCATCTAGAATGTTAGTGGTATTGAATTTCTCTGTGTGAACACTGAGCAGAATCTACACAGCCCAGGCTGCTGAAGCCCTGTCCTGCACATCCTCCCAAATGCAAAGACATTGGAAGGCAGCAGGATGGCCTCCTTCACAGTGTTTGTTGAGGGGATTCTAATGTGTTTGATACGTGGCTCTTTTCAGTCTCTTCTGCTGTTTTTGCTCTTTGTATCCATGGAATTGGACTGGAACTAGAATGAGTTTAACCCTAGGTTGGTTTTGGTTTGTTTTTTTTTTAATACCTGGTGAGCAGACTGAAAAAGGTATCAGCTTTCTAGGTGTAGCTCTACCATATCTTTATTTGATGCTGATGTTCTTTGAATCTGAAAAGGGTATCAAAAGGTATTTTGAGGGTATCAAAAGAATATTGAGGGTATCAAAAGAATAAAAAGTCAACTTACGTGAATTAAAAGCTTGGGTGGATTGAATGAAAATGTGATAATATCACAAAAAAGGTGCATTTGTAGTTCAGGAACATAAATTCACTTTGCATATAACATAAACATACTAATACATGTCTCTTAAATATGTTTAAAGCTATATACTACAGAAAAGTATAGTTTATGTAGCAACATATACCATTCAAAGCAAGTATTATAAAGCTAATAGGCATGTTTTACAGGCAGAGAGAATGTATACAAACCTAGTCTACAAAGTGGATGAAGCCATTATGTAAGTCTAAAGTTGTCAGAGTGATCTATTATAACTATTTCTACTGTCAGCTGTTCCACATAGTGCAAATTCAGAAACGTACTCATCCTGATAGGGGAGAGTGTTTAGATATTATTCCAACTATTTATTAATTTTCCTGATTTCTACAGCGCCTATCGCAATGATCATTTTTGTTCTGGGGATTAATGCAAAAAGCAGAAGGTGAACATGAAAAGCTAACAAAAGTGTCATGTTCATGACTTGATTATAAATCAAAGGTTATGAAGGAATGACATGGCTCAGAGAATGGGTGCTGGAGGCCAGTCTTTCAGCAGAGGGTCATGTTTAGAAACTAGAACAGGTGGGAGGGAACATAATGTCATTACTGATGGTGTTTGTCACCTATGTGAGAGAGAATGTGCTCTCCATTCAGTCCCTAGTATGCTGCATACAAATAAAGGATCTAAGTGGGCAGTAATGTGAACCTTGCTGGCATTCTCTGCAAAGAGGTTGTGGGCTACTGTTTTGGCATCCAGAACTAGTTGCTGAATGTTTCTTGTCTCTTTTCACACAGAAGATGCTTCTCTAGGCTTAGGAGTGAGGCAGTATTTTAAAAGGTTTTCCTGTCACTAATGTTGCTGCTTTTTTTTCATGGTGTGCTGCTAGAAATCTGTCAGTTCAGTTACAAATGCTATTCAAACATTTCAACTATATCCTCACTGTGAAAGTTACTTTAATTGTCTTGCTGTGTCTGCTTTCCTTTTAAAAGGTAAAGTAAAATATGTTGCTGCATCCTGACAGTTGTGCTTCTTCCCAAGGAGCAGGAAAGCTCACAGCTTTGAGCCAGGTCCTACAAAATTTATTATCCATTTCATGTGTTAGAATTTGACAAAAAGAAGTACATTAGACACCATTGTGAAGTCAACGTACGTAAGTCTGAGAGGATTTAACCAGCTATATAGGCAGGAAATAATAAGGAAATCATTGGTTTCTTTGCTGTAAGGTCTGTCTTGTTACTTAGAGTTGGGGTTTAGAGTTTATGTTTTGTTTAAGTTTACTGCAAAATTTTCTTTGAGCCTGCAGAACGTTCCTGGCACGTTTGTTGTTGAAACAGACAGAGATGTTTCCACCAAGCCCCATAGTTTTCATAAAATGCCATATTTTTCAGAGTATCAAATAATTAGAGAAAATAGGCAATAATTAAACATCCCATCCAATCTGTAGACAGCGAATAAAACCATCAAAAGCTGTTAGCACTGAGCAGCTGAATATTGCTTGACATTATCATTTGCACAGATGAGATATATGTTACAAAGGGCATCTTAACATTTTGAGTCTTTACCTAACTTCACTTTGTAGTTTCTAGCTTTTTCCTCTGGATTATCATTTGGGGTGAAGGGACCTACACTGAACAGGGCTTTGCTGTTTGCCTGTTCAGACAAAGAGCATGAGTTTAGTGACTTTTTCTCTATTTTATTCTGCAGCAGTTTTGTGTGTGTATTTGTATTTTGTGTTTGTATTACTGAGGCTGATCTGGAACTTTGTGCAGGATTTTTTATTGTGCAGTTATGGTTCCCTTGTGTTGCCAGCCATTAACAGCCGGCTTATTCCTTTAATAAATAGTTTATACATGTATCTATCGAAACAAAATACATGGTGGGTATCTGGTCCTGTAACAATAAAATAGAATGTTCCCCAGGTAGCATTCACTTGTAATGTATTTGAGTTACAGTTCCCTGGGCTCTAAGTAGGTGATGGGACTGAATTTAGGGAATGGTAAAATTAAAATGGAATCAGATTTCACCACTGTTGCTTTATGAATTTTGACTGTGCTACCCAACTACATAAATGCTTATAGGAGAAGCCAAAAATAAACTGATTTTTGCTTCTTGGAGGCAATTTTGAGTTCTTTGTGCTTTTCTCTTATGTTGACTTCCTTGAGTCTAAATTTTTATCAGTGTGGAGATTTAATTGAGATAGGTGATAAGATGGGTGGGAGGAAGGTTATACCTGTTCAAGTGCTTTAACTGGAAGTTTCAGACAACAGTATTGTAAGAGATTAACATGTTAATAGAATATTTGGCTTTTCTTGTGGGATATTGACCTTTTGTTTTGATGTGATTTTACCAAATTTACTTTGTATTGCTTCTCTGGTAACCCATTGTATTGTCAGCATGTATATATTGAGATGTGTTGTCAGCATGTGTGGAGACAGTGTTCTTACAGGAGAATGGATATTTGGTACATGAGCTCTGAATAATTCCGAGGGATACAGCAAGGCCGTGGGAGGCCTGAGGAGCCTAAACAAGCAAGATAAGAAGAAGCTGGGATTCACTGAGTGATGAGAACTGTGGACTGTTGGCAAGCGTTGGAGGTCAAGTTCTCACACCTGTGCTTAACCAATTCTATGTTAGTCACTAAGGGTCTTCAAGACAAGTATCCAATCATGATATGCCAAATTGCTGTAGGTGTGTGTAAGCAATAGTGTATAAAGAGTTAATGCTTTGCAACAAATGCCTTTTTGTCTGATCATATTGGTCTCTGACTGAGTCCTTTCCGCAGCAAATGGTGCCCGAACAGGGACCCTCTATAAGTTCACATTGAAAAGGAAGAGGGTGTGAATAGCTGGGCCGTGAAGAAATCGGCTGGAATCGATCTGGCTGGACCAAGATCGGGAGGCAGAAGCCTCAGAGGAGGGAATCCTCGGATCGGAGCCTTGTGAGCCCGGAAGACACTGCTGCTGAGAAGGCTGCTGCCGATAGGCTGTGGTTTGAGCTGTGCAAAGCAGGGTGAGCAACTTTGAAAACAAAAGGTAATGATAACTCACTCTAGCTGTTATTAGTGACTGTAGTTTCGTTGTGTATTGATTCAAGCTTGTTTTCCAGCCAGTGTAGTATCAACAGCACGTAAGGGATTTGATTCAGTGATGCTGTCAGCATGGCTTCCTGAATAGGTTAGTCGAATCACCTTCCGATACAGTGGGCTGTCCAGTATGCAGACAGGCCGGTCGGACACAAGGGCCTTGTCTTCTCCTGGGACACTGACAGGCTGATCAAATATAAAGGGTTCAAGGAACCCCCTTTATAATGTTACAATGTGGTCTGAGCTATAGGGGTCAGGAAGTATTGCTCTTGATTCTGCTTGTGTGACAGAAAAAAAAGGGGGGGGGGAGTGCAATGATGGATAAACCCCTTTGACTTAAAAATGTGCAGTCTATTTCTGCAGCTGCTTCACATTCCGTTTGCATCAGAATGCTTCTGCTTTAAGGAATCGCTGTAACCTGTCTACTTCTCAAGAACTGATAACCTGGGAGAGGGGGTATATTTGTGTCCTCCTACCTACAGGTCCACAGCAGCTGCCTGCAAAGTTTGTCAAGCCTTGCCATGAGCTGGACAGACGAGTGGAAGAACTCGATGCATCATCTACAGAAGCTGACCGTGAACACCCCAAGCAGAATGAGATAGAGAGAAACAAATGATGGTAAAACATCACTTGGGGGCAACTGAAAAGTAACAGCTTGAATATGCGTGCTTGTAAAGTAGCTATTATTAGAGGTTGGGATTTTGCATATAAAACCACCTGTATTTACTAGCCAGTTGCTAATAAGAAACTATACCTTGTATTGTATGGATTTGTCACTTGTAAAAGAGATGTTAAAGAATGCAAATTTGCAGCAGCTGCTAGAAACTGCTAAGGTAAAAGCTAGAAATATTCTAATATGATGGTACTGTTACAAAGCAGGTAATGGAACAAATTAAGAGGGTGGGAGAAGTCCACTGGTAAGAAGTTTCTTTGGTTAGTTACTCATTGTCATCAGCATCTTCAACATGCTGATGCACTCTGTGATAGTTACTCTGCTAATGTAAATCTGTGTGTGCTTTGCTGTAGTAGTGACTTGTTACTGGGTTAAGCAGGTGAAACTCTGCATTGACAACAAGGTTCAAGGACTGAGATTGGCCAAACGCCTGCTACCACAGTCAAGGGCAAGACTGTGTTGGCCTCTGTGTCTGCCACCAAGAAGAACCTTTAGCTCCGCTGCTGGCTGCAACCCAGCAGGCATAGAGCGGTGGAGACACATGTCATGCCAGACCTTGATGTGAGGGATGGCCTCCGCTGTTATCAGAGAGCCATCCAGGAGAAAAAGGACAGGCCCAGCTGTGTACAGCTATCAACAGGACCATACTGGCTGCCAGCAAAACATACCAAGCCGCAGAACTCAACCACATAAAGAAACAGCAATGGTAGAAATCTTTGTAATATTTGATCTATTATGTGTGACCGTGGGTAAAGGACAAGTATACTGAGCACATCTGTTAAATCCCCATTATGCCATCCTGTTACATGGTGTGTAGGATTCACTGGTATGCCACATGTTATAAAGGTTCCAGTGACTTGAAATCAGACTAATCTTACTGAACTAATGCTGCCTAGAGCAGTGGGTTGTTATGTTACACAAGTCCAGCAGTGACAGAGCAGACACACCAAATTGTAAAAAACTTTTTGTAAAACTAAAAAGGGGGAGATGTGGAGACAGTTCTCACAGGAGAATGGGTATTGGGTACATGAGCTCTGAATGACTCTGAGGGATACAGCAAGGCCATGGGAGGCCTGAGGAAGCCTAAGCAAGCAAGATAAGAAGAAGCTGTAATTCACTGAGTGATGAGAACTGTGGACTGTTGGCAAGCGTTCGAGGTCAAGTTCTCACACCTGTGCTTAACCAATTCTATGTTAGTCACTAAGGGTCTTCAAGACAAGTATCCAATCATGATATGCCAGATTACTGTAGGTGTGTGTAAGCAATAGTATATAAGGAGTTAATGCTTTGCAATAAAGGGCTTCTTGTCTGATCAAAAAAAAAAAAAAAAAGGGGGGGAGTGTAATGATGGAGCAAAGTCCTTGACTGTTAACACTGTACAGTTACTTCTGCAGCTGCTTTACATCCTTCACAATCTTTCTGATCATTCTGAATCTATTCACAAGAAATTGTTTGAACTTAAACAAAAAATGAAAGAACTTACTGTAGAAACAAATCCTATAGACTCTTGGTTAAAATCGTTAGGAATAAGTAGTTGGTTAAGGAGTTTAATCATGATGTTTAGTGGACCAATAATGATTATGTTGATAATTTTGTTTTTTGGACCTTGTTTGTTACAATGTATTATGCAACGCATGCAGCAGATGACGAACGCCTTATTTGAAAAAAGAGGGGGAGATGTTGGGGGTCGAGCATGGGCGCTTGAACAGGCCTACAGCAAGCTGTGAGAAAGTGAACTTCTGACCCCAGGTTAAAAGAAGAAGAAGGGTCAAGATCAGCAAAACAGGAATGCAATAACAAGATGCCAGTAATTGCAGAAGCATGATGTAACGCTAAGCTGAAGCGAAGGTGTGAAACCAATCAGGAGAGGTAAAGGGGAGCATGTATCCCTCGTGGGCAAAGTGAAGCAGCCAATCAAGTAATGCGTGATCGCGTGTAAGACAGTATATTAAGAGCAGCTTTGTAATCAATAAACGGAGCATTTTGTGAACCTACATCGTATCGGTGTTTTCTCCCCTCCACCTGGCCGCGGCACTAGGTCTTGTTTGCCATGAAGATAGAAGCTCTACTCTTCATAATAGTAGTGACATGGGATTCCCTCTGTGATGATGGTTATAGGAGAGCTTGGGGTGCAGAGAGCAGACCCCACAACAACAGAAACCTCTCTTGCAATGAAGTTTCCCCTCCTCCATTCAATTAAAAGTTCAGCAGGATTGCACAAAAGTAGTCCTCAGAGACTTAATGGGATAAAGATTAGGAGACAGTTAGCTCTGAGTAGCTTGCAGGGTTCTTGTTTGTTTTCATTATCATCTAAATCTACCCTAGAAAATCTGTATGTTTACTTTGCTGCTGTCCTCCAAGACAAGTTTTATCCTGTGATGGGAGTGTTTTAAAAGCAGGTCCCAGAACTGTAAAGGCAGTGCATTAGAAACCAGCCACAGCCCTGCTGGAAGCTCTCAGCCTCACCTGGCCATAGATCTGATGCACTCATAAACATTTTCTTAAACACTCCTGGCATTAAAATACACCAAAATCTTTCTTAGCATCAAGAACTTGAGAATACTCTTTTATTATAGAGATGAGGGTCTGCCGCGGAAAGGACTCAGTCAGAGACCAATATGATCAGACAAGAAGCCCTTTATTGCAAAGCATTAACTCCTTATATACTATTGCTTACACACACCTACAGTAATCTGGCATATCATGATTGGATACTTGTCTTGAAGACCCTTAGTGACTAACATAGAATTGGTTAAGCACAGGTGTGAGAACTTGACCTCGAACGCTTGCCAACAGTCCACAGTTCTCATCACTCAGTGAATTACAGCTTCTTCTTATCTTGCTTGCTTAGGCTTCCTCAGGCCTCCCACGGCCTTGCTGTATCCCTCGGAGTTATTCAGAGTTCATGTACCAAATATCCATTCTCCTGTGATAACTGTCTCCACACCAGGTTATAGTAAGTGGCCTTTGTATGTTCCTGTATGGCCAGGAGCAGGGTCTGGACTTTTGTGCACAAGGAGCTTTCCCCAAGCTCCGGGTGTTGTGCCCGGGAGGAAGCAGGAGGGAGAGATCAGAGGCTCAGATGGGTACGGGGGTGGCGGCTGCGGATGATGGGGCTGTGGGGACGCCGCGGTCAGGGGAGGAGCAGGCGGGCGATAGGACCCGGGCGGCATCGCCGAGAGGGGCGGGGCCTGTCTAATTAGGGGGCGGGGTATGTTGGTTGTGGGCGGAGTCACGGGGTGATGCACGCGCCACCTGTATAAAAGGCGAGCACCGGGTAAGCCGGGGCGTGGCTCCGGCGGCTCCTCCATTGCGGTGAGTGTGGGGTCCTGGTGCATCCGGTTCTCCGTGTCCCGGAGCCATCCCCGGCCCCTTCCCGAGAGCTCCCGGCGGCTCCAGCGGGCGCTACTGCTCCGCAGAGCCGGGACCGACACCGGGGAGGGGCCCCGGGCTCCGGCACACGCGGCCGAGTGCTGGGAGCGGAGCCCGAGGGCTGAGCCTGGGCTGGGGCCGCGCTCGGAGCTGGGCAATGGAGTCCTGAGCGTTGGAGTCTGGAAACCAAGCGGAGCCGGTTCGGGGTCAGAACCAGGGACCGGGGGCTGGGGGCTGGACCCCGGGGTCACTAAAACCGGGTTTGGGGCTCGGCAATGGAGACCAAGCCCCATGTGTTGGAGTCTGGAGCCCGGCTCACGGGGACAGTTGCGGGGCTCAGAGAGAGGTGCTTGCTGCAGTTGGGCATTACTGGCATTCACGTCCCTCTTTTTCTTCATATATTCTGCAGGAGCTTCTTCTCAGATCTCGTTCCCAGCATCCCACCCCTAAATGCCTTTCCTGCTTTCCCTTTGTGGTGTCTGCTGGCTGAGGGAGGAAGCTGTATTGGCACTGCTGTTCTCAAAGGGAGGGTTGCGATGCTATTTGGGAAGCTAACAAAAGCTTAAGGGCAAATCCTACTTCAGGATGTGCAGCAGGCAAGAAGGCCGGTCTGGATGCAGCCTGGAAGCTGGTGGATGTTGTGGATTGTCCAAGAGATGGGAGTGTGTTTTGGCTGAGGAATTGTTGGAGGATCCTGATGGACTTTCTGTGTGTGCTGGGCAATGTGTTCCCTGTGTCTGCACAGTTGGGGTTTTACAGAAGCTGCATCCTGTTGAGTGTAGTTGAGTTACATATGAATGATCCCTGCTGCTGGGCCTGAGAGGTTCGTGTCTGTCCAAAAGAGCCTTTCCCTCTTGTTGCACTCCCTGATGCTTCCAAGAGCTTTGGTGATGCTGAATTGTACCTGCAAATAGGTTTAGAGCACTCCAGCAAGGCTTTTGCTGGGCTAATGTTGTCAATGCTTGTTTGTGTTCCCTCAGCCTTGATGCTGCTCCTGTCTGCACGTGATCCTCCAGAGCAAGACCAGAGGCAATCCAGGGAAGACTGCTGGGATGAATACCTTCCATCCTCTCCCTATGTACCAGAAATGGGATCGTCTGACAGTAAGTGACACCTCTATGCTTTTACACATCATCCATAAGTGTAAAATGGCTTTAGTTCCAAGTTACCCCCATGTATTACCCAGAAGCAGCTGAGAAATTGTGGTTTAGCTCTGAATGGACATATTGGTGAGAGATCTGAGGCACGTTTCTCTCTAGAAAATGCCTGTGTTCGTATCAGCCTCAGCTCTGTCTGCAAAGGATGCTGTTCCTTATGCTGCTGCTGAAGTGTGTTTGGGAGAGATCCCAAGCAAGGCTGGCTCTGTCTATATAACAAGCAGAATTTGTCTGGGACCATTTTATTAACTGGAAAAGCTTCTGGAGAAAGATCTCGGTGTATTGGGAATATGATGGGAGATGTAAAGGTCTTTGCTGGTGTTTACTGGTGCTTGGATGTGTGTGGTAGAAGGAGAGCAGGAAGAAGTCCTGTAGTGGTGTGAGCTGAAGCAAGGGAGATGGGTGCTTGGTGACTTGGAAATGACTTTGAGTTCTTCAAGCTTGTTCTGAAGGAGGTCTCATTGCTCTCTTTGGTTAAGGAAGGGGTTTCTGTCAGCCTGGGAAGAACATTTCTAACCCTTGCAGGAGCTGGTAACCCCTGATGTGAAGTGTGGCAGCTCCCTGTCCACCTTCCTTTTGCTGGGGGTTCAGTGGCCAGTGCAGGCTGTAAGGGTTGTGTTGGTCAGGGACATGTTTTGTGCTGGTTCAGCTGGAGGCTGAGTTGGGAGGAGGCAAATGGATGGAGGGAGTGCTCATGAGCAAGCAAAGGGCTGATGCCATCTGCTTTTAGGGATGGTGCAAACAAGGTGAGGAATGGTGTTTGGTGGCTGATTGTTGTGTGGGTTTGGGTTTGATGCTCTGTGTTTGGAGGCTTCCTCTACTCTGGTTCTAGCAGTTTGTGTAATGCTGTTTCCAGGGGAACATGGAGGATTATGCTCTTCCCTAACCTTTAAAAGACTTGGGGTTTTACTGAGCACGTCAGGGTTGGAGTCACACCATGAGGGGGAGCTAGAATGTAATAGGAAGGAATACACCTTTCTTGTGGAGTAGTCAGGCTGGTGAGTGTAAAACCAATGTTGTTGAGAACAGAGGAATGAATGGAGGCAATGGGGAAGGAAATTAGCACTTTCTTGTTCTTCCCCCTCCCTTTAAAAAGAGAAAAGAACTTAAAACCCCTTAAGGTTCCTTCCAGAACTTGAAATTTCACAGCAATATTTAAATGCCATGATCAGGTTTGCAAAGATTAAAGGGAATAACCAAGTGGAAAGTGATGGCAATGGATGGATGCTGTGGTGGGGCAGTGTGGTGAGGGAGAGTCAGCTGGGTTGAGGTGCCTGTAACCCTAAAGCACATTGATGGGGCACATGAATGTGTCCTCTGGGCCTTGGCAGTTCCCAGAGTGCTTCCCTTGAGGTGGAAGTGATTGAATCTTTAAAGGTAATAATGAAAGAGCCAAGTGTCAATGAGAGCTTCTGGCAGAGTGTGATGGGGCTGTGGTCCTGGGGGGAGATGCTCACTGAGGTGACTGAAGTCAAGAGTACCAACTGAGTGTGGGCAGTGGGCAGGAGCCCTTGTTATTGTGGAAGGCATTGATATGGGAAGGAAAAAGGGGATGGAAGAATTCACTGGTGAGGAGGGGATGTGGGACAGATGAGCAGTGTTTTGTAGCTGTTCCAGCTGTGTGCTTGGTTGCAGGGCAATGAGCCCATTCAGTTTAGCAGGGGCTTCAGCAGTTGATTAATTCATGTGGTCTGGATTTGTGAAATTCACTTTTCACCTTTGTGCTGTCCAAGTCTGTGCCAGAGCCAGGTTATTCTGTGTACACCTCAAGCTCGCATCAGAGATGAGAGGCGCTTGGGGCTGGGCTGTGTGTGAAGGTGCTGTGAATGCAGAGATTGCCACTGTTGGAGGGCTGTTGGCATCCCCATTTTTCACACCAACCAATCGAGGCCCAGGGAGAAAACAAGCCCGGGGAGCCCCAAACTGGCCACATGTGCTGGTGCTGAGCCCTGGGCTTGTGCTGTTGTGACTGGGATGCCCCTTTGAGGTGATGGCCGAAGGTACGTCCTTTCTCCTTGCCCTATGTCCAGGCCCTAATGGCCTGAAGTCACTGTCCCTTGAGGTTCTGTGCCTTCAGTGGAGTCTCCATGTGATTTGCCCACAGTGTTCCAGCAGTTACATCCTCCCCTAGGTGTAAGGTTGCATTTTGGCTTTAGTTGTGGGCTCCTTCCACCTTATGGGACATTTCCTTTTGCAATCCCTGCAGGTGATTTCCTCTTGTTAAAGGCAGTTTCCATCACTGTGCCATAGATGTGCAAGGCTGGGTGAGCACCAGACCGGTGTGCTGGGATAGCCTGGAGGACGCGCTCTCTCTTGTGCTCCAGCACAGGAGGAGCCGTGGGAAGCCTGAAGAAATCTGGGATTAGAGCTCGGAGCAAAACTTCCTTCCCAGCAGCTTTTCCCTGCAGAAAGAGGAGGCTTTTGGCAAGAGACCCTGACGTGTGATGCATCAGTGCAGTGCTAAAGAAAAGGGGGAAAAGACGCTACGTTATTCCCCCCTCCTTCCCTCTGCCTCTTCCCAGCAAATTGAGAATCTATGGAATTGTGATCATATGGGGTGAAAACTAATAAAAGGATTAATAAAGTGAGATGATATTCTGACTGGGCAGCTGTTTTGTTGGCACTGGTTTCATGTGTGTGTGTTGGAATTGGGATGGGGGGAATAACGTAGCATCTGGGCTGGTGTAATGACAGTAAAGCAGGCAAGGATGGCCCAATGAGATGGGATTTAGAGCAGCTCCATAGACTGGACATGGAAATAACACCATGTTCCAGAGAGTGAATGGGAGAGCGGTGGCACTGCCTGACCTGCCAGGTCCATGCAACCCCAAATAACCCCTTTGTGTAAAGGGGATCATCTCCCCATGGCTCTGCTGAGCTCCTTCCCTATGGCTGAGGCCGCATCGTGTGCATGGGCTGTGGGGTGCTTGGCAGAAGTGAGGACAAGCACTGGGTTTCTCCAGTGCAGGGCTCAGCACTGATGGTGCTGCTGCACCTCTTTGTCCCTGTCCCTCCTCCTGCTGACAGTGTGGTCCTTATGTTTCAGTCAGAGGAGGAATCTGCGTAGCTTGAGAGGGGAGAGGGAAACAGATCTGAGCTTGCAGAAGAGAGGTGGGATGTGTCAGGGCCTCCTGAATCCCAGTGTCAGCCGTTAGAGAGGGGCTTTGCTAACCGGTAACTGAACCTCCATCGTGTCTGTCCTGTGTGCTGATCCTGGAAGCCATCCCTTGGGTCACGCTGTGTGCCCACATCTCATGTGGGTCCTTGTGAAGGCCTCCTTGGAGGAGCAGAAAGCAGCAGGGGCTTGAGTGCAGCTGAGGGCAGCAGCCCCTTAGTGTCTGTATGAGCCAGAGCACCCTGGCTGTGCTGCCCTGCTTGCACCCGAGGGTGCTGTGGTGGCCCAAGGCCCACGTGTGTGAGCAGAGCTGCTCTGCAGTGCCTGTGATGATGAGGCCTGGGCACTGCTCACACCCCTGGCTCTTAGATCCCAGTCTCCAAACCCCAGGAGCAACATCCCAGCTTCTCCTCATGCCTCAGCATCCCTGCAGGCGAGCTCTCCTTCCCATAGCCGCTGTGCTCCATGTCCCAGCTCCATTCTTGGCTCTGTGAGGGTCTTGTTGGGATCATAGGGGTGGGATGCTCTGCTTCTCTGCAGGCTGGAAGTTTGCCCGTGGCCCCCTTTGCCTTTGGAGCTGCAGCTTCTGCTTCTCATTAGCTCAATAGGAATATGGATCAGCAGTGTTCAGTGCTAATGGATGTTGTGAACTGAACCAGGCTGAAGATGAGATGAGAGCACATCCTCACTTGTAGGCACAGGGAACCCCTCCAACCAGGGCAGGCTGAGAGCTGACAGAGACCCTCAGCACAGGCCCTGTTTAGAATGAATGGCTCAGACCGTTAAAGGAACCCTTTACCGCATCCCTTTCCTTGCGGTGCTCTGTGAAGGGAGTCCCTGCAGGCCTGAGGGCAGAGTTTGCCGTCCCTGGGCTGGGCTTGGATGGCGGATCCGAGCTGGGGCTGTGGCGTTTTCCTGCTGTCTGAGGAAGCAAAGCGGGGCCCGAGGGAGCGGCAGAGGGGGCAGAGCGGCCGGGGCAGGAGGGAGATCCGGACTCAGGAGCAGTCGAGAGCAGCACGGGAGGGAGCGGAGGAGAGCCGGGAATGCTGCGGCTCCAGAGCCGGGAATGCTGCGGCTCTAGAGCAGGGAATGCTGCGGCTCTAGAGCAGGGAATGCTGCGGCTCCAGAGCCGGGAATGCTGCGGCTCTAGAGCAGGGAATGCTGCGGCTCCAGAGCAGGAAGGGTCCGAGCGGGTGGGAAGGGAGCAGGCGGGGCAGGAGCCGGTGCTGGGGGCGGGAGGTGTCCGAGGAGCTGTCACCTTTGCACATTGCTCCAGGTGGGATCGTCCCTCCTGTGGGCAGCGCCCGTCTCTATGGGGCCGTGTCCCTGGAGCAGGGGTGGGCGAGTGCCTCTCATCCGCCGCTCTGTAGCCCGCAGGGAGCCCCGTGTCAGCTCAGCCTAGCGAGGGTGTCGGGAGAGGTGTCCCCATCTCAAGGCACAGCAGCTCTGCGGGATGTGCTTGTCAGGGCAGGTCCGTGAGTGCTTTATGTGCAGGCAGCTCATGGTATGTGCAGGGCACCGCAGGTTGGCTTGAGCTGCACGGATGTGTTTGGGGCTGGCTCCATCCCTCCTGCCTGCGCTGCACGTGCCTGGCTCCCACCCGCTCATCCCATGGGATTAAACCTGCTGAAGGGAAAGCCAGCGCACCCTCGAGATGCTGTTGTCCTCGACAGCCTGGCTGGTAGGATCTGTACTAATGTACCCAAGGCCTTTAGGTGCTCTTCTGCAAGCCCTGGTGACGCCAGAGGCAACAGTGGCTGTTGAGGCAGGTTATGGGGCTGCATCTGCCCCCTGTGTCAGCATCCTTTGCTAAGGAAGGGTTTAGAGCTGCTGAATGTATTGGTGTGGATGGGTGTTTGCTGACTGGGAACACTGTGGCCAAAGTGGAGTTTTCCTGTGCGGGAGCCAAAGCGTTTCTGTGCCTGGGGGCAGCAGAGGCTCACGTCTGTGTCCAGGCTCTCGTCTTTGCATCTCCCCCTGTACGTGTTTGTGGGTGAGGAGTTAGGGCATGGGAAAGGGATGGTGGCTGTGAGCTGGGAGAGAGCAGGGAAGTTCCAACTTACACCCACCCCCCATGTGTGACCCCAGAGTGGCCCTGTCCTAGGGGTACTGGAGGGCATTCAGCCAGTGCCGGTCCTGGGGCCAGGCTGGATGGGGCCAGTCCTGGCCCTGCTCTGAGCAGGAGCACCCTGAATGTCTGGGGTTGTTTGAGCTGTGCTGAGCCCCCTCCTTTCCTGGCAGTGCTGCCTTGGGCTGGGAGCACGTCTGTGAGGTGAGGGTGTGAGAAGAGGGTAACGTCTGTGCTGTCTATGGGGTTTTATTCCCTGCCATCCAAGGCTGGCGTAGGCTCTCAGGGAGCAGCAGGAGGTGTGGAGCAGGGCTTATCACGCAGGGCACCCAGGGAGAGGGGCACGGCTGTGATGTTGCTGGTCCTGCATCACTCTCCTCCTGCCCCACAGCTTCCATAGGCAGCAGCACCCCTAGGACAGGCAGGCTC
Organism: Melopsittacus undulatus; assembly: GCF_012275295.1. Taxonomy (NCBI): domain Eukaryota; kingdom Metazoa; phylum Chordata; class Aves; order Psittaciformes; family Psittaculidae; genus Melopsittacus; species Melopsittacus undulatus. Next base: position 55,380 of record NC_047534.1, on the reverse strand, counting down.
CCTCTGGAGCAGGGCTGCACATCCCGGGTCCCCACAGATGCTGCCCTTTAGGTCCAGCTCCGCTTTGTGAGGAGCGCTGGTTTGCAGGCCTGTGAGTGAGTGTCAAGTGCCCGGCAGTGGAGGGGTTTTCTGGGATGACTTTGCTGGTTTCAGGTGTTCTGGTACCTGCTGAGGTGCTGTCACTGACAGGGCGAGGTGCAGGGATGCTGGCAATAGGGGATAACGTCATCTCCTGGTCCCAGGCAGGAAGGGCCATCAGAGCTCCTTGGAGTCAAGTGGCACCGCTCTGAGCATTAAATACATATCCAGCAGCGCACACTTCCCATGCATCCCCTCATGAAGGACTTACTTAACCAGGCCCCCTTGCTGTGTCAGTCTGTGTGCTTCTGTACCCGTGTGTCAAGGGGCTGGGCTCTTTACTGCCTTGCAGGCTGCATCTGGCTGCAGAGACCGGTCTGTGTCCCCACTGTGCCCTGTCCCACTGAGCCTGGGAGGGAGACGGTTGGGAATGCAGGTGGGTGATGGCCTGGTTTAGGCTGGGATAGAGCTCGTTTGCTTCCCATGAGCTGGCTCAGCGCTGCACTTCAGGTTTTGTCTGAGACTGATGCTGATAGCATCAGATAGAGCTCATTTGCTTCCCCCGAGCTGGTGCAGTGCTGTGCTTTGGGTTTTGTCTGAGACTGATGCTGATAACATCAGCAGTGAGGTTTTAGCTCTTGCTGTGTGGTACTTAGCCCGATCCCAGGACTTGTCAGACTCTTGTGCTGTGCCAGTGAGGAGGGGCACTGGAAGCTGGGAGGGAGCAGAGCCAGGACACCTGTCCCAAAGGAGCCAAAGGATCATCCCATCCCACAGCACGTCATGCCCAGGATAGGAACTGGGGGGAGTTACCTGGAAGGCAGCGATCGCTGCTTGGGTCGGGCTGGTATCGGTTGGTGGCTGCTGAGCCATTGCATTGTGCATCACTTGTGTTCATTGGTTTTAACCTTCCCTTTTGTCCCCTTTAGCTTTACATTCTGTCCCCTTGTTACTTCCCTTATCATTATTAGTAGTAGGACTTGTGTTATCATGTATTTAATTTATATTATGCATTTTCTGTTGTATATTGTTAAGTTCTGGGCCCCTCACTACAAGGGAGACATGAAGGGGACTTGGCTGGTGGGAAGGGCAGGAGCACAGCACATTGCACTCTAAGCATCATCTTGTGCCTTTGAACCCTGCAGGTGCCCAATGGGCTGGAGGCTGTGAGCATGGAGAGCAAGGGCTGCCTGAGCAGCGGACGGTGAAGAGACAGATGGGACATCGTTGGAACGCAGGCCCAAGGAGAGGCCCCGTGCAGGTAAGGACACACTGGGGACACAGTGTAGGGTATTTGCAGGTTGTCCTCTTGGCAGGGATACAGGCAGTAGTTAAGGGGTGCAGGCAGTGGCAGGAGGGGAAGTGTAGGTGTCAGGCTGGGTAGCTGCAGGTGGCAATTTGCCTATTGCAGGTTTCAGGTTGGGAAGCATAGGGGTTAGATGGTATAACAAAGGTGTTAGTTTGGGTAGTGCTGGTGTCACTTTGGGTATTACAGGTGTTAGGTTGGATCCTGTAGGTGGCACTTTGGGAACCAGAGGTGTCAGGCTGGGTAGAGTAGGTGGCACTTGAGGTGGCATTAGGTTGGCTGTCATAGGTGTTAGATTGGGTAGTGTCAGTGTTACTTTGGGTGTCATAGGTGTTAGGTTGGGTATCATAGTGTTAGGCTGGGTATTGTGGGTGGCACTTTGTGTATTACAGTTGTCAGGTTGGATCCTGTGGTAGGTGGCACTTTGGGAACCGCAGGTGTTAGGTTGGGCAGCAGAGGTGGTACATTGGGCATTGGAGGTGTCAGGCTGGGTAGAGTAGGTGGCACTTGAAGTGGTGTTAGGTTGGATATCATTGGTGTTAGCTTGGCTGCTGTGGGTGGCACTTTGGGAACCAGAGGGGTTAGGTTGGGTATTGTAGGTGGCACTTGGGGTACTGTAGCTGTTAGGCTGGGTATCATAAGCGGCACTTTGGGTAGTGTAGGTATCAGGCTTGGTATTATAGGTGGCACTTTGGGAACCAATTGTGTTAATTTGGGTAGCAAAGGTGGCACTTTTGACTCAGGGTTAGCACAGCTTTATTAGACTGGTTCCATCAGAGGTGCTTGGAAGTTGGACAACTCTTGCTCAGCACTAAAGGCTGACATGGGAGATGGCATCATCCAGGTGTGTGGACTGCCAGGTGCAAGGTGATGTTTTGTGCTCATGGTGTGAGGGGGTTCTTAGGAGGAGGAGGAAAAAGAAGATGCAGGAGGCAGCCATTGAAGTCTGTGTGTGGAAAGGAGGTTTATTCCATCCCACAGGATGAAGGCTGTTATTTGGGAAGGATCTGCACAGCTGTGTGCATGTGGGTGCCAGCTGGGAAAAGCCAGGGAAGCAAAGGCCCTGAGGAGAGAACAGGCACAGTCTGCCCATGCTCCACATACCAGTGGAGAAGCAGAAGATGATACAGGACAGATAGAAGGATGCAGCATGGCCACAGTGTGGGGCTAGGAGTGCCACAAGGCCAAGATGTGTGGGGAGGAAGCAGGTTGGGCTGGTGGTGGGTAGGAAAGGTGGCCAACGGCAGACGCATGAAGAGATTGGTGGTGATGGGTGTTCTTCTTGCAGGGACAGGTCGAGCACCCCGGGATGGTCCCTGAAGAGAGCTGCGATTCCAGAAGGGATACAACGTTTGGGACGGACTCTGGACAGGTATAAGAACCCCCTCCCTCCCCCTAGCCCCTCCCCTCCAGAGCAGAGGGAAGGGGTTGGGGGGACGGAAGGGGTTAGGGGAGGGGATGGGGGAGGACTTAGGGGGGGCAGGGAGGGGCTTCCACTAAGCCCCTCCCTGCCCCCCCTAAGCCCTCTGGGGAGGGAGGGAGGGAGTTAGGGGGGGAGGGAGGCCTCCCTCCCCCCCTAACTCCCTCCTGGGGGGGTGGGGGGGAGGGAGGGGGGTGGGGGGAGGGAGGGGGGGGGGGGGGTGGGGGTGGGGGGGGGGGGGGGGGGGGGGGTAAGGAGGGGACTGCTGTACTGCTGTCTTTGTATATATAGAGATGTCTTATCTGGAGGACAGAGTGTCCGGGTCCCCCCTGGTTCCCCCCCCCCCCCACCCGCCCCCCCCCCCCCCGCCCCCCCCCCCTCCCACCCCCCCCCCCCCCCCCCCCCCCCCCCACCCCCCCCCTCCCACCCCCCCCACCCCCCCCCCCCCCCCCCCCCCCCCCCCCCCCCACCCCCCCCCCCCCCCCCCCCCCCCTCCCCTCCCACCCCTCCGTCCCCCCCCCGCCCCCCCCCACCCTCTACCCCTTTTCCTACCCGCCTCCCACCCCCCCTCCCACCCCCCCAACCTAACACCTACAGTACACAAAGTGCAACCCAAGTTGTCCAACTTCCAAGCACCTCAGATAGGGGGGTTAGACTGGTTAGTCTAATAAAGCTGTGCTAACCCTGAGTCAGAAGTGTCACCTTTGCTACCCAAATTAACACAATTGGTTCCCAAAGTGCCACCCATAGTACCAAGCCTGATACCTACACTACCCAAAGTGCTGCTTATGATACCCAGCCTAACAGCTACAGTACCCCAAGTGCCACCTACAACAGCCAACATAACCCCTCTGGTTCCCAAAGTGCCACCCACAGCAGCCAAGCTAACACCAATGATATCCAACCTAACACCACTTCAAGTGCCACCTACTCTACCCAGCCTGACACCTCCAATGCCCAATGTACCACCTCTGCTGCCCAACCTAACACCTGCGGTTCCCAAAGTGCCACCTACCACAGGATCCAACCTGACAACTGTAATACACAAAGTGCCACCCACAATACCCAGCCTAACACTATGATACCCAACCTAACACCTATGACACCCAAAGTAACACTGACACTACCCAATCTAACACCTATGACAGCCAACCTAATGCCACCTCAAGTGCCACCTACTCTACCCAGCCTGACACCTCCAATGCCCAATGTACCACCTATGCTACACAACCTAACACCTCTGGTTCCCAAAGTGCCACCTACCACAGGATCCAACCTGACAACTGTAATACACAAAGTGCCACCCACAATACCCAGCCTAACACTATGATACCCAACCTAACACCTATGACACCCAAAGTAACACTGACACTACCCAATCTAACACCTATGACAGCCAACCTAATGCCACCTCAAGTGCCACCTGTGCTTCCCAACTTAACACCTCTGGTTCCCAAAGTGCCACCTACAGGATCCAACCTAACACCTGTAATACCCAAAGTGACACCAGCACTACCCAAACTAACACCTTTGTTATACCATCTAACCCCTATGCTTCCCAACCTGAAACCTGCAATAGGCAAATTGCCACCTGCAGCTACCCAGCCTGACACCTACACTTCCCCTCCTGCCACTGCCTGCACCCCTTAACTACTGCCTGTATCCCTGCCAAGAGGACAACCTGCAAATACCCTACACTGTGTCCCCAGTGTGTCCTTACCTGCACGGGGCCTCTCCTTGGGCCTGCGTTCCAACGATGTCCCATCTGTCTCTTCACCGTCCGCTGCTCAGGCAGCCCTTGCTCTCGATGCTCACGGCCTCCAGCCCATTGGGCACCTGCAGGGTTCAAAGGCACAAGATGATGCTTAGAGTGCAATGTGCTGTGCTCCTGCCCTTCCCACCAGCCAAGTCCCCTTCATGTCTCCCTTGTAGTGAGGGGCCCAGAACTTAACAATATACAACAGAAAATGCATAATATAAATTAAATACATGATAACACAAGTCCTACTACTAATAATGATAAGGGAAGTAACAAGGGGACAGAATGTAAAGCTAAAGGGGACAAAAGGGAAGGTTAAAACCAATGAACACAAGTGATGCACAATGCAATGGCTCAGCAGCCACCAACCGATACCAGCCCGACCCAAGCAGCGATCGCTGCCTTCCAGGTAACTCCCCCCAGTTCCTATCCTGGGCATGACGTGCTGTGGGATGGGATGATCCTTTGGCTCCTTTGGGACAGGTGTCCTGGCTCTGCTCCCTCCCAGCTTCCAGTGCCCCTCCTCACTGGCACAGCACAAGAGTCTGACAAGTCCTGGGATCGGGCTAAGTACCACACAGCAAGAGCTAAAACCTCACTGCTGATGTTATCAGCATCAGTCTCAGACAAAACCCAAAGCACAGCACTGCACCAGCTCGGGGGAAGCAAATGAGCTCTATCTGATGCTATCAGCATCAGTCTCAGACAAAACCTGAAGTGCAGCGCTGAGCCAGCTCATGGGAAGCAAACGAGCTCTATCCCAGCCTAAACCAGGCCATCACCCACCTGCATTCCCAACCGTCTCCCTCCCAGGCTCAGTGGGACAGGGCACAGTGGGGACACAGACCGGTCTCTGCAGCCAGATGCAGCCTGCAAGGCAGTAAAGAGCCCAGCCCCTTGACACACGGGTACAGAAGCACACAGACTGACACAGCAAGGGGGCCTGGTTAAGTAAGTCCTTCATGAGGGGATGCATGGGAAGTGTGCGCTGCTGGATATGTATTTAATGCTCAGAGCGGTGCCACTTGACTCCAAGGAGCTCTGATGGCCCTTCCTGCCTGGGACCAGGAGATGACGTTATCCCCTATTGCCAGCATCCCTGCACCTCGCCCTGTCAGTGACAGCACCTCAGCAGGTACCAGAACACCTGAAACCAGCAAAGTCATCCCAGAAAACCCCTCCACTGCCGGGCACTTGACACTCACTCACAGGCCTGCAAACCAGCGCTCCTCACAAAGCGGAGCTGGACCTAAAGGGCAGCATCTGTGGGGACCCGGGATGTGCAGCCCTGCTCCAGAGGGAGCCTGCCTGTCCTAGGGGTGCTGCTGCCTACGGAAGCTGTGGGGCAGGAGGAGAGTGATGCAGGACCAGCAACATCACAGCCGTGCCCCTCTCCCTGGGTGCCCTGCGTGATAAGCCCTGCTCCACACCTCCTGCTGCTCCCTGAGAGCCTACGCCAGCCTTGGATGGCAGGGAATAAAACCCCATAGACAGCACAGACGTTACCCTCTTCTCACACCCTCACCTCACAGACGTGCTCCCAGCCCAAGGCAGCACTGCCAGGAAAGGAGGGGGCTCAGCACAGCTCAAACAACCCCAGACATTCAGGGTGCTCCTGCTCAGAGCAGGGCCAGGACTGGCCCCATCCAGCCTGGCCCCAGGACCGGCACTGGCTGAATGCCCTCCAGTACCCCTAGGACAGGGCCACTCGGGGGTCACACATGGGGGGTGGGTGTAAGTTGGAACTTCCCTGCTCTCTCCCAGCTCACAGCCACCATCCCTTTCCCATGCCCTAACTCCTCACCCACACGTACAGGGGGAGATGCAAAGACGAGAGCCTGGACACAGACGTGAGCCTCTGCTGCCCCCAGGCACAGAAACGCTTTGGCTCCCGCACAGGAAAACTCCACTTTGGCCACAGTGTTCCCACTCAGCAAACACCCATCCACACCAATACATTCAGCAGCTCTAAACCCTTCCTTAGCAAAGGATGCTGACACAGGGGGCAGATGCAGCCCCATAACCTGCCTCAACAGCCACTGTTGCCTCTGGCGTTACCAGGGCTTGCAGAAGAGCACCTAAAGGCCTTGGGTACATTAGTACAGATCCTACCAGCCAGGCTGTCGAGGACAACAGCATCTCGAGGGTGCGCTGGCTTTGCCTTGAGCAGGTTTAATCCCATGGGATGAGCGGGTGGGAGCCAGGCACGTGCAGCGCAGGCAGGAGGGATGGAGCCAGCCCCAAACACATTCGTGCAGCTCAAGCCAACCTGCGGTGCCCTGCACATACCATGAGCTGCCTGCACATAAAGCACTCACGGACCTGCCCTGACAAGCACATCCCGCAGAGCTGCTGTGCCTTGAGATGGGGACACCTCTCCCGACACCCTCGCTAGGCTGAGCTGACACGGGGCTCCCTGCGGGCTACAGAGCGGCGGATGAGAGGCACTCGCCCACCCCTGCTCCAGGGACACGGCCCCATAGAGACGGGCGCTGCCCACAGGAGGGACGATCCCACCTGGAGCACTGTGCAAAGGTGACAGCTCCTCGGACACCTCCCGCCCCCAGCACCGGCTCCTGCCCCGCCTGCTCCCTTCCCACCCGCTCGGACCCTTCCTGCTCTGGAGCCACAGCATTCCCTGCTCTAGAGCCGCAGCATTCCCTGCTCTGGAGCCGCAGCATTCCCTGCCCTAGAGCCGCAGCATTCCCTGCTCTAGAGCCGCAGCATTCCCTGCTCTGGAGCCGCAGCATTCCCTGCTCTGGAGCCGCAGCATTCCCGGCTCTGGAGCCGCAGCATTCCCTGCTCTGGAGCCGCAGCATTCCCGGCTCTCCTCCGCTCCCTCCCGTGCTGCTCTCGACTGCTCCTGAGCCCGGAGCTCCCTCCTGCCCCGGCCGCTCTGCCCCCTCTGCCCCTCCCTCGGGCCCCGCTTTGCTTCCTCAGACAGCAGGAAAACGCCACAGCCCCAACTCGGATCCGCCATCCAAGCCCAGCCCAGGGACGGCAAACTCTGCCCTCAGGCCTGCAGGGACTCCCTTCACAGAGCACCGCAAGGAAAGGGATGCGGTAAAGGGTTCCTTTAACGGTCTGAGCCATTCATTCCAAACAGGGCCTGTGCTGAGGGTCTCTGTCAGCTCTCAGCCTGCCCTGGTTGGAGGGGTTCCCTGTGCCTACAAGTGAGGATGTGCTCTCATCTCATCTTCAGCCTGGTTCAGTTCACAACATCCATTAGCACTGAACACTGCTGATCCATATTCCTATTGAGCTAATGAGAAGCAGAAGCTGCAGCTCCAAAGGCAAAGGGGGCCACGGGCAAACTTCCAGCCTGCAGAGAAGCAGAGCATCCCACCCCTATGATCCCAACAAGACCCTCACAGAGCCAAGGAATGGAGCTGGGACATGGAGCACAGCGGCTATGGGAAGGAGAGCTCGCCTGCAGGGATGCTGAGGCATGAGGAGAAGCTGGGATGTTGCTCCTGGGGTTTGGAGACTGGGATCTAAGAGCCAGGGGTGTGAGCAGTGCCCAGGCCTCATCATCACAGGCACTGCAGAGCAGCTCTGCTCACACACGTGGGCCTTGGGCCACCACAGCACCCTCGGGTGCAAGCAGGGCAGCACAGCCAGGGTGCTCTGGCTCATACAGACACTAAGGGGCTGCTGCCCTCAGCTGCACTCAAGCCCCTGCTGCTTTCTGCTCCTCCAAGGAGGCCTTCACAAGGACCCACATGAGATGTGGGCACACAGCGTGACCCAAGGGATGGCTTCCAGGATCAGCACACAGGACAGACACCATGGAGGTTCAGTTACTGGTTAGCAACGCCCCTCTCTAACGGCTGACACTGGGATTCAGGAGGCCCTGACACATCCCACCTCTCTTCTGCAAGCTCAGATCTGTTTCCCTCTCCCCTCTCAAGCTACGCAGATTCCTCCTCTGACTGAAACATAAGGACCACACTGTCAGCAGGAGGAGGGACAGGGACAAAGAGGTGCAGCAGCACCATCAGTGCTGAGCCCTGCACTGGAGGAACCCAGTGCTTGTCCTCACTTCTGCCAAGCACCCCACAGCCCATGCACACGATGCGGCCTCAGCCATAGGGAAGGAGCTCAGCAGAGCCATGGGGAGATGATCCCCTTTACACAAAGGGGTTATTTGGGGTTGCATGGACCTGGCAGGTCAGGCAGTGCCACCGCTCTCCCATTCACTCTCTGGAACATGGTGTTATTTCCATGTCCAGTCTATGGAGCTGCTCTAAATCCCATCTCATTGGGCCATCCTTGCCTGCTTTACTGTCATTACACCAGCCCAGATGCTACGTTATTCCCCCCATCCCAATTCCAACACACACACATGAAACCAGTGACAAGAAAACAGCTGCCCAGTCAGAATATCATCTCACTTTATTAATCCTTTTATTAGTTTTCACCCCATATGATCACAATTCCATAGATTCCCAATTTGCTGGGAAGAGGCAGAGGGAAGGAGGGGGGAATAACGTAGCGTCTTTTCCCCCTTTTCTTTAGCACTGCACTGATGCATCACACGTCAGGGTCTCTTGCCAAAAGCCTCCTCTTTCTGCAGGGAAAAGCTGCTGGGAAGGAAGTTTTGCTCCGAGCTCTAATCCCAGATTTCTTCAGGCTTCCCACGGCTCCTCCTGTGCTGGAGCACAAGAGAGAGCGCGTCCTCCAGGCTATCCCAGCACACCGGTCTGGTGCTCACCCAGCCTTGCACATCTATGGCACAGTGATGGAAACTGCCTTTAACAAGAGGAAATCACCTGCAGGGATTGCAAAAGGAAATGTCCCATAAGGTGGAAGGAGCCCACAACTAAAGCCAAAATGCAACCTTACACCTAGGGGAGGATGTAACTGCTGGAACACTGTGGGCAAATCACATGGAGACTCCACTGAAGGCACAGAACCTCAAGGGACAGTGACTTCAGGCCATTAGGGCCTGGACATAGGGCAAGGAGAAAGGACGTACCTTCGGCCATCACCTCAAAGGGGCATCCCAGTCACAACAGCACAAGCCCAGGGCTCAGCACCAGCACCTGTGGCCAGTTTGGGGCTCCCCGGGCTTGTTTTCTCCCTGGGCCTCGATTGGTTGGTGTGAAAAATGGGGATGCCAACAGCCCTCCAACAGTGGCAATCTCTGCATTCACAGCACCTTCATACACAGCCCAGCCCCAAGCGCCTCTCATCTCTGATGCGAGCTTGAGGTGTACACAGAATAACCTGGCTCTGGCACAGACTTGGACAGCACAAAGGTGAAAAGTGAATTGCACAAATCCAGACCACATGAATTAATCAACTGCTGAAGCCCCTGCTAAACTGAATGGGCTCATTGCCCTGCAACCAAGCACACAGCTGGAACAGCTACAAAACACTGCTCATCTGTCCCACATCCCCTCCTCACCAGTGAATTCTTCCATCCCCTTTTTCCTTCCCATATCAATGCCTTCCACAATAACAAGGGCTCCTGCCCACTGCCCACACTCAGTTGGTACTCTTGACTTCAGTCACCTCAGTGAGCATCTCCCCCCAGGACCACAGCCCCATCACACTCTGCCAGAAGCTCTCATTGACACTTGGCTCTTTCATTATTACCTTTAAAGATTCAATCACTTCCACCTCAAGGGAAGCACTCTGGGAACTGCCAAGGCCCAGAGGACACATTCATGTGCCCCATCAATGCGCTTTAGGGTTACAGGCACCTCAACCCAGCTGACTCTCCCTCACCACACTGCCCCACCACAGCATCCATCCATTGCCATCACTTTCCACTTGGTTATTCCCTTTCATCTTTGCAAACCTGATCATGGCATTTAAATATTGCTGTGAAATTTCAAGTTCTGGAAGGAATTTTAAGGGGTTTTAAGTTCTTTTCTCTTTTTAAAGGGAGGGGGAAGAACAAGAAAGTGCTAATTTCCTTCCCCATTGCCTCCATTCATTCCTCTGTTCTCAACAACATTGGTTTTACACTCACCAGCCTGACTACTCCACAAGAAAGGTGTATTCCTTCCTATTACATTCTAGCTCCCCCTCATGGTGTGACTCCAACCCTGACGTGCTCAGTAAAACCCCAAGTCATTTAAAGGTTAGGGAAGAGCATAATCCTCCATGTTCCCCTGGAAACAGCATTACACAAACTGCTAGAACCAGAGTAGAGGAAGCCTCCAAACACAGAGCATCAAACCCAAACCCACACAACAATCAGCCACCAAACACCATTCCTCACCTTGTTTGCACCATCCCTAAAAGCAGATGACATCAGCCCTTTGCTTGCTCATGAGCACTCCCTCCATCCATTTGCCTCCTCCCAACTCAGCCTCCAGCTGAACCAGCACAAAACATGTCCCTGACCAACACAACCCTTACAGCCTGCACTGGCCACTGAACCCCCAGCAAAAGGAAGGTGGACAGGGAGCTGCCACACTTCACATCAGGGGTTACCAGCTCCTGCAAGGGTTAGAAATGTTCTTCCCAGGCTGACAGAAACCCCTTCCTTAACCAAAGAGAGCAATGAGACCTCCTTCAGAACAAGCTTGAAGAACTCAAAGTCATTTCCAAGTCACCAAGCACCCATCTCCCTTGCTTCAGCTCACACCACTACAGGACTTCTTCCTGCTCTCCTTCTACCACACACATCCAAGCACCAGTAAACACCAGCAAAGACCTTTACATCTCCCATCATATTCCCAATACACCCAGATCTTTCTCCAGAAGCTTTTCCAGTTAATAAAATAGTCCCAGACAAATTCTGCTTGTTATATAGACAGAGCCAGCCTTGCTTGGGATCTCTCCCAGACACACTTCAGCAGCAGCATAAGGAACAGCATCCTTTGCAGACAGAGCTGAGGCTGATACGAACACAGGCATTTTCTAGAGAGAAACGTGCCTCAGATCTCTCACCAATATGTCCATTCAGAGCTAAACCACAATTTCTCAGCTGCTTCTGGGTAATACATGGGGGTAACTTGGAACTAAAGCCATTTTACACTTACGGATGATGTGTAAAAGCATAGAGGTGTCACTTACTGTCAGACGATCCCATTTCTGGTACATAGGGTGAGGATGGAAGGTATTCATCCCAGCAGTCTTCCCTGGATTGCCTCTGGTCTTGCTCTGGAGGATCACGTGCAGACAGGAGCAGCATCAAGGCTGAGGGAACACAAACAAGCATTGACAACATTAGCCCAGCAAAAGCCTTGCTGGAGTGGTATAAACCTATTTGCAGGTACAATTCAGCATCACCAAAGCTCTTGGAAGCATCAGGGAGTGCAACAAGAGGGAAAGGCTCTTTTGGACAGACACGAACCTCTCAGGCCCAGCAGCAGGGATCATTCATATGTAACTCAACTACACTCAACAGGATGCAGCTTCTGTAAAACCCCAACTGTGCAGACACAGGGAACAGATTGCCCAGCACACACAGAAAGTCCATCAGGATCCTCCAACAATTCCTCAGCCAAAACCCACTCCCATCTCTTGGACAATCCACAACATCCACCAGCTTCCAGGCTGCATCCAGACCGGCCTTCTTGCCTGCTGCACATCCTGAAGCAGGATTTGCCCTTAAGCTTTTGTTAGCTTCCCAAATAGCATCGCAACCCTCCCTTTGAGAACAGCAGTGCCAATACAGCTTCCTCCCTCAGCCAGCAGACACCACAAAGGGAAAGCAGGAAAGGCATTTAGGGGTGGGATGCTGCGAACCACGAGATATGAGAAGAAGCTCCTGCAGAATATATGGAGGAAGGGAGGGATGTGAATGCCAGTAATGCCCAACTGCAGCAAGCACCTTCTCTGCCTCCAGTACCTTTCATTACAAGCACTGCAGCCTCCAACAGGCATCTCCCTGATGCTTGCACCAGCAGGGACCCTGCAGGCCCTGCAGATGACCCAGCAGCTCCGTGCCTCAGTTTCCCCTCTCACAGACACAGCAAGGGGGCTCTGGGTAGGCTGAGATCAGGTGTGGGTAGGAGCTCATCAGCCCTCGGGCCCAGGCACTTGTTTCTACAGCACCTGGGGACCCCAGGAGTCATTCTCTTTGCTCTGGGCTATCCCAGCCTCGGGCAGCAGCTGAGGGAGAGCAGAGGAGGCACAGGACCCATGGAAAGGGCTCAGGCTCAGCTCCTCTACAGACTCACTGGGAAGCTCTGATCTTGTTCTCTGTCTGATCTGGGCTTCTTTCTCCTTCCTTGTAAATGGTGACAGTGACAGCAGCCACGCACATGCAATGCTTTGAAACATAACATCACTGTTAGACACACCTCATGTTATTGCTGCATGCTGTAAACAAGGCACAGTCCAAAGACCATACAGACTACTTACAGTAGAGGTCAAGCAAAAGGGGTTTGGGGGCCAGCAGTCAGTGCGGAGAGCAAACACCACAGGCACAGAGTCCAATGTCATTGTTTTAGAGTCCTCCATGTTTCAGTGCAAGGAACAGGGATCACTCAGCAAAGCAAAAAGCATCTCTCAACAAAGACACAGCGAGCATTTGGTCATGGCCTGGTGCCAATGCAAGCATCAACCACAGGCAGCACAAGCAGGCTCTAAAACATAGCAAGCAACTTCTCTAAAGCACAGAGCCTGCTGGCCACCCATAGCACAGGGCACAGACAAACCCTGCTCCCAAAGGGGCACCATCACCGGGTACCCTCAGGACTCAGTAGCAATTCAGAGGTTCAAGACCTTCAGCAAAGAGACAACTTTCTTCCTGCATCCCACTGTAAGGGCAGCAGGCAAATTCCTTCCCCTTCTCCCTACCTCCTTTCCCTGCCAGGCTGTTGTTCCAAGTCCTCAAGGAAGAGGGCAGCGCTAAACTCTGCCTCAAAGCACACAGAAGGCTCAAGGCAGCAGGTGCAGAAGTCAAGGAGAAGCCCATGGACATCAGACGCCAGCACCCCAGCAAAACCAGACCTGCTTCTTCCCAAAGCAAAGCCAAACTCATCCTTCCCATCTCAGGAAAACACGATGCAATGAACCCAGCTCCTGCACACCTTCCTCTGCAAGCACAGCCCTCCCAGGACAATCAACAGAACCTGCTGGTGCTGCCGAGGGTAACCAAGCCCACCTGGGAGCACACTGCTCCCACTCACCTCACTGCTCACGCTGGACCTGAAGCCAGCACCAACAACCCAGTGGGTTCATGAGGACCCAATGCAAACAACAACTCCTGCACACGGGGCCCTCCGGAACGGTGCCCGCAGCATCCGAGTCCATCTCCGTACGGCCGCACTGAGCGCTCTCAGGGCCCCAGAACCCGCTCCTTGTGTGCGAACGGAGCCGCCGGGGCCGCCCCGGCTCCCATCGCCCGCCCGCGGCATCCGCAGCCGCTGCTCCCGTGCCCGCCCGCGCCTCTCTCCTCTCCCTTCCCCCCTGCAGCCGCAGCCCCAGCGCCGGTTCCAGCCGGTTCCCCCCGCACCGCTCCTCCCTTCCCGGTTAACGCCGCCTGCGGCTCCGGCAGAGCCTTCTCCCCGGGACACAGAACGGCCTCAGCGGCAGCCGGAGCCCGGTGCAGCCGGGGCTGGGGTTCAGCGGCAGAAGGCAGGAGCCGCTCTGTGCCTGAGCCCCGGCACCAGCCCAGGGAGGGCTCATGCGGAGACTTCCATGCACGGGGCTCTGGGTCTAAGCTCGGAACCTGCTTTGGGCAGCTCGGGCTCTCTCTGAGCCCCCCAACTGACCCCATGAGCCGGGCTCCAGACTCCCACACGTGGGGCTTGGTCTCCATTGCCGAGCCCCAAACCCGGTTTTAGTGACCCCGGGTCCAGCCCCCAGCCCCCGGTCCCTGGTTCTGACCCCGAACCGGCCCCGCTTGGTTTCCAGACTCCAACGCTCAGGACTCCCTTGCCCAGCCCTGAGCGCGGCCCCAGCCCAGGCTCAGCCCTCGGGCTCCGCTCCCAGCACTCGACCGCCGGAGCCCGGGGCCCCTCCCCGGTGTCGGTCCCGGCTCTGCGGAGCAGCAGCGCCCGCTGGAGCCGCCGGGAGCTCTCGGGAAGGGGCCGGGGATGGCTCCGGGACACGGAGAACCGGATGCACCAGGACCCCACAACTCACCGCAACGGAGGAGCCGCCGGAGCCACGCCCCGGCTTAGCCGGTGCTCGCCTTTTATACAGGTGGCGCGTGCGTCACCCCGTGACTCCGCCCACAACCAACATACCCCGCCCCCTAATCAGACAGGCCCCGCCCCTCTCGGCGATGCCGCCCGGGTCCTATCGCCCGCCTGCTCCTCCCCTGACCGCGGCGTCCCCACAGCCCCATCATCCGCAGCCGCCACCCCCGTACCCCTCAGAGCCTCTGATCTCTCCCTCCTGCTTCCTCCCCGGGCACAACACGCGGAGCTTGGGGAAAGCTCCTTGTGCACAAAAGTCCAGACCCTGCTCCTGGCCATACAGGAACATACAAAGGCCACTTACTATAACCTGGTGTGGAGACAGTTCTCACAGGAGAATGGATATTTGGTACATGAACTCTGAATAACTCCGAGGGATACAGCAAGGCCGTGGGAGGCCTGAGGAAGCCTAAGCAAGCAAGATAAGAAGAAGCTGTAATTCACTGAGTGATGAGAACTGTGGACTGTTGGCAAGCGTTCGAGGTCAAGTTCTCACACCTGTGCTTAACCAATTCTATGTTAGTCACTAAGGGTCTTCAAGACAAGTATCCAATCATGATATGCCAGATTACTGTAGGTGTGTGTAAGCAATAGTATATAAAGAGTTAATGCTTTGCAATAAAGGGCTTCTTGTCTGATCATATTGGTCTCTGACTGAGTCCTTTCCGCGGCAGACCCTCATCTCTATAATAAAAGAGTATTCTCAAGTTCTTGATGCTAAGAAAGATTTTGGTGTATTTTAATGCCAGGAGTGTTTAAGAAAATGTTTATGAGTGCATCAGATCTAGGGCCAGGTGAGGCTGAGAGCTTCCAGCAGGGCTGTGGTTGGTTTCTAATGCACTGCCTTTACAGTTCTGGGACCTGCTTTTAAAACACTCCCATCACAGGATAAAACTTGTCTTGGAGGACTACAAGGAGATCTTTGAGGCTTTGCCATTCCCAGACAAGCAGAGGTGAGCAGAACCCCTCGGTGCAGCACCAGCAGTGCGTGGAGGTGGCATCTCCGCTCCTCTCCCTGCCACCAGTTCGGTCAGAGCTGGGTTTGCCAGAGCTTCCAGCACATGCACTGTGGCTGCACTTCCACTTCTGCTGCATTGGATGTGGGTCTGTGCTGGCCAGCGTGTGAGGTCCGAGGGGTGCAAGAGCCCTTCCTGCTCAAGGAGAATGGGGTTAGGGGTTTCTTTCTGGTGAGTTATGGTAATCTGAGGGTCTGGGCTGATCACTTCATGGAGGAAGGGGAACAATGCAGTGAGTGAAAGAACCTGACAAGAATTGCAGGGATCCAGTGCCCCCTTCCCACCAGGGCCTGGGGCAGGGGCTGACTCTGCAGCATAAAGGACATGTTGGCAGTGGTGGTGCAGACGTGTTGGTGTCCTGGCTCCTGGAGGGGAATAGGCCTGTGTTGAAAGGGCTGATCAGGTCACAGACTATGTTAGATGGTCCTAATGACCATCTCTGCTCTAGTAGTGCATCAGTTGGAGCTTCTGACCTACCAAATGCCACAGCTGGATGTTGTTTCCATCTGTTGGTATTTCATGGTATCAGATATTCACCACCTTGTCAGTCTGTTGTCCTTGTTCCCCTGCCTCTAAGATGTAACTTGCCAGTGCTGCTTTCTCCCCCATGTGTCCCAGAATTACCGATATCTTTGATACCATCCCCATGACTGTCGCTGGTGTGGTGGGTTACCTGGAGTCATCTTCTCCATATCAAACCTTTATGAAGAGTGACCCTGAAGCCGCGAAATCCCTTCTCCAAGAGGCAGAAAAGAGGTGAGAAACCTCTGAGATGCTCTGAGGCAGAAGCTGTTCCCTGTGAGGGTGCTGAGGCGCTGGCACAGGGTGCCCAGAGAAGCTGTGGCTGCCCCATCCCTGGCAGTGCTCAAGGCCAGGTTGGACACAGGGGCTTGGAGCAGATGCTCCAGTGGAAGGGGTCCCTGCCTGTGGCAGGGGTTGGAGCTGGGTAAGGTTTAAGGTCCCTTCCAGCACAAACCAGTCTGGTTCATCTCTGGCTGTGGGTGTCACACTATGTCAGGTGGGAGATGGCTGAGCAGAATGAGACTCTTCTTCTGCTTTATTTCAGGATGCTGGAGGTGATGGGAGTTTCTTCTCGTGAGACCCCAGTGGAGCTCTGGGTGAGGCACGTCTGTGTGCTGGGATGCAAGGCACAGTGAGAGGAAGCCTGTCCCCTGAGCTGTGCTGCAAGGAAGGAAGGCAACAGTGGGTTATCTCCTAATAGCCCACTTGGTGCCACTCTTATTCCTTGGGAAGATTAATCTGGGGGCTTAAGGTTTGGATGTGTGGGAAGCAGACAAGGGCTTATGGCAGCTCTTGGGCTCCTGTCCAGCTTGGTCCTGCAGTCTCCCAGGGCTGCATGGGCAGGGTCCTGTTCCAGACTGGTGCTTGGGCTGCACGTGCGGATGAGAATCACAGGAACAGCTGAGAAACTTCTGCACTTGTGACAGAGCTGGACTAAAACCAGCTGAGAACAAGCTGCTGTGGTTCCTCGTGTGTAAGAGGCTGCAGAGCACCTGCTGCCATGGGAATGACTGCACTCCATGGTCACACTGCTTCCCTAGGCCCTGGCTGTACCATGGGGCACATGGGCTGTAGGTAGAAAGGGCTGTTTGCCCTTCCCATGCCCAGGCTCAGCTGGGAGCTGTGTGCTGCCCCTTAAGGATGTGCAGGAAAGGGGCTGTTCTCACCCCCTGTGTGCCCATCCCTGGTGCTCTGGCTGGTGCGGGTGTAGCAGCAGCTCCTCTGCCCCGGGCTTGCCCAGCATGGCTGCTCCAGCCCTCAGCAGCTTTCTTGCCCACAGCACACTCAGAACCCTTTGTGCTTGTTGCCACAGGGCCAGCAGCCCATTGGTGTGCAAAGGGAAGGTTAGAGGCTGTGTTGTGTGGTGGGGCACATAGAGGCGAGTGGATTCGCCGCTGGGCACAGCAAGGCACAGGTGCCCTCCTGTTTGCCTTCGGGGTATTGTCAGTCCCGTCACAGCCTCTGCTGGGATCTTCCCTTTCCTGTAACTCCTGCACTTGGCAGGAACGCTGCCTGATGCCATGGGAGGCTTGTGGCCTCTCTTGGTTCCACCTCGGTGCGTGGGTAAGAAAGGCAGAGCCGATCCCTGTGCTCCTGCCTCCGAGCGCTCCCGGAGGAGGCTCGTGGGGCTGCAGGTGTTTGAGTGCGGTTCGGGGCTCTCAGGTATGGTCCTGTAATAAGGAGCACAGCATGCGCTGTATCTCAGTTAATAACCATTTATGAAGATGTTCCCTGTAGCCATGTTTTTGTTATGTTTGTTTGCTCTTCTGGGCATGTTTGAATAATCAGTGACCATGCAGAACAGTGAACATGCAGAACAGAGACCATGCAGAACAGAGTTTGATGATGAACTCTGCACAGACTTAGCTCTTTCTTATTCTACAATGGTACCTATCTCATTATTCATCTCCAGATACGGGCTTAATTTAAATGTTGACCCTGAAAAAAATGCAGTGGGTGGAAATGCAGACTGGGATCTGTATTTCATTTATTACAAATGCCACAGGTCTTGGTTACTTGCAGTAGACTACCATCTTGTGGGATTTTTTCTCTCTCCCCCACCATTTTCACATGCGTTCATATTACAGGTTTTATGAAGCTCCTCCACCTCAGTTTTCTCTGGGATAATTCAAATTGTACCTTATAGAAGTAACCTCTGTCTTTTTCAAAAACTAAAGCCAGTAGTTGTGTGTTGCTTTACAAGGCAGGTTGAAGAAAGGGGACTGCTCCCATTACCAAGCTGCTGTAGCATTTTCTAGATCTGAAACTACATCTTCAAAGGCACATGTTTGTCTTCAGGTACACTCCAGATTACACACCATTACGTATGCAGCAATACAAGGTGATATGATGAGCCAAAAGCAGTCTTTTCTCCGTGCTCATCATCCATTTCCAGCTTGGTCTAAGCAATGAACATGTGAATTAAATACATAACCTAACTAAAACTTTATGTAACCTCTAAGCCAAGATACAACTTTGGTCGGTCCAGAAACAAGAAATGTCAGTCACAATTTGAGCATGGGGATTGAATGTAAATGGGATGTAAGTCAGTAATCCTGGGGAAAAGGCAACAAGGACTGGAGTCTGAAGGGTGGTTAAATTGGGCTGGTTATAAGGTATCTCTCAGACTCTGTTTTTACTTTTTAAAAAAACATGGGGGAAAAACATGCCTTTTGTATCACTTTAAATATTTAAATCTTGCTCTAGCTCTGTCAGATGTTATGCTCTCAATGCACTGCTTAGAATCAAATACCATTCTACATCTTGTCTCATGTAAGAAAGTCAGACAGGTTCACAAAATCTCCAGTTGTCCGTATGTCAATTTATGTTACAAACTGTGAAAATCCTCATGCTCTCAGTTTGGTGCTGTGATGGGCTTAGACTTGAAGTCACAATCAAGTGTCAAAGTATCTTGCATTTTATTTGAAGTTGATGTGTTTATTAGCGGATGAGAGAGAGGAATGCCTTGCTGGGCCAAAACTTGCTAACTTCTATAAAAGGAACTGATGGTATGTGCAATTTACAGCTTCATTCCAGGCAGAGAGGTTTTGAACAGTAGGAGTAGCTCCAAGAGACAAAGATAAATGATCCTTTTTCTTTTGGGAAAGCTAGTACACTTGTACTAGAGGTTTTGAAGGTATCCAAGTTCCGCTATTAAATTGGACTATTTTTCTATAGCAGTCAATAGGTGGTACTAAAGCAAAGTGTAAGTTGATACTACGCTTATAGCAACATCTGTTGCAAGATCATCTGTTCATGGGAAAATATATTTTGACTTCTCTAAAAGATGCTGGTGCACAGTATTATAGGACAGCAGCAAAGTAAAGATACAGATTTTCTAGGGTGGATTTAGATGATAATGAAAACAAACAAGAATCCTGCAAGCTACTCAGAGCTGTCTCCTAATCTTCATCCCATTAAGTCTCTGAGGACTACTTTTGTGCAATCCTGCTGAACTTTTAATTGAATGGAGGAGGGGAAACTTCATTGCAAGAGAGGTTTCTGTTGTTGTGGGGTCTGCTCTCTGCACCCCAAGCTCTCCTATAACCATCATCACAGAGGGAATCCCATGTCACTACTATTATGAAGAGTAGAGCTTCTATCTTCATGGCAAACAAGACCTAGCCTAAGGATGTGTAGAGTATCATCTCCTTAGGCCAAGCTTTCTCCTTTAGTGCGTATTTGAAAGAAAAAAAAAAGACCTGAAATATATGCAGTGTCTTTTTTATTGTAGTCAGAGAAGGCTGCCTTAGTGACCTGAATGAGGGAATCATTGAATTTTGTCATCAACATGCTGACTTAAGCTGTTTCACACAGTAACCAACTGAAGGAAGGTGTTTGATTGCACTGTCTGCCCTTTATCCTACTTATATGTGAACAGGCTGTCCTGAGTTTGGACACAAACAGTCTGTAATTTCCTTGGAGAAAAATGCTGGCATCACTGGCTGTGGCAAAGCTCTTCAGTCCTGCTCAAGGAGTTCATAACTGACTCAGAGATGGTTTAAAGAAGTTCTGTGTATTGCAAAGGTCTGGGATAAACCTTTATTGTAAAATAAAGTCTATTTTATCTGCCTTTAGTGACTAGAGGATAGCACAGTAATTGTCATATGCCTCACAGGTATCCCCAGCCACAGGGACAGGGGATGTTTACACATTGTTGTGTGAGAAACTTTGTTTCTTCACTGTGCCTTTTTGATTCACCAGTTCTAACAGTTTAGAGAACTAAGTTTAGAGCTGACATTTGTTTCTGAACCCCAGCTTCTGGCACATCTTTAATTCCTTGATACAATTGCACAGGCATTTTGTGTTACAAAGTAGTAAATAGGAAAATAGTAAATAAGAAGATACTTGCTTTTGTGTGGTTTTTAAGAGGTGCCTTTCTGCAGTGAAACTAGTGCTACAAAAGAGGAACAGGCGACTGACATGCATGCTGCCCAGGGCTCTGTAGAAAGCACCAAGGCTGCCTCCATTAGAAGAAAACCTGTTTCTAGTGCCATAGTTACTTTTTTTTAGTGCTGCTGTTGTATTTTTCTCTTTAATTTGTGAAAGTGACATGTTTACAATTTCTTCAGCTGATTAAATAAAATCACAAACCACAAAGACTCCTTAATCCAATCTATTGAGTGGCAGGTTGCAAATAGAAAATGATCCAAGTGTGAACTCTGAAGTACAAAGGAGAGAGAGCAGTAACATTTGGACTCTGTAGAGATAAACTCTGGAGCAGGACATAGCATCATTGAAGTCAGCTGGATGGACTTGAAGGTTCAGGCAATCTTTTTAATTCTCTGATTTTTTCCCTCTTTGTGGGTTAACAGAGACAGTCATTCTGATGAAAGTGGCTTCCTAAGGCCCATTGTTTTCTAGTCACCACAGGCTAGGTAACATACAGGAAACATTGGACAGCCTCAATGTTTCCATGCTGAAGTCATTTAAGATGTAGATACAGGTTTATAAATTTATTTCCAGAACCATTTACCCTGAACTTACATCAGGTATTTGTTATGTGGCTGGGAATAGCTGAGGAGCATTCA
The DNA here is from genome assembly GCF_012275295.1 of Melopsittacus undulatus. Taxonomy (NCBI): domain Eukaryota; kingdom Metazoa; phylum Chordata; class Aves; order Psittaciformes; family Psittaculidae; genus Melopsittacus; species Melopsittacus undulatus. The sequence goes on along the minus strand of NC_047534.1, from coordinate 34,140 downwards.
TATATTTGAGCAGTTAACTAGCTTCCTTGTTTGACACTGGTCAGTCTATTTATCCTAGCCTCACACTGGGAAGTATGGATAAGTATGTGGCTCCTGCCATGTCACTCACATACACTGTCTCCATTAGTCCTCCATGGATTTAACAACTTCTGTTTCTGCCTTTTCTGGAAGTACAATAGCATATCTACTGACAGACTTCCTGTAATCAAAGCTATTTCTGATGACCCTTTAATTTAGGGATTATACAGTTTTGGGGCACATCATTAGTGTATGAGAAATGTTCCCTCCCATAGCAACTTAACTCCAAGGATTACCGTGTAGGTAATTTTTATTACTATTTAAGTATTAAATTAGCTAGTAAGGTACAAGCTTAACAGACAAATCACATTAATGAGCGCATGCACTGGCAAGATGTCAATAAAAGTTCAACTAAATTACTTTGCTTATTCATAGCTCAAGCATAATAAATCCCCTGTCACAGCTTCTGCACTGCAAATATCGATGATTGCAACAGTGTTTTAGAGTAGGCTACAAATATTTGTTTCTGAGTAGAATTTTTACAAGAGTTTTTCTATCATTACTATGGAATAATGAACTTTCAAAACAGTATTTTCACGTGACAGGTTTTGCTGTCATTAATTTGCTGATAGGAGCACAGAGAAGTTTAGAAAAAATTGTAAGATTTCAAGAGTTCTGATGAAAAAATAAAAGCAAAAACCCAAAACACCAACGAACCCATCAACTCTTTATGGTGAATTTCTACAGTTATTCTGTTCTTTACTTCTGTATTCGTAATAGTAATTAGTAATAGTTCAAGACTAATAGACATTAAGAATGCACACTGCTCCTAGGATTAGCAGCATCTTACCCATTAACAGTCACTTTGACTCTACCTGGGATGTCCACTCACAGTGGCCCATGAGTAGAAGTCACAGTTAGGCAGATCACCAGCCACAATAAGTTCAGGCTGGCAGCAGTGTGTGACTGGGGGACACCTGTTTTCTAAGATACTGTTAGGCACTAGTTAACATTCAGAATCTGAACTGTGATATAATTCTAATGATAAGCTGTCTTGAAGCTGGGAATTTCTGGAAATTTGGGAAGACTAGTATTTTATCTTAGTGGTCACCATCCATGCCAGGAAGGTTGATGGCATTTGTTTGCTAAGGCTCATTAGATCGGTAAGGGGGAATAAATTATATTAAGAAACATGAAATCTGAGACATTACTGCAATAGATGTACAATACCCCAGATAACACTAAGTAGCTTCTCTGCCAATTAATTACTTCAAGGCAGCACCAACTTCTGTGAAAACTAAAACCCCTTGTTACCACAGCATGCTAATATGAGCCTCACAGAGAACTCAGAAGGGAATATTTAAAAAGCCAGACTTACCCGTTCTCTTGTACTAAAACAGCATCTTTTTCTCCCATTTTTTTCACCATCCTGTCTTCCCTTGTGCCAAATGACAGCTCCATAAAATAAACAAACACAAGTAATAATATTTACTTGAACTTCAGTACTTCAGTCTGACTTGCAGTGTGAGCCTTTTCACTAAACAAAACTGAATTAAACATCAACTATTTCTGGGTACTTTAATTTTCCTTAATTAAGGAAGGGAAGAAAACATTAATGGCTTACAGATTAGAAATTCATGTCCAAACATATAAAAGTAATCCATCAATAGCACAGTCTTGTGCTATTGATCTGAAATTAGTATGGTGGATAGTGCGTGAATTTTGACAGAGGGTTTAAGGACAGGACAGGCAAGAAGCAGAAATAAGGAAAAGAATTACCTTTAACCAAATATTGATGAATGCAGTTTTGAAATGTGGGCCTAGAGACCATCTTCTTCAGCAAAATAAAAATCAGAAACATGTTAGAGCTACGTAATTTAACTCCTGACATCCCAAAATTGTACAACTGCAGGGACAAAGAAAATAGCTGCTCCAGAAAAGACAGCTAACAACGGAGATGAACCAGCCACCCTGCAAGTATGAAATGCCTGTTTCATACAGTGAGCACCACAACAATCACAGGGGGAAAGATAAATGGCAGAGTACAAAGACATACAGTGTAGAAACCAGTTGTTAAGTATTTAACTGTGTAAAGAGACTGGTGGTACTGGGATTTGGCACCAGTGTACCTTTCTGGGGACTGTGGGGCTAAATGGCATTTTTGCTTTTTCAAATGTTAATTTTAACTTGACCCAATGGACTTAAGATACTACCAATCTGTCTGAATCTTAGGTGCTCTAAGGTAGCTATAAAATAACAGTCACAAGTTAAGTAGGTTAAAGTAAGTTAAGCTATAAAGCACACTTTCTCTGGAAGTGATTCTATTCAAGGGATTTTCATGGAAATCTAGAGAGCGTTATCTGAACATAGGTTTGCAGTTGTCCCATTATAGAACAAGTAATGATAATAAACCAGCATTACAGTTTCGGATAGCTCACATTTTGGATCTCAAAGCTATCAAGAAGTCAAATTTCAGGTTACTTTCTTTGCTGTGAACATGCTTAGGGGAAATGGCTCTTGTATCAGTGGGCTCTATAATAAGTTGTCTGTAATAGATTCAGCATGGCTCAAATCGCATTTCTTCTTTATAATATTGTCTAAGATCTGAGAATGCCTGGTTATTTGTCGAAGCTGTTGCTATGCAACCAGTTCACCTTTCTTGCTTGCTTTTAGAGATGAGCAGGTAGTAATTCCCCTCTAAATGTTTTAGCCAACCTTGAAAACAACAACAACAACAAGAGCAAGCTGTTTTGCTAATGCTTTTATAGGTATGAGTGTAGTCCAGCTACATTTGAGACCTATTAAAAATAAAAATCTTTATTAAATACCTTAAACCTTTTTCCAGATAAGTTGCATTTTGTTATATAAACAACCCCATGAATAAAAAAGGAAGTCCGAGTAAAGTTGTACATAAACCAGAAAGGCCAACCCAAAGAAAGTGAGAAGAAAGGAAGTGTTCCCAGAAAAACACAAAATATAAGCAGAAGGAGCATTTACAGAAACATTCATGAAAATTGATCAGCACTACCTCCACACGACTGCCTAAATACAGCCACTACAGCCTAGGGTATCTCTCACCTCACGGTCCCAGAGAGGACAGGACACATTCTGGACCACCAGTTCAGAAAAGGGCTCCCACAGGTAGCTGCTACACTGGGATGGGTTCGAACCCTCCATGCACTCCTTGCACATCTTATCCATGTGTGCATCCAGCACTGATGGCTTCTGCAGGAAAACAGGAACAGTAAAACACATGTAATCCTCTATTGTGGCTTCAATATTCAGTGGAGCCCTAGTTGTAAAGATGATATTGAGTTTATACCTTTTTGATGTTCAGTAGTTATGCTGATACATAGAACCACAGAATGTATGGATTGGAAAGAACCTTGAGCTCATCGAGTTCCAACCTTCCAGTCTTAACACTGCAAATCAAATTTATAATTCCCCCCCACACTGGGGGAACAAAACCCCATCACAACACTGCAATCACACCTCACTCTGTGTTAATGTGCCCTGAGAATAGAACTCGTTAAGGCACTGAGGGCATTAGTAAGCCTTAATGACCCTAAACAGCCTCACCTGTGCATCAAACCACACCCAGGATTTAAACCCAGCTCTGGGCCTCAGTTGCTCTTTGGGCTCTGTAGAAAGAATGCTGCTCTTCAGCTCTGTCCCTGCTTGTGAAGATTCTGGAGCAAATTGTGTCTGTTTTCCAAGTGCCATGAAGTGCTGCCACAGAAGCACCACTGCAAGGCAAAGTATGTGGGGCTGGTGTGCCCTTTCTCTGCTGTATGCGTGGACTCGGAAATGACTTTTAATTGCAATGTTTCATATCAAGCTTGTGGGGGGAGTCCTGCTGAGGCTGATACAACTCCCAATTTGACTGTGTTAACTGGCTAATTGGAGAGACATGGGAAGATGTACATCGAAAGAGAGTAAGAGGCTTCTGAAACAGGAGGTGGAGAAAGAGAACTCCATTCAAAATCCATTACCAGGAGCTTCAGCCAGCCTCAAGCAGTCATCTGTAATGCAGCTAAAGCAAGGTAAGTGTTGAGCCTTATTGCTTTTACTGATAAGACTTTACTGTTTAAAGCAGTATGCTGAACATGTCTAAATGTTTCTATGTATATTTACAACCATAACTTCTATTGACGTGTCTCAAATGCATTTGGAAGCTAGTTTGTGTGTTTGTGTGCTCTAGTGCTCCTCAGGGTTGCTACAACTATCAGGTGCTAAAAGCCCTTCAGAATAAGACTAAGCAGGAGCTGCAAGGATATTAAAAGCAAACATTCAGATACTAGTGAAAGGAAGCTGTGGTAGAAAAATGTTTGAGAGGAAAATTTAACAATGATGGTTTCTGAGGTGTATGGATAGCTTTAAGTTTTGGTTACTGTAAAATGAAATACATAAATCTCTGTGCATCAGCCTTTCTATAAGGAGTGTAATTAGATCCTTGCCTAGTTAATTGAAGTACCTGTGTGTCAAAGCTTTGTTGTGAAACTGGGAGAAGGTTCTTCCTGTGTGTCAGGCAGTGGCCTTTAACATGGAACTTGCCATTTTAGTATGGAAATTGGAGGCAGCAATCTTAAATTTGCTTTCAGGTGACATTTATGAGCTAAACTCAATCATTTATTTGTGGTAAGCTGACACTGAGAGAACTTGTCTTTAGGCTGGAGTGGATACTTGGGAAACTCTTTTTCCATTAGAATACCTCTATTTATAGGATGGGTTTACATGGGGAACCTGGCAAATTGCTTCAGAAGTACAAATCACTGGAATTTTGGTCCTTTTGTGCATATCTTATCACTTCAACATCAGATCTACAAGATATTGACTAGAATAGGGGACCTGGTTATTTATAAATGTATAGCCACATTTTAAGGGTTTTTAAGGTTTATTTCTTTTCTGAAGAAGCAAAGGGCTTTGATTTTTGTGTAATTTTGCATGCAGCCTGATCTTGGTATAAACTAGGGGAAAATCTTCTGTTTGAACTTCCTAGTGCTTATGTTTAAGTTTTTAATTAACTTTTCCTCTGTAATTCTCAATATGTTTCTATTGTAATTCTCAATACGTTTTGATAGCATTCAGGGAGCAAAAGGGAAGGCTGCTGTGGCTGATTTATCACCTGTAAATTCCTTGCAGATGAGCAAGGAAGCAGTGTGTAGCCTTTTGGGAGTGAGAGGGGGGGAAACATAAGACTTTTTATATAAAAGCAGTAGTTTAAATGCTGTTCAAATAGATTCATTAATTAGGTGTTGGATTTTCCATCTGTGCAATTATAAACAGATTAATTCATAGCATTTTATGCAGATGAAAGAAGTAAAATAGACCTGTGACCAAAATACCAGGCCAGGGTTATTTCCATGTTCTTGTCTTTATGTTTTATTTGGAGGGTGGAAGAATTCTATCAAGTTGGGGTTTTTTCCTCTGCAATATTTATCTCCACAAATGAATCACGTATAGGAGACCAGTTCAGTGAGGAAGTGAAACTGAAGCATCATCTTACATTTATGCACAGTTTCAGGGTCTAATTGAATACCTACTGTCCCATTTTGCACGAAATGGTGTTTGAATTTCGAGTTAGTTGACCAAAATAGAATCACGTAGAAACCTGTGCAGAAGCCAGCCTTGGTTTTACTTTGCAGTTTGAATGTTTTTCTTCTAATGGATTGTGCCTTTTAACTGATCTCAGAATACTTAGAACTAAGCTTAGATCATCTCATTTTAAACATATAAAATCTCAAGAGGAGAAAAATTTGGAGGTTTAACTCCTGGTATGTGTAGGATGATTTTGCTATGGAGAGCAGACTCCGCAAGGCTTGGAAGGACTTTATAAGGTTTAGCTCTTGGCTCAGGAGTAGTTAAATAATGCACAGCAGTAAAAGTTTAAAAGACACGGATCTCTGTTCTCTGCAAGGATTTCTCTGACTTAATTTGCTGTTGTTGTAGGTGAAGAATCTGAGCACCAAGAGATGAAAGAGTTGAAAGAAGCATTTGGGAAGTGAGCTCAGGAGGTTCTTTAGGGACATGTGACAGTAGTGAGCTGCATCAAGTTGTCTCCATGCCCAAGGTTCCATGCAATGGGTGTATAATATATGACACATTTGCACATTTTGTATTTTAATTTTTGTTTTTAGTTCTGGTTTTTGTTTTAAATCTAAATGGTACTTTGCCTTGTGCAGGATGTCAGGTCTCTGATTCACAATGTTGCTGTTCCAGACTGAAAAAACAGTGGCTGATGTACTGAAGTGAGACCTACTGGAGTTAGTGGTGGTAAATTGCAATAATGTAGCTTTATAATTCTGATTTTAGGAGAACAGGGACATAGACCTACCACAGTAACAACAGAGGTGCTAGAACAGAGAGCGTTCTCAAGGGTTTACAAAAGAGGCTCCCAAACTTCTTTCTCTCAGATTTGGTGTTGGGAATGAATGCACATTGCTTCAAGATAAAACCTCCCAGTCTCTGGGAACTTTATTGTTTTCTGGTTTTTAGTGGAAGTTACATATAATTATGTTTCTTTGGATGATATATATATGACTAGTACTTTCTGAAAGACTGGTCTTTACTGTGTCTTTACTGCTTCCTTTTCTGTCTTCCTGTTCACATTCATCCTTTGAAAAGAGAAACTAAATGAATTGACTTCTGAAATAAGGGTATATTGCTTTAAAGTATCATCTCAGTATTCCCTCTTAGAAGTAGCTATCATCTAATAATACTCTAATTTCTTGGCTTTAACTGTGGGCCTTCAGCTGATTTGCCTTGACTTTCCTGAGCATGCCATGAGTAGATAAGTTCCTAGTGTATGTTAGGCTGGGGTTTTGCTGCAAGCATTTTTACATGGATGTTATATAGGCAGAAGGACGTTGCTCTGCTCAGGAAGATGAGCTGTGAGACTGCTCTAGCTAGCAGGTTTGTTATCATGGCACTAGCCCAGTGCTCATGCTGGCAGGGTCTGCCACCTTGATCCTGGGGCTGCTGCATAAGTGCTTTCTACAGCTATTGGACTGGAGGTGGCATACGAGTCATGGTGAGGACAGGAGTTCTGGTCATCTATTGCTCTGTTGAGCAGGTGTTAATGCTGATGAAAAGCAAATAAGGTAATTGTTGAGCAGTATTTTCAAAATTGGCATTGTTTCACATTTAAAGTGTTAAAAATCATGTGGTTAGAGGTGTCAAAAGTACTTTCTTTTAAAGAAAGATTCTCCTCAGTTTTTGTGCATCCTGAATGGCATTTTGAAGAGTCAAGTACAAATTGGAATTAATCAAAATGGTTTTTTTGGGGTTGACAACAAAATCTTATTACTTGGATCACTCTTAGTTATCACTTTCAAAAAAAAAACAGGCGGCTATTTCTGGGATTCTGAGCCTGAACAATAAAGTTGGTAGTACTGAAGGCAGCATGGAGTGGCAAATATCTTATTGACACAAGTATTACCCTTCAAGATTACTCTGACACTTCTACTGCTTGTTAAATGTGGAAGGGTAGAAGAAGTGGAGAGCTCAGGGTGTGCACATGTGCATGTCTGCATGCATAGCACTAGGTGTGAGTCAAGTTAGCTTCTTTGAGTCTCCAGAAATTTCAGCTCTGATTTTGAACAAAGGATTAGGAAGGTTCATACTTCTTCTGAATTACTTACCTAAATCATTCACCTAACCTGTTTTAATTAACAAGTGGGCTCCACAGTGTCTAACTCAGAAGACTGAGTCTTATTTCTGCCAATTACTTGCCTGTGATTTGGGGGTGCTGTGTATTTTATTTTTATCTTGCTGTATTACTGTCTTGACTCCCTGGAAGTGTGCTGACTGATCCTGGGAAGGGAAAAGTACTTCATGCCAGAGAAGTGCAGGAACAGTTGGTATCAGGCTTCTTTGCATCAAAAAAAAAGTGATTAAAATGAGATAAGCACCTTTTATTTTCCACATTAAAAGGAACAAAACCATAGGCAAATGGAAGTGCAAATTCCTGGACAAATTACATAAGCTGTAAAACTTGTCTTCTGTGCTTTAACTTCTGTTCATTGTGATTTTTCAAAGTCAAATTGAACTACTTTCCAAAAGCCAAACCTGTGCTATTATATTCTGCACACTAGATGTTTAAGCATCCTCTGTGGCTCATTGTCCTGTAGGTTTAACAGTTCTGGAATTAATTGTGGTGGCTTAAGAAAAAAAATTGCCTTTTCCTTGTCCCTGTGCTTGGTGCTGCAGCAGCAGCTCTAAGGTAGTAAAGGGATCTATGTGGGGAGGGTGATGTGAGTGGTGTAGCTTTGGGGGTGCTGGTGCCAGAGAAACAGATGACTCCCACTGTCCTGTTGGACTTGTCAACTCAGCTGCTTGTGAGAGCAGTGCCTGCCTCATTTCAATTAAAATGTAAAGGTTTGGCTAATCTAGTTTCTATGCAGTTGAGTGGGTGCTCTGAGGAGAAATGCTTTCCCCAGGCTCTTAACCTTGAGCTTAATTGTTTTCTAGAGCCATAATTGTTGCCATCACCAGCCTTCCTGGGGACAGACCTTTCACAGATAATTGCCCATCCTTGTCCTGCTTAGCTGAAGTGGTGTGTGCTTTGGCCATGACTGTGTGGCTACTACTGCAGCATGTGTGCTGGCAATCCCCCTCGCCTTGGGGTTGGCCCTGATGAGTGGGGGACAGCTGGGTGCCCCTACTGTGATGTGAGGTAATTAATGCCATGAACTTGGCTTGGGTAGGGCATGGACCCCTGGCCTTCCATGCAGTGGCTGGGAAAACTGCAAGTTAAATCTCATCACAGAGGGTGTGAGGTTCATGTATATTTGCTGAGGTTTATTTGCTTTGAAACAACTTGTTTCAAACAAGTTTAACTCACTATAGTTTTTCACTGTTTTGGTTGTGTAAGGTTTTGACAGGCACAATGTAGTGTATGCTGCTTCTAATCCTTTAAATGGTTTGATATCGCTTGTGTCCTAGGTCACTGTTGTAAATGCCCTTGGTTGAACCACGAAAAATTCCCCATTTGCAGCCCTGTTATTCCAGGTAGCCCTAACCCCATTTTCAGTACTAAGGCATATGCCACTTTCTGCTTTTGCCTCTGCAATATATAGCTTTAATGCAAATGACTCTGATACAGGGGTAACCGATGTACAGGGGGGTAATACAGAGAAATTGTACAAGGGATTAAAGAAATTCCTTTGCTTAAACAAAAGTATTGTCTGTCCTGAGTACCTGCCATTGCCATCTTGCCAAGGCATTGATTACTGCTGGAGGGGGAGAAGCAGATGCAGTTCTACTGACAAGGGACAAAAGCAGATGATTGGTTCTACTGATAAGCGGGGGAGAGGCAGACTGGGCGCCGACCAGACCCTAAGGCCATGTCTGAAGGTTAAAAGCTGTAAAGTTTAAGAGGAAGACTCGTTTACTTCATCTTGAAGACCCCTGCCCACAAGAGGAAGACTCATTTACTTCATCCTGAGACCCCTGCCCATGACCAGAAGGGGCACTGCGCAGGTGCAAAGGACCTTCCGGCTCATTATAATGCCAAGCGGGGATAGATAATAAATATGTATAGGCGGATTGAGCAACCTCATGTCTGTGTGTACCTTAAGAGAACAAATGTAAAGGGAGAACACCCCTGAGGTGTGCATGCTTTGGAGGAGCTATCCCCATGCACCTCAGGGCTGAATAAAAGCACACCTACTTTACACCTTTAACTAGTTGTGGAGTCTATCCGCGCATCACTTCGGCGAGCCAGGCAGGAGGCCTCTGTCCGGCTGCAGGATCAGCCGAGGGGTGCACATCCTCGGTGCCACCGCTGCTTGCCTGGAGGAGCTCCGCTTCCCGTCTGCTCACTGCGGGGACAGACAACGACCTGTGCCGGCTGCGGAGAAACGGTATGTTTGGGGTTATGGTAACTTAGGGGGCCTGTAAGGTGTACGTGTGTCCCGGGGTGCTGGTAAGGCGTGCAGAGACGTCTGGCGCACAGCGGAGTTCCCCTTGGGAGGTAGGGCTTGCAAGCGGGGGGCTCGCCGGCCGATAGAGCGGCTGCCAGCGATCCTGGGAGCGGATCGGGTGAGCCCGGGTTTTCCTGCATCCCGAGTTTTGGGAGCCAGGACCTGCCAAGGGGAGCAGGTGAAGGGTAAGCGAACCCACCAGGGTTCTGCTGCATCTCAGTTCTGAGAACCATGACCGTAAGAAGTTCTGAGGACCATGACCATAAGAAGCAGGAGAAGGGTAAGCGGAACCATAGTGGGAGTGTGTGGGATCCCATGTGTAAGTTTGTGTTTCTGTGTGGCTGAGATGTAGCATAGCTACGAAGCGAGTGTGGAGTCTATCCGCGCATCAACTCAACAGTCCCAATGTGCTCATACTCATTCATTAGTGCCATAAAAACCTTGAGATTTATTTAGTAAGTCTTGATATGCAGAATACTTTAGTTTTAAATGGACTTGTGTCAAGGCCTTTCTGAAATTATATGTCTAAAACTTTAAGCTATGAGCTTTCAAACTGTGTTTAAAATAACTTTGTCAAGGCATATTTGAGCTTTTATTGCTGTATTAAACCACTTTTTATTGTGTCATAAAATGCAGAGACAATATTTACACTTCCAAATATTTTAAACTTGCAGCCAAGGCCTTTAGAAAAGATGTAAGATTGGCATCCCTCACTATGAGGTGTTGTTTCATGCAGATACTGCTGTGTCATCCTCTCATTACTGTGTGGATGTTTTTGCTGGAGTATAAATAACATTTTGGTTAATACAGCTTCTGTGGGTAGGGAGCTTACCTGATAGGCAGCCCTTACTGGAAGGCTTGCTTTCCTCTGAATTGATCTTGTCCAACAGTGTCTGCCTTTGTACACAAACCCTTGCTAAGCTTTCAGTCTGCACTCTGGCTGTGCTAAGTTGTCTCATACCTGTTGGTATACAAAGCTCAGAAGAGATTACTGGTTGGACAATGCTGATATTTTAGAGCTGTAATCTGGAAACAGACTGCTCCAATGCTGTACTGACTGCCATGTCTGTAACAGCCAGTTCAGGCTATGCTGTATTGCTCCAGAATTAGGAGCTATAGTGGTTTGGCAGAACAGAGGGCACAGATGAAATCTGTGCCTCTCAATTAGTTGGTCATGGCAGAAGAATCCCATTCTCTTCCCAGTGTCAAGTGACATGGGGAAAAGATGGGCTGCTGTGAGGTTGTGCTAAGTAAACCCTCTTCTGTGTACTGAAGAATTTGTAAGAGTACTTAAAATGCTTCTATGTTCACAAAACTGAAGTGTGCTCCTCAAAACTGACCTGCTTGGCAAGATCTGGACTTTGATATCATGCTCTTATGGAAAAGAACACCTAGGGAACTGGTTCAACTTTCAGTTCTGTTTCTTGGATCTTTACAATTTGGTGCATAAGTGACTCTGTAACCAACAAAACTAAGGAATCTTCTTTCTTTCCCTTCTGTCCTATTAAGAAACCTCCTGTTTGAGTTTGACAGTGTCTAATCAAGTCTCTGGCCTTCCTTTAACAAGATCAGGGCTAAGATGTCTCTCTTCTACCCACTGGTTAGTTTCCTAATGCGTATAAGAAATGAACAACTCTCAGCTCTGATAATTTGCCAATTTTATTGAAATACAAATGACAGTTTTGAATTTGGTCTCTCATAACCAAAGACCTTCACTGGCTTTTGGGTACCTATTTTAAGTGTCATCCTGTAAAGAAAGTGTCAAATGTGTGTGTGATATCTGTTGTTTATGGTTAACTTTAGAATGATCTAGGGGGCTGTGAAGGACAGTTCCAGATTTGTTATTGTTCTTGGCTTTTTTACTCTTGGCACCCTTTTGGAGTGATTTTCTCCACCCCCCTTCTGATTGTGGTCTAAAAGGTGCAACAAAACCAGTTTCAGCAGTTGAATAGTCAGCAGTAATATCTCTAGTTCCTTTGTCTTCCCCCTACTGTAATCTCTTGGTTGCCTTTGCCCCCATTTCACATCGGGGGATCTCATGAAAAAATGGATAGCATATGTCCTATCCCCAGGAATGTTTGTCTCTTAGAAGTACCTTTACCTCATTTTAATTCTCATTGTTTCATTTACTTACAATATCATACAGTGCACCAGAAGTACCACGAACATCTCTGGTGCAAGACAGGTGGTCAGAAACCACTGTCTGCTGAGGTACATGTTTTGAATGATTTGACAATGGTTGGGAACTGCACAACTCTGAGCCTGGGCTATTACCATGTATTTGTTCTTATGGGAGAGAGGAAGACACTGCTTGCTTTATCTTAACTTAAAAATAACATTATCTATGCTTTGAAGAAGCAAAATGTGTGTGCCTAGCCCTGTTCTTTGTGTCATTGTGAGCTGAATGTTCTGTAGGGCTTTAAAAAATCATGTTATTCTGGTATTTGCATATCTTCTTTTGCAATGGATAGATTTAACATGTTAACAGTTTTAAAATTTCCATTTTTTTGTGCTGATGTAATAAGGTGTTATATTACATGGCATGTTGAACATAGTATTTGGTGGTCTTGATAGTCTCAGATATTGCCTTTGTCTCTCTGCTTTTACTTCCCACCCACCTAATCTCCTTATGATGAAAAGAAGTAAATGTAGTTTCTTAGCTCTTACAATGCCTGCCTGTCACAGTATTTAAATGTCTTGCCTCCCCCATTTTAGCCATTCCTAATTCACTGGAATAAAGTTTATTATATAACTAAAAGCTTGAATTAGATTAGAGCTTGGTCAGCAGGTGATTTTCTACTTGTCATGTAATGATGGGCTGTTTTCTTAAGGATTCTTACGTGGTAGTGGTGCTTGAAGTTCAAAACCACCATGGCACATGGTGTGATGGAATTTTTGGTTTTGAGAGTCATTTGTATGAGTTTATAGCTAGAGTGCAGAAGTCCATTCTTGGGCTGAGAGCTGCTTTTTATAATGAATTTGTTGTTCAAAGAAGCTTTTATTCTTTCCCAATTTAATCATTATGCATATTTAATAGGCTTAGGTATGCAATAAATTACAGGTGTTATGCTTTCACTTTTTTGTTAATGCAAAATTATGATATCATTTTTAAATTGAGCTTTGTAGGTCTCTAAACTGAAGAGCTACCTTCAGATGTTTGTAATTCAGGCTTGCATAAACCATGAAACCTATGTTCAGCCATATCGTCTGAATCTGTGAATAATCTTTCGTACCTTTTGTGGTTGTTGACTAATATTTTGAGGTCATGATCCAACAAAACACTTATATACCCATAGCAGTTAATATTGCTGTTGAATAAAACACACGAGTACTTGAAGACTGGAGCCAGAAGAGCAGTTAAATGCGAGGATATTTTGTTTTCACTGTTTTTCTTCACTGGTATAATGAGATGACACCTTGCCTTTAGTACATTTGTAAAACAAGCACAGCCATTTCAGATTCTGCTAGTTTATTACGCTCATCTGAATGTGTGGTTCTTTAGAGTATGAAACAGAGCTGGCTTCCAGCTCTAGAGAAGGATGAAGTTTGGACAAAATCTAAGGGGTTTCTGTAGGATATAGTGTGGGGTTGTTGTTTAATAGGAGCTGAGTAAAGAACATTCAATTTTGTGAATGGTTTCTTTGTGTGTTGAATGAGGTTGTTGGTTTGTTCTGAGATTGGATTTTCAGTTTGTATGCCAAGGATTTATAGAAGCACCTTATATAAAGTCAAAGTAGGAAATCGGATAAAGCACAGCCCAACCCAATTAACCAAACTATAGTTTTTCTCCTTTGATCAAAGAATGAAAGAAAGCTTCGATGCTGCATGTCTAGTATGGAAAAACTGAACAGGATCCTCACGCTTCCTGCCAGCTCTTTTGCAGAGAGAGCTGTTTACTGCAGCTCCCTAATTTCTAAGCAACTAGACAGACCTAGTTTGTTACCAGTAATGACTCCTAATGAGTATGTACATTGAATCCCTGCTCTGATGTCCACACAGTGGGCCTGTGACTGGCCTCCTTTGAAAATATGCTCTCACCTCTTCAGTGATGGAGCAATCTTTTCCTTTATTCTAAATAAGAGCAAAACATAGGGCTCAGCCTAAACTTTTCTCTGAGCTGTATGTTATTCAAATATATTTCCCTTTAGAGAAGAGGAGTGTAGCAAGTAATTTAAGGTCCAGGGTCTTGTACTGTTTCTTCAGGAGATCACTTGTAGCAACTGGAATGGAGGGAGGATGCCTATATTGATCTTCAAACTCAGTAAGTATGTGGCTCTGAGGGAAAAATAGCATCTGCTGTCTACTTTTAAGGTCCTGTTTGAGATGCATAATGGAAGTGGTAGGACCCTTACATTGGCTGTGAGTCTTTTAGCAGATCATCAGCAATCAGTGTCAAAATTTGGTAACAGACAGGTTAAAGAGTGTATGGATTTGACCTCTATCCTGAGTCACAAGGACGTCATTGATCTGTGCTATTAGCACTGTCTTTTTGACATATCCAAGCCTGAAGCATGTGTTTGAAGACCTGCTTAATACTGGCAAACAGCTTGTGCTGGGCTTTCATTTTTTACTGCCAAGAAAAGGGGAGTAGAACACAGAAATGTATTCAGCAGGATCATCTTTGAGCACTGAGTAGTTGGTAGATAGTCCTCAAGAAGGACTTTTCAAGAGAGAAGCCCTTTTTCCACCCTCAGATACGGAGCTTCCGCAGAAACCAGCGTTAGATAGCATCCTCTATACTTGCTGCTGTCTCTGTGTTCGTTGGGAGGCTGAACAATGGCACAATGATCATCCTGACTGTGTTGTGACATCTGTATCGCATGCAGTTCAATGCATATGTCATTTCTCTTCTCTGTGAGCTCTTCCTTATACTTTTCCATGTTTTCCTGGTGCACTCCTGCTGGCCCAGTTTGCTTTGGTAGTACATTTGGGAAGGTAATAGTTATTCTAGTCCCAGTAGAGAGGGCTGCGACTGGGACCCAATAGTCTTTCACCTTCTCACTTTGGTGATCAAAGCTCTGGCGATGCTGTTGCATAGGTTCCCTGTGAGTTTGGTAGCACAGGCCTGCTCAGCTCCTGTGCATGCGTGTGGTGGGCAATGCCACAAGGCCTGCAGGATTTGGGATTGGTACCAGTGATGATTTTGGACAAATGATTTAGTTTAGTCTCAATATACTTTTCTATAAAATGGGGTCAACATTATTTTCTTGCTCCAAAAGCATGGTGAGTCATAATTAACTGCTGGTTTGTAAAAGTTATGTGAATGTCTGCTGTGAAGTGGGTACAGTGTGGATGGTCCTGATAGGACTAGAGCATTCTGAGATATAATGGCTTTCTGATTTCATGAGAAATTAGAGGTGGGGTAAATACATCCTGCCAGTGCCACACTCTGGAAGATTTCAGTGTCTTGTCACTGAATCAACTTCATAATAATAAATATGTTATAAATATAAATAAATAATCTAGTTCTGTTACATTTGCACTATCTTTGCAAGACACCTTTCTCAGTTAGTGCCAATCTGCAGATACCTTGTTGCTCAATCTGAAATACAGTGGTTAATGGCTCTAGGAGCTGGAGTTAAGGCGATGGACTGACCAAAGTGGTTTATAATCTGATTCGTCTTCAGCCTTCTGATGCTTTTTCTGAGCAATTTGACTTTAAGAATGATTCTTACCTATGTTTTTTTTGTTTTGTTTTTTAATTTATTTCTGTGAAAAGTAAGAAAAGAAACAAAACATAATTTAGCTTTATTATGTGAACTTCTTTTCTTCCTTACCTCTATACACAGCTGGCTAATTGGCCACTCTGCACCTCCTTGGGGGCTCTCAAGGTGCAAGAGAAAAATGCCTATAGGCATTTTGGATGCAAACATACCTGCATTTATCTCATTTTCCTCACTAGAAAAATAATAGTGGAAGGGTTTGGTGAAAAGTTTTTGGTTGTAAAGGGCTTTGATAAATTCTATAATTGAGTTAGTCCAAAACTTCTTAGGGCTCCATCAAGTGTGCAAGAAGTGCTTTTGGTTAAACTTTGGGAGTGAACTGATAAAAGATAAAACCCCTTAATCACAGTGAACATCTGGAATTCTGTTTTGTTTGGTACCTGCAAAATAACCAGCCACCATGAAAGGCTGCACAAAATGGCTGTCCCTTAGCTCCCTCAGACACAGGTGGAGTGGAGGAACCCCCTGGGGTGTGTTATCACTGTTAGGAAGGGAATAAACACACAGACAGATAAACACAAACAGCGAGGTTTGTGTTTCCTATTACAAAGGCATAAACACACGACAGAATAAACCCAAAGCGTGAGGTGTCTCTGCCCAGGGCAGCGCCCTCAGCCGGCACTGAGCCGCCATTAGCCTCTTTCAACTGGGAAGGCGGGGGGGGGGTTGAGGCGGGAGGGGGGGTGAGGCGGGAGGGGGGGGGGGACGGGAAAGGCAAGGCACCGGAGGAGACGCCCTGCCATTGGCTGGGTTCTTCGCGGGCTAGGAAAGCCAGCCTATCAGAGCGCTCGGCGGGAAGGGGGGCTATAAATGAATGCAGCGGGGGAGGGTTACCTCAGAGCTCTGAGGGGAGCAGAGGAGAGAGGAGGCGCGCGGAGCTCCCGCATTTGCCGTTAGTGCCTTAGACATTAATGGATGGGTGTGGTGGGAGGCAGAGGCTTTTAGCAACTTAGGAGGGATGTATGAAGGACTTTTCCCACCACCATCCAAGTGGGAATGAGAAAGGAATTCTCATGCATAACTGAAGAGAAAGTGAGGGGAAAGGGGGGAGGTGTGCTGGCTTGAGGAGGGCAAAATGGTGAAAAAGAGAGCTGACATTGGAAAAAATTGGAAAGGTGCTGGCAGAGGGGAAAAAAGTTGGGAGACAAATCTAGAGGGAAGGTGAAACATTACACTGCACTAATGTCCTGTTTGTGTATAGATATCAGATTATTACTTCAAATAATATATTTTACCTCAGAGTAGCTTTTAAAACATACTGATCTGAGAGAACCTGGTGTTGTCTTTCCAAAACAGAATGCAGCTGAACTTAAAGAAAAAGCAACATTGAGCAAGAAGAAGAACAGCGTCCGGCAGAAGAGGGGGCACGAGAAAGGCACCCTGGGCAAAGGGACCCCCTGTGGGCACAGGGGGAGGTCACGTAAGAGCATGATGGCACCTTTGGGGTGCCGTGAGGAATGTTGTGTGCTGGGCGACCTCCCTGTAAGCAGGGCTCAGGTCTTTGCTACTGTTGGTTTTGGCCTCTGGCCGTGTTGCTCCTTTGGCTGCCCGGAGAGCGTGGCAACCCTGTAAGGAGGGTGAGAGCCAGCGTCTCCGCACCCGAGGGGGAAATGGAGCTCTCTGGACCCCCAGGCCACCCTGTAAGCAGGGGAGGGCCATTTCCCTGCCCAACTTCTCTGCCCCAGCAGCTTTCTGCCTGCTGGTGGCCTACCCAGCGTGACCCCCTGTTGTCAGGGCGTGTCACAGCATTTGCCCCTTGGCGTGTTGAAGTTCTCTGGCTTCCACACAGCCCTGGGCATGGTCTGAGGCTTTCCTCTCTTGCTGGTGAGTAGGGTGAAACCCCAGACATTGGCTGCACAGAGACCGTCTCCCTTTTTGGGACGTTCTGTTTTGTGTGTCTTGTCCTTGTCAATCAATGTGTGTGAGTGGTGAGGGAGTGAGTGAGCTTATCCTTTAGGCCCCTGTTATAATTGCTGCAGCTTAGCTTAAACCTCCCTGGAGGGAGAGCAGGGCTCTGTGCAGTAACAGGGGGGTCCCCTCTAAGTCCATGAGCGGAGGGACGGTCTGGACTCGCCCCTTCTTTCCAAAGACGGCGCCAAGCCACTTAGTTGTGGTGCAGGCAATGCGACCTGCCTGTAGTCAGGACCTGGGTCTCTGCCTGCATGGCTGCCTGTCCTGCTGGTGACCTGCCAGCGTGACCCCCTGTTGTCAGGGTGTGTCGCAGTATTTTCCCCTTGGCGTGTTGAAGGTCTCCAGCTTCCACGCACAGTCCCAATCTGTGGAGCCCTTTGTTCCCTGGAGCAGCCCCAGCCTGCTTTAAGCAGGGCATGGGAGGCTGTTCTTAGCCAGCCCACAGGAACGAGCCCTCCCTCGCCCTTTAGAGGGTGCAGGTTGAGGAAATGCAGTGCCACAGGTTGCAGGCCCACCTTTGGCTGGGCTGACCTCCCCCTGGTTGGGGTCGAGGTTGTGCGCTGGGCTCCTGAAGGACTACGTGATGAAAATGATGATGATGATGATGATGATAATGATAATGGTAATGTTGATGGTGTGTTGCAGCCAGGAGGCCCGCCCGTAACTCGGACGCAGGTCGCAGCCTTGGGCTCCCTGGGGCTTATTTGGGAATGTCTGGCCCTAGTCTTTGAGAGGCTCGGGGCTGTATCCGCCAGTCCCCCGGCCTTTAGCTCTGAAGCTCCGGTACCTGGCTGTGGAGTCTCGTTCCTGTTGGTGCAGGGGGAAGGGCGAGCTCTGCGGCTCCCTGGGTGTGGACCAGCCTGTAAGCAGGTCCTGGGTCTGGGAGCCTTTGTGCTCCCTCAGCTGGCAGCCTGTGTGGGGTGACCGCCCCGCTAGTGGGGTGAGGGTCAAGGTGCCCCTCAGTCGGAGAGAAGGAGCCTCCGAATGCCTTAAGGACCAGGGCCACCCTGTAAGTCAGGGCCCGGCCATGAGTCCTGGGCGCTTTACAGTGCAGGCCACGGCTCGGGCCCCCTGTGAGCAGGGGTGCGCAGCCTCTTTGGCCGTTGCTTTGCATGCCCAGCGGATTTGCCCAGGGTGCCCGCCTGCGAGCCCGGCTCTAGCCCCGGCCAGAACTCTGCGGCGCATCTGTGCGGTGAGCCAGGCTGAAATTGAGGGAGGGTGTGCGGGCGGGTGGGTGAGTGGGTGGGCTGGTGGTGCCTTGAGGAGCTCCCTCCAGGGCTAGGGATCCACGTTTCCTTCAGGGAGAAGAGTTGGCCCTTCCCAGAGCTAATGACATTTTTCTTCCTTGGCAGAAGCTGTCAGAGAAGAGAGAAGAGGCGGCGTGTCAAGAGAAGAGAGAAGAGGCTGCGTGTCAAGAGAGAAGAGGCGGCGTGTCAAGAGAAGAGAGAAGAGGCGTCGTGTGGAACGGCGAGGCGAGGAGCGGCGTGGGGCAGAAGAGGGGGCACGAGAAAGGCACCCTGGGCAAAGGGACCCCCTGTGGGCACAGGGGGAGGTCACGTAAGAGCATGATGGCACCTTTGGGGTGCCGTGAGGAATGTTGTGTGCTGGGCGACCTCCCTGTAAGCAGGGCTCAGGTCTTTGCTACTGTTGGTTTTGGCCTTTGGCCGTGTTGCTCCTTTGGCTGCCCGGAGAGCGTGGCAACCCTGTAAGGAGGGTGAGAGCCAGCGTCTCCGCACCCGAGGGGGAAATGGAGCTCTCTGGACCCCCAGGCCACCCTGTAAGCAGGGGAGGGCCATTTCCCTGCCCAACTTCTCTGCCCCAGCAGCTTTCTGCCTGCTGGTGGCCTACCCAGCGTGACCCCCTGTTGTCAGGGCGTGTCACAGCATTTGCCCCTTGGCGTGTTGAAGTTCTCTGGCTTCCACACAGCCCTGGGCATGGTCTGAGGCTTTCCTCTCTTGCTGGTGAGTAGGGTGAAACCCCAGACATTGGCTGCACAGAGACCGTCTCCCTTTTTGGGACGTTCTGTTTTGTGTGTCTTGTCCTTGTCAATCAATGTGTGTGAGTGGTGAGGGAGTGAGTGAGCTTATCCTTTAGGCCCCTGTTATAATTGCTGCAGCTTAGCTTAAACCTCCCTGGAGGGAGAGCAGGGCTCTGTGCAGTAACAGGGGGGTCCCCTCTAAGTCCATGAGCGGAGGGACGGTCTGGACTCGCCCCTTCTTTCCAAAGACGGCGCCAAGCCACTTAGTTGTGGTGCAGGCAATGCGACCTGCCTGTAGCCAGGACCTGGGTCTCTGCCTGCATGGCTGCCTGTCCTGCTGGTGACCTGCCAGCGTGACCCCCTGTTGTCAGGGTGTGTCGCAGTATTTTCCCCTTGGCGTGTTGAAGGTCTCCAGCTTCCACGCACAGTCCCAATCTGTGGAGCCCTTTGTTCCCTGGAGCAGCCCCAGCCTGCTTTAAGCAGGGCATGGGAGGCTGTTCTTAGCCAGCCCACAGGAACGAGCCCTCCCTCGCCCTTTAGAGGGTGCAGGTTGAGGAAATGCAGTGCCACAGGTTGCAGGCCCACCTTTGGCTGGGCTGACCTCCCCCTGGTTGGGGTCGAGGTTGTGCGCTGGGCTCCTGAAGGACTACGTGATGAAAATGATGATGATGATGATGATGATAATGATAATGGTAATGTTGATGGTGTGTTGCAGCCAGGAGGCCCGCCCGTAACTCGGACGCAGGTCGCAGCCTTGGGCTCCCTGGGGCTTATTTGGGAATGTCTGGCCCTAGTCTTTGAGAGGCTCGGGGCTGTATCCGCCAGTCCCCCGGCCTTTAGCTCTGAAGCTCCGGTACCTGGCTGTGGAGTCTCGTTCCTGTTGGTGCAGGGGGAAGGCCGAGCTCTGCGGCTCCCTGGGTGTGGACCAGCCTGTAAGCAGGTCCTGGGTCTGGGAGCCTTTGTGGTCCCTCAGCTGGCAGCCTGTGTGGGGTGACCGCCCCGCTAGTGGGGTGAGGGTCAAGGTGCCCCTCAGTCGGAGAGAAGGAGCCTCCGAATGCCTTAAGGACCAGGGCCACCCTGTAAGTCAGGGCCCGGCCATGAGTCCTGGGCGCTTTACAGTGCAGGCCACGGCTCGGGCCCCCTGTGAGCAGGGGTGCGCAGCCTCTTTGGCCGTTGCTTTGCATGCCCAGCGGATTTGCCCAGGGTGCCCGCCTGCGAGCCCGGCTCTAGCCCCGGCCAGAACTCTGCGGCGCATCTGTGCGGTGAGCCAGGCTGAAATTGAGGGAGGGTGTGCGGGCGGGTGGGTGAGTGGGTGGGCTGGTGGTGCCTTGAGGAGCTCCCTCCAGGGCTAGGGATCCACGTTTCCTTCAGGGAGAAGAGTTGGCCCTTCCCAGAGCTAATGACATTTTTCTTCCTTGGCAGAAGCTGTCAGAGAAGAGAGAAGAGGCGGCGTGTCAAGAGAAGAGAGAAGAGGCTGCGTGTCAAGAGAGAAGAGGCGGCGTGTCAAGAGAGAAGAGGCGGCGTGTCAAGAGAAGAGAGAAGAGGCGTCGTGTGGAACGGCGAGGCGAGGAGCGGCGTGGGGCAGAAGAGGGGGCACGAGAAAGGCACCCTGGGCAAAGGGACCCCCTGTGGGCACAGGGGGAGGTCACGTAAGAGCATGATGGCACCTTTGGGGTGCCGTGAGGAATGTTGTGTGCTGGGCGACCTCCCTGTAAGCAGGGCTCAGGTCTTTGCTACTGTTGGTTTTGGCCTTTGGCCGTCTTGCTCCTTTGGCTGCCCGGAGAGCGTGGCAACCCTGTAAGGAGGGTGAGAGCCAGCGTCTCCGCACCCGAGGGGGAAATGGAGCTCTCTGGACCCCCAGGCCACCCTGTAAGCAGGGGAGGGCCATTTCCCTGCCCAACTTCTCTGCCCCAGCAGCTTTCTGCCTGCTGGTGGCCTACCCAGCGTGACCCCCTGTTGTCAGGGCGTGTCACAGCATTTGCCCCTTGGCGTGTTGAAGTTCTCTGGCTTCCACACAGCCCTGGGCATGGTCTGAGGCTTTCCTCTCTTGCTGGTGAGTAGGGTGAAACCCCAGACATTGGCTGCACAGAGACCGTCTCCCTTTTTGGGACGTTCTGTTTTGTGTGTCTTGTCCTTGTCAATCAATGTGTGTGAGTGGTGAGGGAGTGAGTGAGCTTATCCTTTAGGCCCCTGTTATAATTGCTGCAGCTTAGCTTAAACCTCCCTGGAGGGAGAGCAGGGCTCTGTGCAGTAACAGGGGGGTCCCCTCTAAGTCCATGAGCGGAGGGACGGTCTGGACTCGCCCCTTCTTTCCAAAGACGGCGCCAAGCCACTTAGTTGTGGTGCAGGCAATGCGACCTGCCTGTAGCCAGGACCTGGGTCTCTGCCTGCATGGCTGCCTGTCCTGCTGGTGACCTGCCAGCGTGACCCCCTGTTGTCAGGGTGTGTCGCAGTATTTTCCCCTTGGCGTGTTGAAGGTCTCCAGCTTCCACGCACAGTCCCAATCTGTGGAGCCCTTTGTTCCCTGGAGCAGCCCCAGCCTGCTTTAAGCAGGGCATGGGAGGCTGTTGTTAGCCAGCCCACAGGAACGAGCCCTCCCTCGCCCTTTAGAGGGTGCAGGTTGAGGAAATGCAGTGCCACAGGTTGCAGGCCCACCTTTGGCTGGGCTGACCTCCCCCTGGTTGGGGTCGAGGTTGTGCGCTGGGCTCCTGAAGGACTACGTGATGAAAATGATGATGATGATGATAATGATAATGGTAATGTTGATGGTGTGTTGCAGCCAGGAGGCCCGCCCGTAACTCGGACGCAGGTCGCAGCCTTGGGCTCCCTGGGGCTTATTTGGGAATGTCTGGCCCTAGTCTTTGAGAGGCTCGGGGCTGTATCCGCCAGTCCCCCGGCCTTTAGCTCTGAAGCTCCGGTACCTGGCTGTGGAGTCTCGTTCCTGTTGGTGCAGGGGGAAGGGCGAGCTCTGCGGCTCCCTGGGTGTGGACCAGCCTGTAAGCAGGTCCTGGGTCTGGGAGCCTTTGTGGTCCCTCAGCTGGCAGCCTGTGTGGGGTGACCGCCCCGCTAGTGGGGTGAGGGTCAAGGTGCCCCTCAGTCGGAGAGAAGGAGCCTCCGAATGCCTTAAGGACCAGGGCCACCCTGTAAGTCAGGGCCCGGCCATGAGTCCTGGGCGCTTTACAGTGCAGGCCACGGCTCGGGCCCCCTGTGAGCAGGGGTGCGCAGCCTCTTTGGCCGTTGCTTTGCATGCCCAGCGGATTTGCCCAGGGTGCCCGCCTGCGAGCCCGGCTCTAGCCCCGGCCAGAACTCTGCGGCGCATCTGTGCGGTGAGCCAGGCTGAAATTGAGGGAGGGTGTGCGGGCGGGTGGGTGAGTGGGTGGGCTGGTGGTGCCTTGAGGAGCTCCCTCCAGGGCTAGGGATCCACGTTTCCTTCAGGGAGAAGAGTTGGCCCTTCCCAGAGCTAATGACATTTTTCTTCCTTGGCAGAAGCTGTCAGAGAAGAGAGAAGAGGCGGCGTGTCAAGAGAAGAGAGAAGAGGCTGCGTGTCAAGAGAGAAGAGGCGGCGTGTCAAGAGAAGAGAGAAGAGGCGTCGTGTGGAACGGCGAGGCGAGGAGCGGCGTGGGGCAGAAGAGGGGGCACGAGAAAGGCACCCTGGGCAAAGGGACCCCCTGTGGGCACAGGGGGAGGTCACGTAAGAGCATGATGGCACCTTTGGGGTGCCGTGAGGAATGTTGTGTGCTGGGCGACCTCCCTGTAAGCAGGGCTCAGGTCTTTGCTACTGTTGGTTTTGGCCTTTGGCCGTGTTGCTCCTTTGGCTGCCCGGAGAGCGTGGCAACCCTGTAAGGAGGGTGAGAGCCAGCGTCTCCGCACCCGAGGGGGAAATGGAGCTCTCTGGACCCCCAGGCCACCCTGTAAGCAGGGGAGGGCCATTTCCCTGCCCAACTTCTCTGCCCCAGCAGCTTTCTGCCTGCTGGTGGCCTACCCAGCGTGACCCCCTGTTGTCAGGGCGTGTCACAGCATTTGCCCCTTGGCGTGTTGAAGTTCTCTGGCTTCCACACAGCCCTGGGCATGGTCTGAGGCTTTCCTCTCTTGCTGGTGAGTAGGGTGAAACCCCAGACATTGGCTGCACAGAGACCGTCTCCCTTTTTGGGACGTTCTGTTTTGTGTGTCTTGTCCTTGTCAATCAATGTGTGTGAGTGGTGAGGGAGTGAGTGAGCTTATCCTTTAGGCCCCTGTTATAATTGCTGCAGCTTAGCTTAAACCTCCCTGGAGGGAGAGCAGGGCTCTGTGCAGTAACAGGGGGGTCCCCTCTAAGTCCATGAGCGGAGGGACGGTCTGGACTCGCCCCTTCTTTCCAAAGACGGCGCCAAGCCACTTAGTTGTGGTGCAGGCAATGCGACCTGCCTGTAGCCAGGACCTGGGTCTCTGCCTGTATGGCTGCCTGTCCTGCTGGTGACCTGCCAGCGTGACCCCCTGTTGTCAGGGTGTGTCGCAGTATTTTCCCCTTGGCGTGTTGAAGGTCTCCAGCTTCCACGCACAGTCCCAATCTGTGGAGCCCTTTGTTCCCTGGAGCAGCCCCAGCCTGCTTTAAGCAGGGCATGGGAGGCTGTTCTTAGCCAGCCCACAGGAACGAGCCCTCCCTCGCCCTTTAGAGGGTGCAGGTTGAGGAAATGCAGTGCCACAGGTTGCAGGCCCACCTTTGGCTGGGCTGACCTCCCCCTGGTTGGGGTCGAGGTTGTGCGCTGGGCTCCTGAAGGACTACGTGATGAAAATGATGATGATGATGATGATGATAATGATAATGGTAATGTTGATGGTGTGTTGCAGCCAGGAGGCCCGCCCGTAACTCGGACGCAGGTCGCAGCCTTGGGCTCCCTGGGGCTTATTTGGGAATGTCTGGCCCTAGTCTTTGAGAGGCTCGGGGCTGTATCCGCCAGTCCCCCGGCCTTTAGCTCTGAAGCTCCGGTACCTGGCTGTGGAGTCTCGTTCCTGTTGGTGCAGGGGGAAGGCCGAGCTCTGCGGCTCCCTGGGTGTGGACCAGCCTGTAAGCAGGTCCTGGGTCTGGGAGCCTTTGTGCTCCCTCAGCTGGCAGCCTGTGTGGGGTGACCGCCCCGCTAGTGGGGTGAGGGTCAAGGTGCCCCTCAGTCGGAGAGAAGGAGCCTCCGAATGCCTTAAGGACCAGGGCCACCCTGTAAGTCAGGGCCCGGCCATGAGTCCTGGGCGCTTTACAGTGCAGGCCACGGCTCGGGCCCCCTGTGAGCAGGGGTGCGCAGCCTCTTTGGCCGTTGCTTTGCATGCCCAGCGGATTTGCCCAGGGTGCCCGCCTGCGAGCCCGGCTCTAGCCCCGGCCAGAACTCTGCGGCGCATCTGTGCGGTGAGCCAGGCTGAAATTGAGGGAGGGTGTGCGGGCGGGTGGGTGAGTGGGTGGGCTGGTGGTGCCTTGAGGAGCTCCCTCCAGGGCTAGGGATCCACGTTTCCTTCAGGGAGAAGAGTTGGCCCTTCCCAGAGCTAATGACATTTTTCTTCCTTGGCAGAAGCTGTCAGAGAAGAGAGAAGAGGCGGCGTGTCAAGAGAAGAGAGAAGAGGCTGCGTGTCAAGAGAGAAGAGGCGGCGTGTCAAGAGAAGAGAGAAGAGGCGTCGTGTGGAACGGCGAGGCGAGGAGCGGCGTGGGGCAGAAGAGGGGGCACGAGAAAGGCACCCTGGGCAAAGGGACCCCCTGTGGGCACAGGGGGAGGTCACGTAAGAGCATGATGGCACCTTTGGGGTGCCGTGAGGAATGTTGTGTGCTGGGCGACCTCCCTGTAAGCAGGGCTCAGGTCTTTGCTACTGTTGGTTTTGGCCTTTGGCCGTCTTGCTCCTTTGGCTGCCCGGAGAGCGTGGCAACCCTGTAAGGAGGGTGAGAGCCAGCGTCTCCGCACCCGAGGGGGGAAATGGAGCTCTCTGGACCCCCAGGCCACCCTGTAAGCAGGGGAGGGCCATTTCCCTGCCCAACTTCTCTGCCCCAGCAGCTTTCTGCCTGCTGGTGGCCTACCCAGCGTGACCCCCTGTTGTCAGGGCGTGTCACAGCATTTGCCCCTTGGCGTGTTGAAGTTCTCTGGCTTCCACACAGCCCTGGGCATGGTCTGAGGCTTTCCTCTCTTGCTGGTGAGTAGGGTGAAACCCCAGACATTGGCTGCACAGAGACCGTCTCCCTTTTTGGGACGTTCTGTTTTGTGTGTCTTGTCCTTGTCAATCAATGTGTGTGAGTGGTGAGGGAGTGAGTGAGCTTATCCTTTAGGCCCCTGTTATAATTGCTGCAGCTTAGCTTAACCTCCCTGGAGGGAGAGCAGGGCTCTGTGCAGTAACAGGTGGGTCCCCTCTAAGTCCATGAGCGGAGGGACGGTCTGGACTCGCCCCTTCTTTCCAAAGACGGCGCCAAGCCACTTAGTTGTGGTGCAGGCAATGCGACCTGCCTGTAGCCAGGACCTGGGTCTCTGCCTGCATGGCTGCCTGTCCTGCTGGTGACCTGCCAGCGTGACCCCCTGTTGTCAGGGTGTGTCGCAGTATTTTCCCCTTGGCGTGTTGAAGGTCTCCAGCTTCCACGCACAGTCCCAATCTGTGGAGCCCTTTGTTCCCTGGAGCAGCCCCAGCCTGCTTTAAGCAGGGCATGGGAGGCTGTTGTTAGCCAGCCCACAGGAACGAGCCCTCCCTCGCCCTTTAGAGGGTGCAGGTTGAGGAAATGCAGTGCCACAGGTTGCAGGCCCACCTTTGGCTGGGCTGACCTCCCCCTGGTTGGGGTCGAGGTTGTGCGCTGGGCTCCTGAAGGACTACGTGATGAAAATGATGATGATGATGATGATGATAATGATAATGGTAATGTTGATGGTGTGTTGCAGCCAGGAGGCCCGCCCGTAACTCGGACGCAGGTCGGAGCCTTGGGCTCCCTGGGGCTTATTTGGGAATGTCTGGCCCTAGTCTTTGAGAGGCTCGGGGCTGTATCCGCCAGTCCCCCGGCCTTTAGCTCTGAAGCTCCGGTACCTGGCTGTGGAGTCTCGTTCCTGTTGGTGCAGGGGGAAGGCCGAGCTCTGCGGCTCCCTGGGTGTGGACCAGCCTGTAAGCAGGTCCTGGGTCTGGGAGCCTTTGTGGTCCCTCAGCTGGCAGCCTGTGTGGGGTGACCGCCCCGCTAGTGGGGTGAGGGTCAAGGTGCCCCTCAGTCGGAGAGAAGGAGCCTCCGAATGCCTTAAGGACCAGGGCCACCCTGTAAGTCAGGGCCCGGCCATGAGTCCTGGGCGCTTTACAGTGCAGGCCACGGCTCGGGCCCCCTGTGAGCAGGGGTGCGCAGCCTCTTTGGCCGTTGCTTTGCATGCCCAGCGGATTTGCCCAGGGTGCCCGCCTGCGAGCCCGGCTCTAGCCCCGGCCAGAACTCTGCGGCGCATCTGTGCGGTGAGCCAGGCTGAAATTGAGGGAGGGTGTGCGGGCGGGTGGGTGAGTGGGTGGGCTGGTGGTGCCTTGAGGAGCTCCCTCCAGGGCTAGGGATCCACGTTTCCTTCAGGGAGAAGAGTTGGCCCTTCCCAGAGCTAATGACATTTTCCTTCCTTGGCAGAAGCTGTCAGAGAAGAGAGAAGAGGCGGCGTGTCAAGAGAAGAGAGAAGAGGCTGCGTGTCAAGAGAGAAGAGGCGGCGTGTCAAGAGAAGAGAGAAGAGGCGTCGTGTGGAACGGCGAGGCGAGGAGCGGCGTGGGGCAGAAGAGGGGGCACGAGAAAGGCACCCTGGGCAAAGGGACCCCCTGTGGGCACAGGGGGAGGTCACGTAAGAGCATGATGGCACCTTTGGGGTGCCGTGAGGAATGTTGTGTGCTGGGCGACCTCCCTGTAAGCAGGGCTCAGGTCTTTGCTACTGTTGGTTTTGGCCTTTGGCCGTCTTGCTCCTTTGGCTGCCCGGAGAGCGTGGCAACCCTGTAAGGAGGGTGAGAGCCAGCGTCTCCGCACCCGAGGGGGAAATGGAGCTCTCTGGACCCCCAGGCCACCCTGTAAGCAGGGGAGGGCCATTTCCCTGCCCAACTTCTCTGCCCCAGCAGCTTTCTGCCTGCTGGTGGCCTACCCAGCGTGACCCCCTGTTGTCAGGGCGTGTCACAGCATTTGCCCCTTGGCGTGTTGAAGTTCTCTGGCTTCCACACAGGCCTGGGCATGGTCTGAGGCTTTCCTCTCTTGCTGGTGAGTAGGGTGAAACCCCAGACATTGGCTGCACAGAGACCGTCTCCCTTTTTGGGACGTTCTGTTTTGTGTGTCTTGTCCTTGTCAATCAATGTGTGTGAGTGGTGAGGGAGTGAGTGAGCTTATCCTTTAGGCCCCTGTTATAATTGCTGCAGCTTAGCTTAAACCTCCCTGGAGGGAGAGCAGGGCTCTGTGCAGTAACAGGGGGGTCCCCTCTAAGTCCATGAGCGGAGGGACGGTCTGGACTCGCCCCTTCTTTCCAAAGACGGCGCCAAGCCACTTAGTTGTGGTGCAGGCAATGCGACCTGCCTGTAGCCAGGACCTGGGTCTCTGCCTGCATGGCTGCCTGTCCTGCTGGTGACCTGCCAGCGTGACCCCCTGTTGTCAGGGTGTGTCGCAGTATTTTCCCCTTGGCGTGTTGAAGGTCTCCAGCTTCCACGCACAGTCCCAATCTGTGGAGCCCTTTGTTCCCTGGAGCAGCCCCAGCCTGCTTTAAGCAGGGCATGGGAGGCTGTTCTTAGCCAGCCCACAGGAACGAGCCCTCCCTCGCCCTTTAGAAGGTGCAGGTTGAGGAAATGCAGTGCCACAGGTTGCAGGCCCACCTTTGGCTGGGCTGACCTCCCCCTGGTTGGGGTCGAGGTTGTGCGCTGGGCTCCTGAAGGACTACGTGATGAAAATGATGATGATGATGATGATGATAATGATAATGGTAATGTTGATGGTGTGTTGCAGCCAGGAGGCCCGCCCGTAACTCGGACGCAGGTCGGAGCCTTGGGCTCCCTGGGGCTTATTTGGGAATGTCTGGCCCTAGTCTTTGAGAGGCTCGGGGCTGTATCCGCCAGTCCCCCGGCCTTTAGCTCTGAAGCTCCGGTACCTGGCTGTGGAGTCTCGTTCCTGTTGGTGCAGGGGGAAGGCCGAGCTCTGCGGCTCCCTGGGTGTGGAACCAGCCTGTAAGCAGGTCCTGGGTCTGGGAGCCTTTGTGCTCCCTCAGCTGGCAGCCTGTGTGGGGTGACCGCCCCGCTAGTGGGGTGAGGGTCAAGGTGCCCCTCAGTCGGAGAGAAGGAGCCTCCGAATGCCTTAAGGACCAGGGCCACCCTGTAAGTCAGGGCCCGGCCATGAGTCCTGGGCGCTTTACAGTGCAGGCCACGGCTTGGGCCCCCTGTGAGCAGGGGTGCGCAGCCTCTTTGGCCGTTGCTTTGCATGCCCAGCGGATTTGCCCAGGGTGCCCGCCTGCGAGCCCGGCTCTTGCCCCGGCCAGAACTCTGCGGCGCATCTGTGCGGTGAGCCAGGCTGAAATTGAGGGAGGGTGTGCGGGCGGGTGGGTGAGTGGGTGGGCTGGTGGTGCCTTGAGGAGCTCCCTCCAGGGCTAGGGATCCACGTTTCCTTCAGGGAGAAGAGTTGGCCCTTCCCAGAGCTAATGACATTTTCCTTCCTTGGCAGAAGCTGTCAGAGAAGAGAGAAGAGGCGGCGTGTCAAGAGAAGAGAGAAGAGGCTGCGTGTCAGAGAGAAGAGGCGGCGTGTCAAGAGAAGAGAGAAGAGGCTGCGTGTCAAGAGAGAAGAGGCGGCGTGTCAAGAGAAGAGAGAAGAGGCGTCGTGTGGAACAGCGAGGCGAGGAGCGGCGTGGGGCAGAAGAGGGGGCACGAGGAAAGGCACCCTGGGCAAAGGGACCCCCTGTGGGCACAGGGGGAGGTCACGTAAGAGCATGATGGCACCTTTGGGGTGCCGTGAGGAATGTTGTGTGCTGGGCGACCTCCCTGTAAGCAGGGCTCAGGTCTTTGCTACTGTTGGTTTTGGCCTTTGGCCGTCTTGCTTCTTTGGCTGCCCGGAGAGCGTGGCAACCCTGTAAGGAGGGTGAGAGCCAGAGTCTCCGCACCCGAGGGGGAAATGGAGCTCTCATGGACCCCCAGGCCACCCTGTAAGCAGGGGAGGGCCATTTCCCTGCCCAACTTCTCTGCCCCAGCAGCTTTCTGCCTGCTGGTGGCCTACCCAGCGTGACCCCCTGTTGTCAGGGCGTGTCACAGCATTTGCCCCTTGGCCTGTTGAAGTTCTCTGGCTTCCACACAGGCCTGGGCATGGTCTGAGGCTTTCTCTCTTGCTGGTGAGTAGGGTGAAACCCCAGACATTGGCTGCCAGAGACCGTCTCCCTTTTTGGGACGTTCTGTTTTGTGTGTCTTGTCCTTGTCAATCAATGTGTGTGAGTGGTGAGGGAGTGAGTGAGCTTATCCTTTAGGCCCCTGTTTTAATTGCTGCAGCTTAGCTTAAACCTCCCTGGAGGGAGAGCAGGGATCTGTGCAGTAACAGGGGGGTCCCCTCTAAGTCCATGAGCGGAGGGACGGTCTGGACTCGCCCCTTCTTTCCAAGGACGGTGCCAAGCCACTTAGTTGTGGTGCAGGCAATGCGACCTGCCTGTAGTCAGGACCTGGGTCTCTGCCTGCATGGCTGCCTGTCCTGCTGGTGACCTGCCAGCGTGACCCCCTGTTGTCAGGGTGTGTCGCAGTATTTTCCCCTTGGCGTGTTGAAGGTCTCCAGCTTCCACGCACAGTCCCAATCTGTGGAGCCCTTGTTCCCTGGAGCAGCCCCAGCCTGCTTTAAGCAGGGCATGGGAGGCTGTTCTTAGCCAGCCCACAGGAACGAGCCCTCCCTCGCCCTTTAGAGGGTGCAGGTTGAGGAAATGCAGTGCCAAAGGTTGCAGGCCCACCTTTGGCTGGGCTGACCTCCCCCTGGTTGGGGTCGAGGTTGTGCGCTGGGCTCCTGAAGGACTATGTGATGATGAATAATGATGATGATAATGATGATGATGATAATGATGACAATGATAATGATAATGGATAATGTTGATGATGGTGTGGTGCAGCCAGGAGGCCCGCCCGTAACTCGGACGCAGGTCGGAGCCTTGGGCTCCCTGGAGCTTATTTGGGAATGTCTGGCCCTAGTCTTTGAGAGGCTCGGGCTGTATCCGCCAGTCCCCCGGCCTTTAGCTCTGAAGCTCCGGTACCTGGCTGTGGAGTCTCGTTCCTGTTGGTGCAGGGGGAAGGCCGAGCTCTGCGGCTCCCTGGGTGTGGACCAGCCTGTAAGCAGGTCCTGGGTCTGGGAGCCTTTGTGCTCCCTCAGCTGGCAGCCTGTGGGGGTGACCGCCCCGCTAGTGGGGTGAGGGTGAAGGTGCCCCTCAGTCGGAGAGAAGGAGCCTCCGAATGCCTTAAGGACCAGGGCCACCCTGTAAGTCAGGGCCCGGCCATGAGTCCTGGGCGCTTTACAGTGCAGGCCACGGCTCGGGCCCCCTGTGAGCAGGGTGTGCGCAGCCTCTGTGGCCGTTGCTTTGCATGCCCAGCGGATTTGCCCAGGGTGCCCGCCTGCGAGCCCGGCTCTAGCCCCGGCCAGAACTCTGCGGCGCATCTGTGCGGTGAGCCAGGCTGAAATTGAGGGTGGGTGTGCGGGCGGGTGGGTGAGTGGGTGGGCTGGTGGTGCCTTGAGGAGCTCCCTCCAGGGCTATGGATCCACGTTTCCTTCAGGGAGAAGAGTTGGCCCTTCCCAGAGCTAATGACATTTTCCTTCCTTGGCAGAAACTGTCAGAGAAGAGAGAAGAGGCGCGTGTCAAGAGAAGAGAGAAGAGGCTGCGTGTCAAGAGAGAAGAGGCGGCGTGTCAAGAGAAGAGAGAAGAGGCGTCGTGTGGAACGGCGAGGCGAGGAGCGGCGTGGGGCAGAAGAGGGGGCACGAGAAAGGCACCCTGGGCAAAGGGACCCCCTGTGGGCACAGGGGGAGGTCACGTAAGAGCATGATGGCACCTTTGGGGTGCCGTGAGGAATGTTGTGTGCTGGGCGACCTCCCTGTAAGCAGGGCTCAGGTCTTTGCTACTGTTGGTTTGGCCTTTGGCCGTCTTGCTCCTTTGGCTGCCCGGAGAGCGTGGCAACCTGTAAGGAGGGTGAGAGCCAGCGTCTCCGCACCCGAGGGGGAAATGGAGCTCTCTGGACCCCCAGGCCACCCTGTAAGCAGGGGAGGGCCATTTCCCTGCCCAACTTCTCTGCCCCAGCAGCTTTCTGCCTGCTGGTGGCCTACCCAGCGTGACCCCCTGTTGTCAGGGCGTGTCACAGCATTTGCCCCTTGGCCTGTTGAAGTTCTCTGGCTTCCACACAGGCCTGGGCATGGTCTGAGGCTTTCCTCTCTTGCTGGTGAGTAGGGTGAAACCCCAGACATTGGCTGCACAGAGACCGTCTCCCTTTTTGGGACGTTCTGTTTTGTGTGTCTTGTCCTTGTCAATCAATGTGTGTGAGTGGTGAGGGAGTGAGTGAGCTTATCCTTTAGGCCCCTGTTTTAATTGCTGCAGCTTAGCTTAAACCTCCCTGGAGGGAGAGCAGGGATCTGTGCAGTAACAGGGGGTCCCCTCTAAGTCCATGAGCGGAGGGACGGTCTGGACTCGCCCCTTCTTTCCAAGGACGGTGCCAAGCCACTTAGTTGTGGTGCAGGCAATGCGACCTGCCTGTAGTCAGGACCTGGGTCTCTGCCTGCATGGCTGCCTGTCCTGCTGGTGACCTGCCAGCGTGACCCCCTGTTGTCAGGGTGTGTCGCAGTATTTTCCCCTTGGCGTGTTGAAGGTCTCCAGCTTCCACGCACAGTCCCAATCTGTGGAGCCCTTTGTTCCTGGAGCAGCCCCAGCCTGCTTTAAGCAGGGCATGGGAGGCTGTTCTTAGCCAGCCCACAGGAACGAGCCCTCCCTCGCACTTTAGAGGGTGCAGGTTGAGGAAATGCAGTGCCACAGGTTGCAGGCCCACCTTTGGCTGGGCTGACCTCCCCCTGGTTGGGGTCGAGGTTGTGCGCTGGGCTCCTGAATGATGACTGACGATGATGATGAAATGATGATGATGATGATGATGATAATGATAATGGTAATGTTGATGGTGTGTTGCAGCCAGGAGGCCCGCCCGTAACTCGGACGCAGGTCGGAGCCTTGGGCTCCCTGGAGCTTATTTGGGAATGTCTGGCCCTAGTCTTTGAGAGGCTCGGGGCTGTATCCGCCAGTCCCCCGGCCTTTAGCTCTGAAGCTCCGGTACCTGGCTGTGGAGTCTCGTTCCTGTTGGTGCAGGGGGAAGGCCGAGCTCTGCGGCTCCCTGGGTGTGGACCAGCCTGTAAGCAGGTCCTGGGTCTGGGAGCCTTTGTGCTCCCTCAGCTGGCAGCCTGTGTGGTGTGACCGCCCCGCTAGTGGGGTGAGGGTGAAGGTGCCCCTCAGTCGGAGAGAAGGAGCCTCCGAATGCCTTAAGGACCAGGGCCACCCTGTAAGTCAGGGCCCGGCCATGAGTCCTGGGCGCTTTACAGTGCAGGCCACGGCTCGGGCCCCCTGTGAGCAGGGGTGCGCAGCCTCTGTGGCCGTTGCTTTGCATGCCCAGCGGATTTGCCCAGGGTGCCCGCCTGCGAGCCCGGCTCTCGCCCGGGCCAGAACTCTGCGGCGCATCTGTGGGGTGCGCCCGGCTGAATTGGGGGGTGGGTGTGCGGGGGGGTGGGTGAGTGGGTGGGCTGGTGGTGCCTTGAGGAGCTCCCTCCAGGGCTATGGATCCACGTTTCCTTCAGGGAGAAGAGTTGGCCCTTCCCAGAGCTAATGACATTTTCCTTCCTTGGCAGAAGCTGTCAGAGAAGAGAGGAGAGAAGAGAAGAAGAAAGAGAGAAGTGTCTGCGTGTCAAGAGAGAAGAGGCGGCGTGTCAAGAGAAGAGAGAAGAGGCGTCGTGTGGAACGGCGAGGCGAGGAGCGGCGTGGGGCAGAAGAGGGGGCACGAGAAAGGCACCCTGGGCAAAGGGACCCCCTGTGGGCACAGGGGGAGGTCACGTAAGAGCATGATGGCACCTTGGGGTGCCGTGAG
Organism: Melopsittacus undulatus; assembly: GCF_012275295.1. NCBI lineage: Eukaryota > Metazoa > Chordata > Aves > Psittaciformes > Psittaculidae > Melopsittacus > Melopsittacus undulatus. The sequence continues at coordinate 550 of NC_047534.1, read as the reverse complement.
GAATGTTGTGTGCTGGGCGACCTCCCTGTAAGCAGGGCTCAGGTCTTTGCTACTGTTGGTTTTGGCCTTGGCCGTCTTGCTCCTTTGGCTGCCCGGAGAGCGTGGCAACCCTGTAAGGAGGGTGAGAGCCAGCGTCTCCGCACCCGAGGGGGGAAATGGAGCTCTCTGGACCCCCAGGCCACCCTGTAAGCGGGAGGGGAGGGCCATTTCCCTGCCCCAACTTCTCTGCCCCAGCAGCTTTCTGCCTGCTGGGTGGCCTACCCCAGCGTGCCCCTGTGTCAGGGCCGTGTCACAGCATTTGCCCCTTGGGCAGTGTTGAAGTTCTCGGCTTCCACACAGCCAGGGCATGGTCTGAGGCTTTCCTCTCTGACTGGTGAGTAGGGTGAAACCCCAGGACATTGGCTGCACAGCAGAGGACCGGTCTCCCTTTTTGGGACGTTCTGTTGTGTGTGTCTTGTCCTTGTACAATCAATGTGTGTGAGTGGTGAGGGAGTGAGTGAGCCTTAGCCTTTAGGCCCCTGTTTTAATTGCTGCAGCTTAGCTTAAACCT